>NC_086454.1:296026350-296626350 GCF_028390025.1 Pseudophryne corroboree | reverse complement strand
TCCGTGTCTGTGTCTGTGTCGACCGACTGAGGTAAATGGGCGTTTTTAACGCCCCTGACGGTGTTTCTGAGACGCCTGGACCGGTACTAATAGTTTGTCGGCCGTCTCACGTCGTCAACCGACCTTGCAGCGTGTTGACATTCTCACGTAATTCCCTAAATAAGCCATCCATTCCGGTGTCGACTCCCTAGAGAGTGACATCACCATTACAGGCAATTTCTCCGCCTCCTCACCAACATCGTCCTCATACATGTCGACACACACGTACCGACACACAGCACACACACCGGGAATGCTCTGACAGAGGACAGGACCCACACTAGCCCTTTGGGGAGACAGAGGGAGAGTTTGCCAGCACACATCAAAACGCTATAATTATATAGGGACAACCTTATATAAGTGTTTTCCCTTATAGCATCTTTATATATATCTCAATATCGCCAAAATCAGTGCCCCCCCTCTCTGTTTTAACCCTGTTTCTGTAGTGCAGTGCAGGGGAGAGCCTGGGAGCCTTCTCTCCAGGCTTTCTGTGAGAGAAAATGGCGCTGTGTGCTGAGGAGATAGGCCCCGCCCCTTTTTCGGCGGGCTCGTCTCCCGCTATTTAGTGAATCTTGGCAGGGGTTAAATATCTCCATATAGCCTCTGGGGGCTATATGTGAGGTATTTTTCGCCAAAAAAGGTTTTCATTTGCCTCCCAGGGCGCCCCCCTCCCAGCGCCCTGCACCCTCAGTGACTGCCGTGTGAAGTGTGCTGAGAGGAAAATGGCGCACAGCTGCAGTGCTGTGCGCTACCTTTAGAAGACTGCAGGAGTCTTCAGCCGCCGATTCTGGACCTCTTCTTACTTCAGCATCTGCAAGGGGGCCGGCGGCGCGGCTCCGGTGACCATCCAGGCTGTACCTGTGATCGTCCCTCTGGAGCTGATGTCCAGTAGCCAAGAAGCCAATCCATCCTGCACGCAGGTGAGTTCACTCCTTCTCCCCTAAGTCCCTCGTTGCAGTGATCCTGTTGCCAGCAGGACTCACTGTAAAATAAAAAACCTAAGCTAAACTTTCTCTAAGCAGCTCTTTAGGAGAGCCACCTAGATTGCACCCTTCTCGGCCGGGCACAAAAATCTAACTGGAGTCTGGAGGAGGGTCATAGGGGGAGGAGCCAGTGCACACCACCTGATCGGAAAGCTTTACTTTTTGTGCCCTGTCTCCTGCGGAGCCGCTATTCCCCATGGTCCTTTCAGGAACCCCAGCATCCACAAGGACGATAGAGAAATGAGAATTAGTGGGACCAGTTACTGGTGAGAATAAGATCTCTCCTACGCAGGAATCCCAGTTACATCGCAGTATGAGAATTAGTGGGACCAGTTACTGGTGAGTATAAGAGGTCTCTCCTACGCAGGAATCCCAGTTACATCGCAGTATGAGAATTAGTGGGACCAGTTACTGGTGAGAATAAGATCTCTCCTACGCAGGAATCCCAGTTACATCGCAGTATGAGAATTAGTGGGACCAGTTACTGGTGAGTATAAGAGGTCTCTCCTACGCAGGAATCCCAGTTACATCGCAGTATGAGAATTAGTGGGACCAGTTACTGGTGAGAATAAGAGGTCTCTCCTACAGAGGAATCCCAGTTACATCGCAGTATGAGAATTAGTGGGACCAGTTACTGGTGAGAATAAGAGGTCTCTCATACTGCGATGTAACTGGGATTCCTGCGTAGGAGAATTAGTGGGACCAGTTACTGGTGAGTATAAGAGGTCTCTCCTACAGAGGAATCCCAGTTACATCACAGTATGAGAATTAGTGGGACCAGTTGCTGGTGAGAATTAAACCCCTTTCACAGCACACAAATAACCCGGTATCGACACGGCATATTGCAGTGTCGAAAAGGGTCAGTGTGCGACGTGAAAGCACTTTGGCCGAATTAGCGGGTCGCCTGACCCGGTAATTCAACCCGGTAAAAAAGAAGGGTTATTACCGGGTTGAATACCGGGTCAGGTGCAGTGTGAATGGGAGCCGTTTCGATGCGACACGGCTCACCATTCACAGCATAGGGAGAGGCGGCGCAGGAGATGAGGTTATCTCCCACCGCCGCCTCCACCCCCGCCCCTGCGCCCCCCCGCTGCTATGGCAACCGAACCGGTATATTGCCGGGTCGGAAAGCCACCAAAGCAGAGCAAATGCCGGATCCCACCCGGTAAGGACACGTTTCTCTTACCAGGTGGGATCCGGCATTTGCAATCTGAAAGCGGTATAATAGGTCTCTCCTACGCAGGAATCCTAGTTACATCGCAGTATGAGAATTAGTGGGACCAGTTGCTGGTGAGAATAAGATCTCTACTACAGAGGAATCCCAGTTACATCGCAGTATGAGAATTAGTGGGACCAGTTACTGGTGAGAATAAGAGGTCTCTCCTACGCAGGAATCCCAGTTACATCGCAGTATGAGAATTACTGGGACCAGTTACTGGTGAGAATAAGAGGTCTCTCATACTGCGATGTAACTGGGATTCCTGCGTAGGAGAATTAGTGGGACCAGTTACTGGTGAGAATAAGAGGTCTCTCCTACGCAGGAATCCCAGTTACATCGCAGTATGAGAATTAGTGGGACCAGTTACTGGTGAGTATAAGAGGTCTCTCCTACAGAGGAATCCCAGTTACATCACAGTATGAGAATTAGTGGGACCAGTTGCTGGTGAGAATTAAACCCCTTTCACAGCGCACAAATAACCCGGTATCGACACGGCATATTGCCGTGTCGAAACGGGTCAGTGTGCGACGTGAAAGCACTTTGGCTGAATTAGCGGGTCGCCTGACTCGGTAATTCAACCCGGTAAAAAAGAAGGGTTATTACCGGGTTGAATACCGGGTCAGGTGCAGTGTGAATGGGAGCCGTTTCGATGCGACACGGCTCACATTCACAGCATAGGGAGAGGCGGCGCAGGAGATGAGGATATCTCCCAGCGCCGCCTCCACCCCCGCCCCTGCGCCCCCCCCGCTGCTATGGCAACCGAACCGGTATATTGCCGGGTCGGAAAGCCACCAAAGCAGAGCAAATGCCGGATCCCACCCGGTAAGGACACGTTTCTCTTACCAAGTGGGATCCGGCATTTGCAATCTGAAAGCGGTATAAGAGGTCTCTCCTACGCAGGAATCCCAGTTACATCGCAGTATGAGAATTAGTGGGACCAGTTACTGGTGAGAATAAGATCTCTACTACAGAGGAATCCCAGTTACATTACAGTATGAGAATTAGTGGGACCAGTTACTGGTGAGAATAAGAGGTCTCTCCTACGCAGGAATCCCAGTTATATCGCAGTATGAGAATTAGTGGGACCAGTTGCTGGTGAGAATAAGATCTCTCCTCCGCAGGAATCCCAGTTACATCGCAGTATGAGAATTAGTGGGACCAGTTACTGGTGAGAATAAGATCTCTCCTCCGCAGGAATCCCAGTTACATCGCAGTATGAGAATTAGTGGGACCAGTTACTGGTGAGAGGTCTCTCATACTGCGATATAACTGGGATTCCTGCGTAGGAGAATTAGTGGGACCAGTTGCTGGTGAGAATAAGAGGTCTCTCCTACAGAGGAATCCCAGTTACATCGCAGTATGAGAATTAGTGGGACCAGTTACTGGTGAGAATAAGAGGTCTCTCCTACGCAGGAATCCCAGTTACATCGCAGTATGAGAATTAGTGGGACCAGTTACTGGTGAGAATAAGAGGTCTCTCATACTGCGATGTAACTGGGATTCCTGCATAGGAGAATTAGTGGGACCAGTTACTGGTGAGAAAAAGAGGTCTCTCCTACGCAGGAATCCCAGTTACATCGCAGTATGAGAATTACTGGGACCAGTTACCGGTGAGAATAAGAGGTCTCTCATACTGCGATGTAACTGGGATTCCTGCGTAGGAGAATTAGTGGGACCAGTTACTGGTGAGAATAATACCCCTTTCACATCGCACAAATAACCCGGTACCGACACGGCATATTGCCGTGTCGAACCGGGTCAGTGTGCGATGTGAAAGCACACTGGGCGATTTAGCGGGTCGCCTGACCCGGTAAATCAACCCGGTAAAAAAGAAGGGTTTTACCCGGGTTGATTACCGGGTCAGGTGCGGTGTGAATGGGAGCCGTGTCGATGCGACACGGTTCCCATTCACAAGATAGGGAGAGGCGGCGCTGGAGATGAGCTCATCTCCCGACGCCGCCTCCACCCCTGCTGCTGCTGCCTCCGTTGTCATGGCAACCGACCCGGTATATTGCCGGGTCGGGAAGCCTGCAACGGAGCGCAAATGCCGGATCCCACCCGGTAAGTACACGTTTGTCTTACCGGGTAGGACCCGGCATTTGCGGTGTGAATGCAGCATAAGAGGTCTCTCCTACGCAGGAATCCCAGTTACATCGCAGTATGTGAATTAGTGGGACCAGTTACTGGTGAGTATAAGAGGTCTCTCCTACAGAGGAATCCCAGTTACATCACAGTATGAGAATTAGTGGGACCAGTTGCTGGTGAGAATTAAACCCCTTTCACAGCGCACAAATAACCCGGTATCGACACGGCATATTGCCGTGTCGAAACGGGTCAGTGTGCGACGTGAAAGCACTTTGGCCGAATTAGCGGGTCGCCTGACCCGGTAATTCAACCCGGTAAAAAAGAAGGGTTATTACCGGGTTGAATACCGGGTCAGGTGCAGTGTGAATGGGAGCCGTTTCGATGCGACACGGCTCACATTCACAGCATAGGGAGAGGCGGCGCAGGAGATGAGGATATCTCCCAGCGCCGCCTCCACCCCCGCCCCTGCGCCCCCCCGCAGCTATGGCAACCGAACCGGTATATTGCCGGGTCGGAAAGCCACCAAAGCAGAGCAAATGCCGGATCCCACCCGGTAAGGACACGTTTCTCTTACCAGGTGGGATCCGGCATTTGCAATCTGAAAGCGGTATAAGAGGTCTCTCCTACGCAGGAATCCCAGTTACATCGCAGTATGAGAATTAGTGGGACCAGTTACTGGTGAGAATAAGATCTCTACTACAGAGGAATCCCAGTTACATTACAGTATGAGAATTAGTGGGACCAGTTACTGGTGAGAATAAGAGGTCTCTCCTACACAGGAATCCCAGTTACATCGCAGTATGAGAATTAGTGGGACCAGTTACTGGTGAGAATAAGAGGTCTCTCCTACAGAGGAATCCAAGTTACATCGCAGTATGAGAATTAGTGGGACCAGTTGCTGGTGAGAATAAGAGGTCTCTCATACTGCGATGTAACTGGGATTCCTGCGTAGGAGAATTAGTGGGACCAGTTACTGGTGAGAATAAGAGGTCTCTCCTACGCAGGAATCCCAGTTACATCGCAGTATGAGAATTAGTGGGACCAGTTACTGGTGAGAATAAGATCTCTCCTACGCAGGAATCCCAGTTACATCGCAGTATGAGAATTAGTGGGACCAGTTACTGGTGAGAATAAGATCTCTCCTACGCAGGAATCCCAGTTACATCACAGTATGAGAATTAGTGGGACCAGTTGCTGGTGAGAATAAGAGGTCTCTCCTACAGAGGAATCCCAGTTACATCACAGTATGAGAATTAGTGGGACCAGTTGCTGGTGAGAATAAGAGGTCTCTCCTACAGAGGAATCCCAGTTACATCGCAGTATGAGAATTAGTGGGACCAGTTGCTGGTGAGAATAAGATCTCTCCTACGCAGGAATCCCAGTTACATCGCAGTATGAGAATTAGTGGGACCAGCAACAGTTACACAAGCAGTAGTATCCTAATAATACCCAATATTGGATATAAGCAAAGCTTAATTTGATGAAATAAATGGAACGATTTCATATCCATCAACACAGTAAACTACTTTTGTGGCAGGTCTACATTTATATGTCTTGATATTGGATACGGCGTGCTAGTAATAACGGGCTCACAAAAACATTCATGTATATTTAAGTCACTGACAAACCTTTTTCCCCAACTAAGGTCTGTGTACTGTAACATGATCAGATGGGAGCAAACAAGCACAGTTATCCACTTTCCCTGATAGGAAGAGCGTTTCATTAAATTATACATAAGTGTGGAATTGATTCCAATGAAGAGTTGCTCTGTGTAGGAATACTAAGTTCCTTACTGCAAATAATATTGCAGATAAAAGTCAGGAGGGGCTGCTTGTGGTCAATACGGATTGCAGCTATCATACTGTATTTAGCCTTGATTCAGGATTAGAAGCTAAGCAATAAAAGTTGAACCCAAGCAAAACCGGGTGTGGTATGGAAGGTAGATAGTAACTAGGTCGACAGTGTCTAGGTCGACCACTATTGGGCGACAGTAACTAGGTTGACAGGTCAAAAGATCGACATGAGTTTATGGGGGGTTTTGTATCGTTTTCTTCGTAGAGTGACCGGGAACCCCTATTAGTGCACCGTGTCCCCTCGCATGCTTCGGGCAAGGTGCATCGCTGCGCTACCACAGCACTCTGCACAGATTACCGTTCCCAATTGTAGTCTATGTGGATCGTTAAGTATGAAAAAGTTCAAAGAAAGAAAAAAATCGTGAAAAACTCATGTCGACATTTTGACCTGTCGACCAATAGTGGTCAACCTAGATAGTGTCCACCCAGAGACCGGATCCCAGCAAAACCATTGTGTCTGTAAGGAAGGGGGGCACAGATTTCATGTCAAAGGGAGAGTTATGCTGGCCATACACTAGGTCGGTATTGTATACAAATACACGATATTGACGCGTTGATCGCCCCATCGTATGCACATTTTGCATGTTTTGGGTGCGATTACGATGTGCGCCCTGCGACGCATCAACTGATCATACGTGCTGCACATATGATCAGTCGATCCTGGCAGTGCTGAATTGCAGAGGTACGATAAATCGTACAGTGCAAAGTCACCCTAATATCTATCATACGCCAGGGAGCTGGGGAGGGGGTTGTGCGACAGCTCGCATCTGATGCGAGTCATCCTAGTGTATGGCCAGCAATAGACTTGGCAGTGGTGTCTCCCAGCTGAACTCTAAATTGCAGTTGCAAAATAAAGCGGTCCATTATTTCTGGGTAACATTCACAAGCAGACAGTATTTGCCCTGCATGCAAACACAAAACATATGTATATGCACTGCTTCTACTGTAAAATGCTTTGCCCAGATGCTCATTGAGGGTACTTACCAGGGGCTTTGAGCTCTCAGATTAAGAGCCCATAGCCATTCAATTACTGCTCACCGTAAGCCCAGAAGGTGCAATTAACGCAGCTTTCTATACGCACCTCAGGAGGGTGCAAACAGAAATCCACGCTACATGCATCCTCAGGACTCTAGAAACTTTACCCACTTTTTATATGGCCAAGATAACTATTTGTGATGAAGGGAGAAGGAAATAATTAAGCTTTAACACAGCTTAAAAGGCAAATATGTATTTTAACTTTTGGGGTGGAATTAAATTGTTTGAAAAGTCATTTGGGTATCTGTTTTTCCCAACAATTGAATTCCCCCCTTGGAGTCAACTTTTTATATATATTTTTTTTTCTTTGAAGGGGGTGCTGTCCTTTAAATTGAAAAAGTCAAGGACAATGGGAAATAGTGACAGCACAAGAGTCGGACGCAACAAAGTAAAGGATGTTATGGCCTTGTGTATGGTACCACAGCTATTAAAGCAACCTATGCAAAGCTTTCTGGCACATCAGGAGAATTATGGTGTACAGTAATACAGATGGGAATGAATGAGGTCACTATACAGGGGAGTTGTACTAAGTCTTACAAGTATGAAAGTGGAGAGACATAAAATACCAGTCAATCAGCTCCTAACTGCCATGTTACAGGCTGTGTTAGAAAAATAAGATTTTACTTACCGATAAATCTATTTCTCGTAGTCCGTAGTGGATGCTGGGACTCCGTAAGGACCATGGGGAATAGCGGCTCCGCAGGAGACAGGGCACAAGAATAAAAGCTTTAGGATCAGGTGGTGTGCACTGGCTCCTCCCCCTATGACCCTCCTCCAAGCCTCAGTTAGGATACTGTGCCCGGACGAGCGTACATAATAAGGAAGGATATTGAATCCCGGGTAAGACTCATACCAGCCACACCAATCACACCGTACAACTCGTGATCTGAACCCAGTTAACAGTATGATAAAACGAAAAGGAGCCTCTGAAAAGATGGCTCACAACAATAATAACCCGAATTTTTGTAACAATAACTATATACAAGTATTGCAGACAATCCGCACTTGGGATGGGCGCCCAGCATCCACTACGGACTACGAGAAATAGATTTATCGGTAAGTAAAATCTTATTTTCTCTGACGTCCTAGTGGATGCTGGGACTCCGTAAGGACCATGGGGATTATACCAAAGCTCCCAAACGGGCGGGAGAGTGCGGATGACTCTGCAGCACCAAATGAGAGAACTCCAGGTCCTCCTCAGCCAGGGTATCAAATTTGTAGAATTTAGCAAACGTGTTTGCCCCTGACCAAGTAGCTGCTCGGCAAAGTTGTAAAGCCGAGACCCCTCGGGCAGCCGCCCAAGATGAGCCCACTTTCCTTGTGGAATGGGCTTTTACCGATTTTGGCTGTGGCAGGCCTGCCACAGAATGTGCAAGCTGAATTGTACTACAAATCCAACGAGCAATCGTCTGCTTAGAAGCAGGAGCACCCAGCTTGTTGGGTGCATACAGGATAAACAGCGAGTCAGATTTTCTGACTCCAGCCGTCCTGGAAACATATATTTTCAGGGCCCTGACAACGTCAAGCAACTTGGAGTCCTCCAAGTCCCTAGTAGCCGCAGGTACCACAATAGGTTGGTTCATGTGAAATGCAGAAACCACCTTAGGTAGAAATTGAGGACGAGTCCTCAATTCTGCCCTGTCAGAATGAAAAATTAAGTAAGGGCTTTTATATGATAAAGCCGCCAATTCTGACACACGCCTGGCTGAAGCCAGGGCTAACAGCATCATCACCTTCCATGTGAGATATTTGAAGTCCACAGTGGTGAGTGGTTCAAACCAATGTGACTTTAGGAAACTCAACACAACATTGAGATCCCAAGGTGCCACTGGAGGCACAAAAGGAGGCTGTATATGCAGTACCCCTTTTACAAATGTCTGAACTTCAGGCACTGAAGCCAGTTCTTTCTGGAAGAAAATCGACAGGGCCGAAATTTGAACCTTAATGGACCCTAATTTTAGGCCCATAGATAGTCCTGTTTGCAGGAAATGGAGGAAACGACCCAGTTGAAATTCCTCTGTAGGGGCCTTCTTGGCCTCACACCACGCAACATATTTTCGCCAAATGCGGTGATAATGTTTTGCGGTTACGTCCTTCCTGGCCTTGACCAGGGTAGGGATGACTTCATCTGGAATGCCTTTTTCCCTCAGGATCCGGCGTTCAACCGCCATGCCGTCAAACGCAGCCGCGGTAAGTCTTGGAACAGACAAGGCCCCTGCTGGAGCAGGTCCTTTCTCAGAGGTAGAGGCCACGGTTCGTCCGTGAGCATCTCTTGAAGTTCCGGGTACCAAGTCCTTCTTGGCCAATCCGGAACCACGAGTATAATTCTTACTCCTCTCCTTCTTATGATTCTCAGTACTTTTGGTATGAGAGGCAGAGGAGGGAACACATACACTGACTGGTACACCCACGGCGTTACCAGAGCGTCCACCGCTATTGCCTGAGGGTCCCTTGACCTGGCGCAATATCCGTCTAGTTTTTTGTTTAGACGGGACGCCATCATGTCCACCTTTGGTTCTTCCCAACGGTTTACTATCAGGTGGAAGACTTCTGGGTGAAGTCCCCACTCTCCCGGGTGGAGGTCGTGTCTGCTGAGGAAGTCTGCTTCCCAGTTGTCCACTCCCGGAATGAACACTGCTGACAGTGCTATCACATGATTTTCCGCCCAGCGAAGAATCCTTGCAGCTTCTGTCATTGCCCTCCTGCTTCTCGTGCCGCCCTGTCTGTTTACGTGGGCGACTGACGTGATGTTGTCCGATTGGATCAATACCGCCTGACCCTGAAGCAGGGGTTTCGCTTGACTTAGGGCATTGTAAATGGCCCTTAGTTCCAGAATGTTTATATGAAGAGATGTTTCCATGCTTGACCACAAGCCCTGGAAATTTCTTCCCTGTGTGACTGCTCCCCAGCCTCTCAGGCTTGCATCCGTGGTCACCAGGATCCAATCCTGAATGCCAAATCTGCGGCCCTCTAGTAGATGAGCACTCTGCAGCCACCACAGAAGAGACACCCTTGTCCTTGGCGACAGGGTTATCCGCTGATGCATCTGAAGATGCGATCCGGACCATTTGTCCAGTAGATCCCACTGAAAAGTTCTTGCATGGAATCTTCCGAATGGAATCGCTTCGTAAGAAGCCACCATTTTTCCCAGGACCCTCGTGCACTGATGCACTGACACCTGGCCTGGTTTTAGGAGGTTCCTGACTAGCTCGGATAACTCCCTGGCCTTCTCCTCCGGGAGAAACACCTTCTTCTGGACTGTGTCCAGAATCATTCCTAGGAACAGTAGACGTGTCGTTGGAATCAGCTGCGATTTTGGAATATTTAGGATCCACCCGTGCTGACGTAACACTACCTGAGATAGTGCTACTCCGACTTCTAACTGTTCCCTGGACCTTGCCCTTATCAGGAGATCGTCCAAGTAAGGGATAATTAAGATGCCTTTTCTTCGAAGAAGAATCATCATTTCGGCCATTACCTTGGTAAAGACCCGAGGTGCCGTGGACAACCCAAACGGCAGCGTCTGAAACTGATAATGACAGTTTTGTACTACAAACCTGAGGTACCCTTGGTGAGAAGGGTAGATTGGGACGTGGAGATAAGCATCTTTGATGTCCAGAGACACCATATAGTCCCCTTCTTCCAGGTTTGCTATCACCGCTCTGAGTGATTCCATCTTGAATTTGAACCTTTTTATGTAAGTGTTCAAGGATTTCAGATTTAAAATTGGTCTCACCGAGCCGTCCGGCTTCGGTACCACAAACAGCGTGGAATAATACCCCTTTCCCTGTTGTAGGAGGGGTACCTTGATTATCACCTGCTGGGAATACAGCTTGTGAATAGCTTCCAAAACTGCCTCCCTGTCGGAGGGAGACTTTGGTAGAGCAGACTTCAGGAACCGGCGAGGGGGAAACGCCTCGAATTCCAGTTTGTACCCCTGCGATACTACCTGTAGAATCCAGGGGTCCACTTGCGAGTGAGCCCACTGCGCGTTGAAATTCTTGAGACAGGCCCCCACCCTGTCTGAGTCTGCTTGTAAAGCCCCAGCGTCATGCTGAAGACTTGGCAGAAGCAGGGGAGGGCTTCTGCTCCTGGGAAGCGGCTGCATGGTGCAGTCTTTTTCCTCTTCCTCTGCCCCGGGGCAGAAAGGAGTGGCCTTTAGCTCGCTTGTACTTATGGGAACGAAAGGACTGAGTTTGAAAAGACGGTGTCTTTTTCTGCTGATGTGAAGTGACCTGGGGTAAAAAGGTGGACTTTCCAGCCGTTGCCGTGGCCACCAGGTCCGATAGACCAGCCCCAAATAACTCCTCCCCTTTATACGGCAATACTTCCATATGTCGTTTGGAATCCGCATCCCCTGACCACTGTCGCGTCCATAACGCTCTTCTGGCAGAAATGGACATAGCACTTACTCTTGATGCCAGGGTGCAAATATCCCTTTGTGCATCACGCATATATAGTAATGCATCCTTCAAATGCTCTATAGTTAACAATATATTGTCCCTATCCAGGGTATCAATATTTTCAGTCAGGGAATCCGACCACGCGACTCCAGCACTGCACATCCAGGCTGAAGCGATTGCTGGTCGCAGTATAACACCAGTATGTGTGTATATACTTTTTAGGATATTTTCCAGCCTTCTATCAGCTGGTTCTTTGAGGGTGGCCGTATCAGGAGACGGTAACGCTACTTGTTTAGATAAACGTGTGAGCGCCTTATCTACCCTAGGGGGTGTTTCCCAACGCGTCCTAACCTCTGACGGGAAAGGATATAGTGCCAATAATTTTTTAGAAATTAGCAGTTTTTTGTCGGGGGAAACCCACGCTTTATCACACACCTCATTTAATTCATCTGACTCAGGAAAAACTATTGGTAGTTTTTTCACACCCCACATAATACCCTTCTTTGAGGTACTTGTAGTGTCAGAAATGTTCAATGCCTCCTTCATTGCCGTGATCATGTAACGTGTGGCCCTCCTGGACATTACGTTTGTCTCCTCACCGTCGACACTAGACTCAGTATCTGTGTCTGTGTCGACCCACTGAGGTAACGGGCGTTTTAGGGCCCCTGACGGTGTCTGAGACGCCTAGACAGGCACTAATTGATTTGCCGGCTGTCTCATGTCGTCAACCGTTTTTTGCAAAGTGCTGACATTATCACTTAATTCTTTAAATACGATCATCCAGTCAGGTGTCGACTCCCTAGGGGGTGACATCACTAACCCAGGCAATTGCTCCGCCTCCACATCATTTTCCTCCTCATACATGTCGACACACACGTACCGACACACAGCACACACCGGGAATGCTCTGATAGAGGACAAGACCCCACTAGCCCTTTGGAGAGACAGAGGGAGAGTCTGCCAGCACACACCAAGCGCTATATATATATACACAGGGATAACCATATATAAGTGTTATTCCCTTATAGCTGCTGCTTATATTATTTTTAGCTGCCAATAGTGCCCCCCTCTCTTTTTTAACCCCTTTCTGTAGTGTAGTGACTGCAGGGGAGAGCCAGGGAGCTTCCCTCCAACTGAGCTGTGAGGGAAAATGGCGCCAGTGTGCTGAGGAGATAGGCTCCGCCCCTTTCTCGGCGTCCTTATCATCCTTTTTCTGTATGTTTTGGCAGGGGTTAAATGCATCCATATAGCCCAGGAGTTATATGTGATGCATTTATTTTAGCCATATAAGGTTTTTATCGATTTATTGCGTCTCAGGGCGCTGCCCCCCCCAGCGCCCTGCACCCTCAGTGACCGGAGTGTGAAGTGTGCTGAGAGCAATGGCGCACACCTGCGGTGCTGTGCGCTACCTTATCTGAAGACAGGATCGTCTTCTGCCGCCGATTTTTCCGGACCTCTTCGCTCTTCTGGCTCTGTAAGGGGGCCGGCGGCGCGGCTCCGGGACCCATCCAGGCTGAACCTGTGATCGTCCCTCTGGAGCTAATGTCCAGTAGCCTAAGAAGCCCAATCCACTCTGCACGCAGGTGAGTTCGCTTCTTCTCCCCTTAGTCCCTCGATGCAGTGAGCCTGTTGCCAGCAGGTCTCACTGAAAATAATAAACCTAAACTAAAACTTTCACAAAGAGCTCAGGAGAGCCCCTAGTGTGCACCCTTCTCGTCGGGCACAGAAATCTAACTGAGGCTTGGAGGAGGGTCATAGGGGGAGGAGCCAGTGCACACCAGGTGATCCTAAAGCTTTCTTTAGATGTGCCCAGTCTCCTGCGGAGCCGCTATCCCCCCCATGGTCCTTACGGAGTTCCCAGCATCCACTAGGACGTCAGAGAAACTATTGGTAGTTTTTTCACACCCCACATAATACCCTTCTTTGTGGTACTTGTAGTGTCAGAAATGTTCAATGCCTCCTTCATTGCCGTGATCATGTAACGTGTGGCCCTACTGGACATTACATTTGTCTCCTCACCGTCGACACTAGACTCAGTATCTGTGTCTGTGTCGACCCACTGAGGTAACGGGCGTTTTAGGGCCCCTGGCGGTGTCTGAGACGCCTGGACAGGCACTAATTGATTTGCCGGCTGTCTCATGTCGTCAACCGTTTTTTGCAAAGTGCTGACATTATCACTTAATTCTTTAAATACGATCATCCAGTCAGGTGTCGACTCCCTAGGGGGTGACATCACTAACCCAGGCAATTGCTCCGCCTCCACATCATTTTCCTCCTCATACATGTCGACACACACGTACCGACACAGAACACACCGGGAATGCTCTGATAGAGGACAAGACCCCACTAGCCCTTTGGAGAGACAGAGGGAGAGTCTGCCAGCACACACCAAGCGCTATATATATATATATATATATATATATACACACAGGGATAACCTTATATAAGTGTTATTCCCTTATAGCTGCTGCTTATATTATTTTTAGCTGCCAATAGTGCCCCCCCTTCTCTTTTTTACCCTGATTCTGTAGCAAGTCTGCAGGGGAGAGTCAGGGAGCAGTCCTTCCAGCGGAGCTGTGAGGGAAAATGGCGCTTGTGTGCTGAGGAGATAGGCTCCGCCCCTTCACGACGTCCTTATCTCCCGCTCTTTTCTGTAAAAATGGCAGGGGTTAAAATACATCCATATAGCCCAGGAGCTATATGTGATGTATTCTTTTGCCAACCTAAGGTATTATCTGTTTATATTGCGTCTCAGGGCGCTCCCCCCCCAGCGCCCTGCACCCTCAGTGACCGGAGTGTGAAGTGTGCTGAGAGCAATGGCGCACAGCTGCGGTGCTGTGCGCTACCTTAGTCTGAAGACAGGACCGTCTTCTGCCGCCGATTTCACCGGACCTCTTCGCTCTTCTGGCTCTGTAAGGGGGCCGGCGGCGCGGCTCCGGGACCCATCCAGGCTGAACCTGTGATCGTCCCTCTGGAGCTAATGTCCAGTAGCCTAAGAAGCCCAATCCACTCTGCACGCAGGTGAGTTCGCTTCTTCTCCCCTTAGTCCCACGATGCAGTGAGCCTGTTGCCAGCAGGACTCACTGAAAATAAAAAACCTAAAATACACTTTTATTCTAAGCAGCTCAGGAGAGCCACCTAGCCTGCACCCTTCTCGTTCGGGCACAAAAATCTAACTGAGGCTTGGAGGAGGGTCATAGGGGGAGGAGCCAGTGCACACCACCTGATCCTAAAGCTTTTATTCTTGTGCCCTGTCTCCTGCGGAGCCGCTATTCCCCATGGTCCTTACGGAGTCCCAGCATCCACTAGGACGTCAGAGAAATATAGGAATTTAAATTATCTACCGGTAAATCCTTTTCTCGTAGTCCGTAGAGGATACTGGGGTTCCATTTAGTACCATGGGGTATAGACGGGTCCACTAGGAGCTATGGGCACTTTCAGAATTTGACAGTGTGGGCTGGCTCCTCCCTCTATGCCCCTCCTACCAGACTCAGTCTAGGAAACTGTGACCGAGGAGACAGGCATACTTTGAGAGAAGGATATAAAGCAGGCATGTCCAACCTGCGGCCCTCCAGCTGTTGTGAAACTACATATCCCAGCATGCCCTGACACAGTTTTGCCGTCAGAGAATGCTAAAGCTGTGTCAGGGCATGCTGGGATGTGTAGTTTCTCAACAGCCGCAGTTTGGACATGTCTGATATAAAGGATAGTGGTGAGATTCCAAACCAGCACACAAACAAATCAGAGGAAAGCTATGCTAACCCAACTTTAAACAGGAACAGCAACAGCTGAACCAACAAGACTTAACCAAGTAACAGTGCAGGAAAAACGAGGCACCAGGCGGGTGCCCCTTATCCTCTAAGGACTACGATAAAAGGATTTACCGGTATGTAAATAAATTCCTATTTTCTCTTACGTCCTAGAGGATACTGGGGTTCAATTTAGCACCATGGGGATGTACCAAAGCTCCCAAACCGGGTGGGAGAGTGTTAAGGTTTCTGCAGAACTAATTGACTGAACTGAAGGTCCTCAGAGGCCAAAGTATCGAACTTGTAGAACTTAACAAACATGTTCGAACCAGACCAAGTAGCCGCTCAGCAGAGCTGTAAAGCCGAGACACCCCAGGCAGCCGCCCAGGAAGAACCCACCGACCTAGTAGAGTGGGCCTGTACAGATTTTGAAACCGGCAAACCTGCCGCAGAAGAAGCATGCTGAATAGTGAGCCTGATCCAGCATGCAATTGTCTGCTTTAAAGCAGGACACTCAATTTTATTGGGATCATAGAGAACAAACAGCGAGTCGGATTTCCTGTGACGAGCTCTCCTCTTTACGTATACCTTCAAAGCCCTCACAACATCCAAAGACTTTGAAGTAGCAGAGTTGTCAGTGACAACCGGAACCACAATAGGTTGGTTGATGTGAAAACACAGACACCACTTTAGGAAGAAATTGCTGACGAGTTCTGAGTTCAGCTCTGTCCTCATGGAAAATTAAATAGGGACTTTTGTGAGACAAAGACCCCAGCTCTGACACACGTCTTGCTGAAGACAAGGCCAACAGTGTGTCTTCCACATAAGATATTTTAAGTCCACTGCAGAATATTTTCTGCTTTCACACCAAGAGACGTATTTCTTCCAAATACGGTGGTAATGTTTAGACGTTAGCCCCTCCTGGCTTGGATCATAGTCGGGATAACTTTGTTAGGGATCCCTCTTCTGGCTAGAATCAGCCGTTCAACTTCCATGCTGTCAAAACGTAGCCACGGTAAGTCCTGATAGACGAACGGGCCCTGTTGCAGAAGATCCTTGCGAAGAGGTAGAGGCCACGGATCTTCGAGGAGCATCTCCAGAAGGTCCGCGTACCAGGCCCTTCTTGGCCAGTCCGTAGCAATGAGTATTGCTTGAACCTTTTCCCTTTTTATTCTTTTTAGAATTGTTGGGATCAGAGGAAGTGGAGGAAACACATACACCATCTGCTAGACCCATGGAGTCGTTAGAGCGTCTACCGCCACTGCCTGTGGGTGTCTTGACCTGGAACAATACCGCTTGAGCTTCTAGTTGAGACGAGAAGCCATTATGTCGATTTGTGGATATCCCCATCGATGTGTCAAGCACCTGAAAACTTCCGGGTGAAGGCCCTACTGCCCCGGGTGCAGGTCGTGTCCGCTGAGGAAGTCTGCTTCTCAGTTGTCTACTCCCGGAACGAAAACCGCTGACAACGCCACCGCATTTTTTTCTGCCCAGAGGAGAATTCTTGACACCTCTGACATTGCTGCTCTGCTTTTCGTTCCGCCCTGTCGGTTTATGTACGTCACTGCTGTCACATTGTCCGATCGGACCTGAATGGCCCGATCTTGAAGAAGATATGAGGCCTGCAGAAGGGCGTTGTACATGGCCCTGAGTTCCAGAATGTTGATTGGAAGGAGGACTTCCTGACTTGACCATCTTCCTTGAAACTGCACCCCCTGGGTGTCTGCTCCCCAACCTCTGAGGCTTGCATCCGTGGTTAACAGAATCCACTCCTGAATTCCGAACCTCCGACCCTCAACGAGGTGAGAAATCTGTAGCCACCACAGAAGGGAGGTCATGGCTTTTGGCGACAGACGGATCCTCTGATGCATGTGAAGATGAGATCCGGACCATTTGTCCAACAGATCGAGCTGGAAGGGTCTTGTGTGAAACCTTCCATATTGAAGCGCCTCGTAAGAGGTCACCATTTTTACCCCAAAAGGCGAATGTATAGATGCACAGATATCCGGGTTGGCTTCAGGACATCCTAAACCATCGACTGGATTACGAATGCCTTTTCCATCGGAAGGAACACTTTCTGCTACTCCGTGTCCAGTATCATTCCCAGGAATGGAAGCCTCCATGTTGGCTCCAGGTGAAATTTCGGAAAATTCAGAATCCACCCGTGATCCTGGAGAAGTTTGGTTGAGAGACCAATGCTGTCCAGCAACCTCTCCCTGGACAGCACCTTTATCAGAAGATCGTCCAGGTACGGAATTATATTCACTCCCTGTTTGGAAGTATAAACATCTCTCCATCACTTTGGTGAATACCCTCAGTGCCGTGGAGAGACCAAATGGCAGGGCCTGGAACTGGTAGTGACAGTCCTGCAGTGCAAACCGTAGGTAAGCCTGATGAGGCGGCCAGATCGAAATGTGAAGGTACGCATCCTTGATATCCAGAGACACTAGGAATTCCCCTTCCTTCAGACCTGAGATCACCGCTCTCAGAGACTCCATCTTGAACACTCTTAAGAACGGGTTCAAGGACTTGAGGTTCAGAATAGGTCGTACCGAACCGTCTGGTTTCGGTACTACAAACAAGCTGGATTAGTACCCCTTGTTTTGCAGATGAGGTGGAACTGGAACAATGACTTGAGTCTGTACCAGTTTTTGGATGGCATGCTGTAAAGTTATACTTGCCTCTTGTGAAACTGGTAAGCCTAATTTGAAGAATCTAGTGTTCACGCTAGGCTGTTTTAGCAGGGCGCCGCGCCCTGTCCACTTTTTTAAGGGCAAAATCCGCCCTGCTTTTCTGCGGCACCCTGCTAAAACAGCCGCCCGCTTCCTGCCCTCCCAGCGTATAAAGATGCCGTGCGCATGCGCACGGCATCCATTCACGCTGTGAGAGCGCTTGGGGGAAGCCCAGCACCTCCGTAGGTGCTGGGCACGCCCCCAACAGTGACGCCGCCGGCCGCCTACGCCCCGTTTTTTGACGTCTGTGGGCTAAACCGCCCACTTTTATTACGCGAAACAACCACGCCCCCTATTTTGCGTGCGCACGCTTGTGCCCCTCTCAGTCCGGCGCCCTGCCCTGCCCAAATCCTAGAGTGAACACTAAGAATCTATGAGGTGGGAGCTCTTGGAACTCCAGTCTGTAGCCATGGGAAATAAGATCTATGACCCAGGGATCCCGGCAAGAACTTGACCAGATGTGACTGAAGAATTTTAGTCGGGCTCCCAGCTGACAGCCCTCCAGGCATTGCGGTCCACTGTCATGCTGAAGGCTTTGAGGAAGATGAGCCTGAGCTCTGTTCCTGAGCACCTGCAGTTGCCGGTTTGCGTGGTTTACCTCTTGCGCCTCTGGAGGCCGTAGAAGCAGTTCTGGATTTGCCATTAAACTTGGCCGTCCAAAAGGACTGTAAATTTGAAACTGAATAAGCTTTCCTGGCTGGGGGAGCTGCGGAAGGAAAATGCATAGACTTACCCGCAGTAGCTTTGGAGATCCATTTGTCTAGTTCATCTCCAAACAATGCCTCTCCTGTGAATGGTAGGCCTTCCACGCCTTTCCTGGAGTCCGCGTCAGCAGTCCACTGGCGTAGACACAAACCCCTGCGTGCTGACACTGCCATAGCGGTGGTGCGTGCATTACGCATGCCTATCTCTTTTATGGCTTCCACCCTAAAGTTCGTAGAGTCCTGTATATGCTGCAGGAGTAAAACAACGTCCTCCCTAGACAAGGAACCTAACCCCTCAATTAGGTTACCTGACCATTTAGCAATGGCTTTAGTGATCCATGCACATGCAATATTGGGTCTCTGGGCCACCCCAGCAGCTGTGTACAATGATTTGAGTGTAGTCTCAAATTTAGGATGAGCCGTGTCTTTTAGGGAGGCTGCACCAGGGACAGACCATAAAAATTTTCGTGACAGCCTAGAGACTGATGCGTCCACTATCAGAAAAGGAAAAGATGAGAGCAACCTTTTAGGGATTTGAAATTTCTTATCAGGATTGACCCACGGTCCTTCAAACAGGGTATTCAATTCCTTTGACGCAGGAAGTGACTGAGGACTTCTTTTTTACATTAAAATAAGATTCTTCACACTCCTCTGACACCTTATCAGGAATTTGCAGAGCATGTCTGATAGCCTCTATGGGAGCATCTATTCCCTGTGACAGAGTAGCATCCCCCCCCCCCCCCCCCCCAAATCCACTTCGCCCTCCTCCATGTCTGACCCGTCAGAGTCAGACTGCAGGACATGGGCCAGAGATAATTTTTGCGGACAAATGGGAGGGGACTGAGCCTCTGTTCATAAGCTTATCCATAGTCTGTCTTAAGTATTGAGTCTCTTTCTCATTCATTTCGGAGAAATACTGGAGATAATTCCATTAATGGAAATAGCCCGCTCCGGTTCAGCCCCGCTATTCTGGGAAGGTGCAATGCCCTGAGTACCCAGTAGTGAGCCCCCTGGTGAAGAGGAACACTCTGCTGTACAAGAAGCACACTCTTTGCCTGACATAATGTAAATGTGACTGCACACACAGGAAAAGGTTAAAGGTTAAGCACAATTAACCCACAAAGAGCCCTTCAGGGAGACACAGTTATTTGGAGCCAGCCCCCACTGCGCCCTTATCGATAATGCCAAGCTTAGCCGGGTCGCAGACTAAGTACCCCGATAGGGGACTTAGTACACTAATAATCGCTTTCCCCCTGCTATGACCCCCTGGTACCGCTGATATAATCTGGAGTCTCTCCGGGGGAGCTGCACTTCTCTGTCATTCAGCATCCACTGCAGAGGGAAAATGGCGCTGGCGAGCTGCTGGATCCGCTCATAGTGAAGGCCCCGCCCCTTCAATGGTGCGTGGTCTTCCCTCATTTTTTATACTGGTTGATGGAATCTGGTGCTTAAAATGGAGAGAAAACTGTTTTAAGGCTGTTTTTGCCAGTGTGGGTACTGTGCACAGTGTACGGAGACGCAGCTGTGTACTGTGGAGACGCATTTCGCCACGGTTAGAAGCCGTGCCTCTCCATACCATCGTGCCGCCATAATGGCCAGCACCCTGCTAACTGGGACGCCGGCTTAGTACTCACCAATCTTCATTCTTCTGGCTCTGTTAGGGGTGGTGGCGTGCTGCGGGAATGTACGCTCGCCGTGGTGGGGCTTGCGAATAGTTCCCTCAGGGGCAGATTTATTAAGCCTGGTGAAGTGATAAAGTGGAAGGTGATAATGCACCAGCCAGTCAGCTCCTCACTGTCATTTTTCAAACCCAGCCTGTAACATGGTAGTTAGGAGCTGATTGGCTGGTGCATTATCACCTTCCACTTTATCACTTCACCAGGCTCAATAAAACTGCCCCTCAGTATCCTGTCAGAAGGGAACGGGACCATTAACCCTTCAAGAGATTGGGCCATCCCCCGTCCCTCCCCTCCTAAGTCCCACATAGCAGGCAGGCTGGTGCCAACAAGCCCTGCCTGAAAATATCAAACATATAAAATAAATGCAGAAAACTCTTCAAGAGCTTTCATAAGTGTGACCGGCTCCTCCGGGCATATTATCTAAACGGAGTCTGGTAGGAGGGGCATAGAGGGAGGAGCCAGCCCACACTATCAAATTCTTAAAGTGCCCATGGCTCCTAGTGGACCAGTCCATACCCCATGGTACTAAATGGAACCCCAATATCCTCTAGGACGTAAGAGAAATGACAGTTATGGTCTGACTGGCTGGTACTTTATCTATTTCCGAGTCTAGAAACATGCAGGAGCTATACAAATAGAGGATAACACTAATAATATGGAAACCAACTAAAACAGCGGAGGATGATCTAAGTCAGGGGTGGCCAACCAGTCAGAGACAAAGAGCCAAGAAATCTTGTTAGGTACATCAAAGAGCCGACTTCGAGCCGAAGGCGCACTTGCAAAAATGGGGTGTGACCTTGTGCCTGCTAGGCCACGCCCCTGGTATAAAATACATTGAAAAAGCCAGATCCAACATAAAATACAATGAAAAAGCCACTTCTACATCAAATAATTGAAAAGGCCAGATCCGCATAAAATAATAAGAATTTACTTACCGATAATTCTATTTCTCATAGTCCGTAGTGGATGCTGGGGACTCCGTAAGGACCATGGGGAATAGCGGCTCCGCAGGAGACTGGGCACATCTACAGAAAGCTTTAGGACTAACTGGTGTGCACTGGCTCCTCCCCCTATGACCCTCCTCCAAGCCTCAGTTAGGATACTGTGCCCGGACGAGCGTACACAATAAGGAAGGATTTTGAATCCCGGGTAAGACTCATACCAGCCACACCAATCACACCGTATAACCTGTGATCTGAACCCAGTTAACAGCATGATAACAGAGGAGCCTCTGAAAGATGGCTCACAACAATAACAACCCGATTTTTGTAACAATAACTATGTACAAGTATTGCAGACAATCCGCACTTGGGATGGGCGCCCAGCATCCACTACGGACTATGAGAAATAGAATTATCGGTAAGTAAATTCTTATTTTCTCTAACGTCCTAAGTGGATGCTGGGGACTCCGTAAGGACCATGGGGATTATACCAAAGCTCCCAAACGGGCGGGAGAGTGCGGATGACTCTGCAGCACCAAATGAGAGAACTCCAGGTCCTCCTCAGCCAGGATATCAATTTTGTAGAATTTTACAAACGTATTTGCTCCTGACCAAGTAGCTGCTCGGCAAAGTTGTAAAGCCGAGACCCCTCGGGCAGCCGCCCAAGATGAGCCCACCTTCCTTGTGGAGTGGGCATTTACAGATTTTTGGCTGTGGCAGGCCTGCCACAGAATGTGCAAGCTGAATTGTACTACAAATCCAACGAGCAATAGTCTGCTTAGAAGCAGGAGCACCCAGCTTGTTGGGTGCACACAGGATAAACAGCGAGTCAGATTTCCTGACTCCAGCCGTCCTGGAAACATATATTTTCAGGGCACTGACAACGTCTGGCAACTTGGAGGCCTCCAAGTCCCTAGTAGCCGCAGGCACCACCAATAGGTTGGTTCAGGTGAGACGCTGAAACCACCTTGGGGAGAAACTGAGGACGAGTCCTCAATTCCGCCCTGTCCGAATGGAACATCAGATAAGGGCTTTTTTAGGATAAAGCCGCCAATTCTGACACGCGCCTGGCCCAGGCCAGGGCCAACAGCATGACCACTTTCCATGTGAGATATTTTAACTCCACAGATTTAAGTGGTTCAAACCAATGTGACTTTTGGAACCCAAAACTACATTGAGATCCCAAAGTGCCACTGGAGGCACAAAAGGAGGCTGTATATGCAGTACCCCTTTTACAAACGTCTGAACTTCAGGGACTGAAGCTAGTTCTTTTTGGAAGAAAATTGACAGGGCCGAAATTTGAACCTTAATGGACCCCAATTTCAGGCCCATAGACACTCCTGTTTGCAGGAAATGTAGGAATCGACCCAGTTGAATTTCCTCCGTCGGGCCTTACTGGCCTCGCACCACGCAACATTTTCGCCAATTGCGGTGATAATGTTTTTGCGGTTACATCCTTCCTGGCTTTGATCAGGATAGGGATGACTTCATCCGGAATGCCTTTTTTCCTTCAGGATCCGGCGTTCAACCGCCATGCCGTCAAACGCAGCCGCGGTAAGTCTTGGAACAGACAGGGTCCTTGCTGGAGCAGGTCCCTTCTTAGAGGTAGAGGCCACGGATCCTCCGTGAGCATCTCTTGAAGTTCCGGTTACCAAGTCCTTCTTGGCCAATCCGGAGCCACGAATATAGTGCTTTCTCCTCTCCATCTTATCAATCTCAGTACCTTGGGTATGAGAGGCAGAGGAGGGAACACATACACTGACTGGTACACCCACGGTGTTACCAGAGCGTCTACAACTATTGCCTGAGGGTCTCTTGACCTGGCGCAATACCTGTCGAGTTTTTTAATCATGTGGACGACTTCTGGGTGAAGTCCCCACTCTCCCGGGTGGAGGACGTGCTGAGGAAGTCTGCTTCCCAGTTGTCCACTCCCGGAATGAATACTGTTGACAGTGCTATCACATGATTTTCCGCCCAGCGAAGAATCCCTGCAGCTTCTGCCATTGCCCTCCTGCTTCTTGTGCCACCCTGTCTGTTTACGTGGGTGACTGCCATGATGTTGTCCGACTGGATCAACACCGGCTGACCTTGAAGCAGAGGTCTTGCTAAGCTTAGAGCATTGTAAATGGCCCTTAGCTTCAGGATATTTATGTGAAGTGATGTATCCAGGCTTGACCCTAAGCCCTGGATATTCCTTCCCTGTGTGACTGCTCCCCAGCCTCGCAGGCTGGCATCCGTGGTCACCAGGCCCCAGTCCTGAATGCCGAATCTGCGGCACTCTAGAAGATGAGCACTCTGCAACCACCACATGATGGATACCCTTGTCCTTGGTGACAGGGTTATCCGCTGATGCATCTGAAAATGCGACCCGGACCATTTGTCCAGTAGGTTCCACTGGAAAGTTCTTGCGTGGAATCTAACGAATGGGATTGCTTCGTAGGAAGCCACCATTTTTACCCAGAACCCTTGTGCATTGATGCACTGAGACTTGGTTCGGTTTTAGGAGGTTCCTGACTAGCTCGGATAACTCCCTGGCTTTCTCTTCCGGGAGAAACACCTTTTTTCTGGACTGTGTCCAGGAACATCCCTAGGAAACAGAAGACAAGTCGTCGGAACCAGCTGCGATTTTGGAATATTGAGAATCCAATCGTGCTGCCGCAACACTACCTGAGATAGTGCTACACCGACTTCCAACTGTTCCCTGGATCTTACCCTTATCAGGGAATCGTCCAAGTAAGGGATAACTAAAATTCCCTTCCTTCGAAGGGATATCATTTCGGCCATTACCTTGGTAAAGACCCGGGGTGCCGTGGACCATCCCTACGGCAGCGTCTGAACTGATAGTGACAGTTCTGTACCATAACCTGAGGTACCCTTGGTGAGAAGGGTAAATTTTGACATGAAGGTAAGCATCCTTGATGTCCCGAGACATCATGTAGTCCCCTTCTTCCAGGTTCGCAATCACTGCTCTGAGTGACTCAATCTTGAATTTGAACCTCTGTAAGTGTTCAAAGATTTTAGATTTAGAATCGGTCTCACCGAGCCGTCTGGCTTTGGTACCACAATAGTGTGGAATAATACCCCGTTCCCTGTTGCAGGAGGGGTACCTTGATTATCACCTGCTGGGAATACAGTTTGTGAATGGCTTCCAAAACTGCCTCCCTGTCAGAGGGAGACGTCGGTAAAGCCGACTTTTGGAAACGGCGAGGGGGAGACGTCTCGAATTTCAATATGTACCCTTGAGATATTACCTGAAGGATCCAGGGGTCTACTTGCGAGTGAGCCCACTGCGCACTGAAATTCATTGAGAACGGGCCCCCACCGTGCCTGAGCTTGTAAGGCCCTAGCGTCATACTGAGGGCTTTGCAGAGGCGGGAAAGGATTTCTGTTCCTGGGAACTGGGTAATCTCTTCAGCCTTTTTCCTCTCCCTCTGTCACGAGCAGAAAAGAGGAACCTTTTGTCCGCTTGCCAACAAAGGACTGCGCCTGATAATACGGCGTCTTATTTTGAGAGGCGACCTGGGGTACAAACGTGGATTTCCCAGTTGTTGCCGTGGCCACCAGGTCTAAAAGACCGACCCCAAATGTCCCCTTTTCAAAGGCAATACTTCCAAATGCCGTTTGGAATCCGCATCACCTGACCATTTTACTGGTAGAATTGGACAACGCACTTATACTTGATGCCAGTCGGCAAATATTCCGCTGTGCATCATGCATATATAGAAATGCATCTTTTAAATGCTCTATAGGCAATAATATACTATCCTTATCTAGGATATCAATATTTCCAGTCAGGGAATCCGACCATGCCAACCCAGCACTGCACCTCCAGGCTGAGGCGATTGCTGGTCGCAGTATGTGTGTGTGTGAATACATTTTTGGATACCCTCCTGCTTTCTATCAGCAGGATCCTTAAGGGCGGCCATCTCATGAGAGGGTAGAGCCCTTGTTTTTACAAGCGTGTGAGCGCCTTATCCCCCCTAGGGGGTGTTTCCCAACGCACCCTAACCTCTGTCGGGAAAGGGTATACAGCCAATACTTTTTAAGAAATTATCAATTGTTATCGGGGGGAAACCCACGCATCATCACACACCTCATTTTATTTCTCAGATTCAGGAAAACTACAGGTAGTTTTTCCCTCACCGAACATAATACCCCTTTTTGGTGGTACTCGTATTATCAGAAATGTATAAAACATTTTCCATTGTCTCAATCATGTAACGTGTGGCCCTACTGGAAATCACGGTTGTCTCTTCACCGTCGACACAGGAGTCAGTATCCGTGTCGGCGTCTGTATCTGCCATCTGAGGTAACGGGCGCTTTAGAGCCCCTGACGGCCTATGAGACGTCTGGACAGGCACAAGCTGAGTAGCCGGCTGTCTCATGTCAACCACTGTTTTTTTATACAGAGCTGACACTGTCACGTAATTTTCAACAGTACATCCACTCAGGTGTCGACCCCCTAGGTGGTGACATCACTGTTACAGACACTCTGCTCCGTCTCCACATCATTTTTCTCCTCATACATGTCGACACAAACGTACCGACAAACAGCACACACATAGGGAATGCTCTGATAGAGGACAGGACCCCACTAGCCCTTTGGGGAGACAGAGGGAGAGTATGCCAGCACACACCAGAGCGCTATATATATACAGGGATAACCTTATATAAGTGTTTTTCCCCTTATAGCTGCTGTATGTTTTAATACTGCGCCTAATTAGTGCCCCCCTCTCTTTTTTTAACCCTTTCTGTAGTGTAGTGACTGCAGGGAAGAGCCAGGGAGCTTCCCTCCAACTGAGCTGTGAGGGAAAATGGCGCCAGTGTGCTGAGGAGATAGGCTCCGCCCCCTTTTCGGCGGCCTTATCTCCCGTTTTTCTGTATATTCTGGCAGGGGTTAAATGCATCCATATAGCCCAGGAGCTATATGTGATGTATTTTTTGCCATGTAAGGTATTTTTATCATGTTTTATTGCGTCTCAGGGCGCCCCCCCCAGCGCCCTGCACCCTCAGTGACCGGAGTATGAAGTGTGCTGAGAGCAATGGCGCACAGCTGCAGTGCTGTGCGCTACCTTATTGAAGACAGGAACGTCTTCTGCCGCCGATTTTTCCGGACCTCTTCGCTCTTCTGGCTCTGTAAGGGGGCCGGCGGCGCGGCTCCGGGACCCATCCAAGCTGAGCCTGTGATCGTCCCTCTGGAGCTAATGTCCAGTAGCCAAGAAGCCCAATCCACTCTGCACTCAGGTGAGTTCGCTTCTTCTCCCCTTAGTCCCTCGATGCAGTGAGCCTGTTGCCAGCAGGTCTCACTGAAAATAACAAACCTAAACTAAAACTTTCACTAAGAAGCTCAGGAGAGCCCCTAGTGTGCACCCTTCTCGTCGGGCACAGAAATCTAACTGAGGCTTGGAGGAGGGTCATAGGGGGAGGAGCCAGTGCACACCAGTTAGTCCTAAAGCTTTCTTTAGATGTGCCCAGTCTCCTGCGGAGCCGCTATTCCCCATGGTCCTTACGGAGTCCCCAGCATCCACTTAGGACGTTAGAGAAATATTGAAAAGCCAGATTCACATAATACACTTCAGTTCTCCCATGTGTCACTCCAGCCAGCACCCGCCAGTGTCACTCCAGCCAGCTCCCCCGTGTGTATTTGGCTCCCTCAGTTCTCAGTCTACGTAGTGCTGCTGCATGTCTGGCTGGAGTGAAGCGGTTTACAGATCTCTTGTGGTCATGTGACTTTGAGTGTTGGGAGCCACATTTGAATGAAAAAAGAGCAAGCGATTCTAAGTAAGAGATCAGTAGGAATTTGAGACTTTGTGGCTAAACACTATTTCCATAGACCGTAACATAATACAGAAGACCTGACGTCTATGTACTATGCTCTAAATACAAACCTGTATAACGGGCAGGTTACTTGCTTGCAATAGTAGAGACAGATTCCCCAAAGTACTGAAAAATAACATGAGTCAGAATCACAGCATGATACTTTTATGCAGCAATTACTCATACTGGCAGCATCAGCGAATGCTCCCTGTGAGGCTCAATAGCTGAATATCTGGAAGTTGAAGATTTAACAGATTATTATTATATACGAGGGGTGTGCAATAAGGTTCAAGATGTGCGATGCATAGGGAGAGTAGACACAATCTGCCTGGATGTGAACTGTAATCTCTAAAGGGCCCTATACACTGCGCGACCCGCCGCCGAGCTGCCCAACCGCCGATACGGCAGACGGGCGACCCAGCGGCAGGGGGAGGTGACGTGGGAGTGAGATTACAGTAGTCCAGTCTGGAGATGACCAGTGAGTGGATAAGGGTCTTAGTAGCGTCCTGGGTCAGAAAGGGTCTGTTCCTGGAAATATTATTTAGATGAAAACGGCAGGATTGTGAGAAGTGCTGAATGTGTGGTTTGAAGGAGAGGGAGGAGTCAAGAATTACTCCAAGACAGCGCACTTGGGGGCTAGAGGAGATAGTAGTGACATCAATAGATAAGGAGATTGTGGGAGGTGAGGTTATGCGGGAGGGAGGGAAGGTGCTCAGCCTGGTCTTAGACATGTTAAGTTTAAGAAAGCGCTGGACATCCAGGAAGAGGTAGCAGAGAGACAGTTGGAGATACGAGTGAGGAGAGCAGGGGAGAGGTCCGGAGAGGAAAGATAGATTGTCATCAGCATAGAGATGATATTGGAAACCAAAAGAACTAATGAGCTTACCTAGTGAGGATGTATAGAGAGAGAAAAGAAGAGGACCAAGTACAGAACCTTGGGGTACACCTACAGTTAGTGGAAGTGAGGGGGAGGTGGAGTCATGAGAGGAGACAGAGAATGAACGGTCAGAGAGGTAGGAAGACAGCCAAGAGAGGGCAGTATCACGCAGACCAATGGAGTGAAGGATTTGCAGTAGGAGGATGGTCCACGGTGTCAAAAGCAGCAGAGAGATCAAGAAGACTAAGTAGAGAGTAGTGGCCCTTAGATTTGGCAGCATGGAGGTCATTGCATACTTTTGTAAGGGCAGTTTCAGTGGAGTGGAGAGGACGGAAGCCAGACTGGAATGGGTCAAGCAGTGAGTGTGAGGAAAGAAAGGATGTAAAGCGGTTGTAGACAATACGCTCAAGGAGTTTGGAGGCAAAAGGGAGGAGAGAGATGGGTCGGTAGTTGGAGAGAGTTTTTGTGATTATGGAGCTCAACAGAGACCAGTGGAGAGCCACGATCTTCTACAAGATTGGTCTGCAACAGCTGGAGAGTTTTGGCCGACTGCGAGCTGCTTTTGGGGAGGAAGCACTGAGATACAGACCAGAGAGTGGCAGCCAAGAGGAACTTAGTTTAGCCACCACCCGGGGAGGTTAAGGTTAGGCTGTGGGGGGTTAGACACCCACAAGGAGGGTTTGGGTTTGGCTACGGGGAAGGAAGGGTTAGGATTATGGGGGGGAGGAGATTAGGTTTAAGCACTGCCTCAGGGAGGTTAGGGTTAGGCCCCATAGGGGGAGGTTAGGGTTACGCTGCAGGAAGGGAGGGTTAGGAGGTAGAGTAGAGGGGAACAGCCCCAACTCACCCCTGTCAGCATTGTAGGCTTTGGGATCCCGGAGTCGGCATTCTGACTGCGGGATCCCAAGCACTGGCATATCATACTGAATCCGGTGCAAGTGTGCAGTGATTAGGATACTGGCCATGTAACCAGGTATGTAGACATGAGATGTGTACGCCGCATTTAGATCCGTGCAAGCAGTGCGAGTATAACTGTGACAAACCTGGGTGCAACTACGAATCAGCTGTTGTTGGTCATATCGCCAGAGAAACCATATATTATAGTGATACCAAAGTGGAAAGCCGGTATGAGAGAAATGAAGAGGGGCATCAATATATTACCTTCAATCTATTCTATGCAACACTGCTGGGTACACACTGGGCATTCGTTCAGACATCGGAACGAATGCCACTGAGCCAAGACTCTGTGTACACACTGGAACAATTTTATAAAGGACGGAACAATCTTATTCTGTCCTTCATAAGCATAAATAAGGTCGCTAGCGATATCACTAGGTTTGATGTGCAGCACATCATAGCGTCTGTTGCTATCGACAACGGGAACACGCAATCACCTGTACACACTGAGCAATGAGGCGATTTGGCGCTACGTAATGCCAAATTGCCCCAACATCCCTCCAGTGTGTCCCCTGCTTAATTGTTCCTTGAGCACTATTCAGGACGATATCAGGTCAAATGGTCAACAGTAACCATGTCAACATTTGTAACATTGACATGGTTCAAACAAGGTAGACAAAAGTCACCAACTGTCAACAGGTCCAGAATGTTGACATCTGAAATGTTGGCATGCAAAAGATCAACATTCTGAGAATGCCGACGGTTAGGGCTAAGCGCCGCCAGGAGGGTTAGTCATATAGATATTCACCGGAATGCTGCAGCATAACAGCTCTGCACCAGAAGAAACAGTCAAGGCATCGCCAGAACCCAGAAGACAACATTGGAGCTGCAACTGTCTCTGGGAGAAGGTAACAGACTACCACGGTAGGTTTGTCAACAGTTCATCATGTCGACATATCACCCGAGTAGACATGATGAATAAATACAGGATAACGGTCGAAAATCATACCTCACCCTTCAGGACCCAAACCGATAAGTCCACGAAAGCTCCTGAGGCAACCAGAAGAGGCAAGCAGTGTTTACCAATACCCAAACTAATCAGCCAAGGAGTAATCTTCTAACATTAACAGAAATCTGCGTTCCTTCCCTCCATGGATCGTTGCCTGGAATGTGACTTTGTAACCTTGTCATAAAAAAAAACAGCCAGAACTCACTGGGGCAGCTTGCAGAGTACCAGCCAGAATGGCAGCTCCTGAGCTTGGCACATCAATCTGCCAAACATACAGCAGGATTGTTTTAAAATTCTTATCAACAGAATTTCTTACAGGCTTCCTACAAGCTAATTAGCAGCAATCACATCACTGTTAGATCTGAAAACTGCATATTACAAACTAGTGGTGTTTCTGGGGGGGGGGAGGAAATACCATTAGACAAACATCATTCATTAACATGTCACCTACAACCGGTGACCAAATAATAGACCAGTGTATTGTCAGCTCTGCACCACTCCCTGCATTAAATGCCCTGACCCTTCCCCAAGACACAATAAGCTTAAATACATGAATATTAGAGGCTCAACCATGCACAGTCAGACTTGAGTTGTTCAGCAGCTAGTATAACTCGCTAACCTTCTTTTATAAATCCGCACCATGACCTTGTGCCACCTTCAACTTCATCAAGATGCAGGACCAATACCACCACCCCCCCCCCCACCCCTCCGCCAACCCCCACCGCTCCCACGTTCCTATCGCTCAGCACTGCACACATTCCAACTCATATTGTTTAGAAGTATGTGAGGTCTAGGTCTTAAGATTCCTGTATTCGCCTTTTGCATGATGCTTCACCACTTGGAATTTTAATCCATAGTTTCTGGCCCTTTTCTTATTTATGCTTCAAACCCAAGCTCAATAATATACCTCCACAGACTCATCAGTCAGTACTGTGGGCTTGGTATGTGCTGCCCCCTCTATTGAAACTTCTACTTTATAAAATCCTATAACTGATCCACAAGGATCCCCATGTACAAAAAGCCTCATACTCTCATGACTTCTCTCTAGTGCACCCCTTCTGTCAGTGGGGTGTGGTAGGTCGACCACTATTGTCGACAGTAACTAGGCTGACAGGGTCTCTAGGTCAACATGAGTTTTTTATGGTTTTTTGGTGTCGTTTTCTCCGTACAGTGACCGAGAACCCCAATTAGTGCACCGTATCTGCTCGCCATGCTTCGGGCAAAGCATGGTTACTATTCCCAATCGTAGTCCGCGTGCATCGATAAATATGAAAAAGTTCAAAAAAAGAAAAGAATTCTGAAAAACTCATGTCAACCTTTTGACCTGTCGACCTAGAACATGTTGACCTAGAGACCCTGTCACCCAATAGTGGTTGACCTAGTTACTGTCGACCTAGAGACCGGATCCCATGTCAGAGATCTTTCCCCATTAGTCTCTTCTCCTGTAATGTCACAATGGGGTCGATTCAATTCGGCAACAGATGAATAGCACCGGGAATTAGCTCCCGACGCTATTCAATTCAGCTAAAGTTAAGGCGAATGCCCGTTCTTGCAGACTTAACAGGTAGTTTTGTCGGGAGAACGGGCATTCTCCGACTTAACTACCCGCGGCGATGCTGATTCCCGACAGGATCAGCCTCGTGCCGGCCGCGCAGCAGCACTTTTGTCGGTTTTCTTCTCCCCCCCCCCCGGGGTTGAGAGAAGAATTCAAGACAATTGCGGGTAACTAGTAGCTGAATTGAATAGCGTCAGGAGCTAATTCCCGGTGCTATTCATCTGTTGCCGAATTGAATGAACCCCATTGACATATTGAAGACTTCCCTAAAAAATCCATCACATACACAAAACTCAGTCCGATCTGTGCAACGGCTGCCTTGCACAGCAATCAGAGCTAATGTATTATGGTTCCTATGGGTAGCAGGACATTTATGGTCATTTCCATAAAGTTGTTTTAAAAATAAGAGCAGAAACCCAGAAAATAACCAATCACAGCATTGCCGTCAGTAAAATTAAAGCAGAGATTAATTAGTCTACAAGAAAATCTTCCCATTCTTTGATAGCGAATACTTATTCCAGTGTCATCTGCTGATGTAGCTATGTTTATTTACCCTGTACTTGTCCTATACTGTCATCAACTGTAAGTTGCTGTTTTCCTGTTTGATTATTTATGTACTGTGTAATTGGGCGCTGCGGAACCCTTGTGGCGCCATATAAATAAAGGATAATAATAATAATAATAATAGCAGCTAGAATCTGATAGGCTGCTATAGGCCAGTGGTTCTCAACCTCGGTCCTCAAGTACCCCCAACAGTTCATGTTTTCCAGGTCTCCTCACAGGATTGCAAGTGAAATAATTTGCTCCACCTGTGGGTCTTTTATAATGTGTCAGTGAGTAATGAATACACCTGTTCAACTGCTAGATGACCTGGAAAACAGGAACTGTTGGGGGTACTTGAGGACCGAGGCTGAGAACCACTGCTATAGGCAACACCTCTACTTTCCTTTTTGAAGTTTTAATAAAACCAATCTCTTTAATTGCTTCTGCTACACATCATTGGTGTTGCTGGAAGCTTTCTCTTCACTGCAGAGCTTCTATTATTTCCAAATGCATGCCGGTCTATTGCTACACACCTAGGCCTATTGCTACACACCTGATATTGCAGTGACAAACCCTGTACACACCCACATGCCATGTGCGCACTAAACATTACTTACATCAGGGGCAGGCAACCTGTGGCACACCACACATCCCAGCATAACCTGCCCCAGTTTTGAAGTTAGGGCATGCTAAAACTACGTCAAGGCATGCTGGGATGTGTAGTTCCACAGCAGCTGGAGTGCCACAGGTTGCCGACCCCCAACTTAAGAGAAAGATGAAAACTACTTTTTAATAAGTTACTCCTCTTCAAGCGCTTTATTAGTATACGCCAATTAAAACAAAACGATTGCGAAAACGGGGGGGGGAAGAGGTATGTGACACTACAAGACCCAGCATGCACTGCTAGACTCTGAACTTGCAGTTCCATAAAGTTTGTAGGATTAGTGCCTGAGAATTACATGTACTAATCAGGTGCACAATCATGGGGGACACATACACGTGCCAAATCGCTCCCAACCAGTCTCTTATACATGGCTCCAATCTGCATGGACTGAGGGAAACGCAGGAATTTCTAGGCAAGTTAATATTAAAATGCACTGAAGGCACTGGCTGATAAAGGTTTGATTAAACATATTCCAATACTAGAACAACCTAAAACACTCACTGAACAATCCAACGCAAACATGTTTTGCCTCTATACAGCTATGTGGTTCATCAGAGCGCTCCCACCAGGTGCCTTAGATGGGAATGCAGTCAATTTGCTGGCACTCAGGATACTGATGCCGGAATCCCGGCGCACCAGGGCTATTCCCACTCGTAGAGTGGGAAATTATCCTGTGACGAGCACAGTGAGCATTCCGTCCGCCGGTAACAGATAACGAACCCCTTAGGTGCATCACTCAGCCTGCAGCACATTTTTAAGTTACAGTATAAAGTCTTTTAATACAGGTTGAGTATCCCATATCCAAATATTCCGAAATACGGAATATTCCGAAATACGGACTTTTTTGAGTGAGACTGAGATAGTGAAACCTTTGTTTTTTGATGGCTCAGTGTACACAAACTTTGTTTAATACTCAAAGTTATTAAAAATATTGTATTAAATGAACTTCAGACTGTGTGTATAAGGTGTATATGACACAAATGAATTCTGTGAATGTACACACACTTTGTTTAATGCAAAAAGTTATAAAAAATATTGGCTAAAATGACCTTCAGGCTGTGTGTATAAGGTGTATATGAAACATAAATGCATTCTGTGCTTAGATTTAGGTCCCATCACCATAATATCTCGTTATGGTATGCAATTATTCCAAAATACAGAAAAATCCGATATCCAAAATTCCTCTGGTCCCAAGCATTTTGGATAAGGGATACTCAACCTGTACAGTCAATCACTCTGTGCCTTTTACTAATGTCCTCTCTTACTCATGTCTGTCACCTCTTATGCAGGATCGTTCTAGCTCATGGCTATCTACATATGTGTTATATGCTTCATTGTATACATTTATCGGTTATTGTGTTTATTATGATCATGACATCAGTAAAATGACCATCCAGTGCTGCCTATAAATGAATGACAATTACCAATCGAAATCTTTGAAATTTGGAACTGAAGTTGCTTTGTATATAATAACATTTCTTGGGAGTCTGGGTTATAGGCTAGGATGTGTTTCACATAACCTTGCCTCCATCTCATGTACACTGCACCTTTCCATCCACCGAATGGACTTTATCCTGCTTCCCCACTTCAATGCAGATACAACAGTCATATTCTAATGGGGAACACCGTAACATGCTTACAGCACTCTGTAAACTGTGACACTGCCCTAACTAGATGTATCTTCTTCCCTGTACAGACACTGCTGATCGCCAAAACTATTACTATCTACCATTCATAATATCAGGTGTACAATGGGTCATCACTAGGATATATATTTGATAGATTGTTGTGTATTCTTGGGACTGCATAAAAGACAGATTATTCTATTTTTAAGACTCACAAATTAGAAAGCTGTAAAACAATGTTTGGGGAGGGGGATTACGCTACTGAGGTGCATTTGGGGGAGCCACTTCTGTTAAGAGTCCATAAGGCCTTACACACTGTACATGAGCATTATTTTCAGTGGTTAAGGTCAGAAACCCTATTAAGCGTGGAAGTGTGGTCTGATGCTTGAAGGTAATGCAAGCGGATGGGCTTGTATACACATACACATTCTGACAGGTGGATGTCTGGCACGGATTTTGATGTTGCCTCTGAGCTTTAGGGAAACACTCACTTAGGTCACTGTACACTGCGGTGCAGGGGAGCTAGGAGCACCAATAATATACATGCTGTAAATGCTACTTGGAACTGAGGAACATATGACATATTGATAATCACCAGAGCGAGTCTCCATGATCTCCTGCCAGGATGACAGATGCGGAGATCCTGGAGACCTGACCTGCAATGTGGGGCATTATTATATACATTATTTCTTCATCTTCCACAATGAGGCCAGGCTTATGCAACCTGTGGATCACAGGGGGCTGCAACTTACAGGGACTGCAAGTCACAGCATGCCCTGGAACAGGTACCGCAGACACATTCTGTCTCCTCAGAAAATTAGATGTAATGTCCATCTGTGGTGTGCCAGTGCTCTTTACCTTCCCAGGGGAACACACTGAGGCAACCCGTGCATCCCAGGTGCTGGTGCTTACAGTGCATGCTGGGACTTGTAGTCCCACAGCAGCTACGGGCTGCAATTCGTCTGTATTAGGTAATCAGGCTGCAGCAGATGTGGCCGCCTCTCAGCTCCTGTCCCTTCCCCTCCATGTCCCTGGACCTCAGCCCCTCCACTCGTGTCAGTGTTCATCCCCGTGTCACAGGACACCATGAAGCCTGACTGCACCAAAGGTGTCAGCGCCGCTGGCCGTGCCCGCGCCGCCCGACTGGCAGCTGTCCCCCTTCCCCAGGGCCCTGTCGCTCTTACCGCCCGGTGCTGCTGCTCTCTCCTCGGCTCCGGGACACCCAAAATGGCGGCTGATGGGCCGCAGCACCGCGGCTGGGCGGAAGGATCCGGATAAGGCCGATGTGCAGGGCCCGGGGTACGGAACGGGCGGGGTGGAGGAGGGGCGTTAGGATGTCATGTTGCGGGAATCACCCCGAGGCCGACGCTGTGTGAAAGTGACCGGCTGTTGCCCGTCACCCGTACGGGCCCAGAACTCTTTACCCTGGTGGAAGGGTACGGAGTAATACGTCTAGGGCAGCCGGTGATGACGTCAGGACATTGCCCCGTCACTGCCAGACCCGGAAGCCAGGGAGGGCGGAACCTGAAGGGTCACCTGACGCCGGCATCTGTGGGCGGGGAGAAATGACGTGTCTACAACTGTCATTTTACGTTACCGCCCTCCCCTTACTATAACAAACTCAAGTGGTGAATGTGAGGTGTCTCCATACTCCGAGTCCGCAGCCCTTCTCTGGATTACTGACAGTCCAGGCGGCTGTGTCATTCAGTGTTAACCGCCCCCCCCCCCCCCCCCCACACACACACACACACACACACACACTCACTCACTCCATTACTACCAGCCCAGGCGGCTGTGTCTATGGGGTCGATTCTATTCGGCGACTAATGAATAGCGCCGGGAATTAGCTCCCGACGCTATTCAATTCAGCAACTAGTTACGTCGGCGATGTCCCGTTCTCGCTGACAAAACAGGTTGAATTGTCGGGAGAACGGCCATTCTCCGACTTAACTCTACGGCGCAAGGCAGATTCCCGACAGAATCAGCCTCGCGCCGGCCGCGAGGCAGCACTTTTGTCGGGTTTTTTCTCTCATCCCCCGGGGATGAGAGAAGAATTCCCGACAATTGCAGGTAATTAATTGCTGAATTGAATAGCGTCGGGAGCTAATTCCCGGCGCTATTCATTAGTTGCCGAATAGAATCGACCCTCAGTGTTAACCGCCACACACACACACACACACACACACACACACACACTCCATTACTACCAGCCCAGGCGGCTGTCATTCAGTGTTAACCCCCCCACACACACACACACACACACACTCACTCACTCACTCACTCACTCACTCACTCACTCCATTACTACCAGCCTAGGTGGCTGTGTCATTTAGTGTTAACCCTATCCACCACCACCACCGCACACACAAACTTCATTACTGGCACCCTAGGTGTTAGTGTAAAGGTGGGTACACACTGATAGATAGATAGATGTGCCGATCAATTGATCGGCAGATATATCTATGGACAGATCGGGCAGTATGCGATCCATCGGTGACTGACATCATGAACTGGGCGGGCGTGTATACACGCCCGCCCAGTTCAGCTGTCAATCACCGCCGGCCGCCGCAGCATGTGTACGGGCGTCCGGCTGGTTGCCCGTACACACACAGCGATGCGCCAATATATCGGTAAATATATTGGCCGTCGGCTGTGCTACGGGGCCGACGCGATGTGTCTGTGAACGATGGAGTTCACAGACATATCGCCCGTACACACTGGCCGACGGACCCACGATATATCGGCCGTTCAGTAGAACGGCTGATATATTGGCCAATGTGTACCCACCTTTATACCCCATTGTCTCCATTACTGCCAGCTTGGGGGCTGGTTCATTTAGTGTTATCCACTAATCAGTCCAGGATTGTCAGCTCAGATGGCTGGGTCGTTCAGTGTTATCCATCCTAGGGGGTCATTCCGACCCGTTCGCACGCAGCAGCTTTTCGCTGCGGTGCGAATGGGTGCGGAATGCTCATGCGCGGCGGCCGCTGTGCGTGACGTTGCCCGGCGACAGGGGTCGCCGGGTTACGTTGCGGCTTACGACGGAAGCGATCGCAGCGGCGACTGCTAAGAAGATTGACAGGAAGGAGGCGTGGAGGGGCGGATCCAGACCATTGGGCACCGTTTTCTGGGAGTGGTGAGTAAAACGCAGGCGTGTCCAGGACAATGGAGGGCGGAGGTGTGACGTCAAAGCCGGGCCCATCATCGCTGGATCCATCGCACAGGGTAAGTATATCCAGCCCTAGTCTACTTCTGCTTGATTTTTTTCTTTTTTTTAGCTTAGCAGGGCTGCACAAGCGATCGCAGCCCTGCTAAGCTACAATACACTCCCCCATAGGCGTGGACTATTGATCGCAGCAACAGCTAAAAGTTGCTGGCTGCGATCAACTCGGAATGACCACCCATATCTCCAGGGCTGCCAGCAAAGGAGGTCAAGTCATTCTGTGTTATCCCCCATCTCTTCAGGTTTGGCAGCTCAGGTGACTGAGTTGTCTAGCATTATATACATTTCATCTTGGTTCCGCACCAAATGAAAAATAATTGTCGGACAAAGCCAATAATATTTGGTCAGTTATTCCCAAGAGATAGTGTATATATGGTATTGTGCGCTGGCAGTGCTCCTTGGAGTAGAATACACATATGGGCTGTGGCCCTAAGCAGGGCCGGTTCAAGCCCGGTCTGCGCCCCGGGCAGGAAACGGGGCGTGGCTTAATACAGGGGGCGTGGCCAGTTACGCCCCCTGTACATTAGTAGCGCCGCTTGAATGCTGAGCGGTGCGCGATGACGTCATCGCGCACCGCACAGCCAAAGGTCCTCTCCACGAAGGGAAACTAGACGCTACGTGTCTAGTTTCCTTCACAGGAGGCACAGAAGGGGGACAAAGCGGGCAGCGGAGGGCACAGCAGTGGCGGATCTTGCCATGGTGCGGCGCCCTCCGGATGGCGCCAGCGCCCTCTCGGAAGGCGGCACCCCGGGCAAAAGTCCTGCTTGCCCGTGGTAAGATCCGCTACTGGCCCTAAGAGAAGGACCAAACTACTTTTTAGTGTACTCTTTGTAAATGTTGTTTGTTTAAAGCATAACTTTTGTTCGATCAATTTGTATGATTGGATGGTTTTAGCATGATTTCGGTGGCTGACACATAAAAATACAAACGCATTAAGGGGGTCATTCCGAGTTGTTCGCTCGCAAGCGGATTTTAGCAGATTTGCTCATGCTAAGCCGCCGCCTACTGGGAGTGAATCTTAGCATCTTAAAATTGCGAACGAAGTATTCGCAATATTGCGATTACACACCTCGTAGCAGTTTCTGAGTAGCTCCAGACTTACTCGGCATCTGCGATCAGTTCAGTGCTTGTCGTTCCTGGTTTGACGTCACAAACACACCCAGCGTTCGCCCACACACTCCCCCGTTTCTCCGGCCACTCCTGCGTTTTTTCCGGAAACGGTAGCGTTTTTTCCCACACGCCCATAAAACGGCCTGTTTCCGCCCAGTAACACCCATTTCCTGTCAATCACATTACGATCGCCAGAACGATGAAAATGCCGTGAGTAAAATTCCTAAGTGCATAGCAAATTTACTTGGCGCAGTCGCAGTGCGGACATTGCGCATGCGCATTAAGCGGAAAATCGCTGCGATGCGAAGATTTTTACCGAGCGAACAACTCGGAATGACCCCCCAAAAATCAATTAAATCCAATTTGTTTCAATATAAACTGTATTATTTTTTTTTACTTCATGCAATGCTAAGGAGAGAAAAATGGGTCAATCTTGACACCCCCCCACCTAAAAAAATTCAACCACAAGAGAGCATAACAGACATTTTTGGTGAAATATAACACAGTAACATCAAGGTGAAAATATCTTACCCATTACTCAAATATAAACATTTCTCATTCAGTGTACTTAAACACACACAGAAGCAAATTTTTTGATCTGGTCTTAGGGGGTAATTCAGACTGGATCACTGCAGCGGCAGCAAACGCAGTCTGAATCTTTTTGTGAAGTGCGCAAGCGCAGCGGCCGCACTGCGCGTGCACACCCTGGGAGCCCAGTGAGATGCTATCAGCATTCTCGGCTGCGATCGCCTCTGCCTGATTGACAGGCAGAGGCGGTCGTGGGGCGGGAGGAGGAGTGCCAACGGCGCGGTCCGGACACGCAGCCGCTGCGACGCAGGATGCGACGAGAAGCTCCCTTCTCCCTGTGCTGGGCGTCCCCCCGCGTGTCTGAAAATGATCGTAGATTTGCTAAATTTAGCACATCTACGATCAACTCTGAATTACCCCCTCAGTGATCATTGCCTGATTCACCACAGTTCATCAGCCATGTAGGGGATACCTCCATTTCCAGTAATATATAGTTTCTAATAAGAAAAAGATAATCCTGTGCCCAAAGGTAAATGCACTTCTACTTTCAACCCGTGTATGATTGCTCACAGTGAACGGGTGATAACACTGCTAATAGAACTTTTTAGCTTTCTAATCAATACCTCTCACCTATGTAACACTCCTTAACACATACTGTAGCTTTTGTTTCTTTCTTATTAACACTTACTAACACCTTAGACCAGTGGTTTCCAAACTTTTTGAATCACGGCGCCCTAGAATATCAGAATTTTTTTCACGGCACCCCTAGGCCAAAAATTTCTTATTGAGAAATTTAGAAAGAAATATTACATTAAGTAGATTGTGTTTAGATGTCATCCTTGGGGTCAGTTGTGTGGTGAGGGACAAGATTTGCTTCTGTTTGGCCACATATTTTATGACTGGCAGCCACCAGCACTGGTTTTGCCTATTATATTGACCATGAATAATTTGAATTGGTCCTGGACCACCAACCCAGGGCACCCCTACAAGTGTCCCGAGGCATCCCAGGGAGCCACGGCACAGTTTGGGAACCTCTGCCTTAGCCTCTCACTAGTGTGTTGCCTTGGGGCAGCTGGCTTTTTAATATGTGACTGCCCTCCTCTTACTATATGATCAGGTGGCGGCTATGAGGTGTCTCCATAGTCTACAGCCCTTATATGGTGGACTGCCAGCCTAGCTGGTAGCGACATTCACTGACACCCCCTACTATCCAATGCTGCCATTCTAGGTGGCTGTGCCATTCGGTGTTATCCCACCCCCACCCCCCACACACACACACACACACACACACACATAAACACACACACTTACACACACATACAGACAAGACTACTCCCACTTCAAAAGGCCGTGTCGTTCATTCAGTGTTATCCATCAGTTGGTTCAAGTTGAGAACATGGGACCCCATACCTCCCAACTGTCCTGCTGTCCTTCCCGCGGGCAGCAGTGTCCTGGGGGCAGGGAGGCAGTTGGAGGAGCCTTTGATCACCCACTGCCCTGCTAAACAAAGCAGCGAGTGATCTCTGAATAGATGCCGTGCACACGCGCACAGCATCTATTCAGTGAGGGAAAGTGAGCCGGGGCTGCCCAGCTACTGCAGGAGCACTGGGCACGCCCCCAAACTGCCGAAAAACGGGTCCGTGCTGCCAGGTCCCACCCAGTTGGCCGAGATCACGCCCCCTCACATACGAGGCAACACACCCTTTTCGGGTCGCAAGTCGCTGAGGACAAAAGTTTGGAGGTATGGGACCCCCTGTGTTAACATAACTGAACTGCTTCAGAACACCAGTAAACTTGTTCAGAATATTAGAACACATACCCTCGCGGGCTCGCTTCGCTCGCTATGTTTCGGGCAAGGTTACTATTCCCAATCATAGTCCACATGGAAATTAGTATTATTGAAGACTCTTTCCAGAGCAGAACTGTCTGTTGTTCATATTTATTGATATGCTACATTAACTGTTTGGACTTCTGTTTATTGTGGAGGGTATCATCCGTTTTATTGTATTTACCTAACATATTTTTAATGAGATTATTAAATAAGTTGATTAAGTTTTTCTAAAGTTTTGGCCTCCTCGATGCCATCACACAAATTTGTAAAAGTTCTGCAGTGGCAGCACATAGATGTGGGATAACAGGCTTGTTAGCACTCATCCGCAATGGCACTTTCCTATTAATGCGATATTCAAATGTCATTTGTGCGCACTATTTATTGTACCTGCGGGTTTGGACCTGGGCCCAGCTTCGGGCTTTCTCCTCATCTTCCTGTTTCATTTTCCTATTGTTTGTCGTGGTCAGTATAGTCCTGTCCACCCTGCTTCATGTATTCTCCAGTGAGCGTAAGAACCTGATGGTAATGAAACAATTGTTTAATAGAGCTCCCCTATTACGCGGTAAGGCAGGGGCCTCTTAAAAGAGGAGGAGGCCGGTGTGCAGTCTCCTTTTGGGCCCTCTCCTCTCTAGCCGGCAGTGCTGTTTACACTGGGTACTAGGGTCACTAGGGGACTCTAGCACTGTCGAAAAGTCTAGTGCGCATACACAGGTCTCCAGAAAAATCGTGCAGCGGCCATTTTCCAAGTGACTTCCCTACCATGCCATTTTCACAGTGATTTCTGCAGTTCTTCTGCTGCCAACGCGGGACTAAGTATTGGAAAAAAAAATGGATGCAGGGTGTGCGGTATAGACCCCCGGAATCTTGTGCGCTGCCAGGGCCGTAACTAGATGTGCACTGCCTTAACTAGGTGCTTAGCACACAGCACATTTGCGCTGTTGGCACACCATCCACCTCCACCCCACCAGCTGCTTCCACGCTGCTTACTATAATCTCCTATGTAATAGCCCTAAGAGCTCTCATTGGGTTAGTGCCAGGTTTATCACACCCGGTCCACAGCTGATAGGACGAGAAACTCCCTCCCACACAGGTTACATCCAATGGGAGGCTCTGCCCTTTGCCTGCTGTGTTTTCACAGAGCAGGATTAGCAATGGGACTGATGGAGCTGCAGCTCCAGCCCAACATCCCAAAATAGGCCCCTTGCATCTGCAGCAACATACCCTCCAACACTTTACACATAAACATTGATATACATTCGAAAAGGGGTCATGGCCACGCCCCTTTTCATATACTTTCAATGGAAGCTTGGAGAGTCAAAAAACGGTACAGGCCATAAAAAAAAGGGACTGTACCTGCCAAAAAGGTACAGCTGGAGGGTATGCCACTGCATCTGCAGCAAGTCTCCTTTTACTGCAGCGTTCTATGTCCTGCTGCCAGTCCGTCTGCCCCCTCAATCGCCATCAACAATCCCCACTCCCTAGCCGCGGCGCAGGTGGAACAAAAGCTGCTGCGGCCACCGGCATAGATGTGTATGCAAGCGGCGCAGCGGAAGGCTTTCATAGCCCTCCCTGCGCCGCATACTCTCTGAGCTCCGGAGCCTCCTCTGCACGTGATGTCACAGAAGTTCCTCCCCGCCACAGCCGCGCCCAGATCCCCAGAGACCCTGACTCCACACAGCTGCCGGCATGGAACCCTGAGTTGGCTAATGTAACGAATAGAGTGGGTGATAACGCGGAGGGTAATGTCTGGACGCTGAATCAATGTAAAAGGTGACAGTGCTGTGCAGTGCAGTGGGTGTGCAGTCAGGGCCGGTGCTACGGTGTTTGCCTCCCCTGCAAACTATACATTTGCACCCTTGCATACTTTACAAACGAACAGCGCAAATAATACCCCCTGTAGTAGAGACACTTACACATGTAATGCCCCCTGTACCAGAGACGCTTACACATGTAACGCCCCCTGAATCAGTGACGCTTACACATGTCATGCCCCCTGTACCAGTGACGCTTACACAAGTAACACTCCCTGTAGCAGTCACACTTACACACGTAACGCCTCCTGTACCGGTGACGCTTACACATGTAACGCTCCCTGTACCAGTGACGCTTACACACGTAACGCCCCGTGTACCAGTGTCGCTTACACACGTAACGCTCCCTGTACCAGTGCCACTTACACCCCCTGTACCAGTGACGCTTACACATGTAACGCCCCCTGTACCAGTGACGCTTACACACGTAACGCTCCCTGTACCAGTGCCGCTTACACCCCCTGTACCAGTGACGCTTACACACGTAACGCCCCCTGTACCAGTGACGCTTACACACGTAACGCTCCCTGTACCAGTGCCACTTACACCCCCTGTACCAGTGCCGCTTACACACGTAACGCCCCCTGTACCAGTGCCACTTACACCCCCTGTACCAGTGACGCTTACACACGTAACGCTCCCTGTACCAGTGCCGCTTACACCCCCTGTACCAGTGACGCTTACACACGTAACGTTCCCTGTACCAGTGCCACTTACACCCCCTGTACCAGTGCCGCTTACACACGTAACGTCCCCTGTACCAGTGCCACTTACACCCCCTGTACCAGTGACGCTTACACACGTAACGCTCCCTGTACCAGTGCCGCTTACACCCCCTGTACTAGTGACGCTTACACACGTAACGTTCCCTGTACCAGTGCCACTTACACCCCCTGTACCAGTGCCGCTTACACACGTAACGCCCCCTGTACCAGTGCCACTTACACCCCCTGTACCAGTGATGCTTACACACATAACGCTCCCTGTACCAGTGCCGCTTACACCCCCTGTACCAGTGCCGCTTACACAAGTAACGCTCCCTGTACCAGTGACGCTTACACACGTAACGCCCCCTGTACCAGTGCCGCTTACACCCCCTGTACCAGTGACGCTTACACACGTAACGCTCCCTGTACCAGTGCCACTTACACCCCCTGTACCAGTGCCGCTTACACACGTAACGCCCCCTGTACCAGTGCCACTTACATCCCCTGTACCAGTGACGCTTACACACGTAACGCCCCCTGTACCAGTGCCGCTTACACCCCCTGTACCAGTGACCATACACACGTAACGCCCCCCGTACCAGTGACGCTTACACACGTAACGCCCCCTGTACCAGTGACGCTTACACACGTAACGCCCCCTGTACCAGTGACGCTTACACACGTAACGCCCCCTGTACCAGTGATGCTTACACACGTAACGCCTCCTGTACCAGTGACGCTTACACACATTATGCAGCAGTCACACATACACACACACACACACACACAACAGACACATATATATATACAAACACACACACATACGTACTGTACATACATTACACACATACACAGTCACACATATATACAGTATACACAGACACTGTATATACACACACACACTCACTCTCTTTCCAGGCACTTACCTAATGAAGTCTGGCTGGCCGAAGCTGTAGTAGCTCATCCTCCTGCTGCAGCATGGTCCCGTCTAGCTCCGCCGCTTATTCCCATCTAGCTCTGCCCCCTTTGGCTCCCGCCCGGCCACTGAATATCCCACAGGGAAGGGGAGGGGGAGAGGAGGTTTTGTGCTGCCGGCGCCGCTGCATGTGTGACAGCAGCCAGCAGCAGCAGCAGGGATAGCAGCAGCAGCTCAAGCACAGGGATGCAGAGCAGGGAGAACGCCTCTCCTTCCTGGTGCCTCCCTGCACTGCATCCCTTTGCTGAGCGGCTAGCGCCGGGCCGGTGTGCAGTGTCACTGACACTGCACAGCACTCTCACCTTTTACATTGATTCAGCCAGTCACTGTTGTTAGCACCAGTGTCCCAATGCGCCGCATTACAGGGAAGTAGACAAACTAAATAAACTACAGCTCCCAGCAGCCCTTAGCGCCGAAGCATTCCGGCCCTTAGGGCTGCTGGGAGCTGTAGTTTATTGCGTACGTCTTCTTCCCTGTAATGCGGCGCGTTGGGACACCGGCGCTAACAATAGTGACTGGCTGCTGTGCGAGTCTCAGGGAGAACCACTGCCCTTCCCCGACTCACTGTACCTCCGAGCCCCATCCGTAGCACCCCCACACACCCCCTCCAGCACCAGCGGTAGATCCGGACCCCCTCCCCCACCCGCAGCGACCCCGCATCCTTACCTCCCGCCGCACCACCGCATCCGCCCCTCCCCCACCCGGGGCAACCCCGCAACTGCTCCTCCCCATTCCGCAGTGGCTCCGGACCACCACCCACGGCACCAACGCACCAGCCCCTCCCCCACCTGCGGCACCACCGCAACCGCCCCTCCTGCGGCACCCCAGGATCCCATCCGCCTCTTCCCCGCCTCCCCTACTCCCCCAACCAAAGCACCTACTAGGTGATTCACCAGGCCCTGCGTGCACTGTTCACGCCATTGCAAGGGGCTTCCACCCCTTAACCATTGCACGCTCTTTGTCCGTGCAATATTTAACCACTCACACAATTATGATTGGATGTAATACTCCATATAATAAAAATATTGCAAGCCACAAGGGTGTGCGAGGGTTAAGGGGGCGTAGCCCCTTACAACGGTGTGAAGAGCGCCCGTAGGGCGCAATGAATCACCTAGTATATAATAGTAGCATTGTGCCCGGCTCCTTCTTATTCCGGACGCATCGCTGCTGATATACGTTATAGGGGCAGTCATCCCGGTCTCACCTTGTGGACCGCCCTGCTCCTCTCCTCCCCTCTCCTCGGCTACTGCAGCAGCACACTATTCACACCATACAGCGCAGGTGGGGATGCACCTCCTCCCAGCACTGTAGGATGCCACACAGGGGATGCTGGGAGCTGTGAGGAAGGAGTTTGAATAGACTGGCGGCAGATTCAGCAGCAGCTCTGAGTCCATGTACTGCCGTCATCTGCTGCTGCCATGGCCGCTGCACTCCCAGGAAGAGGTCACCAATGGGTGAGTGCTCTGCTGCCAGTACAGCTCATCACAAAGGTACCTGTATGTGTCTCTCCCCCGTGTGCTCCATCCCCCTCCTGCAGAGGGACTTTCAGGTACTGGAGCCGGCTGCTGCTGCCTGCTGCCACTCAAGTAAATTAAGCCACAGCATCTCTATCCCTCCACTCCCTCTCACCCCCCTCCCCTCTCATCCCCCCCTCTCTTCTCACCTCCCGCTTCTCTCTCTCCCTCTACCTCCCACCCCTCTTTTTCTTATACGTCCTAGAGGATGCTGGGGTCCATTTCATGACCATGGGGTATAGACGATTCCGCAGGAGCCATGGGCACTTTAAGACTTTTCAAGGGTGTGAACTGGCTCACCCCTCTATGCCCCTCCTCCAGACCTCAGTTTTAGAAATGTGCCCAGGCAGACTGGATGCACTCCAGAGAAGCTCTACTCAGTTTCTCTGAAAAGACTTATGTTAGGATTTTTTTTCCACATAGAACTGCTGGCAACAGTGCTTCGTGGGACTGAGGGGGCAGAAGTAGGAACCAACTTCCTAAAGAGTTTCATGGCTCTGCTTCTGGCTGACAGGACACCATTAGCTCCTGAAGGGAACTGAACGCTAGCCGTGCCTAGATGCTCACTCCCACAGCACGCCGTCACCCCCCTCACAGAGCCAGAAGACAGAAGACAGGTGAGTGTTAGAAGACAGATCTTCAATCAAGAAAGTGATGGCTAAAGGTACCGCGCGGCTGGTGGGAGTGCAGCGCGCCATGTAGCCCATACATACACAGGCACTGCAGGGTGCAGGGCGCCTGGGGGGCGCTATGGGCAGCATGAAACCTATGGAAACTGGTAGAAATAAGGGGCATAAGTTGCTGAGGCACAGTCCTACTCCCGCCAGTATAAAAAATTACCTCATAAAAGCTGAGGAGAAACACGCCATTGAAGAGTGGAGCTTCCTCCTCAGTCAGCCAGCACACTGCTCAGCGCCATATTCTCTCAGGCTGCAGAGACAACACTGGTCCTCCTCCACTACTGAACAAGTATCAGGGTGCAAAACAGGGGGGGTCACAGTGAATTTGGTGCTATATAATTGTGTGATTAGCATTATAAAAGCGCTGCATGTCAGTGGGCATTTTGTGTTCACAGACATTGTGTTACTGGCGCTGGGTTGTGAACTGGCAAATCCTATCTGTGTCCCTCTGACAGATTTTACTGTGGGTCTGTCCCCTATAAGTCCCGGAGTGTCTGTGGTGTGGTTGTGCACGTGTGTGACATGTATGTGGCAGGGAATCTCTTCCTCTGTGGGAGACATGTTAGAGACACAGAGGTGTAATATGACAACAAGAGCCTGACTGGGTGAAAGGTTACATGATAGTGTGAATCACTACTGAATCTCATACAGAAAACTGAATATAATCTGTTGAAGATGTGATTTTTAATAGTACTGCCTTTCATCCACAGGGACCCCTCTGGGTCACATACAAATTTGCACAAGTAGTACAAACTGATACCGACACGGACTCTGATTCCTGTGTCGACACTAGTGATTCCAGGGGAATAGGTCGTAAGTTAGCAAAAAGCATTCAAACATGTTTTAGCTATAAAGGAGGTGTTAGAAGTTACAAAGCCCCCTCTTTTACCACAAGGAGAGGATTTACTTTAGTAAAGAAGTAATGTAATTTTCCCTCCACCTCAGGAGTTGAACAGTCTCTTGGAGGGAGTCTGATTTAACCTGAAAAGAAATTTCAGATTCCCAAAAGGAATTCAGGCAGCTTACCTTTTTCCAAAAGGTGGGAGTCACCCCGCATTTTAGACAGGGCCCTGTCATAAAAGAGAAAAGGTGTTTCTCCTTGCGCCTGGAATGGCTTCACTTAAGGAGCCGGCAGACCGCAAGTGAGTGAGGTGATCTATTGATGTGGCCAATGGGACGCTACTCAGGCCTACGATTGTCTGTGCGTGGGTGAGTAGTGCTATTGAAAAGTGGTCAGAAAACTTGTCATTAGACATTGACACAATAGCTGGAGATGAGATACTCCTAACGTTAGGTCATATCAAAGACGCTGCTGCGTACGTACTAGAAACCATGAAATATATTAGTCTCTTGGGATCAAGAACCACTACCATGGCAGTATCGGCTTGGAGGGCGTTGCGGGTTCGCCAGTGGAATGCTGATGCAGATTCCAAAAGAAATATGGAGGCTCTCCCGTATAAAGGTGAGGCATTGTTTGGTGATGGGCTGGATGCGTTAGTCTCGGCGGCTACCGCAGGTAAGTCAACATTCTTGCCTTCTGCTCCTGCACCAGCAAAAAAGTCACATCACTCTCACATGCAGTCCTTTCGGCCCAACAAATACAAAAAGGCCAAAGGTTCCCCCTTCTTAGCAGGTAGGGGAAGGGGAAAAGGAAAGAAGTCCGCAGCGTCTCCCGGATCCCAGGAGCAGAAGTCAACCCCTGCTCCTGCCAAATCTGCAGCATGACGCTGGGGCTCCCCTGCGGGAGTCCGCTCGGGTGGGAGCACGTCAGAAATTTTTCAGCCAAATCTGGATTCAATCTGGCCTGGACCCATGGGTCTTACAACTAGTGTCCCATGGGTACAAACTAGAATTTCAAGACTCCCCCCATGCCGATTTTTCAAATCGACCTTGCCAGCTTCTCTTCCAGGAAGAGAGGCATTAACAACGGCAATTAAAAAATTATGTCAGGATCAGGTCATTGTCCTGGTACCCTTGTCAAAGCAAGGAGAAGGTTTTTATTCAAGCCTCTTCATAGTTCCGAAGCCGGACGGCTCGGTCAGACCGATTTTAAACTTGAAAAATCTGAATCTCTACCTGAAAGGTTAAAGTTCAAGATGGAATCCCTGAGGGTAGGGATTTCCAGTCTGGAGGAAGGGGACTTCATGGTGTCAGTAGATATAAAGGATGCTTACTTGCATGTTCCCATTTATCCTCCTCACCAAGCGTATCTGAGATTCGCAGTACAGGATTGCCATTACCAGTTCCAGACGTTGCCGTTCGGACTCTCCACGGCACCGAGGGTATTCACCAAGGTGATGGCGGAGATGATGGTCCTCCTTCGTCAAATAGGAGTCAATATAATTCCTTATCTGGACGATCTCCTGATAAAAGCGAGATCCAGGAAACAGTTGGTGCAGAACATCGCACTCTCCCTGTCAATACTTCAACAACACGGTTGGATCATGAATTTTCCAAAGTCGCAGTTGGAACCGACGACAAGATTGTCCTTTTTAGGGATGATTCTGGACACAGAAGTACGGAGAGTATTTCTTCCAGTGGAAAAGTCTCTGGAAATCCAGAAAATGGTCAAACAAATATTGAAACCAACAAGCGTGTCGATCCATCAATGCATTTGGTTGTTGGGGAAAATGGTAGCAGCCTACGAGGCCATACAGTTTGGCCGATTTCATGCCAGAGTATTCCAGTGGGACCTGTTGGACAAGTGGTCCGGATCCCACCTACACATGCACCGGAAAATAATCCTGTCCCCCAAAGCCAAGATTTTGCTCCTGTGGTGGCTACACAGTTCTCACCTACTCGGGGGACGCAGGTTTGGGATTCACGACTGGGTCCTAATAACCACGGATGCAAGTCTCGGAGGCTGGGTAGCTGTCAAACAGGGGGAAAGCTTCCAAGGAAAATCGTTAAGTCAGGATGCCTGCCTTCATATAAACGTTCTGGAATTGAGAGCCATTTACAACGGCCTTCTACAAGCGGTACATCTTCTTCAAGATCATCCCATGCAGATCCAGTCGGACAATGTAACTGCAGTCGCGTACATAAACAGGCAAGACGGAATGAAAAGCAGAGCGGCAATGGCAGAGGTGACAAGGATTCTCCTTTGGGCAGAAAGACATGTTAGAGCTCTGTCAGCAATTTTCATTCCGGGAGTGGACAACTGGGAAGCAGACTTCCTCAGCAGACACGATCTCCATCCAGGAGAGTGGGGCCTCCACCAAGAAGTCTTCACAGAGGTGACAAGTCTTTGGGGAGTTCCTCAAGTAGACATGATGGCATCTCGTGTAAACAAGAAGCTTCAGAGATATTGTACCAGGTCGAGAGACACTCAAGCAATAGCAGTGGATGCACTGGTGACCCAGTGGGTGTTTCGGTCAGTATATGTTTTCCCTCCACTTCCACTGATTCCTAAAGTTCTCAAAATAATAAGAAGAACAAGAGTTTGAGCAATCGTCATTGCCCCAGACTGGCCAAGGAGGGCTTGGTATCCAGATCTTCAGGAGTTGCTCATAGAAGATCCTCGGCCTCTTCCTCCTCGAGAGGACCTACTACAACAGGGGCCGTGTGTGTATCAAGACTTACCGCGGCTACGTTTGACGGCATGGCCGTTGAGAGTCGGATCCTAGCCCGAAAGGGTATTCCCAAGGAAGTCATCCCCACTCTTATTCAGGCCAGGAAAAGAGTAACGTCTAAACATTACCACCGTATTTGGAGAAAATATGTGTCTTGGTGTGAATCCAAGAAGGCTCCTACGGAAGAGTTTGAGTTGGGACGTTTTCTCCATTTTCTGCAGGCTGGTGTGGATGCAGGCTTTAGATTGGGGTCAGTCAAGGTCCAGATTTCGGCCTTATCAGTTTTCTTTCAAAAACAATTAGCTTCTCTTCCAGAAGATCAGACCTTCGTGAAAGGGGTTTTGCACATCCAGCCTCCATTTGTGCTTCCAGTGGCACCATGGGACCTTAATGTGATGTTGCAGTTCCTTCAATCGAGTTGGTTTGAACCTCTACAGGAGATAGAGTTGAAGTTTCTCACTTGGAAAGTGGTGATGCTTTTAGCCTTGGCATCCGCAAGGCGGGTGTCTGAGTTGGGGGCCTTGTCTCACAAGAGCCCTTACCTGAGCTTCCATGAAGATAGGGCGGAGTTGAGAACTCGCCAACATTTTCTTCCAAATGTGGTTTCATCTTTCCACATAAACCAACCTATTGTGGTGCCAGTAGCTACTGACACGTTCACTGAGTCAAAGTCTCTAGATGTGGTTAGGGCTTTGAAGATGTATGCCAGCTCGGATACGGAAAACAGAGACTCTGTTTGTCCTGTATGCTCCCAACAAGATTGGGTGTCCTGCTTCCAAGCAGACCATTGCGCGCTGGATCAGAGGTACGATTCAGCACACTCATTCTTCGGCTGGTTTGCCGTTGCCGAAGTCAGTGAAGGCCCATTCTACTAGGAAGGTGGACTCGTTCTGGGTGGCTGCCCGGGGGGGGGTCTCGGCATTACAACTTTGCCGAGCAGCTACTTGGTCAGGGTCAAACACTTTTGCTAAATTTTATAAGTTTGACACTTTGGCCGATGAGGACCTCAAATTTGGTCAATCAGTGCTGCAGGGTCATCCGCACTCTCCCGCCCGTACTGGGGCTTTGGTAGTTTTGGTCATGAAATGGACCCCAGCATCCTCTAGGATGTGTGAGAAAACAGGATTTTAATACCTACCGGTAAATCCTTTTCTCCTAGTCTGTAGAGGATGCTGGGCGCCCGACCCAGTGCGTACTTTACCTGCAGTTTTGTTCAGTTAGTTACACATATTGTGTTACATTTGTTTTCAGCATATTGCTGTAAATGGTTCATGCCTGTTGGCGTGTGTTATGTTGAATGCCATGTTGTGCGGCATGGTTGAGGTGTGAGCTGGTGTGATTCTCACCGTATAAATGTAAGTCCTTTCCTCAAAATGTCCGTCTCCCTGGGCACAGTTCCTATAACTGAGGTCTGGAGGAGGGGCATAGAGGGAGGAGCCAGTTCACACCCTTGAAAAGTCTTAAAGTGCCCATGGCTCCTGCGGAACCGTCTATACCCCATGGTCATGAAATGGACCCCAGCATCCTCTACGGACTAGAAGAAAAGGATTTACCGGTAGGTATTAAAATCCTGTTTTCTCTCCCTCCTACCTCTCTCTCCCCCCTTCCACCCCTCTCTCCCCCCCTCTCACTCTCCCCCTCCCACATCTCTCTCTTCACCCCTCTCCTTCCCTTCCACCTCTCTCTCTCTCCGTGCCACCTTTCTCTATCTCTCCTTCATAACCCTGTCTCTCTGTCCCTCCCCCTCTCTCCCCCATCTTTCTCTCTCTTTGTCTCCCTCCCACCCTCTCTCTCCTCCCAATCCTGTCTCTCTCTCCCCTCTCTCCCTCCCCCACATTTCTCTCTTTGTCTCCCCCCACCCCACTCTCTCCATCCCTCCCACCCCTCCCTCTCCCTGCCACCTTTCTCTCTCTTCCTGCCACCTTTCTCTCTCTCTCAACCCTCTCCCCCCCTTTCATGCTCCCATCCCCTCTTTCCCAATCCCATCTCTTTTCCTCCCATCCCACTATCACTCTCTCTCTTCCCCTCTCCCCTATAGTTACATGGTTACAATTCATACAGTAAGCAGTTAATACATACAGTTACTGTGGCCGGAGAGACCCCCAGCCCACGTGGACAATGGCGCTGCAGCACTGAATGGGTTAACCCCTAGTGCCCGGCGTCATGTTGCGGACAATAGGCACTTGGCGTCACTGTTAAATGTACTTACGGCGCTGGGCGCAGACTGTTTAAAAATATGTTTAATGATGTGTCTTAACATGTCATATGTAGTGCTCTGTGCACAATTGCAGGAATGCATGTTTCTCTAACGTCCTAAGTGGATGCTGGGGACTCCGTCAGGACCATGGGGTTTAGCGGCTCCGCAGGAGACAGGGCACAATAATAAAAGCTTTAGGATCAGGTGGTGTGCACTGGCTCCTCCCCCTATGACCCTCCTCCAAGCCTCAGTTAGATTTTTGTGCCCGGCCGAGAAGGGTGCAATCTAGGTGGCTCTCCTGAGCTGCTTAGAATAAAAGTTTAAGTTAGGTTTTTTATTTTCAGTGAGTCCTGCTGGCAACAGGCTCACTGCTACGAGGGACTTAGGGGAGAGAAGTAAACTCACCTGCGTGCAGGATGGATTTGCTTCTTAGGCTACTGGACACCATTAGCTCCAGAGGGAGTCGGAACACAGGTCTCACCCTGGGGTTCGTCCCGGAGCCGTGCCGCCGACCCCCCTTGCAGATGCCGAAGTTGAAGAGGTCCAGAGGTCCAGAAACAGGCGGCAGAAGACTTTCAGTCTTCATAAGGTAGCGCACAGCACTGCAGCTGTGCGCCATTGTTGTCAGCACACTTCATACCAGCGGTCACTGAGGGTGCAGGGCGCTGGGGGGGGCGCCCTGGGCAGCAATGTATTATACCTTTTTTATGGCTAAAATACATCACATATAGCCCTTGAGGCTATATGGATGTATTTAACCCCTGCCAGATCTCACAAACTCCGGGAGAAGAGCCCGCCGTTTTAGGGGGCGGGGCCTATTCTCCTCAGCACACGGCGCCATTTTCCTGCTCAGCTCTGCTGTGAGGAAGGCTCCCAGGCTCTCCCCTGCACTGCACTACAGAAACAGGGTTAAAACAGAGAGGGGGGGCACTTATTTGGCGATATGATTACATATGTGAAAATGCTATAAGGGAAAACACTTGTATAAGGGGTTGTCCCTGTATAATTATAGCGTTTTTGGTGTGTGCTGGCAAACTCTCCCTCTATCTCCCCAAAGGGCTAGTGGGGTCCTGTCCTCTATCAGAGCATTCCCTGTGTGTGTGCTGTGTGTCGGTACGTGTGTGTCGACATGTAGGAGGACGATGTTGGTGAGGAGGCGGAGCAAATTGCCTGTATTGGTGATGTCACTCTCTAGGGAGTCGACACCGGAATGGATGGCTTATTTAGGAATTACGTGATAATGTCAACACGATGCAAGGTCGGTTGACGACATGAGACGGCCGGCAAACAAATTAGTACCTGTCCAGGCGTCTCAGACACCGTCAGGGGCTTGTAAAAACGCCCATTTACCTCAGTTGGTCGACACAGACACAGACACGGACACTGACTTCAGTGTCGACGGTGAAGAAACAAACGTATTTTCCTTTAGGGCCACACGTTACATGTTAAGGGCAATGAAGGAGGTGTTACATATTTCTGATACTACAAGTACCACAAATAAGGGTATTATGTAGGGTGGGAATAATCTACTTGTAGTTTTTCCTGAATCAGATAAATTAAAGTGTGTGATGATACGTGGGTTTCCTCCGATAGAAAATTATTGGAGGTATACCCTTTCCCGCCAGAAGTGAGGGCGAGTTGGGAAACACACCTTAGGGTGGATAAGGCGCTCACACGCTTATAAAAACAAGTGGCGTTACCGTCTCCAGATACGGCCGCCCTCAAAGAGCCAGCTGATAGGAAGCTGAAAAATATCCTAAAAAGTATATACACACATACTGGTGTTATACTACGACCAGCAATCGCCTCAGCCTGGATGTGCAGCGCTGGGGGGGCTTGGTCGGATTTCCTGACTGAAAATATTGATACCCTTGACAGGAACAATATTTTATTGACTATAGAGCATTTTAAGGATGCATTTCTATATATGCGAGATGCGCAGAGGGATATTTGCATTCTGGCATCAAGAGTAGATGTGATGTCCATATCTGCCAGACGATGTTTATAGACACGACAGTGGTCAGGTGATGCAGATTCCAGACGGCACATGGAAGTATTGCCGTATAAAGGGGCGGTCCATCGGACCTGGTGGCCATGGCAACAGCTGGAAAATCCACTTTTGTTACCCCAAGTCACATCTCAGCAGAAAAGGACACAGTCTTTTCAGTCTCAGTCCTTTCGTACCCATAAAGGCAGGCGGGCAAAAGGCCAGTCATATCTGCCCAGGGTTAGAGGAAAGGGAAGAAGACTGCAGCAGGCAGCCCATTCCCAGGAACAGAAGTCCTCCACAGCTTCTGCCAAGTCCGCAGCATGACGCTGGGGCCATACAAGCGGACTCAGGTGCGGTGGGGGGTCATCTCAAGAGTTTCAGCACGCAGTGGGCTCACTCGCAAGTGGACTCCTGGATCCTACACGTAGTATCCCAGGTGTACATTGGAAATTCGAGACGTCTTCCCCTCACAAGTTCCTGAAGTCTGCTTTACCAACGTCTCCCTCCGACAGGGAGGCAGTATTGGAAAAAAATTCACAGGCTGTATTCCCAGCAGGTGATAATCAAAGTACCCCTCCTACAACAAGGGAAGGGGTATTATTCCACACTATATTGTGGTACTGAAGCCAAACGGCTCGGTGAGATCTAAAAGATTTGAACAATTACATACAAGGGTTCAAATCAAGATGGAGTCACTCAGAGCAGTGATAGCGAACCAGGACGATATGGTGTCACTGGATATCAGGGACGCTTACCTACATGTCCAAATTTTGCCCTTCTCACCAAGGGTATCTCAGGTTCGTGGTACAGAACTGTCACTATCAGTTCAGACGCTGCCGTTTGGATTGTCCACGGCACCCCGGGTCTTTACCATGGTAATGGCCGAAATGATGATTCTTCCTAAAAGAAATATGGACGCTTTCCTGATAAGGGCAAGGTCCAGAGAACAGTTGGCGGTCGGAGTAGCACTATCTCAAGTAGTTCTACGACAGCACGAGTGGATTCTAAATATTCCAAAATCGCAGCTTTTTCCGACGACACGTCTAATGTTCCTAGGAATGATTCTGGACACAGTCCAGAAAAGGATGTTTTCTCCCGGAGAAGAAGACCAGGGAGTTATCCGAGCTAGTCAGGAACCTCCTAAAACCAGGAAAAGTATCAGTGCATCATTGCACAAAGGTCCTGTGAAAAATGGTGGTTTCTTACAAAGCGATCCCATTCGGTAGATTTCACGCAAGAACCTTTCAGTGGAATCTGCTGGGAAAATGGTCCGGATCGCATCTTCAGATGCATCAGCGGATAACCCTGTCTCCAAGGACAAGGGTGTTTTCTTCTGCGGTGGCTGCAGAGTGCTCATCTATGAAAGGGCCGCAGATTCGACATTCAGGACTGGGTCCTGGTGACCACGGATGCCAGCCTGAGTGGCTGGGGAGCAGTCACACAAGGAAAAAATTTCCAGGGAGTGTGATCAAGTCTGGAGACTTCTCTCCACATAAATATACTGGAGCTAAGGGCAATTTACAAGGCTCTAAGCTTAGCAAGACCTCTGCTTCAAGGTCAGCCGGTATTGATCCAGTGGGACAACATCACGGCAGTCGCCCACGTAAACAGACAGGGCGGCACATGAAGCAGGAGGGAAATGGCAGAAACTGCAAGGATTCTTCGCTGGGCGAAAAATCATGTGATAACACTCTCAGCAGTGTTAATTCCGGGAGTGGAAAACTGGGAAGCAAACTTCCTCAGCAGGCATAACCTCCACCCGGGAGAGTGGGGACTTCAGCGGGAAGTCTTCCACATGATTGTAAACCGTTGGGAAAAACCAAAGGTGGACATGATGGCGTCCCGCCTGAACAAAAAACTAGACAAATATTGCGCCAGGTCAAGGGACCCTCAGGCAATAGCGGTGGACGCTCTGGTAACACTGTGGGTGTACCAGTCAGGGTATGTGTTCCCTCCTATGCATCTCATACCAAAAGTACTGAGAATCATAAGAAGGAGATGAGTAAGAACGATACTCGTGGTTCCGGATGGGTCAAGAAGGACTTGGTACCCGGAACTTCAAGAGATGCTCACGGAAGAACCGTGGCCTCTACCTTTAAGAAAGGACCTGCTCCAGCAGGGGCCTTGTCTGTTCCAAGACTTACCGCGGCTGCGTTTGACGGCATGGCAGTTGAACGCCGGATCCTGAAAGGGCATTCCAGATGAAGTCATCCCTACCCTGGTCGAAGCCAGGAAGGGTGTAACCGAAAAACATTTTCACCGCATTTGGCGAAAATATGTTGCGTGGTGTGAGGCCAAGAAGGTCCCTACAGAGGAATTCCAACTGGGTCGTTTCCTACATTTCCTGAAAACAGGACTGTCTATGGGCCTAAAATTAGGGTCCATTAAGGTTCAAATTTCGACCCTGTCAAATTTCTTCCAGAAAGAACTGGCTTCAGTGCCTGAAGTTCAGACGTTTGTAAAAGGGGTACTGCATATACAGCCTCCTTTTGTGCCCCCAGTGGCACCTTGGGATCTCAATGTTGTTTTGAGTTTCCTAAAGTCACATTGGTTTGATCCACTCACCACTGTGGAATTAAAATATTTCACATGGAAGGTGAAGATTCTATTAGCCCTGGCTTCAGCCAGGCGTGTGTCAGAATGGGCGGCTTTATCATATAAAAGCCCTTACTTAATTTTTCATTCTGACAGGGCAGAATTGAGGACTCGTCCTCAATTTCTCCTTAAGGTGTTTTCTGTTTTTCACATGAACCAACCTATTGTGGTACCTGCGGCTACTAGGGACTTGGAGGACTCCAAGTTACTTGACGTTGTCAGGGCCCTGAAAATATATGTTTCCAGGACGACTGGAGTCAGAAAATCTGACTCGCTGTTTAGCCTGTATGCACCCAACAAGATGGGTGTTCCTGCTTCTAAGCAGACGATTGCTCGCTGGATTTGTAGTACAATTCAGCTTGCACATTCTGTGGCAGGCTTGCCACAGCCAAAATCAGTAAAAGCCCATTCCACAAGGAAGTGGGCTCATCTTGGGCGGCTGCCCGAGGGGTCTCGGCTTTACAACTTTGCCGAGCTGCTACTTGGTCAGGGGCACACCCTGACTGAGGAGGACCTGGAGTTCTCTCATTCGGTGCTGCAGAGTCATCCGCACTCTCCCGCCCGTTTGGGAGCTTTGGTATAATCCCCATGGTCCTGACGGAGTCCCCAGCATCCACTTAGGACGTTAGAGAAAATAAGAATTTACTTACCGATAATTCTATTTCTCGTAGTCCGTAGTGGATGCTGGGCGCCCATCCCAAGTGCGGATTGTCTGCAATACTTGTACATAGTTATTGTTACAAAAATCGGGTTATTCTTGTTGTGAGCCATCTTTTCAGAGGCTCCTTCGTTGTTATCATACTGTTAACTGGGTTCAGATCACAGGTTGTACGGTGTGATTGGTGTGGCTGGTATGAGTCTTACCCGGGATTCAATATCCTTCCTTATTATGCACGCTCGTCCGGGCACAGTATCCTAACTGAGGCTTGGAGGAGGGTCATAGGGGGAGGAGCCAGTGCACACCACCTGATCCTAAAGCTTTTATTATTGTGCCCTGTCTCCTGCGGAGCCGCTAAACCCCATGGTCCTGACGGAGTCCCCAGCATCCACTACGGACTACGAGAAATAGAATTATCGGTAAGTAAATTCTTATTTTAAATGTATTTTCTCTGACGTCCTAGTGGATGCTGGGACTCCGTCAGGACCATGGGGAATAGCGGCTCCGCAGGAGACAGGGCACAAAATTTAAAAGTTTGACCACTAGGTGGTGTGTACTGGCTCCTCCCCCTATGACCCTCCTCCAAGCCTCATTTAGGTTTTTGTGCCCGTCCGAGCAGGGTGCAATCTAGGTGGCTCTCCTAAAGAGCTGCTTAGACAAAGTTTGTTAGGTTTTTTATTTTCAGTGAGTCCTGCTGGCAACAGGCTCACTGCAACGAGGGACTTAGGGGAGAAGAAGTGAACTCACCTGCGTGCAGGATGGATTTGCTTCTTAGGCTACTGGACACTAGCTCCAGAGGGACGATCACAGGTACAGCCTGGATGGGTCACCGGAGCCGCGCCGCCGACCCCCTTGCAGATGCCGAATAGAGAAGAGGTCCAGAAACCGGCGGCAGAAGACGTCTCAGTCTTCATGAGGTAGCGCACAGCACTGCAGCTGTGCGCCATTGCTCTCCGCACACTTCACACCAGCGGTCACTGAGGGTGCAGGGCGCTGGGGGGGGCGCCCTGGGCAGCAATGTAATATACCTATTCTGGCTAAAATATATCACATATAGCCCCTGGGGCTATATGGATGTATTTAACCCCTGCCAGGTTCCAAAAAAACCGGGAGAAGAAGCCCGCCGAAAAGGGGGCGGGGCCTATTCTCCTCAGCACACAGCGCCATTTTCCTGCCCAGCTCCGCTGCGAGGAAGGCTCCCATGACTCTCCCCTGCACTGCACTACAGAAACAGGGTAAAAACAGAGAGGGGGGGCACTTATTGGCGATATTTATAATATTTGAGCTGCTATAAAGGGAACACACTTATTAAGGTTGTCCCTATATATATTTATAGCGCTTGGGTGTGTGCTGGCAAACTCTCCCTCTGTCTCCCCAAAGGGCTAGTGGGGTCCTGTCTTCTATCAGAGCATTCCCTGTGTGTCTGCGGTGTGTCGGTACGTGTGTGTCGACATGTATGAGGACGATGTTGGCGTGGAGGCGGAGCAATTGCCTGTAATGGTGATGTCACCCCCTAGGGAGTCGACACCAGAATGGATGGCTTTGTTTATGGAATTACGGGATAGTGTCAGCACGCTACAAAAGTCGGTTGACGACATGAGACAGCCGGCAAACCAGTTAGTACCTGTCCAGGCGTCTCAGACACCGTCAGGGGCTGTAAAACGCCCTTTACCTCAGTCGGTCGACACAGACCCAGACACTGACACTGAATCCAGTGTCGACGGTGAAGAAACAAACGTATTTTCCAGTAGGGCCACACGTTATATGATCACGGCAATGAAGGAGGCTTTGCATATCTCTGATACTGCAAGTACCACAAAAAGGGGTATTATGTGGGGTGTGAAAAAACTACCGATAGTTTTTCCTGAATCAGAGGAACTGAATGAAGTGTGTGATGAAGCGTGGGTTACCCCAGATAGAAAACTGCTAATTTCAAAGAAGTTATTGGCATTATACCCTTTCCCGCCAGAGGTTAGGGCGCGCTGGGAAACACCTCCTAGGGTGGATAAGGCGCTCACACGCTTATCAAAGCAAGTGGCGTTACCGTCTCCTGATACGGCCGCCCTCAAGGATCCAGCTGATAGGAGGCTGGAGAATACATTAAAAAGTATATACACACATACGGGTGTTATACTGAGACCAGCAATCGCCTCAGCCTGGATGTGCAGTGCTGGCGTGGCTTGGTCGGAGTCACTGTCTGAAAATATTGATACCCTGGATAGGGACAGTATTTTACTGACTATAGAGCAGTTAAAGGATGCATTTCTTTATATGCGAGATGCACAGAGAGATATTTGCACTCTGGCATCAAGAGTAAGTGCGATGTCCATATCTGCCAGAAGAAGTTTATGGACGCGCCAGTGGTCAGGTGATGCGGATTGCCGGATTCCAAACGACATATGGAAGTATTGCCGTATAAGGGGGAGGAATTATTTGGGGTCGGTCTATCGGATCTGGTGGCCACGGCAACGGCCGGAAAATCCACCTTTTTACCCCAGGTCACCTCCCAGCAGAAAAAGCCGCAGGCTTTTCAGCCGCAGTCCTTTCGTTCCTATAAGAACAAACGAGCAAAAGGACATTCCTATTTGCCCCGAGGCAAAGGAAAGGGTAAGAGACTGCAACAAGCAGCTCCTTCCCAGGAGCAGAAGCCCTCCCCGGCTTCTACAAAGGCGTCAGCATGACGCTGGGACCTTACAAGCAGACTCAGGGGCGGTGGGGGGTCGCCTCAAACATTTCAGCGCACAGTGGGCTCACTCGCAGGTGGACCCCTGGATCCTGCAGGTAGTATCTCAGGGTTACAGGTTGGAATTCGAGAAGTCCCCTCCTCGCCGTTTCCTAAAGTCTGCTTTGCCAACGTCTCCCTCCGACAGGGCGACGGTATTGGAGGCCATTCACAAGCTGTATTCTCAGCAGGTGATAGTCAAGGTACCCCTCCTACAACAGGGACAGGGGTATTACTCCACGCTATTTGTGGTACCGAAGCCGGACGGCTCGGTAAGACCGATTCTAAATCTAAAATCTCTGAACCTGTACATACAAAAATTCAAGTTCAAGATGGAGTCACTCAGAGCAGTGATAGCGAATCTGGAAGAAGGGGATTTTATGGTGTCCTTGGACATCAAGGATGCTTACCTTCATGTTCCAATTTGTCCTTCACACCAAGGGTACCTCAGGTTCGTGGTCCAAAACTGTCATTATCAGTTTCAGACGCTGCCGTTTGGATTGTCCACGGCACCCCGCGTCTTTACCAAGGTAATGGCCGAAATGATGATCCTTCTTCGAAGAGAAGGCGTCTTAATTATCCCTTACTTGGACGATCTCCTGATAAGGGCAAGATCCAGAGAACAGCTGGAGGTCGGAGTAGCACTAACCCAAGTAGTGCTCCAACAACACGGGTGGATTCTGAATTTTCCAAAATCCCAACTGATCCCGACGACACGTCTGTTGTTCCTAGGGATGATTCTGGACACTGTTCAGAAAAAGGTATTTCTTCCGGAGGAGAAAGCCAGGGAGTTATCCGATCTAGTCAGGAACCTCCTAAAACCAGGAAAAGTATCTGTGCATCAATGCACAAGAGTCCTGGGAAAAATGGTAGCTTCTTACGAAGCGATTCCATTCGGCAGATTCCATGCAAGGGCCGCAGATTCGGCATACAGAACTGGGTCCTAGTGACCACGGATGCCAGCCTGAGAGGCTGGGGAGCGGTCACACAGGGAAGAAACTTCCAGGGCGTGTGGTCAAGCCTGGAGACGTCTCTTCACATAAATATACTGGAGCTAAGAGCAATCTACAATGCTCTAAGCCTGGCAAAACCTCTGCTTCAGGGTCAGCCGGTGTTGATTCAGTCGGACAACATCACAGCAGTCGCCCACGTAAACAGACAGGGCGGCACAAGAAGCAGGAGGGCAATGGCAGAAGCTGCAAGGATTCTCCGCTGGGCAGAAAATCATGTGTTAGCACTGTCAGCTGTGTTCATCCCGGGAGTGGACAACTGGGAAGCAGACTTTCTCAGCAGACACGATCTGCACCCGGGAGAGTGGGGACTTCATCCAGAAGTCTTCCACATGATTGTGGTCCATTGGGAAAGACCAATGGTGGTCATGATGGCGTCCCGCCTCAACAAAAAACTGGACAGGTATTGCGCCAGGTCAAGAGACCTTCAGGCAATAGCTGTAGACGCTCTGGTAACACCATGGGTGTACCAGTCAGTGTATGTGTTTCCTCCTCTGCCTCTCATACCAAAAGTACTGAGAATTATACGGCAAAGGGGAGTAAGAACGATACTCGTGGCTCCGGATTGGCCAAGAAGAACTTGGTACCCGGAACTTCAGGAGATGCTCACGGAAGATCCGTGGCCTCTACCTCTAAGACGGGACCTGCTTCAGCAGGGACCGTGTCTATTCCAAGACTTACCGCGGCTGCGTTTGACGGCATGGCGGTTGAACGCCGAATCCTAAGGGAAAAAGGCATTCCGGAAGAGGTCATCCCTACCATGGTAAAAGCCAGGAAGGAGGTGACTGCACAACATTATCACCGCATTTGGAGAAAATATGTTGCGTGGTGTGAGGCCAGGAAGGCCCCGACGGAGGAATTTCAACTGGGTCGATTCCTACATTTCCTGCAAACAGGATTGTCTATGGGCCTCAAATTAGGGTCCATTAAGGTTCAAATTTCGGCCCTGTCGATTTTCTTCCAGAAAGAATTGGCTTCAGTTCCTGAAGTCCAGACTTTTGTAAAAGGAGTACTACATATACAGCCCCCGGTTGTGCCCCCAGTGGCACCGTGGGATCTTAATGTAGTTTTGGATTTTCTCAAATCCCATTGGTTTGAGCCACTCAAATCGGTGGATTTGAAATATCTTACATGGAAAGTAACCATGCTACTGGCCCTGGCTTCAGCCAGGAGAGTGTCAGAATTGGCGGCTTTATCGTATAAAAGCCCATATCTGATTTTCCATTCGGACAGGGCAGAACTGCGGACGCGTCCTCACTTGCTGCCTAAGGTGGTTTCAGCGTTTCACCTGAACCAGCCTATTGTGGTGCCTACGGCTACTAGCGATTTGGAGGATTCCAAGTTGCTGGACGTTGTCAGAGCATTGAAAATATATATTTCAAGGACGGCTGGAGTCAGAAAATCTGACTCGCTGTTTATACTGTATGCACCCAACAAGCTGGGTGCTCCTGCTTCTAAGCAGACGATTGCTCGTTGGAATTGTAGCACAATTCAACTTGCACATTCTGTGGCAGGCCTGCCACAGCCTAAATCTGTCAAGGCCCATTCCACAAGGAAGGTGGGCTCATCTTGGGCGGCTGCCCGAGGGGTCTCGGCATTACAACTCTGCCGAGCAGCTACGTGGTCAGGGGAGAACACGTTTGTAAAATTCTACAAATTTGATACCCTGGCTAAGGAGGACCTGGAGTTCTCTCATTCGGTGCTGCAGAGTCATCCGCACTCTCCCGCCCGTTTGGGAGCTTTGGTATAATCCCCATGGTCCTGACGGAGTCCCAGCATCCACTAGGACGTCAGAGAAAATAAGATTTTACTGACCGATAAATCTATTTCTCGTAATCCGTAGTGGATGCTGGGCGCCCATCCCAAGTGCGGATTGTCTGCAATACTTGTACATAGTTATTGTTACAAAAAAATCGGGTTGTTATTGTTGTGAGCCGTCTGTTCAGAGGCTCCTACGTTTGTCATACTGTTAACTGGGTTCAGATCACAAGTTGTACGGTGTGATTGGTGTGGCTGGTATGAGTCTTACCCGGGATTCAAAATCCTTCCTTATTGTGTACGCTCGTCCGGGCACAGTATCCTAACTGAGGCTTGGAGGAGGGTCATAGGGGGAGGAGCCAGTACACACCACCTAGTGGTCAAACTTTTAAATTTTGTGCCCTGTCTCCTGCGGAGCCGCTATTCCCCATGGTCCTGACGGAGTCCCAGCATCCACTACGGACTACGAGAAATAGATTTATCGGTCAGTAAAATCTTATTTATATTTCTCTGACGTCCTGGTGGATGCTGGGAACTCCGTAAGGACCATGGGGAATAGCGGCTCCGCAGGAGACTGGGCCCAACTAAAGAAAGCTTTAGGACTACCTGGTGTGCACTGGCTCCTCCCACTATGACCCTCCTCCAGACCTCTGTTAGAATCTTGTGCCCGGCTGAGCTGGATGCACACTAGGGGCTCTCCTGAGCTCTTAGAAAAAGAAAGTTTATTTTAGGTTTTTTATTTTCAGTGATATCTGCTGGCAACAGACTCACTGCTACGAGGGACTAAGGGGAGAAGAAGCGAACCTACCTGCTTGCAGCTAGCTTGGGCTTCTTAGGCTACTGGACACCATTAGCTCCAGAGGGATCGAACACAGGACCCGACCTCGATCGTCCGGTCCCGGAGCCGCGCCGCCGTCCTCCTTACAGAGCCAGAAGCAAGAAGATGGTCCGGAAAATCGGCGGCAGAAGACTTCGGTCTTCAACAAGGTAGCGCACAGCACTGCAGCTGTCCGCCATTGCTCCTCATGCACACCTCACACTCCGGTCACTGATGGGTGCAGGGCGCTGGGGGGGGGGGGGGGGGGGGGGGCGCCCTGAGCAGCAATATTAACACCTTGTCTGGCAAAATAACACAATATATAGTCCTAGAGGCTATATATGTGTAAAATACCCCTGCCAGGATCCATAAAAAAGCGGGAGAAAGTCCGCCAAAAAAGGGGCGGGGCTATCTCCCTCAGCACACTGGTGCCATTTTCTCTTCACAGTGCAGCTGGAAGACAGCTCCCCAGGCTCTCCCCTGTAGTTTTCAGGCTCAAAGGGTTAAAAAGAGAGGGGGGGCACAAAATCTAGGCGCAAATCTGTGTATTATAGCAGCTATAAGGGAAAAATCACTGTGGGTAGTGTGAATCCCTGCATTATATAGCGCTCTGGTGTGTGCTGGCATACTCTCTTTCTGTCTCCCCAAAGGACTTTGTGGGGTCCTGTCCACAGTCAGAGCATTCCCTGTGTGTGTGCGGTGTGTCGGTACGGCTGTGTCGACATGGTTGATGAGGAGGCTTATGTGGAGGCGGAGCAGATGCCGATAAATGTGATGTCGCCCCCTGTGGGGCCGACACCAGAGTGGATGGATAGGTGAAAGGTATTAACCGACAGTGTCAACTCCTTACATAAAAGGCTGGATGACGTAACAGCTGTGGGACAGCCGGCTTCTCGGCCTGTGCCTGCCCAGGCGTCTCAAAGGCTATCAGGGGCTCAAAAACGCCCGCTACCTCAGATGGCAGACACAGATGTCGACACGGAGTCGGACTCCAGTGTCGACGAGGTTGAGACATATACACAATCCACTAGGAACATCCGTTGCATGATCTCGGCAATAAAAATAAATGTGTTACACATTTCTGACATTAACCCAGGTACCACAAAAAAAAGGGGGTTTATGTTTGGAGAGAAAAAGCAGCCAGTGTTTTGTTCCCCCATCAGATGAGTGAATGAAGTGTGTGAAGAAGCGTGGGTTCCCCCGATAAGAAACTGGTAATTTCTAAAAAGTTACTGATGGCGTACCCTTTCCCGCCAGAGGATAGGTCACGTTGGGAGATATCCCCTAGGGTGGATAAGGCGCTCACACGTTTGTCAAAAAAGGTGGCACTGCCGTCTTAGGATACGGCCACTTTGAAGGAGCCTGCTGATAAAAAGCAGGGGCTATCCTGAAGTCTGTATATACACACTCAGGTACTATACTGAGACCTGCAATTGCCTCAGCATGGATAGTGCTGCTGCAGAGTGGTCTATTACCCTGTCAGGACAGGGATACTATTTGCTAACCATAGAGCATATTAAAGACGTCGTCTTACATATGAGGGATGCACAGAGGGATATTTGCCGACTGGCATCCAAAATTAATGCAATGTCCATTCTGCCAGGAGGGTATTAGGGACCCGGCAGTGGACAGGCGATGCTGACTTTAGAAGGCACATGAAGATTCTGCCTTATAAGGGTAAGGAATTGTTTGGGGATGGTCTCTGGGACCTCGTATCCACAGCAACAGCTGGGAAGGAAAAAAAATTTACCTCAAGTTTCCTCACAGCCTAAGAAAGCACCGTATTATAAGGTACAGTCCTTTCGGCTTCAGAAAAGCAAGCGGGTCAAAGGCGCTTCCTTTCTGCACAGAGACAAGGGAAGAGGGAAAAAGCTGCACCAGACAGCCAGTTCCCAGGATCAAAAATCTTCCCCCGCATCCTCTGAGTCCACCGCATGACGCTGGGGCTCCACAGGTGGAGCCAGGTGCGGTGGGGGCGCGTCTCGGGAACTTCAGCGACCAGTGGGCTCGCTCACAGGTGGATCCCTGGGTTCTGCAAGTAGTATCACAGGGATACAAGCTGGAGTTCGAGGCGACTCCCCCTCGCCGTTACCTCAAATCAGCCTTGCCTGCTGCCCTCGAGGAGAGGTAGTACTGGCGGCAATTCACAAACTGTACTTCCAGCAGGTGATAATCAAGGTACCCCTCCTTCAACAAGGCCGGGGTTACTATTCCACAATGTTTGTGGTACCGAAACCAGGCGGTTCGGTGAGACCCATTCTAAAATTGAAATCCTTGAACACCTATATACGAAGGTTCAAGTTCAAAATGGAATCGCTCAGGGCGGTTATTGCAAGCCTGGACGAAGGGGATTACATGGTATCACTGGACATCAAGGATGCTTACCTGCATGTCCCCATTTACCCTCCTCACCAGGAGTACCTCAAAATTGTGGTACAGGACTGTCATTACCAATTCCAGACGTTGCCGTTGGTCTGTCCCCGGCACCGAGGGTATTTACCAAGGTAATGGCTGAAATGATGATACTCCTTCGAAAAAAGGGAGTTTTAATTATCCCGTACTTGGACGATCTCCTTATAAAGGCGAGGTCCAAGTAGCAGTTGTTCGTCGGAGTAGCACTATCTTGGGAAGTGCTACAACAGCACGGCTGGATTCTGAATAGTCCAAAGTCGCAGCTGGTTCCTACGACGCGTCTAGTGTTCCTGGGTATGGTTCTGGACACAGAACAAGAAAAAAGGGTTTCTCCCGGAGGAGAAGGCCAAGGAGTTGTCATCTCTAGTCAGAGACCTCCTAATACAAATACAGGTGTCGGTGCATCAATGCACGCGAGTCCGGAAAGATGGTAGCTTCTTACGAAGAAATTCCATTCGGCAGGTTCCAGGCAAGGATCTTCCAGTGGGATCTGTTGGACATGAGGTCCGGGTCGCATCTTCAGATGCATCGGCTGATAACCCTGTCTCCAAGGGCCTGGGTGTCGCTGTTGTGGTGGCTGCAGAGTGCTCATCTTCTAGAGGGCCGCAGATTCGGCATACAGGACTGGGTCCTGGTGACCACGGATGCCAGCCTTCGAGGCTGGGGGGCAGTCACACAGGGAAGAAACTTCCAAGGGCTATGGTCAAGTCAGGAGACTTCCCTACACATAAATATTCTGGGACTAAGGGCCATTCACAATGCCCTAAGTCAGGCTAGACCCCTGCTTCAACACCAGCCGGTGCTGATCCAGTCAGACAACATCACGGCGGTCGCCCATGTAAACCAGCAGGGCGGCACAAGAAGCAGGATGGTGATGGCAGAAGCCACAAGGATTTTCCGATGGGCGGAAAATCATATGTTAGCACTGTCAGCAGTGTTCATTCCCAGAGTGGACAACTGGGAAGCAGACTTTCTCAGCAGGCACGACCTCCACCCGGGAGAGTGGGGACTTCATCCAGAAGTCTTCAAAATGATTGTACACCGTTGAGAAAGGCCACAAGTGACGTGATGGCGTCACGCCTCAACAAAAAGCTAAAAAGATATTGCGCCAGGTCAAGGGACCCTCAGGCGATAGCTGTGGACGCTCTGGTAACACCGTGGGTGTACCAGTCGGTGTATGTGTTCCTTCCTTTGCCTCTCATACCCAAGGTATTGAGAATACTAAGAAGGAGAGGAGTAAGTACTATACTCGTGGTTCCGGATTGGCCAAAAAGAGCTTGGTACCCAGAACTTCAAGAAATGATCTCAGAGGACCCATGGCCTCTGCCGCTCAGACAGGACCTGCTGCTGCAGGGGCCCTGCCTGTACCAAGACTTACCACGGCTGTGTTTGACGGCATGGCGGTTGAACACCCGATCCTAAAGGAAAAAGGCATTCCGGAGGAAGTCATTCCTACGCTGATTAAGGCTAGGAAAGATGTGATCGCAAAATATTATCACCGCATATGGCAAAAATATGTTGCTTGGTGTGAGGCCAGGAAGGCCCCAACGGAGGAATTTCAACTGGGTCGATTTCTGCACTTCCTACAGTCAGGAGTGACTACGGGCCTAAATTTGGGTTATGTTAAGGTCCAGATTTCGGTTCTGCACATTTTCTTCTAAAAAGAACTGGCTTCACTGCCTGAAGTTCAGACTTTTGTTAAGGGAGTGCTGCATATTCAGCCACCGTTTGTGCCTCTAGTGGCACCGTGGGATCTCAACGTGGTGTTGGATTTCCTGAAGTCACATTGGGTTGAGCCACTTAAATCCGTAGAGCTAAAATACCTCACGTGGAAAGTGGTCATGCGGCTGGCCTTGGCGTCGGCCAGGCGTGTATCAGAATTGGCGGTTTTGTCATACAAAAGCCCTTATCTGATTTTCATATGGATAGGGCGGAATTGAGGACTCGTTCCCAATTCCTTCCTAAGGTGGTATCAGCTTTTCATGTGAACCAACCTATTGTGGTGCCTGCGGCTACGTGGGACTTGGAGGACTAGAAGATGTGAATGACCAGAAACATTTGTATTTTGAAGCTATGTGATAAATTTATCAATAGTGAATGTTAATCTGATACCAAACGTTGTCTGGGTGACAGGAAGGAGGATATTGTTTTATTGCACTTATCTCCTTATGAAATGAAATTTATTTATTGGTATTTTGTAAAATATCCTGATTGGATAGAAAGGGCTCAGGGAGGACATGACCCCCTGATGTACTGTGTGGAAAATTGACATAAAAAGGAGACTTGCGTGCCTCCAGAGTTTTTTTTGTGTTGTACCATCTTTATTCTGCTGGAACATCTTGCTGTATGCTGCTGCCCCTAGCAATAGGGAAGGGTCTTTTTAAAGGCTATTATTGAGCAAATAAACATCATCTGCCTCAAGAAGATTGCTTCATCTTGTGACCTACAGGGTTATGCCAAACATAGCCCCGTCCTCCGGCTGTCCAGGGAAGCACCTAACGTCTCCAAGTTCCGCCTTCCGCCAGCTACCGGTAGAGGCATAGCAAGTGGCTAGTGGGGATTCGTCAACACCACACCGGTGTGGAAAGGCAGTGCGTCGGCACATACAGAGCAGAATCGTGGTTCCAAACGCCACGGCAGGTTAGGAGTTTGGTGGTGGCAGCATAAACCCGTCCACAGCGCAGTGGGTGGAGTCAGTAACAGGCGGTTACTGACGGTAAGCGGGAATCCCGGGATATACTTTATTTAGGAAGGACAGAATTGGAAAAATCGGAGGAGGGGTAGCAATGTATGTAAAAAATGTCATAAATACTACATTAATACAAAGTATTGAAGAAAAAACTGAGGCCCTTTGGGTGACCATAGAAACAGGGGAAAAGTTGATAATACGTATTGGCGTGATATACAGACCACCAGGTCAGGAAGAGGAACTTGACAAGAACCTATTGCAGGACATAACTAAAATGGCATTAAAAGGAGAGGTAATGATCATGGGAGACTTTAATCTTCCTGATGTAAACTGGGAGGTGTCTGTTGCTAGTTCCACTAGAAGTAGGAACATTTTAAATTCCCTTCAGGGAGCATCCCTCCACCAATTGGTGAGGGAGCCCACTCGGAAAGACGCAATATTAGACTTAATACTTACAAATGGAGACAGATTATCGGACGTAAAAGTGGGTGAAAACCTGGGATCCAGTGATCATCAAGCAGTATGGTTCAGCATTAAGACAGAGACTGACTCGTCCCATACAAAAACAAAGGTGTTGGATTTTAGGAAGGCTGATTTTGTATTCAGTTCTGGAGGCCATATCTTCAAAAGGATATTAATACATTAGAAACTGTACAAAGGAGGGCAACTAAAATGGTGCATGGCCTACATCACAAAACATACCCAGAAAGACTAAGAAATCTCAATATGTATAGTTTGGAGCAGAGAAGGGAAAGGGGGGACATGATAGAAACTTTCAAATATATCAAGGGTTTTAACAAAGTCCAGGAGGGAAACATTCTCCAAATGAAGAGAAGCAATAAGACACGAGGACATGCACTGAGACTGGAGGGGGGGGAGGTTCAGGGGAAATTTGCGGAAAAATTATTTCACAGAAAGGGTAGTGGACAAGTGGAATAGCCTCCCATCAGAGGTGGTAGAGGCTAAGACAGTAGAGAAATTTAAACATGCATGGGATAGACATAAGGATATCCTTACAAAGAAATAAGGATCAAATAAGGTTAGAGATAAAAATAATATATAAAAAAAAAGGGGCAGACTAGATGGGCCAAGTGGTTCTTATCTGCCGACAAATTCTATGTTTCTATGTTTCTATCCCCTATGTGGCCAGGTCCAGTCCTGTCACAGTTACATACAGTTACAGGCCAGCAAATACATCACCATATCTTTCTCATATATAGTCTTACCTCCATATCACTCTCTCTCTCTCTGTAAAATCATGTAGGCACTGGTCTGGCAGCACCTCCAGCATTGTCTGGGACAACACAGCAACTAACTCCTGTGTGTGCCTGATCAGCAATGTGTTATCTAGTTTGGGGGAGTGCACACATCTAGTCTAAGGGAGGGAACTTTCTCATTCATGATGAGTCACTAGTCTGTTCGTATGCTAACCAGGTTCAGCCTTGAAGACATCCAAAGGGCTGGCCTGAGTTTCCTGTCCGCCACCTGTTTGGAATGTCTATTGTCCTAATAACAGTGACTTTAGCTGTCATACATTTAATCATAACTACTTGTTGCAATCTCCTACAACTTAATAACAAGTATCAAATGTATCTACACATTAATCTGCTTGCTTTAATACCAAATATGACAGGTCTATCTTGCTTCGTTCAGATAATACACATACATGACATTACTCCATTATATAATTTTAAATCATTATGATGTCCAGAGCTTGATATGTTATAATTATGTGCTCTATGAAATAAGTGTCGAATCCATCTCTGTGGCATGTCCGTGTAAACCATATATTGCTGTGCTCGCTGTGAGTATTTGCAAGCATAGCAACTTATAATGTGTGTAGTCTGTATGATCTCTCAATGTAATATTTTTAACTTCGACAGTCCACCCTTTAGCAGTAAACAATAACTGCCATCAATTATTAACATAAGAAAAAATATTTCAGACAATAATCGGTGACCTAGACACAAGTATGTATTCATTTAGCAAATCAGACACTTGACTATATTTGGGGAAGACAGTGTGATGTGCTCTTTATCTGCAATGTGTGAATAGCCATTGTCTGATTGTTCCTGATTACCTCCGAACTCCATAACTACTAGACCTTTGATTTTTCTCTGGCTTTAACAAACTGATCGGCTAATCCTGGGATCCTATAAGGAAATCACTCCTTCCTCCAGAACCAGTTCCAGTCCCACACTCGACTCCTCATTAAAAAAACCCTCAAAAAAATAGAATGTCCTGAAAAAAATGTTTGTCAGCGGGAAAGAGAGAAAAGAGAAATAGAACAAAACAACTCTTGTTCATAACAAATCAATTACAATGACTCGTCTTTTTGCAATCCTTTAGTACGCTCAGGTAGTGTTCAACAGTGCCGCCTCTCAGTCTTCACGGAACAGAGTCTCTGGTGATACTTTTGCGATCTCACTCCATTTACGAGTTCCTTCCGGACTACCGACTTTCCTGCAATGGGAATCGTGGACTAAAGTCTCTCTCTCGGCTACTTTCACTGGGATAGTGCTGTCAACAAAACTTGGTACGGTCCTTTCCACCTGTCTATTAGGCAACCTGAGCGTAAGAACAATCACACAGTCTCTTGGTTCACAATCAAGACAGTTAGTATTTGGCATACCAGCAATCGACAGTTTAAAGTTCTTTTGTCAAGTTCTCAAATGCTGGCTCATCTCGATAAAGTACTGTACTGTCACCTCATTGTTGTATTTCTGATCATTGTGCAGATCAATCATGACATGAGGTTGTCGTCCAAAAACAAAACAAAAAAGACACAAATACCAAAACAAAAACAAAAACAAATTTCGAAGAGGGTGATTCGTTAAGTGAAGATCTGAGAGTGGTTCCGATGCTACATAATACTAGTGGCAGTATCTATGATCACAATAGTACAATTTCAAGCTTTGCTCCTACTTCTAGGGGTACCATTATCTACACACAAATTTCTGCACAATTTTTCTTTGCGATAAACACAGCAGCATCCGTGGCGGCAGAAAATGCCTCTACCCAGTTTGAGAAAACATCAGTGCACACCAATACATAACAATAATTCCTAAAGGGTGTTAACTGTACGAAGTCGTTGTGTGTTTGCAATGTAGAGTACCATGGGCATAACTAAAAAAAAACGAAAAAAAAACATCTTTATAGGAGAGAAAGAAGAAGAAAATGAAAAAGAAACTGTCAGGTTTGCCATTCACCAACAGGCATATCAGTGTCTATACAAAATTTCCCTTCACCAGTATTCTCATCCTTCCTCCACCCTTTGTGCATGACAAGGCACACTGCAGTAATACTGGTGTTATCGTGCTGGTGAGATATACTGGGTTCGGGCAGAACTCTGAAGGACCAATTAGGCATATAGTGTTTGAACTGTAATCGGGTCCATGTATTGTACCACCCTGTGTGAACGCAAAAGATGAAGAGGAAACTGTAGAGAAACAGAATAGAGGTTGGTGACAGGTGAGTTTGTAGAGGTGGAGAAGATTTTATAAAAATTTGACAACTGGATTGGGCACTACGGGGAAGTGGTTCTCTGCTTGGTCTACTCCCCTTAAAAAAAATTATGTGTTTGTCGTATCACTATTGGGACTATCCCAGCCATCAATCCAGTGTCCTGTCCATCCTAAGTTCATAGGGAACCCGGTATCTGTGAGATAATTTCCTCTACCTGTGATGGACATGCATCTAGAACAGTGAAATGTAACATTAGTCTTCGTGGGTGTCTAACATACTTTGTACTTCCTGAGCGGGAGCACATTATATGTATATCATATCTAACAAAGCTCATGTCAAGTTAATCAGGGGCCATTTCTGCTAGGAAAAAGAAGCAAAAGTTTAGAGGCCCCATCTTAACCCCAGCAAGTTTTGTCAAAGGGTAATGTTGCATTTATTTTTTACATTGGGGGTTCCTGTCCATTTGCCAGTATTTGTACCGGTTCCGTGAGTAGCGGCTTTGCCGAGTCCGTCGGCCTAGGCCGCAGTATTCTTTGGTTATATTTTGTTACTGGTGTTTTGCAGAGGGTTCTGCTTATGCTGTCACCGCCGGTACACAACAGTATTGTGTCGGCGAGTGGACAGCATTTCCTTGGTTGTTCTTTTCCTTTGGCGGTGTGCCGCACATATATTTAGTTTTAGGCTAGTTAGTAGCACCTAGCTTTCTGTTGTTTTAGTCAGAGGTCCCCTTGTTATTATCCTATCTCGGTTCACGCCTTGTCTCACGCTAAGACCTGGGGGCATCGGAGTTGGGCAGACATAATCCGCCCTTCAAACGCGGCTGCCGTGGGCCCAAGAAACCATAGTCACTCAGGCGTGAACTGACCACACGGGTAAAACAACTGAGGTAGGGTGCTAGGGGCTATTTCCACACCACACCTTATTTCAGCGTCACGTTCTGGTGCTCAGGACTCACTATGCAACATCTCCCTAGTTCTGAGCACCAGGAACCTAACATTATCACCAGCCATACAACAAAAAAGAAACAAAGCTAAATAGTAGTTTTTTCTTTTTTGGTCCAGTGTCTAGTCCAGAATCCAGTCCGGTGTTTAGAATCCAGTCCTGTCTAGAATTCAGTGTGCAGAATCCAGGCCGGTATTTAGAATCCAGTCCTGTCTAGAATTCAGTGTGCAGAATCCAGTCCGGTGTTTAGAATCCAGTCCTGTCTAGAACTCAGTGTGCAGAATCCAGTCCGGTGTTTAAAAATCCAGTCCGGTGTTTAAAAATCGTGTCTAGTCTTGTCTTGTCTAGTTTGAAATCCTCCTATGCCTACTATGCAAGCCGTGCAAGCATCTCTCTCAGCCCTGAACTCTGCTTTCAGTGCTTTGAAGCCTGAGCGACTGGAAGTTTTGCAGCAATCCTTAAAGCAACTGCAAAACCTTCTGACTAAAATTTTGCTTATCTTGCCAGAAGTTATTGAGAGTTCATATACCTCTAAAGAGACTCTTGCTCACAATATGGTGACAAGAGAATCCTCAGGTTTAATTAGAGAGAAAAAGTTTGAAAGTTTTCTGCGGCCCAGGCTCTCAGAAGAGGAGCGTCTGCGTCGCAGAAACTTAGATTTATGCCTATATTGTGGGGGTTTAGGCCACTATTTGCAGACCTGTGAGTTGCGCAAGCCAAAGTGTGGTGACAAGTCCTGCCCTCTGGCCAAGTTTAGTCAGGATACAAGACCTACTCCTGTCTCTACTGTGGCAGAGGTACTTGTCACACAACCCACACTAAAAAGCACTCTGTCCTATAATTGGGGTCCTTGGGCTAGGGAGCCCCATTATAGATTCAGGAACCAAAGGAGAATGTTTCTCTCCTCTCTTGATTTTCCTGTTGAAGCAAAGTTGCAAACCCCTGGAGCGGTGCCCGATGCCCAGCGTCCCGGAGTGGTGCCCGATGCCCGGGGTCCCGGAGTGGTGCCCGATGCCCAGGGGGTCCTGGAGTGGTGCCCGATGCCCAGGGTCCTGGAGTGGTGCCCGATGCCCAGGGTCCTGGAGTGGTGCCCAATGCCCAGGGTCCTGGAGAGGTGCCCGGTGCCCAAGGTCCTCGGTACCCGGTGCCCAGAGTTCTGGAGCGGTACCCGGTGCCCAGAGTTCTGGAGCGGTACCCGGTGCCCAGAGTTCTGGAGCGGTACCCGATGCTCTAGGTCAGGGGTGTCAAAGACAAGGCCCGCGGGCCAAATCCGGCCCGCCAGACCTCGTCTGATGGCCCGCGGTGCCGCCGCCATGAAACCCCCTTCTCCCGAGTGCCCAGCTCGGGGGGGGGCGGGGTTTCGCGGAATGACGCGATTGCGTCGTGACGTCACGGCGCAAACGCGTCATTCAACGAAACCCCGTCGGAGGAGGGAGAAGGGAGCCGCGCAGACGAGGAGGGAGAGGCGGCTGAAGAGCGGCGAGAACCGCTTCAAATGTAAGTCAGCCCCTCTCCCTTCCTCTCTTTCTCTCTCTCTCCCTCCTTCCACCACCTGCCACAATGTGTAAAATGGGGACCTGTACCTGCCGCTATGTGTAAAATGGGGACCTGTACCTGCCGCTATGTGTAAAATGGGGACCTGTGCCTGCCACAATGTGTAAAATGGGGACCTGTGCCTGCCACAATGTGTAAAATGGGGACCTGTACCTGCCGCTATGTGTAAAATGGGGACCTGTGCCTGCCGCAATGTGTAAAATGGGGACCTGTGCCTGCCGCAATGTGTAAAATGGGGACCTGTGCCTGCCACAATGTGTAAAATGGGGACCTGTGCCTGCCACAATGTGTAAAATGGGGACCTGTACCTGCCGCTATGTGTAAAATGGGGACCTGTGCCTGCCACAATGTGTAAAATGGGGACCTGTGCCTGCCACAATGTGTAAAATGGGGACCTGTACCTGCCGCTATGTGTAAAATGGGGACCTGTGCCTGCCACAATGTGTAAAATGGGGACCTGTGCCTGCCACAATGTGTAAAATGGGGACCTGTACCTGCCGCTATGTGTAAAATGGGGACCTGTGCCTGCCGCAATGTGTAAAATGGGGACCTGTGCCTGCCGCAATGTGTAAAATGGGGACCTGTGCACTATAAAAGGGGGCACATGGCTGGGCACTATAAAAGGGGGCACATGGCTGGGCACTTTAAAAGGGGGCAGATGGCTGGGCACATATAAGGCAGGTGGAGCAGTAAATTTTGGATAGACCTACAGATACAACCGGCCCTTTGATGGGGACCAAACTGCTGATGCGGCCCCCGATGAATTTGAGTTTGACACCCCTGCTCTAGGTTATAGAGGGACATCGAATATTATAGCTCAGGTGTCAATACCAGAAGGGGTCTCAGAAGCTGTTTCCCCAGGAAAGGACTTGAAAAGCGCAACTCCAGAGAAGGTGTCTAAAACCATAGTTCTAGAAGGGAACTCGAGAAGCAAAACCCCAGAAGGGATCTTTGAAATAATATCCCCAAGTGGGGTCTCGAGAGACACAGCCCCAGAGAAGGGTCTAGAAGTCGTTTCCCCAGGAAAGGACTTAAAAGGCATAGCATTAGTGGAGGTTCTGAAGGTTATAGCTTCAGCAAAAGTCCCGGAAGTCATAGTCCCAGGAGAAGTTTTGATAATTATCGACTCAGAGAGGGAGGCCGACGGCCCGGTCCCTGAGTGGGAGGCCGCCGGTCCGGTCCCAGTAAAAGAATCCGAGGTGCTGACCCCAGCGGGGTTCCCGGAGGCCACTGCCCCAGCGGGGTTCCCGGAGGCCACTGCCCCAGCGGGGTTCCCGGTGGCCACTGCCCCAGCGGGGTTCCCGAAGGCTACTGCCCCGGGTGGGGTTCAGAAAGTCACTGCCCCGGGTGGGGTTCAGAAAGTCACTGCCACGGGTGGGGTTCAGAAAGTCACTGCCCCCCGGGTGGGGTTCAGAAAGTCACTGCCCCGGGTGGGGTTCAGAAAGTCACTGCCCCAGGTGGGGTTCAGAAAGTCACTGCCCCGGGTGGGGTTCAGAAAGTCACTGCCCCAGGTGGGGTTCAGAAAGTCACTGCCCCAGGTGGGGTTCAGAAAGTCTCAGCCTCGAGTAAGGTCAATAGTGACCAGGTCCTAGCAAAGCACTCTAGTCAGTCAGATGGGAAGGAAGCAGATCCTGACTCTGTTGATATCTCAACATCTATAATCTTTGATGGGGACTTAGTCCAATTTCTGGCGCTTTACAAACACTATTACATCATTATGTTGTCTAGACCATTTCTGGGCGTCACTTCAGAGAACCTTGTGCTCTATCTGATATATTCCTTTAGAGGGGAGCCTTTTGAGTGGGCATCCAATTTAATGAAAACTGAAGATCCCATCCTTCAGGATCCCCCAGCATTCAGTGATGCAGTTATTAAAAGATATGGTTCCAAAGAAATTGGTTCAGGTTCCTCTAGGTCACCCTTCTTATCTGTTGAGAGTTCACCGTATACTGTAAACTCGGCACAAGAGTCTCAGCCCGTTGTTTTGACTGCAGGATGTGCTTTTCTGTCTTCTTCTAATTGTAGTACTTTGCCTGAAAGCTTAGCTCCCAAGTTTAAGAAACCAATCTCTGATTTGAACCCAGCCTTGCTGGGAGGTACCATCAGTTCAGACAATGTTTGGGGAATTACCTTGGTCAGACCTCAAGAACTTTGTAAAAGTAAGAAGAAGAAGAAAAATAAATAATTATTGACTCTTGTCTTGAGATATATAAAAAAAAAAGATTTTTTTCTCTCCTTGTCTTGTATCCAGTGGCCACCGTCAAGAGGGGGGCACTGTTACAAGCTGTTGCCACAGCTTGTTTCTGTTTCTTATCTTTGTTTGTTTATTCCAGTGTCAGGTTTATTAATGTATACCTTGTTTTGGATAACCTGAATTTTGGGGTCCTTTGACCCCTCCTCAAGGGGGGGGGTAATGTTATGAGCCACGTCTGTGGCTCATTCCTGTTTTGCATTTTGTATTTTATGTTATACTTCTGTTCATGTTCCCCGTGGGTGTCATGGGGTGTTCGGAGCTCACCCTTAAGGAAAGGGTACTGTTATGAACCACAGGTAGTGGTTCATTCCAATTTTATGTTTATAGTTGTCTTGCAGGCCAGGTTTTTCCGTTGCTCTGGTTTTAGAATACTCTTGTTTGCTGCTGGTGGTGAGTCTGTGTAATTGCAGCTTGTTCCCATGTGTTCAGCCTCACCTGTCTGTTGATTGCACCTCTCAGTTGTGCAGCAGGGCAGCTGCACGACATAATTAATTAAGACTCTCTGTTATATTCTGGCTCAGTGCAATTCACAGACGCTGGTGATATTTCCTGGGTTCCAGAGTTCTTGCGTTCTGAGCTAGTCCCTGCCAGTTCCTGAGCTCCAGTCAAGCAGTATCTGTCTAGCTGCTTCCGTGTCGATTCCTGTGTCGGTTCTTGTGTCCTGCCATGAAGTGTTCCTGTCCAGAAGTCCTGTGGCTTTGTCTGTGCCTAGTCGAGTCTCTGGCTTCTTGGTGTCCACCGGTCTGTCGTTTGGGATTCTGCCTGTCCTCCGGTGCTGAGAGTCTGTGTCGGCTACATTGTGGGTTCCTGTCCATTTGCCAGTATTTGTACCGGTTCCGTGAGTAGCGGCTTTGCCGAGTCCGTCGGCCTATGCCGCAGTATTCTTTGGTTATATTTTGTTACTGGTGTTTTGCAGAGGGTTCTGCTTATGCTGTCACCGCCGGTACACAACAGTATTGTGTCAGCGAGTGGACAGCATTTCCTTGGTTGTTCTTTTCCTTTGGCGGCGTGCCGCACATATATTTAGTTTTAGGGTAGTTAGTAGCCCCTAGCTTTCTGTTGTTTTAGTCAGAGGTCCCCTTGTTATTATCCTGTCTCGGTTCACACCTTGTCTCACGCTAAGACCTGGGGGCATCGGAGTTGGGCAGACATAATCCGCCCTTCAAACGCGGCTGCCGTGGGCCCAATAAACCATAGTCACTCAGGCGTGAACTGACCACACGGGTAAAACAACTGAGGTAGGGTGCTAGGGGCTATTTCCACACCACACCTTATTTCAGCGTCACGTTCTGGTGCTCAGGACTCACTATGCAACATCTCCCTAGTTCTGAGCACCAGGAACCTAACACTCACGCCGCCAAGCCTCCACTCACTTGGTATACCGAACGACGGGATCCCGAATTTCGGGGTTCAACCCACTCACTCCCGCTTTCAGTCACTCAAATATGCTTTGTTTTTCTGTACAGAAAATTGTTTTACTCCCTTTAGGTCAGTAGCTTTATTCCAGAGGTGCTTACAGTTTTTAAACTAAATTTTAGCGTAACCTGCTTTTGAAATCGGATAGTTATGTGCTATTGTATTAAATGTCTACTATCCCACCTTAATTGAACAAATATCGTGTGGTTTTATTATGTGCACACAACCCTATGCAAGCTTGCGTAATTACGCAACCGTGCGTACCCCTATGCCACGTGTGCGGCCTTGCACCACATGCCCGTTTTTGTACGCTATCCTCATGTTCCGTACCACGTGTACCAATGTGCGTACGCAATAAAACAAATCACACAACTCTATAAATGTGAGCAATACTAACTATAATCGCTCCCTTAACACAACACCCAGTTTTTTTCTTAACAACCAGGCCAGAACTGCGTTTCATGTCTATAATTACTCCCTTAAATACACTTATTTAAAATTTATCTGTATAGTAAACAAATGTATCCGATTTCACACAGATCTATAATGACTGCAATAATCTATAATTTAAATGATATGATTAAGATTGGATAGCTATCTTGCAGAACATACACTGATATAAATATACACATAATTATAATAATATTATATATATGTACCATTCACTGGTCTCCTATGAGACACCTTACCTCTAGTTTGCATATAAAAGATATTTGCTTTTCACTGCTAAAAAAAAAGTAGTTACACAGGTTAATTTGCATTTCAAAGGCTATCCTCCCTAGTAAGCAGATTCTACAAGTCTTGGAAGAAAAAGAAAAAACAAACAAAACCAAAAATCTTTCTTTCCTTTTTCTATCTGTGTGCAACCCCCCACTTGATGTAAAGTAATTACGCACAGACAAGAAGGGAAAAAAAACACTTATCTCACCTGTCATGTCCCACGATATATGTGTTTCATGTGTTGTCATGTTTTCATTGCAGAGCTTTGCATCTTGTTAAAATTTGTCCCTCCTGATTTCCTGAAGCCAGGTCTGATGTAATTAGTCCTGCCCTTATCCTGTCCTCAGCTCTGTGTGTGTCTGCCATTTTAGATTCTGACCAGCTCTGGTAAATCATCATCTTTTCACCTACTGCTGTTTTGTGCATAACTACAAGAATATCAGCTTGAAATAAACCCTCATCTGGATTCTTCACACATGTCTCTGAAGTTGAGTTGACACTATCTGATAAGGTCTCTTGGTGTGAGTACTGGTTAATGTAGCCATATACCCAGAGTAACTGTCTGAAGAACACTACACTTACAGCCTAGTTATTGAGTCAGAATAGTGAAAAGATGGTTGATAAAAACTACCAGTAAGCCAGTTGCAGCTTCTGCAGATACAAATACATAACAAGTTTGCCTGTAGTGTAACAGGAAATCGGAGTTTGCCGCTATAGCACAGCTCATTATAGCATAACCAGCTACAAACTTACTCTAGCTTTATTCAGATCCATTTTCCTGTGTACTATCATGGCTGAAGGAAATACAGTTCCGGCTATTCAGGATGAGCAATGTCTACAATCAGAACAAGGAGAAGTTATGGATCTCAACCTGCAGTCTAAATGCCCTGCTAAGCCTACATGGAAGGTAAAAAAAGACTCTTGAAGGTAGGAAACATGAGCTTTCTTCCACTGTTCTAAATTTATGGCAAAAATTGCAACGTCCTATATCCACCATCTCTCAGCCTGTTTGTGATGTGTTACCGCTAGAGGGTGCACTAGGACAGCTTTGTTCAGTATATGAACTTTATAAAGTGTCAAGTAAGGAATATATAAGCATTTTGAAGAAACTCAATAGCCAGGATTCTTTAGAAGAACTGCAAAACTTTAATCATCTGAATTTGGATCGAGACAGTCTATTGCGTGAAGTTAAGTCTAAGACAGCAGCCAGAATTGCACAATTATTGAAAACATCATCACGCATTTCTGTGTCCACCAGGCGTTCAAAACGATCATCTAAGTCACGAAGCTTAAAATATTCCATGCTCAGCGAACAACTTATAATGCACGTGCAGAAGCAGAAACTGCTAAAATACAAGCCGATTTTGCACAACGGAAAGCAGAAATGGAATCTAGAGCAGCACGTGAAAGAGCAGAAATGAAAGCTCTAGAGAAGCAATGTGAGTATGCCACAGCAATGGTACGGTTAAAGGTTTTGGAACAAGCTGGCAGTGGAAGTGTCACGATCCATGCAGTTTCTCCTCCATGCCTGGGGTGGCGCTCTCTGCTCTGGTGCTCAGCACTCTCTGCTCTGTATCTGCAGCTTGGTAATTAGCTGTTACCACAGCTGTGAGCAGCACCTGAACTCACTATATAGGCCAGCCACACAGGCTCCAAGTTGCCAGTTCCTCGTGTCAAGGTTGCCTCAGTTCCTGGTCCTAGTTATGCTGGTCTCTACTGCTAAATCATCCATAGAACTGCCAGGTTCTACCCATAGTTACCTACTTTCTGGCAGCCCTCTCCGGGAGAGAGCTGCCAGGTCAGCTCAGTGGAGGGGCTGTCCGGGACGATGATGAGAGGAGGGGGCGGGGAGGAGGCGGAATGGGGCATGGTGGAGGTGGGTCAGAGGCGGTACGAGGGCGGAGTTACAGCGACACCACGTTTAAGCCACACACCCGCTCTGTAATGCCGCTATAACCGGCATTTTCCAGCAGGGGGCGTGACTACGATGACGTGATTCTTGTTGAATCGCGTCATCGAGTGTCCGGACCGCCCACTTTACTCTCAAAGTGGGCGGCCGGGCAGGAGGGCAGTGAAAAGTCGGGAGACTTGTCTGCTCTTCCGTGGGGCCGGGAGGGTGATTTTCGGGAGCCTCCCGGCCATTCCGGGAGAGTAGGCAAGTATGGTTCTACCACAGTGCTATCCTCTGATCCAGCTACAGTGCAATCCTGTTATCCTGCTATGTTGCATATTCTACCATAGTGCTATCCTGTGATCCTGCTACAGTACAATCCTGTTATCCTGGTATGTTGCACACTCTACCACAGTGCTATCCTGTGATCCAGCTACAGTGCAATCCTGTTATTCTGCTACGTTGCATACTCTACCATAGTGCTATCCTGTGATCCTGCTACAGTGCAATCCTGTTATCCTGCTACGTTGCATACTCTACCACAGTGCTATCCTCTGATCCTGTTACAGTACAATCCTGTGATCCTGCTACAGTACAATCCTGTTATCCTGGTATGTTGCACACTCTACCAGTGCTATCCTGTGATCCAGCTACAGTGCAATCCTGTTATTCTGCTACGTTGCATACTCTACCACAGTGCTATCCTGTGATCCTGCTACAGTGCAATCCTGTTATCCTGCTTCGTTGCATACTCTACCACAGTGCTATGCTCTGATCCTGATACAGTGCAATCCTGCGATCCTGCTACAGTGCAATCCTGTTATCCTGCTACGTTGCATACTCTACCACAGTGCTATCCTGAGATCCTGCTACAGTACAATCCTGTTATCCTGGTATGTTGCACACTCTACCACAGTGCTATCCTGTGATCCAGCTACAGTGTAATCCTGTTATTCTGCTACGTTGCATACTCTACCACAGTGCTATCCTGTGATCCTGCTACAGTGCAATCCTGTTATCCTGCTACGTTGCATACTCTACCACAGTGCTATCCTGAGATCCTGCTACAGTGCAATCCTGTTATCCTGCTACGTTGCATGCTCTACCACAGTGCTATCTTGTGATCCAGCTACAGTGCAATCCTGTTATTCTGCTATGTTGCATACTCTACCACAGTGCTATCCTGAGATCCTGCTACAGTGCAATCCTGTTATCCTGCTACGTTGCATACTCTACCACAGTGCTATCCTGTGATCCTGCTACAGTGCAATCCTGTTATCCTGCTACGTTGCATACTCTACCACAGTGCTATCCTGTGATCCTGCTACAGTGCAATCCTGTTATCCTGCTACGTTGCATACTCTACCACAGTGCTATCCTGTGATCCTGCTACAGTGCAATCCTGTTATCCTGCTATGTTGCATACTCTACCACAGTGCTATCCTGTGATCCTGCTACAGTGCAATCCTGTTATCCTGCTACGTTGCATACTCTACCACAGTGCTATCCTGTGATCCTGCTACAGTGCAATCCTGTTATCCTGCTACGTTGCATACTCTACCACAGTGCTATCCTGTGATCCTGCTACAGTGCAATCCTGTTATCCTGCTACGTTGCATGCTCTACCACAGTGCTATCCTGTGATCCTGCTACAGTGCCTTCACAGTCCACAGTGTCTCAAGTGTTTCCACAGTCTACACCGTTTTCATGTACTCACAGTCTCCTGGCATCCCGTGTATTCACAGTCTCCTGGCATCCCATGTCCCCTCAGTTCTCCCTTTCATTTTGTGTTCTCTAATTATTCCTGGTTTATACTTATTGTTTACAGTTGTACACTGTTTTAATAAACTTGCTATTGTACCGTGAACATCAGTCCCTGCGAATATGTTCTCACAAAGGGAAATCCAAACGGATTCTGACAGGAAGTGAAAGGGACAGCATCAGTTCAAGTGAAGTGGATGTGGAGGATCCTCTTAAGCGCACAAGAGACTACGTCCTAAGTCAAAACAGTGAACCCCTGATTGCTGCAAACATTCCTGACAGTGCGGACATCCTTCCAGGGGACATCCTTCCAGAACAAAAAGACTCCGATCCCTATGCAACAGGTCACATCCAAGGTCAGTACAATGCACGATCACTTGGTCATCCTGACCCATTTTCACACACCACAGTGCACCAAGGCCCAACACCTCAACAAACTCAATATACAAATGCCTGGTCACAGCCCAATATGCCAGTAAGTCACCAAATCCCTGGCAACCACACAGTTCCATATGCAGTGAGACCTACAGACTTTAAACCAGCTCTTAGGCTGAATGCAACGCCCTATCTCCCTATGTCTCTTACCCAGAACACCACAAATAATATGAACAGCACTACACAGCCAGCAATTCTTTGCCCAAAGTCAGAGAAAACAGACATGTCAGACTTTGCAAGATTCATGGTTCGTCGCGAACTTACTAAGACCAGCCTCACTAGGTTTGATGACCAGCCTGAGAACTACAGAGGTTGGAAATGTGCCTTCAGATCCATAACTAACAACCTTGGTATTACTGCTGCTGAAGAACTAGATCTGCTGATCACGTGGCTGGGCCCACAGTCTACAGAACGTGTCAAGAGACTCAGATCCATCCACATTGATAATCCTGCGGCAGGCCTCACTGCTGCTTGGGAAAGGTAAGAACGAAGCTTTGGAGTCCTGAAGCCATAGAGAATTCTCTGTTCAAACGGCTGCGGGATTTTACAAAAATATCCGGCAAGGACAATGAGAAATTCCAAGAGCTCAGTGACCTACTCTTTGAACTCCAGCTGGCCAAAATGGACACTCACTTACCTGGCCTCAGTTACCTGGACACAGCTCATGGGGTAAACCCAATAGTTTCCAAGCTGCCATACGGTATTCAAGAAAGGTGGACTACACTTGGGTCAAGATATAAAAGAGAAAATCGAGTCTCCTTTCCCCCCTTTTCTTACTTCTGTGAGTTTGTCAAGAACATTGCGGAATCCAAGAATGACCCAAGCTTCTCCTACAGTGAGTCAAGTTATCCTGGTTCACCTACCCCCAAGTTTGACAGGCCACACTCTAACTATAAGAACCACAGAGGTCCAATATCAGTGAAAAAGACTGAAATCCTTCCCACGCCAGCATCAGCTCCTGTCAAGAGCAACCAAGGTGATAGGATCGAAAACCCCAACCGCATGTGTCCCATTCATAAGAAGCCACATCCCCTCAAGAAATGCATTGGTTTCAATAAGAAACCCCTCCAGGAACGCAAGGAACTTCTAAAGAATTTTGGGGTATGTTTCAGATGTTGTGCTTCTACTGAACATTTTGCTAAGGACTGTAAAACTGCTATTAAGTGCATAGAGTGCGGCTGTGAGGACCACGTGCAGGCACTGCACCCATCTCAACCCAATACTACACCCCCTGCACATTTCCCCTCTGCACCAAGGCATGGCGGGGAGAATGCAGATCCAACAGCAAGTCCTACTACTGTATCTTCTTCATGCACTAAAGTCTGTGGGGAAGATCTCCGGGACAAGTCTTGTGCAAAGATATGTCCAGTCAAAGTATACCCCAAGGGACAGCCAGAAAAGACTCTAAGGGTGTACACCATCTTGGACGACCAGAGCAACCAATCACTCGCAAGACCAGAACTTAAAGATCTGTTAAACTTAAAGGGAGATGCTTACCCTTACACCTTGGGTACCTATAGTGGAATTACAGAGGAATCTGGAAGAAGAGTCAGTGGACTGGTTGTAGCTTCTCTCAAGAACAATCTTGAGATACCCTTACCCACACTTGTTGAATGTAATGAGATGCCATCCAACGAAGATGAGATTCCTACGCCAGAGGCCACTCTTCATCACACTCACCTAAGGCCTATATCCAATGAAACTCCAACCCTTGACAAAAATGAAAAGATCTTACTTCTGCTTGGTAGAGATATTCTCAGGGTACATAAAGTACGTCAACACATCAATGGACCAAATGATGCTCCATTTGCCCAACGTCTTGATCTAGGCTGGGTTATCATAGGCAATGTCTGTATAGACAAGATGAAGACACCTACCAAGATTTCCTCATTCAAGACAAACATCTTGCTTAATGGTCGCAGCACCTGTTTTCAGCCCTGCCCACATCATTACTGGGCGAAAGAGAAGCTGGGCAGCAGTAATTCGCAGCATAGCCATCAAGATAACATGAACATGGTCCTGTCTTGGGACAACAGTCTCGGATCGACAGTGTTCAATTCAACAAGTGAGGACAACAAGTTAGCATCTGCGAGAGAAGATAAAGAATTTCTCAAGATAATGGACAAAGATTTCACTCAAGACAATTCCAACAGCTGGGTAGCACCTTTACCCTTCCGCTTTCCAAGAGTTAAACTACCAAACAACCTACAGCAAGCAGTTGCTAGATTTTCCTCTTTAAAACAAACTCTAAAGAGGAAACCAGAGATGGAAAAACATTTTGTGGATTTCATGCAAAACATATTTGACAGAGATCATGCAGAACCTGCACCACCAGTAAAGGAAGGAGAAGAATGCTGGTACCTTCCATCCTTTGGCGTGTATCACCCACGGAAACCCAATCAAATTAGAGTGGATTTTGATTCCAGCGCTCAGTATGATGACGTCTCCCTCAACAATCTGCTCCTTACTGGGCCAAACCTAAACAACAGCCTCATAGGAGTGCTAATTTGCGTTAGAGAAGAGCCTGTGGCAGTAGTAGCTGACATCCAGCAAATGTTCCATTGCTTCATAGTCAGGGAAGACAATCGGAATTACCTGAGGTTCCTGTGGCACAAAGACTATAACGTCAATAATGAAGTCATAGATTACCGGATGAAGGTACATGTATTTGGCAACAGCCCTTCTCCTGCTGTAGCAATCTATGGACTCAGGAGAACAGCCCAGGAAGATGAGAAGGACTATGGATCTGACGCTCGTCATTTTGTTGAAAAGAACTTCTATGTCGATGACGGACTTAAATCCCTACCCACAAGTGAAGAGGCAATCGATCTCCTCACCAGAACACAAGAAATGCTTTCTGTAGCAAACCTCAGGCTCCACAAGATCATCTCCAACAGTCAGAAAGTAATGGAAGCATTTCCTTCTAATGATCATGCCACCAACTTGAAAGATCTTAATCTTGGTTCTGATGTTCCTCCCATACAACGCAGCCTAGGCTTGCTCTGGGACATTAAACAAGACATATTTACATTCCAAGTATCAGGCTATGACAAACCTTTCACCAAACGGGGAGTTTTATCTGTCATAAACAGTATCTATGGTCCTCTTGGATTTGTAGCTCCAGTCACCATTCATGGCAAGATGTTACTGGACTACAAGTCATCTCTTACCCATGAAGTTTTAGTCACCTTTCTTGCAGAAGTATCTGCCATAATCAATGCAAGATCACTTGTCCCAGTATCCTCAGACCCGGAGTCTCCAACCATTCTTACTCCAGTCACTCTTCTTACCCAGAAGATTGGAGCTGCTTTAATTCCTCCTGAAATCTTAGACCACAAGAACATTTACAGACGTCAGTGGAAACAGGTTCAACACTTGTCCAATGTGTTTTGGCATCGCTGGAAGACAGAGTATTTACATATGCTTCAAAGTCATCACAAATGGCAGATGTCAAAACCCAACCTCCAGATCGGTGACCTTGTTCTTTTAAAGGATAAAGAGGCCCATCGCAATGAATGGCCAATGGGACTTATCACCAAGATTGTTCCCAGCGACGATGGAAAGACTTGTAAGGTAGAGGTTAAAGTGACCAAAGGAGGCTCTGCCAAAGTTTTCTTCCGTCCAATCACTGAACTAGTACTTCTTCTTCCAAAGGAAGATATCACATAAAGAAGGACATGGCTACTAGATTCACCTCATGATGGGAAGTATTCTACCTCAAACTTCCAGCAATGATATACCATCGACACCCTACTATTTGGATCATACTGTGGGTTGGTGGAAGTGTTTGCAAGTTGCGGCTTCCCCAATCCGAAGATGGGTTTATTACTTGGAACTTGATCGAACATTTTCCTACTGTTATGGATTACAAGCTTCAAGACCTTCAGCCACAAGACTTTGACTGAACTTATTTCTTGTTATTGTTTGTTGTTTATTGTTACAGGTTTTCTCTTTTGTCTTACAGGTCGCAAGATTAGTTCTGGACTTCATCTAAGAATATTACTATAATGTTTGATTTATCGTGAAATCTAAAGATTTCAGACGGGGAGTGTCATGTCCCACAATATATGTGTTTCATGTGTTATGTTTTTATTGCAGAGCTTTGCATCTTGTTAAAATTTGTCCCTCCTGATTTCCTGTAGCCAGGTTCTGATGTCATTAGATTGAAGATAAGAGAAAAGACAAAAATTGTCATTAGTCCTGCCCTCATCCTGTCCTCAGCTCTGTGTGTGTCTGTCATTTTAGATTCTGACCAGCTCTGGTAAATCATCATCTTTTCATCTACTGCTGTTTTGTGCATAACTACAAGAATATCAGCTTGAAATAAACCCTCATCTGATTCTTCACACATGTCTCTGAAGTTGAGTTGACACTATCTGATAAGGTCTCTTGGTGTGAGTACTGGTTAATGTAGACATATACCCAGAGTAACTGTCTAAAGAACACTACACTTACAGCCTAGTTATTGAGTCAGAATATCACCATTTACTCTCACTAGGCCCAATTGAAACTATTTGTAATTGACTATGGCATGGGTTAAATAAATGCATTGGTAACTCATAAATGGTGCTATGAATGTGACAAAGGAAACTGATTGTTCTGAGCAGACTAAAAATCAGCTATTTAGAAAATGACCTTCCTAAAATGGCCACTGTTCCTCCCCTTTCCACATCCATGAGGTTTACACAAGATGGTGGACAGGCCATGTGGTTAGGCCAAAATGGAGGATAGACCATGCGGCTTCCTTTGTCACAAAGACATCGCAAATTATATAAGCACCAGAAGTTACTTTAGGCCTGAGTTTTAAAAAAAAAACTATAACAAGGCTATGCAGCAACTTTTAAATGTACTTTTAAATCTACTTAACAGATAAACAATCCAATCTGAATCAAACACAATATGACTTATTTGAACTTTGTTTGCAACAATAAAAATACATTTTAGCATTTTAAATATTATGAGAAACACATTGTCCCTTGAATTTTCATATCATCGGCTTACTGGTAACACAACAATACACGTGGATGTTATTCGTCAGCGTCGCGATACGTCCATCATTAGCCGGTCGATCACAGCCGACACTCCTATCCCACTCTCTCTCCCTCTGTGTTTCTCTCCTTCCCTCCATCTCTCAATCTCCTTACCCCTTCCCTCCCTCTCTTTCTCTCTCCCCCCTCTCTATCCCACCTCTCCCTCCCCCACTCCCACCGTCTCACTCCCTCCATCTCTCCTTTTCTCCCTCCCTTCCTCTCTCTCTCTCTCTCTCTCTCTCCTTCTATCTCTGTCCCTCTCCCTCCCTCTCTCTGTCAAGATCCATCTCTCTCTGTCTCCCTCCGTCAGTCTCTCTCTCACTCCCTCTCTCTCCCACCCCTCTCACTCTCTCTGTCCATCTCCCTTCCTCTTTGTCCCTCTCCCTCTCTCTCTCCCCTTCTCGAAAAAACCTCACTGAATTGTACCACACTTACATACTTCAGGCTGGGAACATGTCAGCCAGGCACCATCACCACCAGGACCACCCTTATCAGCAACTCATCTCTGCTACCTCAGGACAATGAACCCCCACCTCCCACCCCGAAGCACCCTCCTCTCCACTACCCCTGGAGGTAAGTTGCATGTGCGGCCTGTGGGCCTCCCACCCACACTGTGTTTTTCAGGAAGGTGCAGAGTAGTTCCATGAGGCAGAGGGGAGCATGAAGTGCACAATGTGTAGGGGCTGTACCTGGCATAAGTGTGTATAAGGGGCTCTACCTGGCATAATGTGTGTAAGGAGCTCCACCTAGAATAATGTGTGTAAGGGGCGCTACCTGGTATAATGTGTCTAAGGGGCTCTACCTGACATAATATGTGTAAGGGCTCTACCTGGCATAATGTGTGTAAGGGGCTCTACCATGGCATAACATGTATAATGTTTATAAGTGATACTACTGTGTGGTGTAAGTAGAGTAATGGACACTACCGTGTGATGTGATGTGACTAACGGACACTACTGTGAGGTGTATTGTGTGTAAGGGTCTCTAATGTGGCATAATGTGTATAAGGAGTACTACTGTATGGTGTAAATTGAGTAACGGGTACTACTGTGTGGTGTAATGCATGTAAGGGGCTCTAACATGGGATAATGTGTATAAGGGGTACTACTGTGTGGTGTAATGTAACTAACGGACACTACTGTGCTGTGTAATGTGAATTGGTACAATTTTGTAACCACGCCCCTTCCCCATGAAGCCACGGCCCTATATTTTGGGAGCGTGCCTTGTGCTCAAACTGACCCTATTTTAAATACAGGTGTAGCCACCAATTCTCTTTTTGGCACAGGGCACCAAAATGTCTAGATACGGCACTGTGCACCGCAAACACTGCACCCATTATAAATACACCAGTGTGCTATGGACAAATGTCACCTTTCATCTCAATGTAGAAGCATAATAATTTCTTCTCTGCACAAAATCTAATTGGTCTGCATATATTACTAAACAGTGGGTGTCTGCTTACTCTGGAGGACCAGCTGTTTAATTGTCAATACCCAGCCTGGTGACAGCAGGGAGGCCTGACTTTAAAGGCAGAAACCCTCCTCACATCCAGGGACGGATCTAGACTTTTCTTTAGGGGGGGCGGTTTACTGTTTAATCTTGACTCCTCCCTCTACAGGCCCAACTCCTCCCATCTGCAATCCTAACTCCTCCTCCTCTCAATTCTGACTGAACTTTTTGAGTGCGACTGAGATAGAGCTTTGTGATTGTTCTATGTACATGTGACTGTGCTATGGTGTAATTGTATTTATTAGCCCTAGTACCCACACACCAGCAAGTGAGGGGCAAATGCTCTGTAACCCTTGCTCTCCTGGCTCCTCTGTGCTGCTGTGGTATAAGCTGCAGCACATCGTTCTGCCTCAGGCTCTCCTCGGAGAGCTCTCTTCTGCTCAAAAGTGGGCATGGCTATGACTGTGTTAGGGGGGGCGGTCGCCCCCTTCGTCCCCCCCCCCCCCCTAGATCCGGCCCTGCTCACATCATGTAGCACTTTAATGGGAGTCTTGCCCCAATGTCTCCCAGTCTTTCCCTGGGCCTCAATATGCCTGATAGCAAGCAACCACTAGACCCCGGAGTTTCAGTGGCAAACACAGTATTTCTAGAGTGGGGTTTCCAAATTCAATTCACAATTTCTCATTCTGCGGAACATTGGCCCTCATTCCGAGTTGATCGCTCGCTAGCTACTTTTAGCAGAAATGCAAAGGCAAAGCCGCTGCCCTCTGGGAGTGTATCTTAGCATAGCAGAATTGCTACCTAAAGGTTAGCAATTCTGCTATTAAGTATTTCCTTGCAGTTTCTGAGTAGCTCCAGACCTACTCCTAGATTGCGATCACCTCAGTCCGTTTAGTTCCTGGTTTGACGTCACAAACACGCCCAGCGTCCGGCCAGCCACTCCCCCATTTCTCCAGCCACTCCTGCGTTTTTACCTGGCACGCCTGCGTTTTTTTAGCACACTTCCTGAAAATGGCCAGTTTCTGCCCAGAAACACCAACTTCCTGTCAATCACACTACGATCAGCAGAGCGATTGAAAAGCTTTGTTCGCCCGTGAGTAAAATAGCATAGTTTTGTGTAAAATTGCTTAGCGCGTGCGCCCTGCTGTGCATACGCATGCGCAGAACTGCCGGATTTTAGCCAGTTAGCAATTCTGCTAAAAATAGCAGCAAGCGAACAACTCGGAATGACCACCATTGCAGCAAGGGTAGGAGTCTAGGGGAGCGGCAAAAGACCCTAGTAACAAACCTGGCCATTAATGTAAACAATGGTCTTTTTATACTCTGGATACTTTATGGAATACTGTTTCAATATTTAACACTATTGATTAGTGTAGGCTGTAGCAAACATATTTAAATAATATAACTAAGTGGTCATAAAAAGGTTAAACATACCATAATAAAAAAAATACACCAACATAATAGAACCAGTACTGCACTTTCTAAGCACACATTCTCCCATCATATGGTAAGGCTCCTCTCTCTTCTTTCTAGCAGCTACTCTTTGGTCCAGTGCACTGACTGAGGGCTCAGATCCGCACACACAGCAAACATAGTAGAAGAAGCTGCTTCAACTGGGCATGAGAGGAGGGGGGTTTCCGAGCAACCAGAAACCCCCCTGTGTTTGCCTATGAGTTTCACAGGAACCACAGCAGAGATAAGTGATCACTGAGGACAGAACTAGGATGATATTATGAGGCATTAAATGTATTATACTACATGTTAGGGTGGGGTGAGGAATAGGAGAATGTATTATGATTGAAGGGCAATGTGGTAATCTGGTCGATTCAATTGAACGCTAATTGAATAGCGCTGGGAAGAAGGTCCCAGCGCTATTCAATTTAGTGTGCTGCTTTGCCGGAGAAAGCCCGTATTCGAGCCTTAAACAGAGTGTTTAGGCATGAGAATGGGCATTCTCCGACATAAGTGCCCTGCCGCGATGCTGTTTGCACCATGCTAGGACACAAAACAACATCGCAACATTAGTTCTGTTGGATTTCTGCCCGCACCTCTGGAGGGGTGCAAGCAGAAATCAACTAGTCGGGCTAAACAAGCGCGCTGAACTGAATAGCATTGAGACCTTCTTCCCAGCGCTATTCAATTCATGTTCAATTGAATCGAGTCCTATGTGTGTGTGTTGAATAGAACTAGGTGCCAGTATGTAGTTAAAGATATAAAGTGTATTTATTGAGATAGACACTCTCAATAAAAGTCACAGTGCTATCCGGTCTGTTTATAGTTTGACAGACAAGAAGGTCAAGGCAATAGGGGTCTTTGTAGTGCAGGTATCAGTGAGTCCTTTAGAGACCCCTTTAAACATAGGCCCGTAATCCCGGAGCCTATGTCCCCTTTGGGTGATTGCACTTGATCTTGCTATAGTCAAAAAGTTCAAGTTCTTAGCAGTGTGTGGATGTGAGTGGCGGCGTTCCGCTGTGCCCTCTCCACTTACCGGTAAGTGTATGTGAAGGATGTCCTCCAATCTTGTCCATTGTCCCCCATTGCCGAGCTCCCACGGTCACACTGGGGGTGGTATGAATGACTGGCGGTCATTCATACCACCCCCCCGCAGGCGTTCTGCTGCCAGGGATACTGCCGCCGGTATCCCTGGCCGCGGAATGCCTGCGGGTGGTGGGGGGGGAATACTCCCTGTTGGTCGGCATGCCGACTGTCAGGATTCCGAGGGGGCGGGATGTAGGGGGGAGGTATTGTATCAGGCGGTCTCCTGACAGCCGGTCAAATAAGTACATCCCATCACATCAGTGTGCGGTAACAACAATAACAACCCCTTGAGTAATCCATAAACCTTATTCTGCTTAACAAGAAACGTTGTTGCACAATATGTTCTCATACTGTCGCTATGTTCTGCTCCTCAGCTATACGAAGAAAAGGAAATCGTAGAAATGGTGATGCTGAGGCTGTCAGGGCTGTTTAAGAACCGGAAGACGATAGAAGAGGCAGCAACAGACAAGGACAAAGAGTCGTGAGCAGATATGAGAGAAGAGCAGTCTGATCATCCAATTATTCTACAGTTCAACAGTCACAGATATAATTAAAGAGCTAATTGCCGCAAATGGGGGTGTTCTGTGCACTTCCAGTCGTCGCATGCTGTATGTATGGAATCTGATTAGTTCCATGACCATATATTCATGGTGTGTAACACATAGTGCACACAAACAAAAATCAAGCACTATTCTACAATGGATGATAGATAGATACAGGCTTGGACTGGCCCACAGGGGTACAGGGGAAACACCGGTGGGCCCCACTGCCTGCTCTAAGGATGAGGTTCCAGACTGTGCACTTGAATTATACATCATTACTTTATACTGTACTATGGTGTATTTTCTACAGTGCATTGCTGTTATTAATCTGGTACATTATCATGCATGCAGCATCTGAATTTACTGTATATATTTATGAAGGGGCCCAGACGTTGCACTCTCTAATGGTTAGTCAAACCAATGAGGTGGCAGGCCATACCCCCTCTGCGGACTGGCCACACCCCCAAACATGTGCCCCTACCACTGCATCCCCCCGGTGGGCCCTACATGCGCCAGTCCGACACTAGATAGATAGATAGATAGATTGATAGATAGATAGATAGATAGATAGATAGATAGATAGATAGATAGATAGATAGATAGATAGACAGAAATTAGACAAACAAATTAGACATACTAATTTTTTATTGAGGAAAATGATCCAATATCACATCTGTATATTTGTAAAAGTATGTGAGCCTTTGCTTTCAGTATCTGGTATGAACCCTTGAGCAGCAATAAGTGCATGGAAACATTCCCGGTAATGAGAGGCTACCTTGGTGCGGTGGGTAAGCTCATAGCCCTGGCCAGGATTATGCTAAATGCCTCTGGTTATTACAGGTTGGGCTAGTGTGAGATAGTGCACCTGCATCTTTTTCCCTCTGTATATTGTATTAAGTCTCAAGCAGAATAGCACCGAATTACCTAATTATGGTGTGCAAACTAGGCCCCCCTTCCTTTTCAATATCACATCTGTAATTTGTAAAAGTATGTGAGCCTTTATTTTCAGTATCGGGTATGAACCCCTTGAGCAGCAATAAGTGCATGGAAACGTTCCTGGTAATTGTTGATTAGTCCTGAACATCAGCTTAAATTGAATCATCTCTGTTATGTTGGAGGGTTTCCTCCCATAAACTGCTCGCTTCAGATCCTTCTACAACATTTCAATTGGATTAAGGTAATTCCAAAATTTTATATTTCTGCTGCAGTGTACACTGGGCTTAACAAGGAATGACATTGGAGTGTAGAGTAGGATCTTGATCCGAGGCACCAACAGGCTCAAAGCTTTGACCTTCTTCCCAAGATGCATAGCGCCGCCTCCTATATCACCCCGCCTCCGGAGCTCAGTTTTGCAGTTGGTGCCATGCAGTAAGCAGGCACTTAACAGAAAGCTTTGAAAGAAAATTGAAGACTTCAAGGGCTGCAGCAGAGACACTGGCAGTGTTAGATGTCAGTGAGACATCTCCTGCTGCAGCTTCATCACCTCCCCCAGCGGCACTGTACACTTACTCCCATGCCCTGTTTGCCGGGTACTTACAGCGGAGGCTCCGGTTTTCTTCTAATGTTAGTCACACGACCAGGGCCGTCTTTTCGTATGGGCTCAGTGGGCTCTTGCCCAAGGGCCCCAGGAGTATAAGGGCCCTAGGCTGATAGCTGAGGGTCCCCTCTTTCCAGGGGTACCAGATTTTTGAAAATCGGCCCTGGGGAACCGGAGATATCCGACTTCAAAGCAGTGGTCCCCATCCAAGCCTGTTAATTGTTCTTCCCAGCCAGATATCTCGGGTTCTGTCTGACATATAGTTTTTCTGAGGGTATACACCAAAAGCTGGGACTCTCCCCTTTCTGTGGACACTGGCAGCTTGTCTCTACTATGCCCAGAACCAGAGATATCAGCCTTCCAGCAGCTGCTCCCTGCTCCAGCTCCACACGCCTAATATGCAGTGTTATATTTTTGTTGGTGGATTGCTCTGGCTCCTGAACTCTGATCCCCAAGTCCCCAATATCTCCTGAAAGGTGTCCCCAGTACCTCCTGAAAGGTGTCCCCAGTACCTCCTGAAAGGTGTCCCAAGTACCTCCTGAAATGTGGGAAAGGAACTGGAGATATCTGCAGTAAAGTAGGCTGCCTTGACCCCCGGAAAATTATGAATATTAAGCCCACTCCACTATCCACCCCTCCCCTGTGTATTAAACACCCCCTTCCACCCTGGAAGTCATGTATCAGGGCCCCTTCATTCAGCACATTGTCCCATTCTACAGATTAGTGTTCTCCTTCCCGCCCCATTTGTGCAGTAAAGGAGTAATTAGCAGAATTATTTCTCCAGGTCCTACATGCTGAGCGAAAGATAGAACCCCCCTACCCCCGCGGGACATCAAAGCTGCTGCTGATAGCACCCCCCGCCCCTACCGCTGATGGGTGGGTAGGGGCCCCAGTGCATTGCTGTGCCCAGGGGCCTACACTGCTGTTAAGACGGCTCTGCACACGACCACTGTTCTCCTGGATCGTGTGGCCGCACTACAGGGAGGAGGTAAGGAGTCCCTTCAACATGACCCGCTATAAATCGAGATCCCACGCGGCCGGTGGGAGGCAGGCCGCACGCTAGCGTGGACACTGTAGCAGTACAGGTTCCCCACTAGACCACCAGGGCATGGGCATTGGGCACAGGTCGGTTTTCTCTCACAAAACCGTTTTATTAAGCCCCCAGTACCTGGTGGTGAAGTCTAGCAGGGGGATAAGGCTTTGACCTGTAGCCCCTCCCCCAGCTCCAGGGCGCCATTTAGAGTAAATGTTCCCGCCCTGGATCTGCATATCTCTCTCTCCCTCACTCCCAATCAGTGTTTGGGCGCCATTACACAGAGCAGCACTGTTCCTGGGACTGTTTAGGCAAATCCTCCTCTGTAGAGCCGCCTGCCTGTCAGCGCTGTGCATTTTACAGGACAGTTAAGAATTCTACATGTCTGCTGACAGTGTCAGTTAAGAAAAAGTGCATTTAGTCAGGGTTATTCAGTACAAGTACCCTGTGATATACATCCAGTCTTTACTGTGCATTGTTATATCTATTGAGTGTATTCTGTATTGCTAGTCCAGTGCAGTTTTATTGCATGTCATAATTTCTGCATTGTACAAACTGTGACTCTGTGTGTGTGCATAAAGCTGCTGTGTGACCTCCATTTCCTGTCTCTCACTCAGATTGCTATCCCTATATTCTATAACCTGAGGGGGCTAAGTGTGTCAGGTTTATCATAATGTAGGCAGTTCACAGGATATACTCAGTGTGTATTTTTCTCTGTGATTTTTAGTCACCATATACCTCTTGAATCCCCTGTTTGTGCTGATACACTACACAGAGGGTTCTTGTCAGGTATTGTGCTGCTGATATTGTACTGTGTTGCCATACCTCCCAACTTTTTATATTTATCAAGAGTGACACACGCGCGGCGAAGCCGCGTGCGCTCCCAAAAAGAGGCGTGAACCACAAAGAGGGGGTGTGGCTTCGCGGGAGGACCCATGATCGCGAGCCACGCCCTCAATTTTGTCACTGAGGGGGCATGCCCAGCGCTCTGTTAGCCGCTGGCATGCCCCCTCTCCCTCTGACTCCAGTGAATAGACGCTGTGCGCATGTGCACAGCGTCTATTCACCGCTGCTCTGCTAAGCAGGGCAGCGAGTGACAGAACCTCCCAACTGCCCCCCCAACCCCGCCCACTGCGGGACAGTGCGGCCCTCGGGTGGGACAGCGGGACAGTCCCCAAAAAACAGGACTGTCCCGCGAAAATCGGGACAGTTGGGAGGTATGGTGTTGCCTTGCATTGAGCTTTTAAATATGTCAGCTACAAAGGGCAACAGAGCTGGGGCTGATCCCACATTGCATGGTGTTGACGCTGCAGACACATTTGAGGATAACATAGCAGCTGAGGGTTCAGGTGCTGGGGGTTCCTTGCCCCCCAGTGGGACTGTAGCAACAGGGGGTGCAAAATGACCCACTTTGGGCTACCTTTTCCACGCTATTGAATATGCTGGTAACTAGACTAACGCCCCCTATGGGACCTCCTGTGCCGGTACAACCGCTTATGGTCCCCGCGGTTAATCCGCCGTGGGCAGATCAACTATCCAATTGGTTACAGCAATTGAACCAATCACTGACTGCTCAAAAGTCTAACTCTCGCCCGCCTAAGACCAAGGGGTCCTCTAAGCAGGCAATTACTTCCTCACAATCCACCAACATCCCAGACACCTCGTCTGATGAGGATGGCGTTTATACGGACCCCACAGATTCTGATCCTGATGCTTCTGATGGGGAAGTTGCTTCGCAGGTGGATGTTCCTGACTTGTTAGAGGCTATCAGGCTCATTCTTCAGGTTGATGATGAACCGGAGCCTGACACTGCCCCTAATAAACCGGACAGGTTTAAACGTCAGAAGGTGGTTAAACAAGTTTTACCTCACTCTGAACATTTAGTTGACTTATGTCAGGAGTCCTGGGAAAACCCAGGAAAGAAGTTCACGCCTCACAAGAAGATGCTGGCTCACTACCCCCTCGCTGCGGAGCTTAGTAAAAATTGGGAAACACCCCCACCAGTGGGTTCGCAAGTGGCGCAACTGGTAGTAGCTGTGATGTTAGTGTATTAGAATGCTTAATATTTGTAGACATTCCCTTACTAATATGTGTAAGCCTCAATCTTCAGTGATGGTCCCTAGGACCAGGGGGATGCTGGGAAGTGGGTGGTCCAGTGTGCAGTGTGCCTGGAGTTGGTGATGGAATAAACAGCACAGCAGTGAACTCACATGTCTCTGTGTCCTGATGACTGGATTTACAAACATATGAACAAAACATGGTGTCAGAAGAAGTATAACTTGGACTGCTAGTGCTCTCAGTGTGTGAAAGAATCTTGCAGAATTCTGTAAGGCTGGGATACTCAGTGTCTGCAAAGCCTGCCGTGTGCTCCTCTCTTCAAACAGTGAGTAACCATGGATAAACTAGCTCCTCCAACCGGCATGCTGATGTCTGGTAACTTGTCTGAAAACTGGAAAAGATTTAACCAAAGGTTTAATATATATCTTGCTGCATGTGGAGCTGATACAGAGGCTGACAAAACGAAGGCATCCATTTTCCTCCATGTGATAGGAGAGGATGTGCTGGACATTTATAATAGTTTTCAGTTTGATGAGGGGCAGAATATGGTGCTATCTTCTATAATGCAAAAGTTTGAAGATTACTTTGTGCCATGGAAAAATGTGAAATATGAAAGATATAAGTTTTTCACATGTGATCAGAAGTCTGGAGATGGATTTGATCAGTATGTTACAGAGCTGCAATCACTCAGTAAAACCTGTGAGTTTGGTGATTTAAAGGATTCACTGATTAGAGATCATATTGTCTGTGGAATACCTGATAATGGACTCAGAGAGAGACTGCTGAGAGAGCAAGACCTAACACTAGAAAAGGCAGTGACTATGTGTAGATCTGCAGAAATAACTAGATTTCAAGCCAAAAAGTTACACAAAGAAGTTGATGCTGCTGTCCATGTAGTGCAGAACACAGAGTCAAGCAAACCTCCATTCTCAAGAATGAAGCAGTCTAAGCCACAGTCTAATAAGGAAATGTGTAGTAGATGTGGAAATGCTCACAATCCTAAAATGTGCCCTGCTTATGGTAAAACCTGCATGAAATGTGGTAGACTTAATAACTTTGCCAAATGCTGTAAAATGAAAAGGGAAACAACCAATGTGCATGCTGTTAAACAAACAGAGGAATTCTTTGTGGATTGCATTGAACTTTGCAGTGCAGATAAGAAAGAATGGATTGTCCCTTTAACTGTGAACAAGATTGTCATTCCCTTTAAGCTTGATACTGGCGCGCAGGTGAATTTAATATCGTTTCAAGACTATAAGACTTTTAGAGTAAAACCTAAAATTTATCCAGCCAAAGTGAAAGTTACAGGGTACACTGGGGAGGAAATTCCTGTGAAAGGTACATGCTTAGTGACACTGAAATATTAGGGACAACAGTTTAAAACATCTCTACTGATTGTGGATAAAAATGTGCAACCGATTCTAGGATTAAGTTCCTGTGAGAAACTAAGCTTGCTAAAGAAAGTTTTTATGGTGACATCACAAGTAGAAGATGACTGCAAATCGATGTTTACAGAATACAGAGACTTGTTTGAAGGTTTAGGTTGTTTGCCTGGAGAGCATAAAATAAATATAGATACGCAAGTTTCTTCAGTGATACACCCCTATAGAAAAGTGCCGTTTGCGCTGAGAGAAAAACTGAAACAAGAGTTAAATCGCATGGAAGCCTTGGGTGTGATACAGAAAGTTGATGAGCCTACTGAATGGGTAAGCTCCTTAGTAATTGTTGAAAAGAAAAATGGACAACTCAGAATATGTCTAGACCCCAGAGATTTAAACAAAGCTATTAAACGAGAACATTTCAAACTACCAACCAGAGATGAAATCATGTCGCAATTTGCAGGAGCAAAATGGTTCAGTAAATTGGACGCATCTTCAGGATTCTGGCAAATGAAGCTAGATGAGGCCAGCTCAAAGCTTTGTACATTTAATACACCAGAAGGTCGATACAGAGTTCTTCGACTACCATATGGAATATTGTCTTCTCCAGAAGTATATCACAAAAAGATAGACATGATTTTTTAACATATTCCAGGTGTTGAAACAATGATGGATGACATTATTGTCTGGGGATCTACAAAGGAAGAACATGATTCTAGATTGAGACAAGTAATGGAACTTGTCAAGAAAGTGAATCTAAAGCTAAACAAGGACAAATGTGAATGTGAATACACTTACATTTATGGGCGACGTGGTCTCGGATCAAGGTGTAAAACCAGAGTCAAGGAAAATATCAGCCATAGTGAACATGGAACGTCCTAACAACAAAGACGACGTCAGAAGATTCCTAGGAATGATTACTTACTTAGGAAAGTTTATTTCTCAACTCTGTGAACGAACAGCCTCTCTTAGATGGTTGTTGGACAAAGATAACGAGTGGATGTGGTCACATGAACAAGAAAGTTGGCAAAACTTGAAACAAATCATTACAGAGCAACCAGTGCTTAAATTCTTTGATCCTGCAAAAAGAATAAAATTTCAGCAGATGCTTCGCAATTTGGCCTAGGCTCAGTGCTGTTACAAGAACATGAGGATACATGGCAACCAGTAATCTATGCATCAAGAGCACTGACAAGTGCTGCAACAAGGTATGCTCAGATAGAAAAAGAACTTCTAGCGATCACACATGCATGTGAGCGATTTCATCAGTTTGTGTATGGTCAAACATTTACAGTGGAAACTGACCACAAGCCATTGGTAGCTATCATGACTAAATCATTACATGACTGTCCCATGAGAATTCAACGAATGCTTATCAGACTACAGAAATATGATGTACACTTGCTGTACTGTCCCGGCAAATACATGTACATTGCTGATACACTTTCTCGTGCTGTGGACAAAAGTGAAGGTTCCAAAAGTCTGATGGATGAAGAGATAGAAGCCTATGTTAATTTGATCGTAGCCTCTATACCAGTGTCAGTTACAAGACAAGAACAGATTAGGAAAGAAACTGAGACAGATGACACAATGAAAGTGTTGAAAGATATAATTCTAAAAGGTTGGCCAGCAGAAAAACATGCGTGCCCGCTGTCTATCCATGATTATTGGATGTACCGTAGTGACCTTACAGTTGTCGATGGTATTATTTACAAAGGCAATAGGTTTGTCACACCTGCACGACTAAGAAAAACTATGCTGTGCAAGAAACATGAAGGCCACTTAGGAGAAGAAAAATGTAAGCGGAGAGCGCGTGAGGTTATGTATTGGCCAAGAATGAACCAAGACATAGCACAGACTACAGCTACATGTGAATTATGTCTTACGTATAGACCGAAACAACAAGTCGAGCCACTGAGTCCTCACGCAGTGCCAGAGTGACCGTACCAGAAAGTTGGCGCAGATTTGTTTGATTGTAATGGGAAAACGTACATTGTTGTGACTGATTATTACTCTAACTACCCTGAGGTGAAGACACTACATACAACTACTAGTATGGCCGTAATCAATTGCATGAAGTCAATCTTTGCAAGGCATGGTGTTCCTATGGAAGTGTTCATTGACAATGGTCCTCAGTTTTCCAGTGCTGAATTTAGACAATTTGCTGATGAGTGGTAATTTGTCCATACTACGTCAAGTCCCCACTATCCACGCTCAAATGGGTTGGTGGAAAGTTCAGTAAAAACTGTAAAGAGTCTCATGAAAAAAGCTCAAGAAGGTAAAGAAGATTTCTACAAAAGTCTTTTAATCTACCGCAGTACACCTTTACAGAATGGACTTTCTCCTGCACAAATGCTGATGGGAAGGAGGATTAGAGCAAATCTCCCGATACATGATGAACTGCTTAATACACATAACTCAGCGTTGGTCAGACTGAGTAAGGAACGTCAACAGGCGAAACAGAAACTGTTCCATGACAGACGAACAAAAAGCTTATCTGATCTAAAATCGGGTGACCAAGTCCGTCTCAGAGATCACGAGAAAGGTATTTGGGTGCAGAAAGGTATTGTGCAAGCACAAGTAGCACCAAGATCTTATACTATACGTACAGAGCGTGGAACGGAAGTAAGAAGAAATCGGGTGGATTTAAGATCTCAACCTAACCATAATGAAGACAACATGACTGAAGAATACCCTTCATCTGACATGTATAATGATCCTGATAATGGTGAACCGACCACGATTCTAAAAAGGTCCAACATGGTCGATGAAACACAGACTGTGTTAGGCGCCGGGGTCCGCGGCGCCTAGCAACTAGGGACGCCGTGCGTACGTAGCCGTCGGCTCCCTAGCAACACAGGGACGCCGAGCGGCTGAGCCGCCTGGACCCTGGCAACGGGGACGCCATGGACGGACCGCGTTCCCCGTTGCAGGGTCAGATTTCAACATACACGCTGGTCTTGTGGGCGTGCAGCAGGGCAGCTGCACAGCATTTGGGGCAATTAGACTGGGGGCATCTGATTGGAGGACTCTTTGTTAAATGCTTCTCAGTGCTTCACACAGACGCCGGTAATAGCTTCCTGCATGCTGTTTTGGTTTGCTGAACGTCTGTTCCAGTCCTGCTGTGTCCGGTCATTCCTGTCCTCAGAAGTCCTGTATCTTGGAGTTGTCATCTCATCTCAAGAAGTCGTTTGGTCCCCTGTAGTCCTCATCGATCACCAGAGAATATCGAGTGGTGTTCGTGAGTTGCGGCTCTGCCGTGTGTTGCGGCTCAGCCGCTTTATCTTTATATTCTGTTTCGGAGCATTTGCGGAGGGTTCCGCTTCCACAAGTCCTCTCCGGAACTCGGCGGTGCCGGGTAGGAGAGTGGACAAGTGGATATTTTGGTTGTCCTTTTCCCTGGCGGTTTTTCCGCACATATTCTAGTTTCCAGTTAGCTTGTAGCCCCTGGCCTGGTTGTTTAGTCAGAGGGCCCCTTGTTATCACCCTGTCTCGGATTTCCCTTTGTCTCCCATTAAGACCTGAGGGGGCATCGGAGTTGGGCAGACATAATCCGCCCTTCAAACGCGGCTGCCATGGGCTCAAGCAACCATAGTCTCGCAGGGGATTTCTGACAGCACGGGCGAGACAACGGAGTTAGGGGGCCAGGGGCTATTTTCCATTCCCGCACCCTTCCCCAGCATTACGTTCCAGTGCTCCGGTCCTTGCAATAAAATCTCCTCAGACCAGAGTGCTGGAATCATAACATTATTACCGGCCCTACCAAAAACTAAAATTAAACAGGGTTTAATTTTTTCTCATTCAGTTTTTGTTAAAGTTTTTTGGCCTCATGAATCCGACAGGTTTAGGGCCAAATCCTGGCCAGCTCTTAGTCAATCAGATTCAAGAACTTACTCAGATGGTTCAGGATCTTTCTCTTCGGGTGAGGTCGCAGGAAAATCTTTTGCGAGCCTCCCCAAAGGTAGTCCCTGAACCAAAGATGCATTTGCCTGACCGTTTTTCTGGTGATAGAAAATAATTTTTTCATTTTAAAGAATCCTGTAAACTTTATTTTCGTTTAAGACCTACTTCCTCTGGTACTGAATCTCAGCGGGTTGGGATTGTTATTTCTTTACTCCAGGGGGATCCTCAGACCTGGGCATTTGGTTTAAGAGCAGAGGATCCTGCGTTGTTGTCAGTAGACGCTTTCTTTAAGTCTTTAGGGCTCTTGTATGATGACCCAGATAGAGAGGCGTCCGCTGAAAGTCAGCTGCGCGCTCTCAAACACGGTAGAAATCCTGCAGAGGTTTATTGTACTGAGTTTCGCTGTTGGTCGAACGACTGTGGCTGGAATGACCCAGCCCTGCGCAGTCAGTTTCGCCTCGGTTTATCAGAGTTTATTAAAGACAGTCTCCTCCAGTACCCCGCTCCTGAGACTCTCGATAAACTCATGGAGCTTTCTATAAAGATTGATCGTCGTCTCAGAGAGCGGAGGGCTGAAAGAGGAACATCTGTAAGGTCTAGTCCCTGTGTTTATTCCATTCCAGAGGACGTCGAGGAGCCCATGCAGATGGGTCTCTCCTGGCTGTCTCCTGAGGAAAAAACCAGAAGGCAAAATTCCGGTCTTTGTTTGTACTGTGGTGGTAAGGGACATTTTGCTCGTAATTGTCCGAAGAAGTCGGGAAACGCTTTGACCAGGTGAATTGTGAGGGGGTTCACCTAGGTCTGCAGCTTATCTCCTCGAATAACTCTCTTTTAGTCCCAGTTAAGGTTTCCTTTGGCAGCCTCAGTTCTTTGGTGTCGGCTTTTGTTGACAGTGGAGCTGCAGGAAACTTTATGGATTTAATTTGGGCTAAGGCCTTAGGCATTCCACAGTTACCATTGGATAGGTGTATCACCATGCACGGCTTAGATGGGAGTCCGCTTTCCAATGGGGTAATTACTCACCGTACACCTCCCGTAGTACTTACAGCCTTACATTCCGAAAATATTGAATTCTACCTAACACATTGCCCAGCAGTTCCAGTTGTTCTGGGTCACCCTTGGCTGGCCTTTCATAATCCCACCATTGATTGGCGGTCCGGGGAGATTTCCCAATGGGGTACATTTTGTGCTAAGGAATGTATTTCGTATCCAGTCAGAGTAGCAGCTATCATTCCAGAGCTCATTCCTGTGGAATACCAGGAGTTTGCCGATGTATTCTCCAAAGGCAATGCGGACATTCTGCCTCCCCATCGGCCTTATGATTGTGCTATTGAGCTAGTTCCAGGTGCCGCATTGCCAAAGGGGAGATTATATGCATTGTCCGGGCCAGAAACTTCGGCCATGAATGATTATGTTCAGGAGAGCTTAGAGAAAGGATTTATTAGACCATCAAAATCTCCTTTAAGTGCAGGTTTTTTCTTTGTGGAGAAAAAGGATGGCTCGCTTAGACCATGCATTGATTTTAGAGCCCTGAATATAAGATCTCAGTAAAAAACACCTATCCTTTGCCGTTAATTTCTGTACTTTTTGATCAGTTACGTTCTGCTGTGATTTTTTCTAAAATTGACCTTAGAGGAGCTTACAACCTCATCCGAATTAAATCTGGAGATGAGTGGAAGACGGCTTTCAGCACTCAGTCGGGTCACTACGAATACCTGGTGATGCCGTTCGGCCTGTCTAATGCTCCAGCAGTTTTTCAAGACCTCATTAATGATGTGCTCCGTGACTTCCTAGGGAAATTCGTGGTCGTTTATTTAGACGACATCTTGATTTATTCTGAATCGATGGAACAACATGTTACCCAGGTGCGTCTGGTTCTTCAAAAGTTACGTGAGAATCATTTATATGCCAAGCTGGAGAAGTGTGATTTTCACGTCACGGAAGTATCTTTTTTAGGGTACATAATTTCCCCTCAGGGATTTTCCATGGAACCAAAGAAGCTCCAGGCCATCCTTAATTGGGCGCAACCCACCAATTTAAAAGCAATTCAGCGCTTTTTAGGGTTTGCAAATTATTATAGGAGGTTCATCCATTCTTTTTCTGACCTGGTTGCTCCCATAGTGGCTCTGTCAAAGAAAGGAGCGGATCCTACCAACTGGTCGCATGAAGCTGAGTTGTCTTTCCGGGCCTTGAAACAAGCCTTTGTCTCGGCTCCAGTCCTCAGACATCCTAATCCGGAATTGCCCTTTGTTGTGGAGGTTGATGCCTCAGAGGTTGGAGTGGGGGCTGTCCTTTCTCAAAAGGATCCGGAGTCTCTGGAGTTACATCCTTGTGCCTTTATGTCCAGGAAATTCTCCTCCGCTGAATCCAACTATGACGTTGGTAATCGGGAGTTACTGGCGGTAAAGTGGGCTTTCGAGGAGTGGAGGCATTGGCTGGAGGGAGCAAAACATACTATTTCGGTTTTGACTGATCATAAGAACCTGCAATACATTGAATCAGCTAAACGGCTTAATGCCCGGCAAGCACGTTGGGCATTATTTTTTACTCGTTATAAATTTATAATCACTTTCAGGCCTGGTTCCAAGAATACTAAAGCTGATGCCCTGTCACGTAGCTTTCTTCCGGTTCACAATAGCAATCCTGTTGTTACCCCCATACTTCCATCTTCGGTCATCCGGGCAGACCTCACACAGGATTTATTTACCCAGTTAAACCAGCTTCAACACCAAGCTCCTAGATTTACTCCTGCTGGTCGTCTTTACGTCCCTGAATTTTTGAGAGCCACTGTTTTAACTGAATTTCATGACAACAATGTTTCAGGGCATCCGGGAGTCACTAAGAAATTGGAGTTAGTCTCTCGCTCAATATGGTGGCCTAGTCTTTCTAAAGACGTTAAGGAATTTGTTTATTCATGTCAGGTTTGTGCACAGCATAAGGTTCCCCGTTCCTTGCCTATCGGGCAACTTATGCCCTTAACTGTGTCTCTCGGGCCATGGTCTCATATTTCCATGGATTTTGTGGTTGACCTTCCCCTTTCAGCCGGATTCCGAGTCATATGGGTGGTAGTGGACCGTTTTAGTAAAATGGCTCATTTTATTGCTCTTCCTCGATTGCCTTCTGCTCAAGGGTTGGCAGTTTTGTTCCTCCGCCATGTGTTCAGGCTTCATGGGTTGCCCACTGATATTGTTTCTGATCGGGGTCCACAATTCATCGCACAATTCTGGAAATGTTTTTGTGCCTCATTAAAGATGAAACTGTCGTTAACATCCGGTTACCACCCACAATCCAACGGGCAAACCAAACGAGTCAACCAGTCATTAAAACAATATTTGCGCTTGTATTCAGCCAAACTCCAGAATGATTGGTCCGAGTTTCTCCCTTTGGCTGAATTTGCTTACAATAATTCTTGTCATTCCTCCACTAAAGAGTCTCCATTCTTTTCAGTTTTTGGTTTTCACCCCAGAGCCAATTCTTTTTTTCATCATTCTCCAGTCTCCTCGCTAACCTTAACCTCCCATCTCAGAGCAATTTGGAAAAAAGTGCACCTTGCTCTCAGAAAAGCGGCCTTCCGAGAGAAGAAATTTTCTGACAGGCTCCGACGTCCTTGCACTTTTAAAGTGGGAGATAAGGTGTGGTTGTCAACTCGCAACATCAGGCTTCGACAATCCTCGGCTAGGTTGGGACCCAAATTTATTGGACCGTTTCTTATTATTAAGAAGGTCAACCCAGTTGCCTTTCGGCTACGTTTACCAAGATCCCTTAAGATTGGAAATACTTTTCATTGTTCCCTGTTGAAACAATACGTTTCTTCCAGTAAATTTCCTCGGAGGATCTCTCAGGGTAGATCTCCAGTGGATGTACAGGGACAACAGGAATTCTTGGTAGAGAAAGTTCTCGACTCTAAATTGTCCCGAGGTCGGCTTTATTTTTTAGTGCACTGGAAAGGCTATGGTCCGGAGGAAAGGTCTTGGGTCCTGGATAAGGATCTTCATGCCCCTAGGCTCAAGAGGGCATTTTTTCGAGAATTTCCTCAGAAACCTGGCTTTAGGGGTTCCTTGACCCCTCCTCAAGGGGGGGTACTGTTAGGCGCCGGGGTCCGCGATGTCCTCGCGGCCCGGTGCCTAGCAACTAGGGACGCCGTGCGTACGTAGCCGCCGGCTCCCTAGCAACACAGGGACGCCGAGCGGCTGAGCCGCCTGGACCCTGGCAACGGGAACGCCATGGACGGACCGCGTTCCCCGTTGCAGAGTCAGATTTCAACATACACGCTGGTCTTGTGGGCGTGCAGCAGGGCAGCTGCACAGCATTTGGGGCAATTAGACTGGGGGCATCTGATTGGAGGACTCTTTGTTAAATGCTTCTCAGTGCTTCACACAGACGCCGGTAATAGCTTCCTGCATGCTGTTTTGGTTTGCTGAACGTCTGTTCCAGTCCTGCTGTGTCCGGTCATTCCTGTCCTCAGAAGTCCTGTATCTTGGAGTTGTCATCTCATCTCAAGAAGTCGTTTGGTCCCCTGTAGTCCTCATCGATCACCAGAGAATATCGAGTGGTGTTCGTGAGTTGCGGCTCTGCCGTGTGTTGCGGCTCAGCCGCTTTATCTTTATATTCTGTTTCGGAGCATTTGCGGAGGGTTCCGCTTCCACAAGTCCTCTCCGGAACTCGGCGGTGCAGTTAGCTTGTAGCCCCTGGCCTGGTTGTTTAGTCAGAGGGCCCCTTGTTATCACCCTGTCTCGGATTTCCCTTTGTCTCCCATTAAGACCTGAGGGGGCATCGGAGTTGGGCAGACATAATCCGCCCTTCAAACGCGGCTGCCATGGGCTCGAGCAACCATAGTCTCGCAGGGGATTTCTGACAGCACGGGCGAGACAACGGAGTTAGGGCGCAAGGGGCTATTTTCCATTCCCGCACCCTTCCCCAGCATTACGTTCCAGTGCTCCGGTCCTTGCAATAAGATCTCCTCAGACCAGAGTGCTGGAATCATAACAGACTGTGTATGAAAGACCCAAAAGGAAAATACGCAGACCTGAGAGACTCATTGAATCGTGTTAGATGATGTTCTTAATATGACGTTGTTAATTGTTGCATTGAAGCGTATAGGGCTTATCTTTAAAGAAAAGAGGATGTGATGTTAGTGTATTAGAATGCTTAATATTTGTAGACACTCCCTTACTAATATGTGTAAGCCTCAATCTTCAGTGATGGTCCCTAGGACCAGGTGGATGCTGGGAAGTGGGTGGTCCAGTGTGCAGTGTGCCTGGAGTTGGTGATGGAATAAACAGCACAGCAGTGAACTCACATGTCTCTGTGTCCTTCTGACTGGATTTACAAACATATGAACAAAACAGTATCCTCAGCTCTGCCTGTAACTACCGTTACGTCCTTGAAAGATCCGACAGACAAGCTTGTGGAGGGTCGTTTGAAGGCAATCTACACCCTAAATGGTGTGGTGTATAGGCCCACTATTGCAGCAACATGGGCTGCAAAAGCTGTGGAAGCGTGGGCTCAGGAGCATGAGGCAGAGTTGCCTTCCAATGCTTTTGATCAGGCTAGACAATGCCTGTCGTACATTGTTACAGCGTCTCATTACATTAAAGAGGCGGCTTTTGATGCCGGTATTCTGGCGGCCAAGACTTCTACTACGTCCATTTTGGATCACCGAATTCTCTGGTTACGGTCCTGGTCTGTGGACATGGACTCTAAGAAAACCCTGGAGGTACTCCCCTTCAAAGGAGACATTCTTTTCGGAGAAGACCTCAACAAGATAGTGGCTGACATAGTGTCTGCTAAAACAGCATGTCTTCCTAGTACTGCTCCTTCAGTGCCGAAGGCTAAGAGTACTTCCTTTCGCTCCTTTCGTCCTTCAGGGAAAGCAAAAGGTCAGGCGTACCCAAAACAGGTTCACACTTCCAAACCCAATAAGCCCAAACCCAAACGGGCCTGGGCTGCCCGTCAGCCTGCTTCCAAAACTGACATGCCTGCTGCATGACGGGTGGGCTTCCCTCTGGGGGATCCCAGAGTGGGGGGCCAGCTTCTAGGGTTTACCCATGAATGGTTGAAGACCTCTTCCGATGCCTGGGTATGGGAAGTCGTCACTCGAGGTTACGCTGTATCCTTCAAGAATCGTCCCCCTCATCGATTTTGCCTGACAAACGTCCCTTCAGATCAGGTGAAGACAAATACTCTTCATTTGGTGGTACAGTCCCTCCTGGACACAGGAGTGGTAGTACAGGTGCCTCTGGCTCAGAGGGGCAAGGGCTACTATTCACCGTTGCTCCTAGTCCCGAAACCAAATGGGTCTTCCAGGCCCATTCTCAATCCCAAGTCCTTGAACAAATTTGTGAAGGTCTCCAAGTTTTGTTTGGAAACTCTTTGCTCTATTGTTCTGGCCTTGGAGCCTGGGGACTTTATGGTCTCACTAGACATACATTACCTGCATATTCCCATTGCAGTGTCGCATCAGCAGTACCTGAGGTTTGCGGTTGGCAACCTCCATTACCAGTTTCAGGCGTTACCTTTTGGTTTGATCATGGCTCTGCGAGTCTTCACCAAGGTCATGGCGGTAATGACAGCTGTACTCCGCCGTCAAGGGGTCAGGATCCTACCGTACTTGGACAACTTGTTGATCCTGCCAATTTCCCCAGAGATTCTCCTACGTCATCTGGATCTGACTATCCAGTTTCTGCAAGCCCACGGGTGGCTCATCAACTGGAAGAAATCTTTCCTGGTCCCTGCTCAGAGCATTGTGCACCTGGGAGCGTTGTTGGACACTCACAACCAGCGGTTGTTCTTGTCTCAGGAGAAAGTCCTAAAGCTTCAGGACAGGATTTGATGCTTCCTATCTCATCCGCAAGTGTCGATACATTCGGCAATGCAAGTGCTAGGTCTCATGGTGTCGGCTTTCGACATAGTGGAGTATGCTCAATTCCATTCCCACCCTCTCCAGAGGCTGATTCATGCCAAGTGGGACGGCCTGCCTCACCGGATCAGGTCTCAAATGATCTCCTTGTCTCCGGAGGTCTGCCTGTCACTGAGCTGGTGGCTTCAGGACCAACGATTGATCAGGGGTCGTCCCTTCTGGATCTCCAACTGGGTCCTTTCTGACGACGGACGTCAGTCTGAGGGGTTGGGCCACGGTGTTGGAGCAACACTCCCTTCAGGGTCGGTGGACCAAGGAGGAGTCTCTCCTCCCGATAAACATTCTGGAATTGCTGGTGGTGTTCAACTCATTGAACTTGGCCCAGCATTTAATACAGAACAGACCTGTTCAAGTACAGTCGGATATCGCCACCACGGTGGCGTACTACAATCATCAAGGCGGCACTTGAAGCCGCATGGCAATGAGGGAAGTATCACGGATTCTTTAGAGGGCAGAACGCCATCTGCCAGCCATATCGGCAGTGTTCATTCCGGAGGTCCTAATCTGGGAAGCGGACTTTCTCAGTCATCAGGACATACACGCCAGAGAGTGGAGCCTCCATCCAGAAGTGTTTCAACTCCTCGTGGACAAGTGGGGCCTCCAGATGTGTACCTGATGGCGTCTCGACACAATCACAATGTTCCGGTCTTCAGAGCATGGACAAGGGATCCTCAAGCAGCATTCGTGAACACACTGGCAATTCAATGAAACTTTCGGCTGCCATACGTGTTCCCTCCGGTGTCACTCCTACCCAGAGTAATAAGGAAGTTCAAGCAAGAAGGAGGAATCCTACTTCTGATCGCTCCAGCGTGACCCAGACGGCATTGGTTCTCAGACTTTCAGGGTCTCTCGATAAAGCATCTCCTTCTACTTCCGCAGCGCTCAGATCTCCTTGTTCAGGGTCCCTGTGTATATCAGGATTTAGCCCGATTGGCTTTGACGCCGTGGCTCTTGAAGCTTCCGTCTTAAGGGCCAAAGGATTTTCTGAGGCGGTCATTCAAACCATGTTGAAGACCCGGAAACTGGCCTCTGCTCGGATTTATCATAGGGTCTGGAATTCTTACTTTGCTTGGTGCGCATCTAACAATCTTGACGCTTCCAAGTTCAGTACAGCCAAACTTTTGGGCTTTCTACAACAAGGCCTGGACTTGGGCCTTCGTCTGGCCTCCATCAAGGTTCATATTTCTGCCTTGTCGGTTCGGTTTCAGAGAAAAATTGCGACATTACTTGATGTGCATACGTTCACTCAGGGTGTGTTGCGGATTCAACCTCCATATGTCCTGCCGGTGGCTCCTTGGGACTTGTCGGTGATTCTGGAGGCGCTGCAAGGATCTCCGTTTGAGCCTCTTGAATCTGCAGACCTTAAGTGGCTTTCTCTTAAGGTATTGTTTCTGCTGGCTATTGCCTCTGCTAGATGGGTGTCGGATTTGGGTGCCTTGTCTTGTAGGTCACCATATATGATTTTTCACCATGATCGGGCGGTTCTTAAAACACGTCCCGGGTATTTACTAGTGATGAGCGGGTTCGGTTCCTCGGAATCCGAACCCCCCCGAACTTCAGCCTTTTTACACGGGTCCGAGGCAGACTCGGATCTTCCCGCCTTGCTCGGTTAACCCGAGCGCGCCCGAACGTCATCATCCCGCTGTCGGATTCTCGCGAGGCTCGGATTCTATCGCGAGACTCGGATTCTATATAAGGAGCCGCGCGTCGCCGCCATTTTCACACGTGCATTGAGATTGATAGGGAGAGGACGTGGCTGGCGTCCTCTCCGTTTAGAATAGAAATAGATAGAGAGTGAGAGTGAGACACTTGATTTACTGGAGCTTAGGAGTACTCAGAGAGTGCAGAGTTTACTAGTGACTGACCAGTGACCACCAGTGCAGTTTTATTATTATTTAATATAATCCGTTCTCTGCCTGAAAAAAAACGATACACAGTGACACAGTATACCATATCTGTGCTCAGCCTCAGTGTGCTGCATCATCTATGTATATCTGACTGTGCTGAGTGCTCACTGCTCACACAGCTTAATTGTGGGGGAGACTGGGGAGCAGTTATAGCAGGAGTACATTAACAGTGCACACTTTTGCTGCCAGAGTGCCACTGCCAGTGTGACTGACCAGTGACCACTGACCACCAGTATATTGTGATTGTCTGCCTGAAAAAGTTAAACACTCGTCGTGTGGTGTTTTTATTCTATAAACGCATTCTGCTGACAGTGTCCAGCAGGTCCGTCATTATATAATATATACCTGTCCTGCAGTAGTGATATATATATATTTTTTATATCATTATCATCCAGTCTATATTAGCAGCAGACGCAGTACGGTAGTCCACGGCTGTAGCTACCTCTGTGTCGGCAGTCGCTCGTCCATCCATAATTGTATACCACCTACCTGTGGTGTTTTTTTTTTCTTCTATCTTCTTGATACTAGTAGCTTACTTTAGGAGTCTGCAGTGCTGACAGTGTCCAGCAGGTCCGTCATTATATAATATATACCTGTCCGGCTGCAGTAGTGATATATATATATTTTTTATATCATTATCATCCAGTCTATATTAGCAGCAGATGCAGTACGGTAGTCCACGGCTGTAGCTACCTCTGTGTCGGCAGTCGCTCGTCCATCCATAATTGTATACCACCTACCTCTGGTGTTTTTTTTTTTTTTATCTTCTTGATACTAGTAGCTTACTTTAGGAGTCTGCAGTGCTGACAGTGTCCAGCAAGTCCGTCATTATATAATATATACCTGTCCGGCTGCAGTAGTGATATATATATATTTTTTATATCATTATCATCCAGTCTATATTAGCAGCAGACGCAGTACGGTAGTCCACGGCTGTAGCTACCTCTGTGTCGGCAGTCGCTCGTCCATCCATAATTGTATACCACCTACCTGTGGTGTTTTGTTTTTTTTCTATCTTCTTGATACTAGTAGCTTACTTTAGGAGTCTGCAGTGCTGACAGTGTCCAGCAGGTCCGTCATTATATAATATATACCTGTCCGGCTGCAGTAGTGATATATATATATTTTTTATATCATTATCATCCAGTCTATATTAGCAGCAGACGCAGTACGGTAGTCCACGGCAGTAGCTACCTCTGTGTCGGCAGTCGCTCGTCCATCCATAATTGTATACCACCTACCTGTGGTGTTTTTTTTTTTTCTATCTTCTTGATACTAGTAGCTTACTTTAGGAGTCTGCAGTGCTGACAGTGTCCAGCAGGTCCGTCATTATATAATATATACCTGTCCGGCTGCAGTAGTGATATATATATATTTTTTATATCATTATCATCCAGTCTATATTAGCAGCAGACGCAGTACGGTAGTCCACGGCTGTAGCTACCTCTGTGTCGGCAGTCGCTCGTCCATCCATAATTGTATACCACCTACCTGTTGTGTTTTTTTTTCTATCTTCTTGATACTAGTAGCTTACTTTAGGAGTCTGCAGTGCTGACAGTGTCCAGCAGGTCCGTCATTATATAATATATACCTGTCCGGCTGCAGTAGTGATATATATATATTTTTTATATCATTATCATCCAGTCTATATTAGCAGCAGACGCAGTACGGTAGTCCACGGCTGTAGCTACCTCTGTGTCGGCAGTCGCTCGTCCATCCATAAGTATACTAGTATCCATCCATCTCCATTGTTTACCTGAGGTGCCTTTTAGTTGTGCCTATTAAAATATGGAGAACAAAAATGTTGAGGTTCCAAAAATAGGGAAAGATCAAGATCGACTTCCACCTCGTGCTGAAGCTGCTGCCACTAGTCATGGCCGAGACGATGAAATGCCATCAACGTCGTCTGCCAAGGCCGATGCCCAATGTCATAGTACAGAGCATGTAAAATCCAAAACACCAAATATCAGTAAAAAAAGGACTCAAAAATCTAAAATAAAATTGTCGGAGGAGAAGCGTAAACTTGCCAATATGCCATTTACCACACGGAGTGGCAAGGAACGGCTGAGTCCCTGGCCTATGTTCATGGCTAGTGGTTCAGCTTCACATGAGGATGGAAGCACTCAGCCTCTCGCTAGAAAAATGAAAAGACTCAAGCTGGCAAAAGCACAGCAAAGAACTGTGCGTTCTTCGAAATCACAAATCCACAAGGAGAGTCCAATTGTGTCGTTTGCGATGCCTGACCTTCCCAACACTGGACGTGAAGAGCATGCGCCTTCCACCATTTGCACGCCCCCTGCAAGTGCTGGAAGGAGCACCCGCAGTCCAGTTCCTGATAGTCAGATTGAAGATGTCAGTGTTGAAGTACACGAGGATGAGGAGGATATGGGTGTTGCTGGTGCTGGGGAGGAAATTGACCAGGAGGATTCTGATGGTGAGGTGGTTTGTTTAAGTCAGGCACCCGGGGAGACACCTGTTGTCCGTGGGAGGAATAGGGCCATTGACATGCCTGGTGAAAATACCAAAAAAATCAGCTCTTCGGTGTGGAAGTATTTCAACAGAAATGCGGACAACATTTGTCAAGCCGTGTGTTGCCTTTGTCAAGCTGTAATAAGTAGGGGTAAGGACGTTAACCACCTCGGAACATCCTCCCTTATACGTCACCTGCAGCGCATTCATCATAAGTCAGTGACAAGTTCAAAAACTTTGGGCGACAGCGGAAGCAGTCCACTGACCAGTAAATCCCTTCCTCTTGTAACCAAGCTCACGCAAACCACCCCACCAACTCCCTCAGTGTCAATTTCCTCCTTCCCCAGGAATGCCAATAGTCCTGCAGGCCATGTCACTGGCAATTCTGACGAGTCCTCTCCTGCCTGGGATTCCTCCGATGCATCCTTGCGTGTAACGCCTACTGCTGCTGGCGCTGCTGTTGTTGCTGCTGGGAGTCGATGGTCATCCCAGAGGGGAAGTCGTAAGACCACTTTTACTACTTCCACCAAGCAATTGACTGTCCAACAGTCCTTTGCGAGGAAGATGAAATATCACAGCAGTCATCCTGCTGCAAAGCGGATAACTGAGGCCTTGGCATCCTGGGCGGTGAGAAACGTGGTTCCGGTATCCATCATTACTGCAGAGCCAACTAGAGACTTGTTGGAGGTACTGTGTCCCCGGTACCAAATACCATCTAGGTTCCATTTCTCTAGGCAGGCGATACCGAAAATGTACACAGACCTCAGAAAAAGACTCACCAGTGTCCTAAAAAATGCAGTTGTACCCAATGTCCACTTAACCACGGACATGTGGACAAGTGGAACAGGGCAGGCTCAGGACTATATGACTGTGACAGCCCACTGGGTAGATGTATGGACTCCCGCCGCAAGAACAGCAGCGGCGGCACCAGTAGCAGCATCTCGCAAACGCCAACTCTTTCCTAGGCAGGCTACGCTTTGTATCACCGCTTTCCAGAATACGCACACAGCTGAAAACCTCTTACGGCAACTGAGGAAGATCATCGCGGAATGGCTTACCCCAATTGGACTCTCCTGTGGATTTGTGGCATCGGACAACGCCAGCAATATTGTGTGTGCATTAAATCTGGGCAAATTCCAGCACGTCCCATGTTTTGCACATACCTTGAATTTGGTGGTGCAGAATTATTTAAAAAACGAGAGGGGCGTGCAAGAGATGCTGTCGGTGGCCAGAAGAATTGCGGGACACTTTCGGCGTACAGGCACCACGTACAGAAGACTGGAGCACCACCAAAAACGCCTGAACCTGCCCTGCCATCATCTGAAGCAAGAAGTGGTAACGAGGTGGAATTCAACCATCTATATGCTTCAGAGGTTGGAGGAGCAGCAAAAGGCCATTCAAGCCTATACAACTGAGCACGATATAGGAGGTGGAATGCACCTGTCTCAAGCGCAGTGGAGAATGATTTCAACGTTGTGCAAGGTTCTGCAACCTTTTGAACTTGCCACACGTGAAGTCAGTTCAGATACTGCCAGCCTGAGTCAGGTCATTCCCCTCATCAGGCTTTTGCAGAAGAAGCTGGAGACATTGAAGGAGGAGCTAACACAGAGCGATTCCGCTAGGCATGTGGGACTTGTGGATGGAGCCCTTAATTCGCTTAACAAGGATTCACGGGTGGTCAATCTGTTGAAATCAGAGCACTACATTTTGGCCACCGTGCTCGATCCTAGATTTAAAACCTACCTTGGATCTCTCTTTCCGGCAGACACAAGTCTGCTGGGGTTCAAAGAACTGCTGGTGACAAAATTGTCAAGTCAAGCGGAACGCGACCTGTCAACATCTTCTCCTTCACATTCTCCCGCAATTGGGGGTGCGAGGAAAAGGCTCAGAATTCCGAGCCCACCCGCTGGCGGTGATGCAGGGCAGTCTGGAGCGACTGCTGATGCTGACATCTGGTCCGGACTGAAGGACCTGACAACGATTACGGACATGTCGTCTACTGTCACTGCATATGATTCTCTCCCCATTGAAAGAATGGTGGAGGATTATATGAGTGACCGCATCCAAGTAGGCACGTCAGACAGTCCGTACTTATACTGGCAGGAAAAAGAGGCAATTTGGAGGCCCTTGCACAAACTGGCTTTATTCTACCTAAGTTGCCCTCCCACAAGTGTGTACTCCGAAAGAGTGTTTAGTGCCGCCGCTCACCTTGTCAGCAATAGGCGTACGAGGTTACATCCAGAAAATGTGGAGAAGATGATGTTCATTAAAATGAATTATAATCAATTCCTCCGTGGAGACATTCACCAGCAGCAATTGCCTCCACAAAGTACACAGGAAACTGAGATGGTGGATTCCAGTGGGGACGAATTGATAATCTGTGAGGAGGGGGATGTACACGGTGATATATCAGAGGATGATGATGAGGTGGACATCTTGCCTCTGTAGAGCCAGTTTGTGCAAGGAGAGATTAATTGCTTCTTTTTTGGTGGGGGTCCAAACCAACCCGTCATTTCAGTCACAGTCGTGTGGCAGACCCTGTCACTGAAATGATGGGTTGGTTAAAGTGTGCATGTCCTGTTTATACAACATAAGGGTGGGTGGGAGGGCCCAAGGACAATTCCATCTTGCACCTCTTTTTTCTTTCATTTTTCTTTGCGTCATGTGCTGTTTGGGGAGTAGTTTTTTGAAGGGCCATCCTGCGTGACACTGCAGTGCCACTCCTAGATGGGCCAGGTGTTTGTGTCGGTCACTAGGGTCGCTTAGTTTAGTCACACAGCTACCTCATTGCGCCTCTTTTTTTCTTTGCGTCATGTGCTGTTTGGGGGGTGTTTTTTGGAAGGGCCATCCTGCGTGACACTACAGTGCCACTCCTAGATGGGCCAGGTGTTTGTGTCGGCCACTAGGGTCGCTTATCTTAGTCACACAGCTACCTCATTGCGCATCTTTTTTTTCTTCTTTGCGTCATGTGCTGTTTGGGGAGTAGTTTTTTGAAGGGCCATCCTGCGTGACACTGCAGTGCCACTCCTAGATGGGCCAGGTGTTTGTGTCGGCCACTAGGGTCGCTTAGCTTAGTCACACAGCTACCTCATTGCGCCTCTTTTTTTCTTTGCGTCATGTGCTGTTTGGGGGGTGTTTTTTGGAAGGGCCATCCTGCGTGACACTGCAGTGCCACTCCTAGATGGGCCAGGTGTTTGTGTCGGCCACTAGGGTCGCTTAGCTTAATCACACAGCTACCTCATTGCGCCTCTTTTTTTTCTTCTTTGCGTCATGTGCTGTTTGGGGAGTAGTTTTTGGAAGGGCCATCCTGCGTGACACTGCAGTGCCACTCCTAGATGGGCCAGGTGTTTGTGTCGGCCACTTGGGTCGCTTGTCTTAGTCACACAGCTACCTCATTGTGCCTCTTTTTTTCTTTGCGTCATGTGCTGTTTGGGGGGTGTTTTTTGGAAGGGCCATCCTGCGTGACACTGCAGTGCCACTCCTAGATGGGCCAGGTGTTTGTGTCGGCCACTTGGGTCGCTTATCTTAGTCACACAGCTACCTCATTGCGCCTCTTTTTTTCTTTGCGTCATGTGCTGTTTGGGGGGTGTTTTTTGGAAGGGCCATCCTGCGTGACACTACAGTGCCACTCCTAGATGGGCCAGGTGTTTGTGTCGGCCACTAGGGTCGCTTATCTTAGTCACACAGCTACCTCATTGCGCATCTTTTTTTTCTTCTTTGCGTCATGTGCTGTTTGGGGAGTAGTTTTTTGAAGGGCCATCCTGCGTGACACTGCAGTGCCACTCCTAGATGGGCCAGGTGTTTGTGTCGGCCACTAGGGTCGCTTAGCTTAGTCACACAGCTACCTCATTGCGCCTCTTTTTTTCTTTGCGTCATGTGCTGTTTGGGGGGTGTTTTTTGGAAGGGCCATCCTGCGTGACACTGCAGTGCCACTCCTAGATGGGCCAGGTGTTTGTGTCGGCCACTAGGGTCGCTTAGCTTAGTCACACAGCTACCTCATTGCGCCTCTTTTTTTTCTTCTTTGCGTCATGTGCTGTTTGGGGAGTAGTTTTTTGAAGGGCCATCCTGCGTGACACTGCAGTGCCACTCCTAGATGGGCCAGGTGTTTGTGTCGGCCACTAGGGTCGCTTAGTTTAGTCACACAGCTACCTCATTGCGCCTCTTTTTTTCTTTGCGTCATGTGCTGTTTGGGGGGTGTTTTTTGGAAGGGCCATCCTGCGTGACACTGCAGTGCCACTCCTAGATGGGCCAGGTGTTTGTGTCGGCCACTAGGGTCGCTTATCTTAGTCACACAGCTACCTCATTGCGCCTCTTTTTTTCTTTGCGTCATGTGCTGTTTGGGGGGTGTTTTTTGGAAGGGCCATCCTGCGTGACACTGCAGTGCCACTCCTAGATGGGCCAGGTGTTTGTGTCGGCCACTAGGGTCGCTTATCTTAGTCACACAGCTACCTCATTGCGCATCTTTTTTTTCTTCTTTGCGTCATGTGCTGTTTGGGGGGTGTTTTTTGGAAGGGCCATCCTGCGTGACACTGCAGTGCCACTCCTAGATGGGCCAGGTGTTTGTGTCGGCCACTAGGGTCGCTTAGCTTAGTCACACAGCTACCTCATTGCGCCTCTTTTTTTTTCTTCTTTGCGTCATGTGCTGTTTGGGGAGTAGTTTTTTGAAGGGCCATCCTGCGTGACACTGCAGTGCCACTCCTAGATGGGCCAGGTGTTTGTGTCGGCCACTTGGGTCGCTGAGCTTAGTCATCCAGCGACCTCGGTGCAAATTTTAGGACTAAAAATAATATTGTGAGGTGTGAGGTGTTCAGATTCAGAATAGACTGAAAATGAGTGGAAATTATGGTTATTGAGGTTAATAATACTTTGGGATCAAAATGACCCCCAAATTCTATGATTTAAGCTGTTTTTTAGGGTTTTTGAAAAAAACACCCGAATCCAAAACACACCCGAATCCGACAAAAAAAATTCGGTGAGGTTTTGCCAAAACGCGTTCGAACCCAAAACACGGCCGCGGAACCAAACCCAAAACCAAAACACAAAACCCGAAAAATTTCCGGTGCTCATCACTAGTATTTACCTAAGGTGGTGTCTTCTTTCCACCTTAATCAGGAACTTGTGGTTCCGGCCTTTGCCTCTCCTGATTTGTCTTCCAAAGAACAGTCTTTGGATGTGGTACGGGCTCTCCGTATCTATGTGACGAGAACTGCCTCCATCAGGAAGTCAGATGCTCTCTTTGTTCTGTTTGATTTCACAAACGTGGCTAGCCTGCTCACAAGCAGAACCTGGCCAGATGGATTAGAATGGTGATTGCACATGCTTATGTACAGGCTGACCTTCCAGCTCCTGCTACCATCAAGACCCATTCTACTCGGTCGGTTGGACCTTCTTGGGCGGCCCGCCGTGGTGCGACCCTTGAACAATTGTGCAAGGCGGCTACGCGGTCCACAGTGAACACGTTCATAAGGTTCTATGCCTTAGATACTTCCGCCTCCCAGTATGCTTCCTTTGGACGCCGGGTTCTTCTGCCCGCTACGGTTCATCCCCTCCCATAAGGAACTGCTTTAGGACATCCCCAATGTCATTCCTTGTGGAGCCCAGTGTACCCTGCAGCAGAAAACCGAGATTTATGGCAAGAACTTACCATTGTTAAATCTCCGTTGCCGTTGTTAAATCTCTTTCTGCGAGGTACACTGGGCTCTACAAGGCGCCCACCCTGATGCACTTAACTTCTTTGGGTTGGTATGACATTAGCCGTTGACTTTTTTTCCTGTCATGAGAGAGTGGTGTATGTGGCTACTAACGGTTGTCGTCTCTTTTACCTGCTACTGCATTGAGCTGGTTAACAAAACTGAGCTCCTGTGCACAGAGGCAGGGTGATATAGGAGGCGGCGCTATGCATAATGGGAAGAAGGTCAAAGCTTTGAGCCTGTTGGTGCCTCGGATCAAGATCCTACTCTACACCACAATGTCATACCTTGTAGAGCCCAGTGTACCACACAGAAAGAGATTTAATAACGGTAAGTTCTTACCATAAATCTCGTTTTATTCTTGTTTAACTATTCTTTGGTCAAATGACTTGAGTACTTGTCTTGCTGCATGACCCACATTCTCTTGAGATGCAGCTCATGGACAGATGTCCTGACATTTTCCTTTAGAATAGTCTGTTATAATTCAGAATTAATTGTCCCATCAATGATGGCAAGTCGTCCTTTGCCAAATGCAGCAAAGAAGGCCTAAACCATGAGACTACCACCACCACCACCACCACGTTTCACAGAGGGTATGAGGTTTTATGCTGGAATGTAGTGTTCTCCTTTCTCCAAACATAACGCTTCTCATTTACACCAAAAAGCTCTATTTTGGACTCATCTGTCCACAAAACATTTCTCCAACAGCCTTCTGGCTTGTCCAGGTGATCTTTAGCAAATGCAGATGGGCAGCAATGTTTTTTTTGGAGAGCAGTGGCTTTTTCCTTAAAATCCTGCCATGCACACCATTGTTGTTTAGTGTCCTCCTGATTGTGAACTTATGAACATTAACATTAGCTAATGAGAGAAAGGCCTTCAGTTGCTTAGAGGTTACCCAAGGTTCCTTTGTGACCTTTGCAAACTATTAGACACCTACAGTAGCCCATGGCATGATCTTTGTTGGTTGACCACTCCTGGGTAAGGTAAAAATGCTCTGGAATTTCCGTCATTTTCTCTTACGTTCTAGAGGATGCGGGGGTCTACATTAGTACCATGGGGTATAGACGGATCCACTAGGAGCCACTGGCACTTTAAGAGTTTAATAGTGTGGGCTGGCTCCTCCCTCTATGCCCTTCCTATCAGACTCAGTTTAGAAAATGTGCCCGGAGGAGCCAGTCACAGCTTGGGGAGCTCCATAGGAGTTTTTCTAGTTTTTTTTTTATTAGAGTAAGGCACAGGGAGGCTGCTGGCAACAGTATCCCTGCTTCGTGGGACTTAGGGGGGGAGTAGTGTCCAACCCTGAGAGGTTAATGGCCACTATCTCCGCTGACAGGACACTGAGCTCCTGAGGGTGATGATCGTTAACCGCCCGAGGCGACCGCTCACTCCCGCAGCATGCCACCACCCCCTAACAGAGTCAGAAGATTTCAGTGGTGAGCCGGTGTGAAGATGGCGGCAACAGGGTGGTAGCGCAGTACTAACTGCGCTCCAGAGGCTCAGCGGTACACAGTGCAGCGCTATGAGGGGCGCCCTGAGCCAGCGCCTATACCCTACACTGGTTACCAAGGCTGTCAGGGACATCGGTAATGCTGCCAGCACATTTCCTCAGGACAGTATAAAGAAGTGAAGAGCGTGAAGCAGCGCCATGTTCATGGGATGGAGCTTCTCCTCAGAGCGGACCCAGCAGCGTTCAGTGCCATTTTCCTGCCTGCAGATCCAGTACAGAGATGCTGACAGGGAGAGCTGTCCCTCCAAGCAACTCCAGCTATCCTGTGCGGTAGCAGGGGGTTGCAGAATGGGGGTGGCTGTAAAATTACTGTGTAGTCTATTAAGGTACACAGTCAGCACCAGGTAGTTGTATATATCTACCTTTGGAAGCTCTGTGTGTGTGCTGGCTCCATTCTCTGTGTTTCTCTGTGGCATACTTGGGGGGGAAACTGTGTCTGACATTTCCTGTGTGTGTGTGTGGGGGGGGGGGGGTGTTTGTTTCTCACATAGCCATGTCTAGGGACTCTGGCCCTCATTCCGAGATGATCGTAGCTGTGCTAAATCTAGCACAGCTACGATCATTCACACTGACATGCAGGGGGATGCCCAGCACAGGGCTAGTCCACCTAGCATGTCAGTGCGCCCCCCCCCCCCCCCTCCGCAGAAGTGCAAAGGTATCGCACAGCGGCGATGCCTTTGCACTTCGAGAGTAGCTCCCGACCAGCGCAGCTTAAGCGTGCTGGCCGGGAGCTACTCGTCGCTCCCCAGCCCGCAGCGGCTGCGTATGACGTCACGCAGCCGCTGCGGCCTGCCCCCCGCATGGTCCGGCCACGCCTGCATTGGCCGGACCGCGCCCACGAAACGGCGGCCAAATGCCGCCGTTCCGCCCCTTCCCACCCAGCGACCGCCTCTGCCTGTCAATCAGGCAGAGGCGATCACAGCACAGCTACGCCCTTTGGCCGTTTGGCATGCGCTGGTGCACTATGGCGCATGCGCAGTGGGTACCCGTTCGCTCGGCAGCAATAAAAAGCAGCGAGCGAACGGGTCAGAATGACCCCCTCTGTGTCTAATGCTGCAGAGGACATTTCCTCTCAGGAGGAATCCATTCCATGTACACAGGAATGTAATGTTTTGTCTCAGATACCTATTACTGAGTGGTTGACCTCTATTAAGGAAATGATCTCTCAGATCTCTACTAGGGTAGCTCATACTGAGACTGAAACTCAGGTATTAAAGAAGTCTATGGCAGTTTGGACAGGTTCTGTCCCTATTCCTTCAAAATCCCCTAGCATATACCCACAAAAACGTGCACTTTCCCAGATTATGCAAGATGACACGGATACCGACTCTGACACGGTTGACGTGATGGGGATGTGCTGAGGGGGGTGGCATCCCTGGCTAAGGGGGTGCAGCTCATGACTGAGGCTATTAGAGATGTGTTAAACATTTCTGACACACCACCTGAGCAGGTTGAGGAGGCTTACTTCACAGACAATAAGAGAGCCTTGCTAACCTTCCCTGTGTCTAAAGAATTAAATGCTTTATTTGAAAAATTCTGGGAGCACCCAGAGAAAAAAATTTCAGATCCCCAAAAGAGTTTTGGTTGCCTTTCCTTTCCCTGAGGAGGATAAAAAAAATGGGAAAACCCACCCATAGTTGACGCATCTGTTTCCAGAAATAGCACACTTCAGAGACTCCTTACGTTTCTGGGATAGAATAGTAGAGAAATCCTGGAAAACTAGTATTTTGGTGTTTTGCACTACAAAGTTTTGGGATCTACACTAGGAAATAAACTTTTGTTTCTTTAGTTATATAGGCCCTCATTCCGAGTTGTTCGCTCGCAAGCTGCTTTTAGCTGCTTTGCACACGCTAAGCCGCCGCCTACTGGGAGTGATTCTTAGCATAGTAGATTTGCGAACGAAAGATTAGCAGAATTGCGAATAGAAATTTCTTAGCAGTTTCTGAGTAGCTCGAGACTTACTCTGCCACTGCGATCAGTTCAGTCAGTTTCGTTCCTGGTTTGACGTCACAAACACGCCCAGCGTTCACCCAGACACTCCCCCGTTTCTTCAGACACTCCCGCGTTTTTCCCAGAAACGGCAGCGTTTTTTCGCACACACCCATAAAACGGCCAGTTTCCGCCCAGAAACACCCACTTCCTGTCAATCACACTCCGATCACCAGAACGAAGAAAAAACCTTGTAATGCCGTGAGTAAAATACCTAACTGAATAGCAAATTTACTTGGCGCAGTCGCACTGCGGACATTGCGCTTGCGCATTAGCGACTAATCGCTCCGTTGCGAAAAAAATATAACGAGCGATCAACTTGGAATGACCACCAGAGTCCAAGAATGTAGTTATTACTGGGCGTGGGTGTTGCCTGTCATCTCCCCTCTCTGGGCCCAGCTTTGTGGCTAACATGGACGCAGGGAGTACGGTTGCTACAGGGCCCACCTTTCCCTTGCACGTAATCACGCATCACAGTGTGACCACTGATGCCCAAGCTCCACGGCTCTGCGGCACAGCTTAAAGATACAAAGGTGGTAAACCAGACTACCCAGGATCTCCTCCCTACTCCCCCCTCCCCCCCACACCCAATGACACTGCAGCCATGCTGGGATGGACTGAGGGCGTAATGTAATGTGATGCGGCCAAATGTGACAAGAGTACACGTGCAGTCCACTGCTTTTTTAGCCCCATACAAGATGATCTCCATGCTGGGGGAAATAGGAGGGGGGTGACATTGACAATTCGAGAACAGGGGGATCACAAAATTGAAAATTCAGGATGGCGGGGGAGGGGGGCTAGGAGGAAGGGCAGTAGCTTGCTGTGATGCCTGGTATCTTTTAGTGACACCCCTGCTTCTCACATTCCCTCCTTCGCTCTTTAACATTCTCAAACACATAGACAAATTGCATATTATTTTGTCAATGCCCATTTTCTTGGTCTTCTACTTTACCTGAAGGGCCCTAGATTGGGAATCTACACCAGTTTGGCATGTGTGATTGCGATCCTCAGCATCATTTGTTGTAGATTCTAAAGCAGTGATGCGAGAGGCATGGCAACCTATGCGGGCCAGGGACGCTTCTAAACACATCTTTAATTCTCAAAATGTTTATCCATGAGAGGCAGCATTAAATCTGACATCTCCCACCTAGGCTGAGGAGGTAGAGGATTTGTGAGAAAAGGATTTCTATGTGCTTACCTTGGCGGAGGAGCTAGAGGATCTGTGAGAGGAGGATTTCTGTGTGCTCGCCCTAGAGGAGGAGGTAATTTGTGAGAGGAGGATTTGTGTTCCCGCCTTGGCGGAGAAAGTAGAGGATTTGTGAGAGGAGAATTTCTGGTAGAGGAGGTAATTTCATGTAAGAGGAATATTTCTGTGTGCTCACCTTGGCAGAGGTGGTAGAATATTTGAGAAAGGAGGATTTGTATGCAAACCTTGGCAGAGGAGGTAGAGGATTTATGAGAGGAGGAATTCCGTGTTCCCTCCTTGGCCAAAGAGGTAGAGGATTTGTGAGATGAGGATTTCTGTGTGTCCACCTTAGTGGAGGAGAGGATTTGTGACAAGAGGAATTCTGTGTGCCCGCCTTGGCGGAGTAGAGGATTTGTGACAGGAGGAATTCTGTGTGCCCGCCTTGGCGGAGTAGAGGATTTGTGACAGGAGGATTTCAGTGTGCCCATTTTGGCAGAGGAGGTAGAGGGTTTGTGACAGGAGGATTTCTGTGCCTGCCTTAGCGGCAGAGAGGATTTATGAGAAGAGGATCTCTGTGTGCCCGCATTGGCAGAGAAGATAGAGGATTTATGAGAAGAGGATCTCTGTGTGCCCGCATTGGCAGAGAAGATAGAGGATTTATGAGAAGAGGATCTCTGTGTGCCCGCATTGGCAGAGAAGATAGAGGATTTATGAGAAGAGGATCTCTGTGTGCCCGCATTGGCAGAGAAGATAGAGGATTTATGAGAAGAGGATCTCTGTGTGCCCGCATTGGCAGAGAAGATAGAGGATTTATGAGAAGAGGATCTCTGTGTGCCCGCATTGGCAGAGAAGATAGAGGATTTATGAGAAGAGGATCTCTGTGTGCCCGCATTGGCAGAGAAGATAGAGGATTTATGAGAAGAGGATCTCTGTGTGCCCGCATTGGCAGAGAAGATAGAGGATTTATGAGAAGAGGATCTCTGTGTGCCCGCATTGGCAGAGAAGATAGAGGATTTATGAGAAGAGGATCTCTGTGTGCCCGCATTGGCAGAGAAGATAGAGGATTTATGAGTAGAGGATCTCTGTGTGCCCGCATTGGCAGAGAAGATAGAGGATTTATGAGAAGAGGATCTCTGTGTGCCCGCATTGGCAGAGAAGATAGAGGATTTATGAGAAGAGGATCTCTGTGTGCCTGCTTTGGTGGAAGTAGAGGATTTGGGCAGCATGGATTTGTTTGCCTTATCAAGAAATGTAGGGACTTGAAATAATATATATATATATATATATATATATATATATATAGTCACCCGAAGAAATGGGAGAGAGTATAGGCAATGAAAAAAATTACATGAGTTTAAACCCAAGTATTGGGCCCCAGTTAGCACTGGCAATTGCATATGGAAATGGGAAACACAAATACTGCAATCAGCCAGGTACACAATTACATGTAGTCAGCTAAACAAGAAAATGACAGAATAAAACACTAGGTGGCAGACTATAGCAACAGATGCAAATCAGAGAGCAGTGACCTATACAACTGTAACATCAAACGTATATATATAGGTGCAGATGCGGCTGTGATAATATCGCTCCAATACGCAATGCAATAATTGAATACATTGCAGGGATGTATCAATTATCACATACAGGAACATAGATAGCGAGAAATCTCTTTTCCTGAGAATCCATTCCACAGACTTCTTAGGGTACTTTTCAAATAAAATACCCAAAGTATGTGCTGCGACACCGCCATCACTGCCAGCTTACAGCAGACATCAGATGTCCAGGGTCACAGTGCAGGTATCCGGCGACAACCAGAGCCGGATTAAGCCTTTGGGGGGCCCAGGGCACTTAAAATAGGGGGCCCCTGCAAGTGTGTGTGTGTGGGGGGGAATCATGTATTCCTAGGGGAGTGGTGGTGGAGGAGGGGGGGCAACTCCCAGGGGGGGGGGGTGAATCAATAACTATTGGGGGTGAGGGAGGAATAATATACCGTTAAATTTTGCTGGAGGAGAGGGGAGGTTAAAATAATAATAATAAAAAAAATACATTGGCCGCAGGGTGGGGTAGTTTTTTTTTGTTTAGTGCTTTTTAACGGGGGGGGGGGGGGGGGGGGGGGGGGGACGACTTTTTGTGCTTCTTAGGGATATGGGGTAACTATTATAAAGGTTTAAGTCCCTGCCCATTGAGATTTGACCCAGTATGCAGTCTGCACTGCCACTGCTGCGGACTATAACAGTAAACTCATTACTGTGTGGGGTAGGCGCTCACCTCCGGACTATCTTGCTTGACAGCCCTCCTTATCAGTGCAGCAGAGAGGTCTGTTCGGTCTCCTGTCCAGTCCGCTGATCCGGGTCCCTCTCTCCTCGGTGACGCTGGGAAGAGGCATGGTCCCTGCAAGCCAGGCAGCTGCTATTGCTGTAGCTACTGCTGTGAGTAAGCCTTCTTGCAGCGTGACTGTGTATGCTGTGCAGGTAGTAGGGTCAGATGGATCTAAGCAGCTCTGTCCGGGGGGCCCCTTCAAAGAGGAGGGGCCGGGGTACTAACCCCCTGTGACCCCCCCTTAATTCGGCTCTGGCGACAACATGATTGGAGCTGCAGAGGAGAGCACCGGGTGCTCACAGGCCTGGATGATCGGCCTGTCGTCTTATTAGACACATACGGTATGGCTGATCACAGGAGCCGGCTCCCGACTCTGCTCTGCATGTCAGAGTGGAGTTTGGAGCCAGGAACCGGAGGGGACTGCGGATAATGCTGTCTGAAGATAGCGTTATTATCATAGGGCTGCCTAGTGTATTTTTTCACATTTTTTTTAGTAAATTCAGCCAGATCGTGTTTCCCATCACAAGTATGGGAAATGCGATCTGAATACTAAAAAACACTGCTCCAAAAGCCCTTTAGTACATTCCAGTGAAACTAAAATAATATGAAAAGGGTGTGACATTGCCCTTTTCCACATTATTTTAGTTAAAGTAATATTAATAAATATGCCCAATAGTTTGATAAGTATAAACAATAATAAAGAGAGCACTAAGTAGATATCCAGAAATTACAAAAGGCACTTATGAGAACCCAGCAGCAGAGGCAGAGGTCAAAGACATCCTGTATACTGTTATGGAGACCTCAGTGAGTGGGGAGCTATGGTCTTATATAATAAAAGGCTAACTCTGCTCCTCATCTCTATGGGGGGGAATTCAAGTGTTTCGCACACCAGCTGACACTAGATGGCACCTCGAGGAAGTGTTGCTCCGCTCGGGTGCACACAGCCGCCGGCACTGACATTACTGTAATGTTCCGTCATTTTGGCGGTCTGGTAACTAGTGTTATTCGACAATAAGATTAGGTCTGGCAATGACGGAGATGGCCTCTGCCTAATGCTGCACTCCTGACGCATCAGCTAATCCATCCCCACCAGCCCTCCTGTGTGTCCCTAGACATGGAACTCCACCATCGCCAGCTTTACCCGAGTGCATGGAGAGGTTTCTCCCCTCTCATATGCCCAGAAAGCAGCAGTGCCAGCACCTGGAGAGAGTATGGTGCGATTCCAAGATGGCAATGGCACCCGCACTGCTGGAGGTAAAGGCTGTTGCTTTGCCCGCGCTGACCTCCACAGCATCTTTCCCTCTAACAGCCATGGCTTCACCCAGTGCTGTAACTAGACATTTTAGTGCTGTGTACAAGAAACGGCATCGGCGTGCCCCCCCTTATTTAAAATAGGGCAAGTGCACGCCTGAGGCGTGTGCCAAAAATATAGGTGCGTGGCTTCATGGGGAAGGGGTGTGGCCACAAAATAATACCAATTCATATTACGGTGCACAGTAGCCTCCATTATTCAAATTACGCCACACAGTAGCGCCACTACACCAGGTAGAGCTTATTTTACACATTACAGCAGGCAGAGTCCCCTTTTACACATTACAGCATATGCGTTGTTGTTACGAGGGAGGCCAATCCCGGGATCGGGATTGGCGGGATCCCGGGATTTGGGCCCAAAAATGCCGGGATTTGAATCCCGGGATTGGAGCATCCAATCCCGGGATTCACGGGATTACACTGCGCATGTGCGGGAGGGAGTATGTGTAAGTAATATTACTTACACTTAGGCGGGCGGCAGCCATAGACGAATGCTGAATGCGGCGGCACTTCAAATGTGGCGCCAGCCGCCAGCCAATCAGAGCTGGGGGACCGGCAGCCAATCAGGGAAGCTGCCGCGGCAGCCAATCAGGAGCGACTGCTGCGGCCGCTTCCATGATTGGCTGCTGGTCCGCCAGCTCTGGTTGGCTGGCAGCCGGCGCTTCATTTGAAATGCCGCCGCGTTCAGTGTGTCCATGGCTGGCGCCCACCTAATAGTAAGTGGTACTTACACCCACCCTCCCTCCTGCGCCGCTACCAACCCTCCCCGCTACCTACTGTACATCCTCCCGCCCAGCTACCTACACCCTCCCGCCCAGCTACCTACTCCCTCCGCACCGCTACCTACACCCTCCCGCCCAGCTACCTACACCCTCCTGCACTGCTACCTACACCCTCCCTCCCTTCCCCGCCGCTACCTACACCCTCCCGCACCGCTACCTACCCTCCAGCGCTGCTCCCTACACCCTTCTTCACTGATCCCTACTGCAATCCCGGGATCCCGGGAATCCCGGGATTAATCGTTTTTCAATCCCGAATCCCGGGATTGAAAAAAACGGCCCGGGATTGGCCTCCCTAGTTGTTACATAGTTGTTGAGGTTGGAAAATGACACATGTCCATCGAGTTCAACCTGTATTATAAACTTTTATATTAATTAAATGCTATATGCTTGGATATTTCTTTCTGCTAGGAATTTAATCCATTTTTAAACTTATTGATTGAATCCACCATTACTACCTTCTCTGGCAGAGAATTCCAAATCATTACTGCTCTTACTGTGAAGAACCCTTTTCTCCATTGTGTATGAAATGTTTTTTCTTCTGACCTCAGGAAGTGTCCTAGGCCCTCATTCCGAGTTGTTCGCTCGCTAGCTGCTTTTAGCAGCCATGCAAACGCTAAGCTGCCGCCCTCTGGGAGTGTATCTTAGCTTAGCAGACGTGCGAACGAAAGGATCACAGCGCTGCTACAAAAAAAGATTGTGCAGTTTCTGAGTAGCTCGAGACCTACTCCTAGCTTGTGATCACTGCAGACTATTTAGTTCCTGTTTTGACATCACGAACACGCCCTGTGTTCACCCAGCCACGCCTACGTTTCCACAGCCACTCCTGCGTTTTTATCTAACACGCCCGCGTTTTTACAAACACTCCCTGAAAACAGTCAGTTACTACCCAGAAACACCCACTTCCTGTCAATCACTCTGCGGCCAGCAGTGCGACTGAAAAGCGTCGCTAGAGTTTGTGTAAAACTGCATCAGCTTTTGTGAAAGTATGTCGCGCGTGCGCGCACTGCCCCATACGCATGCGCAGAAGTGCTGTTTTTTTGCCTGATCGTTGCGCTGCAAACGAATGCAGCTAGCGATCAACTCGCAATGAGGGCCCTTGTATCCTATGTTGCGTTTTTTTGATGAACAGATCGTTTGATAAATCCTTGTATTGTCCCTTTATGTATTTATAAATATTAATAATGTCCCCTCTCAGCCGCCTCTTTTCCAGTGTAAACAAATCTAACCTTTTAAGTCTTTCCTCATAATTCAGTGCCTCTAACCCCTTAACCAGTTTGGTGGCTCGCCTCTGAACCCTTTCAAGTTCCAAGATATCTTTTTTATAGTGAGGTGCTCAGAACTGTACACAATATTCCAGGTTTGGCCGTACCAATGATTTATACAGTGGCAGGATTACACTCTCTCATCCCTTGTCTCCATTCCCCGTTTTACGCATGCTAACACCTTATTTGCTTTTGTTGCTTCATTTTGACATTGCGTACTACTACTAAGTCTATTATTGATGAGCACCCCCAAATCCTTTTCAACTACCGTTATCCCTACATTTTCCCCGTTTAGTTTATATGCTGCCTGATCGTTCTTAGTCCCGAATTGCATAACTTTACATTTGTCTATATTGAACCTCATTCTCTATTTGTCTGCCCAGACCTCAAGTCTAGATAAATCATTCTGTAAAGTCTCAACATCCTTGTCTGAATTAATTATTCTACATAGTTTAGTATCATCTGTGAAAATTGACACTGTGCTTTCTAGGCCCACTCCTAGGTCATCCATGAATATGTTAAACAGCAATAGCCCGAGTACTGAACCCTGCGGTATTCCACTGAGTACTGAAGCCCATTCAGAGAACATCCCATTAATCCCCACTCGCTGTTCCCTGTTGTACACCCAATTACTCACCCAAGTACAAATAGTGTTTCCTACCCCAAGCTTATGTGGGACTTTGTCAAAGGCCTTAGCGAAGTCCAAAAAGATGACATTCACTGCTTTACCTTGATCAATATTATCGCTCACTTTCTCGTAGAAGCTTATTAAGTTAGTTTGACATGACCTGTCCTTCACAAAACCATGCTGATTCCTAGTAATAACCTTGGAGGTATCCAAGTACTCTAGTATGCTATCCTTTAATACAGTATACATTCCAGTATTTTCCCCACTATAGATGTCAAACTTACCGGTCTATAGTTTCCGGGATGAGTTTTAATACCCTTTTTAAATATTGGGACTACCTCTGCTATACGCCAGTCCTTAGGTATCATACCTGATGTAATTGACTCGCTGAAAATCAAATATAGGGGTCTCGATAGTTCTGCGTTAAGTTCCATAAGAACCCTAGGGTGAAGTCCATCCGGCCCAGGAGATTTACTTATCTTAATTTTACTTAGTCTCTCCCGGACTACTTCCTAGTATAGCCAAGTACTTAGCAACAGGTCGTTATTATAGCTTTTGTTGTGTTCTACTCTCGTCAACCTGTCCTCTCTTGTGAATACTGATGACAAGAATTTATTCAATAAATCTGCTTTTTCCCTATCTTCATTAATCAAGACATCCAACACGCCCTTTAATGGCCCAATATTGTGTTCTGTGCAGTGCCAGATACACATATACTCTCAGTGCCTGGTATACATATGCCCCCAGCGCCAGATACACATATGCCCTCAGTGCCAGGTACACATATGCCCCCAGTGCCAGATATGCCCCAGTGCCAGATACAACATATACCCCCACTGCCAGATATGCCCTCAGGGCCAGATATGCCCCCAGTGCCAGATACAACATATACCACCAGTGCCAGATATGCCCCCAGTGCCAGATACACATATGCCCTCAGTGAAAGATACACATATGCCTACAGTGCCAGGTACACATATGTCCCAAGTGCCAGGTACACATATGCCCCCAGTGCCAGATACATATATGCCCCCAGTGCCAGATACACATATGCCCCCAGTGCCAGATACAACATATACCTCCAGTACCAGATTCAACATATACCATCAGTGCCAGATATGCCCCCAGTGCCAGAAACACATATGCCATCAGTGCCAGATACACATATGCCTCCAGTGCCAGATACACATATGCCCCCAGTACCAGGTACACATATGCCCCCAGGGCCAGATACACATATGCCCCCAGGGCCAGATACACATATGCCCTCAGTGCCAGATACACATATGCACCCAGTGCCAGATACACATATGCCCCCAGTGCCAGGTACACATATACCCCCAGCACCAGATACATATATAGCCCCAGTGCCAGATATGCCCCGAGTGCCAGATACACATATGCCCTCAGTGCCAGATACACATATGCCCCCAGTGCCAGATACACATAGGCCCCTAGTGCCAGATATTCCCCCAGTGCCAGATACAACATATATCCCCAGTGCCAGATACAACATATACCACCAGTGCTAGATATGCCCCAGTGCCAGATACACATATGCCCTCTGTGCAAGATACACATATGCCCCCAGTGCCAGGTACACATATGTCCCCAGTGCAGATACAACATATACCCTCAGTGGCAGATATGCCCCCAGTACCAGATATGCAACCAGTGCCAGATACAGCATATACCACCAGTGCCAGATATGCCCCCAGTGTCAGATACACATATGCCCTCAGTGCAAGATACACATATGCCCCCAGTGCCAGGTACACATATGTCCCCAGTGCCAGATACAACATATATACCCCCAGTGGCAGATATGCCCCCAGTACTAGATATGCATCTAGTGCCAGATACAACATATACCACCAGTGCCAGATACACATATTTATTATTATTTATTAACAGTTTCTTATATAGTGCAGCATATTCCATTGCGCTTTACAATTAGAACAACAGTAATAGAACAAAATTGGGTAAAAACAGACAGACATAGAGGTAGGAAGGCCCTGCTCGCAAGCTTACAATCTATAGGGAAATAGGCATAGATACACAAGGATAGATGCAATCTATTGCATAATGGTCCACCAGATTGCTAGGTTCTTAATGGGTTGTATGATGATACCCCGTAATGTTGGCCAAGTGTCAGGAGGGTGTGAGAGTAAAGAAAGACAAAATATGTGATGTTATGTATACTGTACAGAGAGGATGTAATTATGCCCTCAGTGCAAGATACACATATGCCCCCAGTGCCAGATACACATATGTCCCCAGTGTCAGGTACACATATGCCCCCAGTGCCAGATACAACATATACCCCCAGTGCAAGATATGCCCCCAGTGCCAGATCCAACATATACCCCCAGTGCCAGATATGCCCCCAGTGCCAGATACATATATGCCTCCAGTGCCAGGTACACATATGCCTCCAGTGCCAGATACACATATGCCCCCAGTGCCAGATACACATATGCCCCCAGTGCCAGGTACACATATACCCCAGTGCCAGATACAACATATACCCCCAGTGCCAGATACAACATATACCCCCATTGCCAGATATGCCCCCAGTGCCAGATACATATATGCCATCAGTGCCAAATACACATATGCCCTCAGTGCCAGGTACACATATGCCCCCATTGCCAGATACAACATATACTTCCAGTGCCAGATATGTCCCCAGTGCCAGATATAACATATACCCCCAGTGCCAGATATGCCCCCAGCGCCAGATACAATATATACCCCAGTGCCAGATATGCACCCAATGCCAGATACACATATGCCGTCCAGTGCCAGATATGCAGATGCCTCCATTGCAAGGTACACATATGCCCCCAGTGCCAGATACACATATGCCCCCAGTGTCAGATACACATATGTCCCCGGTGCCAGATACACATATACCCCCAGTGCCAGATATATATATATATATATATATATATATATGCCCTCAGTGCCAGATACACATATGCACACATATATTAATGGATCTGCAGATATATCTATAGCCGGATCAGGCAGTGTGTTGTGCATACACACTGCCCGATCCGTCCTGACTGATGTCACGACCTGGGAGGGCAATAGAACGGCTGATATATCGGCCAGTGTGTACCCAGCTTAAGACATGTCAAGATGTGTTCACTCTCAAGCAACAGTGTGAGGATCACCATAAGCAGCATCTGTCTGTCATGAACAAACTGGATGATTTGGAGAATCGTTAAGATGGAACAACCTCCATATTGTGGGACTGGATGATCCGGTTAAGGAAGATGCCCTGATGTGCTTTCTGAATACCTCACTTTTGGATATTCGTGCCTCCTGTAGTGATCTAGTGAAAGAAAGAGCACGGCGCATTGGCCCTACTACCCTAATGCCCACCCTAGAATTACCATCCTTCAGTAAAAACATATAGGAGTAATGACCCCTGGTGCTATGTTTATATCATAAAAAATCAGAACTTCCGTGCTAACTGAAAGCAAATAAATGACAGTTCATTGCATAACATGAAGATTGAAATTCATATGGCGACCTTCTCAACTATGGTACCTGCATAATACAAACAAGAAGGATCACTAGCTCTGCTGCACACAATCTATCTATCTATCTATCTATCTATCTATCTATATATATATATATATTTTTTAAGCTAGATAGAGATAGATGGTGATAGTGATATGCTCACAGAGCTTTTTGGTGGTGCATAAGGATAAGGTGTTTCATATCCGGCTGGAGATACGGGAGTCGCCGCAGGTGACAGCAGAGCATATCGGATAATGGCTCCCAAGCAGTCCAGCACACACAGGAACTAGATGAAAGTGTTTAGAGCTATAATGAGAACAACAATATAAATGAATATAGATTAAATGCATAAGATATGAATACTAATAATTGTCAATAAGAACGCAGTATCATAAAATATATTTCATATAGTGTTTATACTACAATAAAAAGGGGAGGAAACTAATTGCGCATGCACCGGACCCGTACTGCTCATGTGTAGAACAGGTCTGTGATGTAGGATGCAGTAAGGCGTCAGACTGTAAGTGATTGACAGTTTGCTGCCATTTGGAGGCGGGGAGGAGGCAGCTGCTGCCTCTGGTTCCCATAACAGAGGTCACTGTTATTGTGGGGGAGTGCCAAAGCCAGGATCGCCATCTGAGATCCTGGATTGTGTAGGTGTGAGCAGGCACCATGCTGGTGGAACAAGGGAGGACCCTTACCTCCATTTTCCCCGGGTGTGCGTCGGTTCACGGTGGGATGCGGCGCGGCGAGCTTCCAGGGCGGAGGGGCTTGCATCCGTTGGGATACAAGCCCCCCCAATCACGTCGCAGCTGTTTGAGTGGCGCGCCGGGTGTGAGCCAATCGGGGCTCGTGCCTGGTCAGCCAATAGGGACGGGCTGCGATGAGCCAATCTGGGCTCATCGCGTCATAGCTCCGCCCCCTCACAGCGTCATATAACAGACGCTGCGGAGCGGGAGAGCTCAGTCGAGTGCCGGAGCCAGATCAGTGAAGAGCTCCAGAACAGAAGGAAGATCCAGCGGCAGAAGAAGATGTAGCGGCGGCGAGGGAAGATCCGGTGGCAGAGAGTAGAGGAGGCTGCAAGGAAATGGAAGAGGTGGAGCCCGGGATCCAGCGGCAGAAGACCGGCGGAGAGTGCTGCAGTGTGTGGGTAGCAAAAGAGCTAACGAAGCTCCCCACTGCAGCCTCTCCCACCGATCCGGGTAAGCGGCCTTGGGCCCTCACCACCATCTAATCCTCCTAGACCACCGGGTGTTCAGGCATTAGGCCTGGGAGCACAGACAGGCAATAGGCCTGAGCATCAGATAGGAGTACGGGCCACCATTTTGTAATTAGTAACCTTGGCATTAGGCCAAGGTTACTTCCCCCTCCAGTTAGCAGGCATTAGGCCTAGGCGCAATCCAGGCTTTAGGCCTGCGGGAATTCATAGGAGAACGGGCCACATGTAAATTGGTAATCTTGGCAACAGGCCATGGTTATGTCACCACTAGGCAGGCAATAGGCCTGTGGGGTAATTACAGGCATTAGGCCTGCGGTGAGCTAGGAAATAGGACTTGGGTAGTGTTCTTGGCTTTCGGCCAAGACCACAATTGATCAAGCAGGCGGGCACCAGGCCCGTGGGTAATCCCAAGCAGTAGGCCTGAGCCTCCAGTAGAGGGTACTAGGTCCACAGGGGTATTGCAGGGTTTTACCCCCCACAAGTGGGAAAAGTTCATACAGTACAGATACCTCTCTGGCTGGGTACCCGCAGCGGGTGGGCTGTAAGGTAGCTCGCTCGGGGCCAGTTGCAGGTTGGCGGTGAAGGGCTGGCTGGCCCTCATATTCTGTATATGGTTTCAGTGTCGGGGAGGCCGTGGAGAGTCGGTCCCGCCCCACACGCCTCATCCCGTGAGCCTGAAGTGGGCGGCTGCCTACAGCAGGGAGTTAGTTTGCACAGGCATTCATCTACCGGCACAAAGCGGTTAAACCTTCCACCAAACCAGACTAAAAGGTAACTCACACTTTGTTGTATATCGTCACTTTGTTGCCTTGTATGCGCTTGTACTGTTTGCTGGAGATAGGTGTAGTAGTTAACCAAGTTGTATTGTTTAGTGTTTGTAGTAAATAGGCCCAGTTAGTTGTTAGCCTATTTATCAGTTTATAGGGAGGCTGCTGTCATTTACTCTCCAGGAGCAGAGACCCGCAACAGGCAAGTTGACAAGAGTGCCTGCGTGAGTATACACCTCTGTGTGTGTGTGTCCTGGTCCTTGTTGAGCGTCAGTTCACGAGACCCCGCTAGGCCTAGTGGGGCTTGCTTTCACCTCGTGTGCAAGTGCCAAATAGGCGACGATTGGGTGGCTGAGGCCTTAGGGCCAGTGATGACATCCACCTAACCAGTGAAGGTTGTGGCCACCCCCGTGTGTCCTCTTCCCTGTCGTGGAAAGAGTTGATACTCGGTGACTAGTGTCGCTCTTCCCCTAGCCGTCGGGTCCTCAAGGCTGAGTCCCCACGTTGAGGTTCAAAAGGAAGGATCCCTCCAGAAGAAGAGGATTTGTGGTCGGGAACTGAGGAAAACAACTTGCAGTAAGGAGCGTGATACACCTGCACGACAGCAGGCACTACACTACACTGTCACCCTTACATAGTGGGCCTCCCACTGCCTGGGGGGCCCACCTAGGGTTGCCACCTCATCCCTTTAATTCTGGACACATTAATTGCACAGGTTCTGTGGCTGGCTGACTTCAAGACTCCATTTCACCTGGTTTTAATCAGCCTCAGAACCTGTGTAATTAATATGTGTCCAGAATTAAAGGGATGAGGTGGCAACACTAGGTGCCCCCCCTTTCCTCTGGACTCTTCCAGATTGTACACTTAAAGTGTAAATTATGCATATGTTACATTATATACAGGACTATGGTGTATTTTCTACAGTGCATTGCTGTTATGAATCTGGTACATTATCATGTGTGCACTAGCCGTATTTACTATATATATTATTTATCATTGGGCCCAGACCATGCACTAATGATTAGCCAAGCATGTAAGAATGGGCCCCTACCACTGCATTTCCCCGGTGGGCCCTTCACACCCCAGTCCGACACTGGTGCCCAGCATTACACACCCTGCTCTATGAGTAGCTTAATAAGATACAAGTTTATATTGTTTTGTGTAAATAGTATAACAGAATGTGAAAGTAAATACAGAAATCATGATACCTTCAGTGCTCCTCCCAGTCCGCGCACAGGGTGACAATAAGGTCATCCAGGGCCTTGTAATCTTGGCCCTCCACAACGTTTTTGTGCTGAGGGCTTTCAAGATGCTGCAATATGGAGACAAAGGAAAGAAATGTGCATCTGAGAATAAAGATCTTCATTTGTATTTTCCCCAACAGAAGACACATTAATGTCAGTTAGAAAGTGCAGGACCTGAATAATGATTAGGGCACAATTTTATTCTGGTCACTACATCCGTTCATTCTAGAATAAAGTTATTTAGAACAACATAAAGATATACATAGCTGTCCCCACTACCGATTTATTTATTTTTAAACTAGTTACCAGCCCGTCAAAATGGCGGAACAACATAACAGTAACGTCAGCAATGGTGGCTGTGCGTGGCCGAGCGGAGCGACACTTGGATCGCCTCAATTGGACGCCATCTAGTGGCCGCTGCCGTGCACAACACTTGAATTCCCTCCATAGAGGTGAGGAGCAGCATTAGCCTTTTATTATTTAGGACAGAAAAGTCCCTTGTGTTTAGAAAGTAATGTGAATAGGTGTAAAAGGAATGTGATAAAGACTCATAATGCCCTAACTGTATGGAGTTTGTATATTCTCCCTGTGCTTGCGTGGGTTTCCTCTGGGTACTCCGGTTTCCTCCCAATAAATATTTACTGGTAGGTTGATTGGTTCCCACCAAAACATTAGGAGGAGGTGCAGGCCCTGCATTAGGAGGAGGTGCAGGCCCTGACATGCCACATGGAGCATTATGGGGTTGCTCCAAGGTAGGTAGCTCTTAGCTTAGACATATCGTAGTAAGGAGCCATTATCATGTGGCTCCTTGCTGGTTAATCTTAGACCCAGATTGGGGTAATGGAGGTGTGAGGTGTGGTGCCTCTGGACTGGCTGAGCTGGATGGCCTTAGTGTGGCATACCTTTACATTCTATTAACACTTTTCACTTATTAATTTTTTAACACTATTTCTCTATTTTAATTGCATTTCATTTTTGTATCACTTTCTCTATAGCCTCGGCTTCCTAAATACTAATTTATTAACACTATAGTTTTTTCACTGGTATGCTACGCTGGGCTTTCTGGCTTATGCTGGTGTTTTGGGGTGCCACACCCTGCACCTAGATATAGCGCTAGGGACCCCAAATATACAGAGACGCCTTGATGCGGCTTTGGGGCTTATTCACACATTTGCGCAAATATGTGTAACGAAGATCTCTGAATTCTATTATTATGTGGAATTTATATCTGGTTACGGTTATCATTCAGGGTGCTGGGGGAAACAAATGCCTTTTTTTCTTGCTTAGAAATACCCCTCCCTTTCGAGCACCTGAATGATATCACTAAGCTAATTGAGCATCTACCAATATATATGTTTGTTGTGAGAGGCAGAGAGGTTCCTGCATTAGGAGGAGGTGCAGGCCCTGACATGCCACATGGAGCATTATGGGGTTGCTCCAAGGTAGGTAGCTCTTAGCTTAGACATATTGTAGTAAGGAGCCATTATCATGTGGCTCCTTGCTGGTTAATCTTAGACCCAGATTGGGGTAATGGAGGTGTGACGTGTGGTGCCTCTGGACTGGCTGAGCTGGATGGCCTTAGTGTGGCATACCTTTACATTCTATTAACACTTTTCACTTACTAATTTTTTAACACTATTTCTCTATTTTAATTGCATTTCATTTTTGTATCACTTTCTCTATAGCTTCGGCTTCCTAAATACTAATTTATTAACACTATAGTTTTTTCACTGGTATGCTATGCTGGGCTTTCTGGCTTATGCTGGTGTTTTGGGGTGCCACACCCTGCACCTAGATATAGCGCTAGGGACCCCAAATATAGAGACGCCTTGATGCGGCTTTGGGGCTTATTCACACATTTGCGCAAATATGTGTAACGAAGATCTCTGAATTCAATTATTATGTGGAATTTATATCTGGTTACGGTTATCATTCAGGGTGCTGGGGGAAACAAATGCCTTTTTTTCTTGCTTAGCAATACCCCTCCCTTTCGAGCACCTGAATGATATCACTAAGCTAATTGAGCATCTACCAATATATATGTAAGGAGCGTGATACACCTGCACGACAGCAGGCACTACACTACACTGTCACCCTTACATAGTGGGCCTCCCACTGCCTGGGGGGCCCACCTAGGGTTGCCACCTCATCCCTTTAATTCTGGACACATTAATTGCACAGGTTCTGTGGCTGGCTGACTTCAAGACTCCATTTCACCTGGTTTTAATCAGCCTCAGAACCTGTGTAATTAATATGTGTCCAGAATTAAAGGGATGAGGTGGCAGCACTAGGTGCCCCCCCTTTCCTCTGGACTCTTCCAGATTGTACACTTAAATTGTAAATTATGCATATGTTACATTATATACAGGACTATGGTGTATTTTCTACAGTGCATTGCTGTTATGAATCTGGTACATTATCATGTGTGCACTAGCCGTATTTACTATATATATTATTTATCAATGGGCCCAGACCATGCACTAATGATTAGCCAAGCAACTAAGAATGGGCCCCTACCACTGCATTTCCCCGGTGGGCCCTTCACGCCCCAGTCCGACACTGGTGCCCAGCATTACACACCCTGCTCTATGACAAACTTACCTACTCTCCCGGAAGCTGCGGGAGGCTCCCGTTTTTTGGGGTAGCCCCCCGCACCCCCGGAAGAGTGGGCAGGTCTCCCGCATCCTGCTCGCACCCTAGTGATGCGAGCAGGATGGAGAGATAACGCGGGTCCGTCGGGTGGAGAAGGGGTTAAAATGACGCAAATCGCGTCATTTTAGCCCCGCCCCCTTCCCGCGGACCCGCGGATCGCGGCATTTCCCGATGCGGGGGGCGGGGCTTAGTGATGTCACAGTCCGGCCCCGCCCCCCGAAGACACTGCAGCGTCTCCTCTCCGGGCTTCTCCCGGAGAGGAGAAAGAAAATGTAGGTAAGTATGCTCTATGAGTAGCTTAATAAGATACAAGTTTATATTGTTTTGTGTAAATAGTATAACAGAATGTGAAAGTAAATACAGAAATCATGAAACCTTCAGTGCTCCTCCCAGTCCGCGCACAGGGTGGCAATAAGGTCATCCAGGGCCTTGTAATCTTGGCCCTCCACAAAGGTTTTGTGCTGAGGGCTTTCAAGATGCTGCAATATGGAGACAAAGGAAAGAAATGTGCATCTGAGAATAAAGATCTTCATTTGTATTTTCCCCAACAGAAGACACATTAATGTCAGTTAGAAAGTGCAGGACCTGTATAATGATTAGGGCACAATTTTATTCTGGTCACTACATCCGTTCATTCTAGAATAAAGTTATTTAGAACAACATAAAGATACACATAGCTGTCCCCACTACCGATTTATTTATTTTTAAACTAGTTACCAGCCCGTCAAAATGGCGGAACAACATAACAGTAACGTCAGCAATGGTGGCTGTGCGTGGCCGAGCGGAGCGACACTTGGATCGCCTCAATTGGACGCCATCTAATGGCCGCTGACGTGCACAACACTTGAATTCCCTCCATAGAGGTGAGGAGCAGCATTAGCCTTTTATTATTTATGACAGAAAAGTCCCTTGTGTTTAGAAAGTAATGTGAAAAGGTGTAAAAGGAATGTGATAAAGACTCATAATGGCCCTAACTGTGTGGAGTTTGTATATTCTCCCTGTGCTTGCGTGGGTTTCCACCGGGTACTCCGGTTTCCTCCCAATAAATATTTACTGGTAGGTTAATTAGTTCCCACCAAAACAAATTAACCCTAGTGTGTATGTGTGTGTATATGTGGTCAGGTCATCTTAATCAGTGGCGGAACTAGCGAGCAGTGGGCCCAGGTGCGACAAAATGCTTTGGGCCCCCCATCCCACCCAAGTCCACCCCCTCACCCCATGAGAGGATCTGGTGAGGGGGACCTGCTCAGGGCCAGAGAAATGGATACCTAGCAACAGTGCCGTAACTAGACATTTTAGCACTGTGTGCAAGAAACGGCATTGGAGCCCCACCCCCGCATGCAAAAGAGGGGCAGTGCGCGCCGTAGGCGCGCGCAAAAATACATAGTGGCGTGGCTTCGTGGGGAAGGGGTGTGGCCACAAAATAATACCAATTCATAAAACGGTGCACAGTAGTCTCCATTATTCAAATTATGCCGCACAGTAGCACCACTACACCAGGTAGAGACTCTTTTACACCTTACGGCGGACAGATTCCTCTTTTTACACATTACAGCAGACAGCGTCCCCTTTTTACACATTACGGCAGACAGCGTCCCCCTTTTTACACATAACGGCAGACAGCGTGCCCTTTTTACACATAGCGGCAGACAGCGTGCACTTTTTACTAGAGATGAGCGCCGGAAATTTTTCGGGTTTTGTGTTTTGGTTTTGGGTTCGGTTCCGCGGCCGTGTTTTGGGTTCGACCGCGTTTTGGCAAAACCTCACCGAATTTTTTTTGTCGGATTCGGGTGTGTTTTGGATTCGGGTGTTTTTTTCAAAAAACCCTAAAAAACAGCTTAAATCATAGAATTTGGGGGTCATTTTGATCCCAAAGTATTATTAACCTCAAAAACCATAATTTCCACTCATTTTCAGTCTATTCTGAATACCTCACACCTCACAATATTATTTTTAGTCCTAAAATTTGCACCGAGGTCGCTGTGTGAGTAAGATAAGCGACCCTAGTGGCCGACACAAACACCGGGCCCATCTAGGAGTGGCACTGCAGTGTCACGCAGGATGTCCCTTCCAAAAAACCCTCCCCAAACAGCACATGACGCAAAGAAAAAAAGAGGCGCAATGAGGTAGCTGACTGTGTGAGTAAGATAAGCGACCCTAGTGGCCGACACAAACACCGGGCCCATCTAGGAGTGGCACTGCAGTGTCACGCAGGATGTCCCTTCCAAAAAACCCTCCCCAAACAGCACATGACGCAAAGAAAAAAAGAGGCGCAATGAGGTAGCTGACTGTGTGAGTAAGATAAGCGACCCTAGTGGCCGACACAAACACCGGGCCCATCTAGGAGTGGCACTGCAGTGTCACGCAGGATGGCCCTTCCAAAAAACCCTCCCCAAACAGCACATGACGCAAAGAAAAATAAAAGAAAAAAGAGGTGCAAGATGGAATTGTCCTTGGGCCCTCCCACCCACCCTTATGTTGTATAAACAAAACAGGACATGCACACTTTAACCAACCCATCATTTCAGTGACAGGGTCTGCCACACGACTGTGACTGATATGACGGGTTGGTTTGGACCCCCCCCAAAAAAGAAGCAATTAATCTCTCCTTGCACAAACTGGCTCTACAGAGGCAAGATGTCCACCTCATCATCATCCTCCGATATATCACCGTGTACATCCCCCTCCTCACAGATTATCAATTCGTCCCCACTGGAATCCACCATCTCAGCTCCCTGTGTACTTTGTGGAGGCAATTGCTGCTGGTCAATGTCTCCGCGGAGGAATTGATTATAATTCATTTTAATGAACATCATCTTCTCCACATTTTCTGGATGTAACCTCGCACGCCGATTGCTGACAAGGTGAGCGGCGGCACTAAACACTCTTTCGGAGTACACACTTGTGGGAGGGCAACTTAGGTAGAATAAAGCCAGTTTGTGCAAGGGCCTCCAAATTGCCTCTTTTTCCTGCCAGTATAAGTACGGACTGTGTGACGTGCCTACTTGGATGCGGTCACTCATATAATCCTCCACCATTCTTTCAATGTTGAGAGAATCATATGCAGTGACAGTAGACGACATGTCCGTAATCGTTGTCAGGTCCTTCAGTCCGGACCAGATGTCAGCATCAGCAGTCGCTCCAGACTGCCCTGCATCACCGCCAGCGGGTGGGCTCGGAATTCTGAGCCTTTTCCTCGCACCCCCAGTTGCGGGAGAATGTGAAGGAGGAGATGTTGACAGGTCGCGTTCCGCTTGACTTGACAATTTTCTCACCAGCAGGTCTTTCAACCCCAGCAGACTTGTGTCTGCCGGAAAGAGTGATCCAAGGTAGGCTTTAAATCTAGGATTGAGCATGGTGGCCAAAATGTAGTGCTCTGATTTCAACAGATTGACCACCCGTGAATCCTTGTTAAGCGAATTAAGGGCTCCATCCACAAGTCCCACATGCCTAGCGGAATCGCTCCGTGTTAGCTCCTCCTTCAATGTCTCCAGCTTCTTCTGCAAAAGCCTGATGAGGGGAATGACCTGACTCAGGCTGGCAGTGTCTGAACTGACTTCACGTGTGGCAAGTTCAAAGGGCATCAGAACCTTGCACAACGTTGAAATCATTCTCCACTGCGCTTGAGACAGGTGCATTCCACCTCCTATATCGTGCTCAATTGTATAGGCTTGAATGGCCTTTTGCTGCTCCTCCAACCTCTGAAGCATATAGAGGGTTGAATTCCACCTCGGTACCACTTCTTGCTTCAGATGATGGCAGGGCAGGTTCAGTAGTTTTTGGTGGTGCTCCAGTCTTCTGTACGTGGTGCCTGTACGCCGAAAGTGTCCCGCAATTCTTCTGGCCACCGACAGCATCTCTTGCACGCCCCTGTCGTTTTTTAAAAAATTCTGCACCACCAAATTCAAGGTATGTGCAAAACATGGGACGTGCTGGAATTTGCCCATATTTAATGCACACACAATATTGCTGGCGTTGTCCGATGCCACAAATCCACAGGAGAGTCCAATTGGGGTAAGCCATTCCGCGATGATCTTCCTCAGTTGCCGTAAGAGGTTTTCAGCTGTGTGCGTATTCTGGAAACCGGTGATACAAAGCGTAGCCTGCCTAGGAAAGAGTTGGCGTTTGCGAGATGCTGCTACTGGTGCCGCCGCTGCTGTTCTTGCGGCGGGAGTCCATACATCTACCCAGTGGGCTGTCACAGTCATATAGTCCTGACCCTGCCCTGCTCCACTTGTCCACATGTCCGTGGTTAAGTGGACATTGGGTACAGTTGCATTTTTTAGGACACTGGTGACTCTTTTTCTGAGGTCTGTGTACATTTTCGGTATCGCCTGCCTAGAGAAATGGAACCTAGATGGTATTTGGTACCGGGGACACAGTACCTCCAACAAGTCTCTAGTTGGCTCTGCAGTAATGATGGATACCGGAACCACGTTTCTCACCACCCAGGATGCCAAGGCCTCAGTTATCCGCTTTGCAGTAGGATGACTGCTGTGATATTTCATCTTCCTCGCAAAGGACTGTTGAACAGTCAATTGCTTACTGGAAGTAGTACAAGTGGGCTTACGACTTCCCCTCTGGGATGACCATCGACTCCCAGCAGCAACAACAGCAGCGCCAGCAGCAGTAGGCGTTACACGCAAGGATGCATCGGAGGAATCCCAGGCAGGAGAGGAATCATCAGAATTGCCAGTGACATGGCCTGCAGGACTATTGGCATTCCTGGGGAAGGAGGAAATTGACACTGAGGGAGTTGGTGGGGTGGTTTGCGTGAGCTTGGTTACAAGAGGAAGGGATTTACTGGTCAGTGGACTGCTTCCGCTGTCGGCCAAAGTTTTTGAACTTGTCACTGACTTATTATGAATGCGCTGCAGGTGACGTATAAGGGAGGATGTTCCGAGGTGGTTAACGTCCTTACCCCTACTTATTACAGCTTGACAAAGGGAACACACGGCTTGACAAATGTTGTCCGCATTTCTGGTGAAATACTTCCACACCGAAGAGCTGATTTTTTTGGTATTTTCACCAGGCATGTCAACGGCCATATTCCTCCCACGGACAACAGGTGTCTCCCCGGGTGCCTGACTTAAACAAACCACCTCACCATCAGAATCCTCCTGGTCAATTTCCTCCCCAGCGCCAGCAACACCCATATCCTCCTCATCCTGGTGTACTTCAACACTGACATCTTCAATCTGACTATCAGGAACTGGACTGCGGGTGCTCCTTCCAGCACTTGCAGGGGGCGTGCAAATGGTGGAAGGCGCATGCTCTTCACGTCCAGTGTTGGGAAGGTCAGGCATCGCAAACGACACAATTGGACTCTCCTTGTGGATTTGGGATTTCGAAGAACGCACAGTTCTTTGCTGTGCTTTTTCCAGCTTGAGTCTTTTCATTTTTCTAGCGAGAGGCTGAGTGCTTCCATCCTCATGTGAAGCTGAACCACTAGCCATGAACATAGGCCAGGGCCTCAGCCGTTCCTTGCCACTCCGTGTGGTAAATGGCATATTGGCAAGTTTACGCTTCTCCTCCGACAATTTTATTTTAGGTTTTGGAGTCCTTTTTTTACTGATATTTGGTGTTTTGGATTTGACATGCTCTGTACTATGACATTGGGCATCGGCCTTGGCAGACGACGTTGCTGGCATTTCATCGTCTCGGCCATGACTAGTGGCAGCAGCTTCAGCACGAGGTGGAAGTGGATCTTGATCTTTCCCTAATTTTGGAACCTCAACATTTTTGTTCTCCATATTTTAATAGGCACAACTAAAAGGCACCTCAGGTAAACAATGGAGATGGATGGATACTAGTATACAATTATGGATGGACTGCCGAGTGCCGACACAGAGGTAGCTACAGCCGTGGACTACCGTACTGTACTGTGTCTGCTGCTAATATAGACTGGATGATAATGAGATGTAGTATGTATAAAGAAGAAAGAAAAAAAACCACGGGTAGGTGGTATACAATTATGGACGGACTGCCGAGTGCCGACACAGAGGTAGCTACAGCCGTGGACTACCGTACTGTACTGTGTCTGCTGCTAATATAGACTGGATGATAATGAGATGTAGTATGTATAAAGAAGAAAGAAAAAAAAACCACGGGTAGGTGGTATACAATTATGGATGGACTGCCGAGTGCCGACACAGAGGTAGCTACAGCCGTGGACTACCGTACTGTACTGTGTCTGCTGCTAATATAGACTGGATGATAATGAGATGTAGTATGTATAAAGAAGAAAGAAAAAAAAACCACGGGTAGGTGGTATACAATTATGGACGGACTGCCGAGTGCCGACACAGAGGTAGCTACAGCCGTGGACTACCGTACTGTACTGTGTCTGCTGCTAATATAGACTGGATGATAATGAGATGTAGTATGTATAAAGAAGAAAGAAAAAAAAACCACGGGTAGGTGGTATACAATTATGGATGGACTGCCGAGTGCCGACACAGAGGTAGCTACAGCCGTGGACTACCGTACTGTACTGTGTCTGCTGCTAATATAGACTGGATGATAATGAGATGTAGTATGTATAAAGAAGAAAGAAAAAAAAAACACGGGTAGGTGGTATACAATTATGGATGGACTGCCGAGTGCCGACACAGAGGTAGCTACAGCCGTGGACTACCGTACTGTACTGTGTCTGCTGCTAATATAGACTGGATGATAATGAGATGTAGTATGTATAAAGAAGAAAGAAAAAAAAACCACGGGTAGGTGATATACAATTATGGACGGACTGCCGAGTGCCGACACAGAGGTAGCTACAGCCGTGGACTACCGTACTGTACTGTGTCTGCTGCTAATATAGACTGGTTGATAATGAGATGTAGTATGTATAAAGAAGAAAGAAAAAAAAACCACGGGTAGGTGGTATACAATTATGGATGGACTGCCGAGTGCCGACACAGAGGTAGCTACAGCCGTGGACTACCGTACTGTACTGTGTCTGCTGCTAATATAGACTGGATGATAATGAGATGTAGTATGTATAAAGAAGAAAAAAAAAACCACGGGTAGGTGGTATACAATTATGGATGGACTGCCGAGTGCCGACACAGAGGTAGCTACAGCCGTGGACTACCGTACTGTACTGTGTCTGCTGCTAATATAGACTGGATGATAATGAGATGTAGTATGTATAAAGAAGAAAGAAAAAAAAAACCACGGGTAGGTGGTATACAATTATGGATGGACTGCCGAGTGCCGACACAGAGGTAGCTACAGCCGTGGACTACCGTACTGTACTGTGTCTGCTGCTAATATAGACTGGATGATAATGAGATGTAGTATGTATAAAGAAGAAAAAAAAACCACGGGTAGGTGGTATACAATTATGGATGGACTGCCGAGTGCCGACACAGAGGTAGCTACAGCCATGGACTACCGTACTGTACTGTGTCTGCTGCTAATATAGACTGGATGATAATGAGATGTAGTATGTATAAAGAAGAAAGAAAAAAAAACCACGGGTAGGTGGTATACAATTATGGACGGACTGCCGAGTGCCGACACAGAGGTAGCTACAGCCGTGGACTACCGTACTGTACTGTGTCTGCTGCTAATATAGACTGGTTGATAATGAGATGTAGTATGTATAAAGAAGAAAGAAAAAAAAACCACGGGTAGGTGGTATACAATTATGGATGGACTGCCGAGTGCCGACACAGAGGTAGCTACAGCCGTGGACTACCGTACTGTACTGTGTCTGCTGCTAATATAGACTGGATGATAATGAGATGTAGTATGTATAAAGAAGAAAAAAAAACCACGGGTAGGTGGTATACAATTATGGATGGACTGCCGAGTGCCGACACAGAGGTAGCTACAGCCGTGGACTACCGTACTGTACTGTGTCTGCTGCTAATATAGACTGGATGATAATGAGATGTAGTATGTATAAAGAAGAAAGAAAAAAAAAAACACGGGTAGGTGGTATACAATTATGGATGGACTACCGAGTGCCGACACAGAGGTAGCTACAGCCGTGAACTACCGTACTGTGTCTGCTGCGACTGGATGATAAATAATGATATAAAAAATATATATATATCACTACTGCAGCCGGACAGGTATATATTATATAATGACGGACCTGCTGGACACTGTCTGTCAGCAGAATGAGTTTTTTATAGAATAAAAAAACACCACACAAGTCACACGACGAGTGTTTAACTTTTTCAGGCAATCACAATATAGTATACTATACTGGTGGTCAGTGTGGTCAGGTCACTGGTCAGTCACACTGGCAGTGGCACTCCTGCAGCAAAAGTGTGCACTGTTTATTTTTAATAATATGTACTCCTGGCTCCTGCTATAACCTATAACTGCTCCCCAGTCTCCCCCACAATTAAGCTGTGTGAGCACAGTCAGATATTATACATAGATGATGCAGCACACTGGGCTGAGCACAGATATGGTATGTGACTGAGTCACTGTGTATCGTTTTTTTCAGGCAGAGAACGGATTATATTAAATAAAACTGCACTGGTGGTCACTGGTCAGTGGTCAGTCACTAGTAAACTCTGCACTCTCTAGTACTCCTAAGCTCCAGTAAATCAAGTGTCTCTGTCTCAATCTCACTCTCTCTCTTCTAATCTAAATGGAGAGGACGCCAGCCACGTCCTCTCCCTATCAATCTCAATGCACGTGTGAAAATGGCGGCGACGCGCGGCTCCTTATATAGAATCCGAGTCTCGCGATAGAATCCGAGCCTCGCGAGAATCCGACAGCGTCATGATGACGTTCGGGCGCGCTCGGGTTAACCGAGCAAGGCGGGAAGATCCGAGTCGCTCGGATCCGTGTAAAAAAAGCTGAAGTTCGGGCGGGTTCGGATTCCGAGGAACCGAACCCGCTCATCTCTACTTTTTACACATAATGGCAGACGGCGTGTCATTTTTACACATAACGGCAGACAGCGTTCCCTTGTTACACATAGCGGCAGACAGCGTACCTCCTCCTCCTTCTCCCCCGTACCGCTGCTCCTCTCCTCTCTGGGCGGCTGTGTGCTGAGGGCAGCGGTTGCCCGCAGCACACAGCGGCATATAATGAGTAAGTTTGACTCATTACATGCTTTGGGCCCCTGGACAGAGGCAGGCCCCAGTGCAACGCACTGGTTGCAATGGCGGTAGTTCCGCCTCTGATCTTAATGTATAGGCACACAGGGCAGCTGCCCTGGGTCCCACAATTCTAGGGGCCTTCAAACAGAGGTAGGTGGTGGTCACACAGTCAGACCAGAGAGGACTCATTCTCTACCTGCCTCCCAGCCTGTGGCCAGTGGCGGTTCTTGCCACGGGCAAGCAGGACTTTTGCCCGGGGCGCCGCCATCCGGAGGGCGCCGCACCGTGGCAAGATCCGCCACTGCTGCCCGCTGTGTCCCCCGTCCGCCTCCGCTGCCCGCTGCCGTCCCCGTCCTCGGCGCCTCCTGTGAAGGGAACTAGACGCTATGCGTCTAGTTTCCCTTCGTGGAGAGTAACTGCTGAGCGGTGCGCAATGACGTCATCGCGCACCGTACAGCAAAGGTCCTCTCCACGAAGGGAACTAGACGCATAGCGTCTAGTTTCTCTTCGTGGAGAGGACCTTTTGCTGTGCGGTGCGCGATGACGTCATCGCGCACCGCTCAGCATTCAAGCGGCGCTTTCAATGTACAGGGGGCGTGACTCACCACGCCCCCTGTATTAGGCCACGCCCCTTTCCTGCCCGGGGCGCTCTGCGCCCTTGAACCGGCCCTGCCTGTGGCAGCATGCTGATTGGTGGATGGCTGGTGCTATCCACCAATCAGAAATCCGACAGCCCATTTACTGTATGGAAGCTTGTGGACAGACATTGCAGGACCACAGGAGGAGCATGTTATAACTTTTTAATGGTTCCTGTGAATGGGTGTGTAGGGGTCCCAGTGCACTGCTTTACCCAGGCCTATAATGCTGTTAGGGATTATAGATTGTAAGCACTACTGGGGCAGGGATTTATCTGAATAGTCAAATATTCTCTGTAAAGTGCTGTGGAATATGTGTGCACTATATAAATAACTGGTAATACATAAGTAAGGGACACAGCTTTACATGTGAGTTACCCAATAACCACCACAGTGATACCAGGTAATGCACATCCCTGATCCCTGCACTTAGGGCCATTACAAGGTTTCTCGGCATCATATACAAAATTTCATCCTACAGCCCCCCGTCCCCCTGTCCCCCCATACCCACCACCACCCACCAACCAAAACCCACTTTTCAGCCCATCACGGGATAGTTTGGAGGTAGCATCTTAGAAGTTCAGCAGTTGCCATCTGAATTAAGTTTAACATGGATGCATCTCTCAGAGCTACCCTTAATTTTGAGATAAGCAATCTCAGGGCTAAAGATATCCCCCCACAAGATCCTGGCTCCCTAGTGGACTGCCTAAAGCAGCCTAATATGTGTGCGCTATATAAATAACTTGTAACAATAATAATATTATTAATAATAATAATAATAATAATAACAGAGCCAGCCCTTCGTGCACACCCTCCATAGGCAAATGCAGGGGGGGTTCCAGTTGTCCAGAAACCCCCCTCCTCTTAGCCAGCTGCTCAAATTATGACCACGATAGCAATAATATATAATACGATTACTACAGCTGCTGCCACAAAAACACACAGTTTAATTAACAGAGCGGAGCTGCTGCACATATCCAGTATAGCAGCTTCTTCTTCTACCAAGCTTGCCGTGTGTGGAGATCCGAATGCTCAATCAGTGCACTGTACCAGAGAGTAGCTGACAGGAAGAAGAGACAGGTGCTTTGCCATGAGATGGGAGAATGTATGCTTAGAAAGTGCAGTTCTGTCTCCTACTGGTTCTATTATGTTTATTTATTTATTTATTTTATTTATTTATTCATTTATTTATTATGGAAAGTTTAACCTTTTCCTGACCACTTATATTTATATGAGTTAAATATACTGGACTGTTAAGGCAGTGACACTTTGGACGACATGAATGATGAACGATATGGTTCATTATTTTCCCTTGAACATCCCGGACTCCCGGATGAATGATAATGAACGAGATAGAGCGACTTAATGAACGACTGAACGATATGCATCGTGTCGTCAATGATATAGCCAGAATTGAGCTGCAGGGACAGACGACAGACAACCTAGTTTGCGACGCATCGTTCATAGTTTGTACCGGCCACACTGGGCGATATATTAAACTATATCACTCAGAAGGGTGAAAAATAAGATTTTAAACTTACCGATAAATCTTTTTCTCCTAGTCCGTAGAGGATGCTGGGGACTCCGTAAGGACCATGGGGTATAGACGGGCTCCGCAGGAGACATGGGCACTATAAAGAACTTTAGATGGGTGTGCACTGGCTCCTCCCTCTATGCCCCTCCTCCAGACCTCAGTTAGAGAAACTGTGCCCAGAGGAGACGGACAGTACGAGGAAAGGATTTTTGTTAATCTAAGGGCAAGATTCATACCAGCCCACACCATCCACACCGTATAACATGGAATATACACAACCAGTTAACAGTATGAACAAAACAGCATCAGCCAAAGACTGATCTTAACTGTAACATAACCCTTATGTTAGCAATAACTATATACAAGCCTTGCAGAAATATGTCCGCACTGGGACGGGCGCCCAGCATCCTCTACGGACTAGGAGAAAAAGATTTACCGGTAGGTTTAAAATCTTATTTTCTCTTACGTCCTAGAGGATGCTGGGGACTCCGTAAGGACCATGGGGATTATACCAAAGCTCCAGACCGGGCGGGAGAGTGCAGATGACTCTGCAGCACCGATCGAGCAAACATGAGGTCCTCCTCAGCCAAGGTATCAAACTTGTAGAATTTAGTAAAAGTGTTTGAACCCGACCAAGTCGCCGCTCGGCAAAGCTGTAATGCCGAGACGCCTCGGGCAGCCGCCCAAGAAGATCCCACCTTCCTAGTGGAATGGGCCTTTACCGAATTTGGTAACGGCAATCCAGCCGTAGAATGAGCCTGCTGAATCGTGTTACAGATCCAGCGAGCAATAGTCTGCTTAGAAGCAGGAGCGCCAACCTTGTTGGCAGCATACAGAACAAACAGTGCATCTGTTTTCCTAACCCGAGGCGTTCTGGCTACGTAAATTTTTAAGGCCCTGACTACATCAAGGGACTTGGAATCCTCCTTCGTAGCCACAGGTACCACAATAGGTTGGTTCATATGAAACGATGAAACTACCTTAGGCAAAAATTGAGGACGAGTCCTTAATTCTGCTCTATCCACATGGAAAATCAGATAGGGGCTCTTGTGAGACAAAGCCGCCAATTCAGACACCCGACTTGCAGATGCCAAAGCCAACAACATGACCACCTTCCAAGTGAGAAATTTTAATTCAACCGTTTGAAGAGGTTCAAACCAGTGAGATTTTAGGAACTGTAACACCACGTTAAGGTCCCATGGTGCCACTGGGGGCACAAAAGGAGGCTGTATGTGTAGCACTCCCTTTACAAAAGTCTGGACTTCTGGGAGAGTGTCACAACTGAGGGCTGGTGCTGACCAGGGGGAGCCTCAGTTGTAGGGGCTGAGGTATATGTGTACCTGGGAGGCAGTACAGGGTTCTTAGACAAGCAGGGAACCTTTAGAACAAATGCCCGAAGGCGTGACCAAGACAACGAAGGAAAGTTCAAAGGTTTATTAAACACAGTTCAGAGGAATACGGATGACTTGGTACAGGTAACAGGAATCACAGTTCAGAGAAATACTTGGGATCGATGGCGGAGCACCGATGGAGACTTGGGATCGATGGCGGAGCACCGATGGAGACTTGGGATCGATGGCGGAGCACCGATGGAGACTTGGGATCGATGGCGGAGCACCGATGGAGACTGGCAGGGCAGAGCACTGCTGGAAGCTGGTGTCGGTAACTGCCAGTCACAGGATGCAATGATGAGACACTGCAGAGTCAGGCTGTACTGCAGAGAAAGTCCATGGGAGGACTGCACACTGGAATCACTGAAGACAATTGAAGCACTGACATCTTTCCACCCCAGGAACAGGATATTTATACCTGCTGGGAAGCAGGGATTGGCTGGCTGATTAACCAGAGACCAGAGTACAGCTGCTGTGTAATCAGGCTGAGAGCAGAGTGCAGCTGATAGGCTGAAAAGCAACATGTGATGAAAGCAAACATGGCTGCGCCCATGTTTGCTTTTGGAGGGAAAGATTGTTTGTAACTTGCATGTGAGCTTTAACCATGAAGCTGCCAGAATCACATTGAAGAGTTTTGAGACAATGAGATGCAGCATGCTGCATGCAGACAGTGCAGATGGAATCCAGGCTTGGAACACTGGGACAGTCTCAGGAGGCATTTGGAAGGTAAATACTGATAAGGAATTACCTGGATCGTGACAGCACCCCCTCCTTTAGGAGTGGCCCCAGGACACTTCTTATAAATTCTTTACCTGAACAAATGGAAGAATCTAGATTGAATCCTGATGAACTTGAACTGGCTGGAACCAGAGGAGACTGTACTGGACCTATGGACAAGACCAGATTGAGTCCAGACAAAATTGAACCGGCTGAGACCGGCGGAGACTTTGGGCCGACGGATAGGACAGGATTGAGTTTGGAGACCGTTGAATCAGCTGGAACTGAAAGAGTCAGAATCCGGTTAGAACCGGAATGAGTGGTATCTGAGTGTTCAGTTAGACCATCCTGGACCTGGTCCATGCTGGATGCCAACAGGGTGGTGCTCTCTGAAGACGGCAAACAGGAGTTCATAACTGCATCTCTAGCACAAAAATTTCCATCTAGGAACTTGGCTCTGGATACTTCCCTTGGGACTGAAACTTTGGTGACCCCTCCTGGGGTTGATGAATCAGACACCTCTCTCAGGGTTGTTTTCTCCAGCACCCCTCCTGGGGTTGACAGATCAGAAACTCCTTTTTGAGAAGACTCATATGCCCCTACTAGAGCTTGAACATTGGATACCCCTCCTTGGGCTGTAGACACAGACGCCCCTCCTTGGGCTGTAGACACAGATGCCCCTCCTTGGGCTGAGTAAAGAGCATCATCATTCCAGGAAAGTTCGGACGCTAGGATCTGGTACTGTACCAGATATTTACCGACTGTTCGTGTCCCCTGACGTAGCCGGAGGATATCAGAGGAGGCAGAGGTCACACGACCTGGTTCATCAAAGATGCGCCTGAAGGTTGCCACGAAATCTGCATATGAAGAGAGCAGGGCATCAGACTTCTCCCATAGAGGTGATACCCAATCGAGGGCGGAGCCACTGAGGAGGGAGATGATGTAAGCAACCTTGGTGCGGTCAGTTGGGAAACTGCCAGGCTGTAACTCGAAATATATCTCACACTGATTTAGGAAACCCCGACAGGCTTTTGGGGAACCATCAAACTTGGCAGGTGTCGGTAAATGGAGACAAAGAGCAGAAACAGGAATGGTGGGTGGGGATACCACCAAAGGTACTGCAGTCGGCACACTGGACGCCCCTGAACCACGGAGGGTTACTTGTATTCCATCCAGCCGAGAGGAGAGGTCCTGGAGACAGCGAATCACATGGCCCCGTGTAGCCCCCTGACGTTCAAGGCAGGCTGCAAGTTCTTGCACCGGCCTGGTCGCTTGGACCTGGTCTCCGGCCGGATCCATTGGGTCAGTGCTTACTGTCACAACTGAGGGCTGGTGCTGACCAGGGGGAGCCTCAGTTGTAGGGGCTGAGGTATATGTGTACCTGGGAGGCAGTACAGGGTTCTTAGACAAGCAGGGAACCTTTAGAACAAATGCCCGAAGGCGTGACCAAGACAACGAAGGAAAGTTCAAAGGTTTATTAAACACAGTTCAGAGGAATACGGATGACTTGGTACAGGTAACAGGAATCACAGTTCAGAGAAATACTTGGGATCGATGGCGGAGCACCGATGGAGACTTGGGATCGATGGCGGAGCACCGATGGAGACATGGGATCGATGGCGGAGCACCGATGGAGACTTGGGATCGATGGCGGAGCACCGATGGAGACTTGGGATCGATGGCGGAGCACCGATGGAGACTGGCAGGGCAGAGCACTGCTGGAAGCTGGTGTCGGTAACTGCCAGTCACAGGATGCAATGATGAGACACTGCAGAGTCAGGCTGTACTGCAGAGAAAGTCCATGGGAGGACTGCACACTGGAATCACTGAAGACAATTGAAGCACTGACATCTTTCCACCCCAGGAACAGGATATTTATACCTGCTGGGAAGCAGGGATTGGCTGGCTGATTAACCAGAGACCAGAGTACAGATGCTGTGTAATCAGGCTGAGAGCAGAGTGCAGCTGATAGGCTGAAAAGCAACATGTGATGAAAGCAAACATGGCTGCGCCCATGTTTGCTTTTGGAGGGAAAGATTGTTTGTAACTTGCATGTGAGCTTTAACCATGAAGCTGCCAGAATCACATTGAAGAGTTTTGAGACAATGAGATGCAGCATGCTGCATGCAGACAGTGCAGATGGAATCCAGGCTTGGAACACTGGGACAGTCTCAGGAGGCATTTGGAAGGTAAATACTGATAAGGAATTACCTGGATCGTGACAGAGAGAAGCCAATTCCTTCTGAAAGAAAATTGATAGGGCCGAAATATGTACCTTAATGGAGCCTAATTTTAGGCCCATATCCACTCCTGTCTGTAGAAAGTGGAGAAAACGGCCCAGATGGAAAACTTCCGCAGGAGCATCCTTGGATTCACACCAAGATACATACTTTCTCTAGATACGGTGGTAATGTTTCACCGTCACCTCCTTTCTAGCCTTCATCCGAGTAGGGTTGACTTCTTCCGGAATGCTTTTCCCAGCTAGGATTCGGTGTTCAACTGCCATGCCGTCAAACGTAACCGCGGTAAGTCTTGGAACACGCAGGGTCCCTGTTGCAACAGGTCCTCTCTGAGTGGAAGAAGCCACGGATCTTCTGTGAGCATTTCCTGAAGATCGGAATACCAGGCCTTTCGAGGCCAATCTGGAACAATGAGTATTGTCTGCACTCTTTTTCGTCTTATGATTCTCAATATCTTTGAGATGAGTGGAAGAGGAGGGAACACATAGACCGACTGAAACACCCACGGTGTCACCAGGGCGTCCACTGCTACTGCCTGAGGGTCCCTTGACCTGGCACAATACCTCCGAAGCTTCTTGTTGAGGCGTGACGCCCTCATGTCTATTTGAGGAATTCCCCAATGACTTGTTATCTCTGCAAAAACTTCTTGATGAAGTCCCCACTCTCTTGGATGGAGATCGTGTCTGCTGAGGAAGTCTGCTTCGCAGTTGTCCACTCCCGGAATCAAAACTGCTGCCAAAGCGCTTATGTGATTTTCCGCCCAGTGCAGAATCCTGGTGACTTCCGCCATTGCCACTCTGCTCCTTGTTCCGCCTTGGCGGTTTATATGAGCCACGGCTGTGATGTTGTCTGATGGAATCAGAACCGGTATGTCGCGAAGAAGATTCTCCGCTTGACGTAGGCCATTGTATATGGCCCTCAATTCCAGTACGTTGATGTGTAGACAAGCCTCCTGGCTTGACCATATCCCCTGAAAGTTTCTTCCTTGTGTGACTGCTCCCCATCCTCGGAGGCTCGCGTCCGTGGTCACCAGAAAGCAGTCTTGAATGCCGAACCTTCGACCCTCTAGAAGGTGAGCACTCTGCAGCCACCACAGGAGAGAGACCCTGGCCCTGGGGGACAGGCTTATTTTCTGATGAATTTGAAGATGGGACCCGGACCACTTGTCCAGAAGGTCCCACTGAAAAGTCCTCGCATGAAACCTGCCGAAGGGGATAGCCTCGTAGGTCGCCACCATTTTTCCCAGTACTCGAGTGCATTGATGGACTGACACTCTTTACGGTTTTAACAGGTCTCTGACCATATTCTGGAGTTCCTGGGCTTTTTCCATTGGGAGAAAAACCCTCCTTTGTTCCGTGTCCAGAATCATGCCTAAGAAGGATAGTCGAGTTGTAGGAACCAACTGTGACTTTGGTAGATTCAGAATCCAGCCATGTTGCTGTAGCACTCTCAGGGAGAGCGCCACGCTTTTCAGCAACTGATCTCTCGATCTCGCCTTTATCAGGAGATTGTCCAAGTACGGGATAATTGTGACTCCCTGCCTGCGCAGGAGCACCATCATTTCTGCCATTACCTTGGTGAAAATCCTCGGGGCTGTGGAAAGCCCAAACGGCAACTTCTGAAACTGGTAATGACAGTCCTGTACAGCGAATCTCAGGTACGCCTGATGAGGGGGATATATGGGGACATGAAGGTATGCGTCCTTTATGTCCAGTGACACCATAAATTCTCCACCCTCCAGGCTGGAGATAACTGCCCGGAGCGTTTCCATCTTGAATTTGAACTTTTTTCAAGTACAGGTTTAGGGATTTTAAATTTAGAATGGGTCTGACCGAGCCATCCGGTTTCGGGACCACAAATAGGGTTGAATAGTACCCCTTCCCCTGTTGAACTAGGGGAACCTCGACAACCACTTGTTGTTGACACAGTTTTTGAATTGCAGCTAAAACTATCTCCCTCTCTGGTGGAGAAGTTGGTAGAGCCGATTTGAAAAACCGACGAGGAGGCACGTCTTCGAATTCCAGCTTGTAACCCTGGGACACAATTTCCGTTGCCCAAGGATCCACGTCTGACTGAACCCAGACATGGCTGAAGAGTCGAAGACGTGCCCCCACTGGTGCAGACTCCCTCAGTGGAGCCCCAGCGTCAAGCGGTGGATTTAGTAGAAGCCAGGGAGGACTTCTGCTCCTGGGAACTGGCCGTAGCAGGCAGTTTTTTCCCCTCTTCCCTTACCTCTGGCGAGGAAGGAAGAGCCCCGACCTCTTCTGGACTTATGCGACCGAAAGGACTGCATCTGATATTGTGTCCTTTTCTTTTGCTGTGGGGAAACATAAGGTAAAAAAGTAGATTTACCCGCGGTAGCTGTGGAAACCAGGTCCGCGAGACCTTCTCCAAATAAATCCTCACCTTTGTAAGATAAAACTTCCATATGTTTCTTTGAGTCGGCATCATCCGTCCATTGGCGGATCCACAGGGCTCGCCTAGCAGAAATCGCCATGGAGTTGGCTCTTGAACCTAGCAGACCAACGTCTCTCTGAGCGTATCTCATATGTAAGACTATGCATCTTTAATGTGACCTAAGGTATCAAAGTCGAAAAATATCATGATGCATGCCCCTTGTACTAACCCCATGCACATGCCCGCTGCGCGTGCACTCGCTCTGCCGTGCGTGCGCATATCCGCACTTTGCGTAACGGAACTTCCACGGCCATGCGCCTTGGCGCGTGGTGTGCACATTTACGGTACAGTTTGTGAGCGTGTAGCGTGCGACTCGATCATAGCATATTTAACCCAAATAGTGCATTTTGTAGTTAATATTCCCTTAGACCATGTCAGCGAGTATGATTAGTTTAAACTGTTCCTGGACAGAGAGATTCCTCTTTGCATGATAGGAAGGGTCAGATAAAGGTTGAAAGGTGGTGTCTAGTATCCAGCTGTAGGGTATTTTTAGAGTAACATTCCGGTGTTAGTTAGGAAAGGATCGCTCGCTCCTGCGTATAGTTATGTACAGAAGTAGATTATGAACATAAACTGTATTTGCTGTAAATTACACATGCGGCGGGAATCCTGAGGATACCTCCCACCAGAGCAGTTGGGGAAAGACACAGCCCACCTGTTCAAATCCACCTATGACCTTTGCTGTAATGTAGAGACATCCCTGTGTCCAATGAACAATGAGATGCAGGTACCATTGTATTGTGAATGTATGTTGTGTATATAAAGACCACTGTTGCCTGGCCAGCCTCATGTCTCTGAAGGCTTTCTACCTAATAGCGGAGGACTGGATTCCAGGTCGCGCATGCGAAAGATTCCCCACGTATGTATATTCTCTGTAGCCATTGTTCACCATTGTTCATGTTATTCTCTGTTATTATGTTAGATTTCTATGTTAGTTTGTAGTGTATGATTTGTACTGTTTTTCCCCTTTTACTCTGAATAATCCACGGCAGTGTTAGAGCTGCTGCGGTTATAACCAAACCTGGTGTTGTGTTTTCACTTTCCTGCAAAGGGCTCTCTTAGCGTCTCTATCGCTCAAACAGCATACACATTGTTAAGGGTTTTAAACGTTACATCATTACAGTACTTGGTTATTAAGGTTTAGAGTATAAGTATATTCTTACTGTGTTTTATTAACAAGGTGTAAAGGTTATCGACTGTGTGTGCGCTCGCTGTGTGTATTCCGTACACCCAGCGCAGCGTGTGTACGCCAAGTGCGTACCACGTGCGGGACTCTGTACGCAAATAGCGTACAAAGTGCGTAGCACGTGCACGTGGTCTAGCGGCAATAGCGGCTCCACGGTAATAGTGTATAGCTTTATGTTTAAAGATAATAATTGACATTATCAATTGGGGGCAATCGTCCGGTTCTCCTCATATCCGCAGCCTAGCAGGACAAGGCAGACTTTTATCTATCAGCAAAGGGCGGGAAGGTAGTATCCCCTGTTAGCCGTTTTGTGGTCGGGGATACATTAGTGCTGATTAGATAAGCGTCTGCTCCGCTTGGTTTGAAGGGATGCTGGTGGGATCCGGAAGGTAAGAACGAAAAGCTATTGTTTGGTTTTAAATCTGTGAAATTTCTGTTTGGTGCCAATTGCGCACGCAACACACGTAACACACGCACACACCTGTATTTTATTTGTGTACTCTGCATATCTATTCGCTTGTTGCCATTAGCATTGATTATTAGATACATTTTGACCTGTGCTGAGAAATTTGTTGCTATTTAGTTAAAAATATAGAGTAATATTTAAGGGAGCACATGTAAAACACACACGCAGCCTGGCCCAGTTATAAAGGCTTATACAGGAGATACTGTGTGGTGTGGGTAAGCGATTATAGTTGAATATCGTTTACATTTATAGAAGTGTGTTATTTGTATTGCTGCGGACGTATCCGGCCTTTGTACACGTGTCCCGGACAGCGTGCGGGACTGCGTACGCAACGCAAAGGCCTACACACGTGGCGTATATTACGCAACATGCGTACAGGTACGCCCACTAAATACAAATCACACAATAGCACTGTTTCAGTTTAGGCGAGACGGTAGCCACGCGATAATAGCACAAATTGATCAGTATCCAATATTTAGTTTAAAAAAACCCAAAAGAAAAACCCTTTTTTTCTGTATTACCTCTGGGGAAAGCTATCAGTTAACAGGAAAGGATTTTTCTGATCAGAAAACCATAGAATGATAGTGTGGGTTGAAAAAGGTATGAGTGTATTGAACCCCGCTTGGTGGTCTTGGTGGTCTTGGTGAAACTTGGTGAAGCTTGGTGAAGCACGGTCTAGGTGAAAACGTGCGAGCACGGTCCAGGTGTACACGTGCGACGGAGTGTGATAAAAGTTTTCGTGGTATTACGCTCCGGCTGTTGTGGAGCACAGTAGGGAGACTCCAATGATCCTACCATTTATAGATAACAAGTGTCTATAAGTGGTACGATTGGACCGCACGGTTGTATGTGTAAACAATTGACGCAACATGATATGAGGTTGCATATTCGAGCGTAAATCTTATCCTCATAGTCATACGCGTTGTAGGGAGCACATGCAAGCGTGATTTGTGTAAAGTAAAAGTTTAGGGAATTTTCGCCGATCTCTCAGGAAAATCTTGAGAGGTAGGGCCTGCAACGGCTACACGAGTCTGCTAGAAGGCGGATCCGTGGTACTCGGAGCAGAAGAAGTTCAGTGGAAGAGCTTTAAGGATTTCCACCGTAGACTACTGTGTTTGGTGCATTTTAGGAAGTTTTTCTGTGTTAAAAAGGTCCACAATGGAAGCCAAGTGCACAACACAGGGACGTTTAGCAGTCAGGGTTCAGACTGCAGAGATTTTCAGACTCCGGGGGTCTGCCCGGTTAGTAATGTGGGGGAAGTATGGTCCCCACACTGAGACCTTTTGTGATGAATGGACACGAATGACTGTGGGGGATAAAGCACCATTTCCTGGGATAGGTAGTTTTGACTCAGAGGTATTGCATAATATAAGGCTTAGGATCTGTCTCATAAAATCCCAAAAACAGAGGATCAGACACACAAATTGTTTACATTTATGGCAACAAGAGAGTGATATACAGAGGGAATTAGCTCACACAGCTGGTTACAACCCTAGCAGGAAACTGATAGCAACAGCACCACCACCACCATACATAACAGGAGAGAAAATGGCTACAGAGAATGGCATACTGGTATACGATAAAAGTGCACTTAATAAATGTATTAATGACAATAAGAATAAATGTAATAAATGTATTAATGACGATAGGAGTAAACCTGATAAATGTATAAATTCTAACCCGTGCAAGTTGCCCCCCATGTTAAACTTCCCTCAGGATTGCAAGCAAGAAAGTGAGCCCAGCACGATGTCGGCACTTTCTCCAGCAGCCACCATATAGAGCACCCAGGTGGGCACGACCCAATTGGTAAGGGCAGTAGTAAAGCCCCCTAACGGAGGGTCAGGTGAGGTCGTGTCCACAGGTAAGTACGGTATTGTACATTATGCACAGACAATTGCACCTCACATTGTAGAGTCAACACAAGATGGTGTAATTGAACTAAATCCTGTCAGGGTGATCACAGTCCCCAATGGGAGGACTGACGCTCAGGGAGTCACTCCCGTCAAGGACATTGCTATGCATTGTCCCTGGTCCCGGACAGAATTGAGGACAATTATGTCTGAATTTCCCAATCCCAGGAGAGATCTAGCCGCATGTCAAAGGTTTATTAAAGAATTAGGTAATGCCACCGAACCCACAAACAAAGATTGGCGAACAGTGCTACGAGTATGTCTACCCTCCAATATTGACCCTGCGAAATTCATCACTGATTGTAAGTTAGACGCAGAAGTACCTCTCACTGAGGAATACAATCAGGAGAATGCACGACAAATCAATCTGCAATTAGGAATCTATTTCCCAACTGTTGTCAAGTGGAAGAAAATTTTCTCCATTAGACAAAAAGAAGGTGAAACTGCTTCTGACTATTTCCACCGAGCACTGCAGGAAATGGCTAGATACACTGGGGTCGTGGACATTGAGGAAAATGTGCATCATAGAGAGGTAGCGGTGTCCGTATTAATGGAAGGTTTAAAAGAAACGTTGAGAACCAGAGTACAAACCACTCAACCTAACTGGAGAGGTATCTCGGTGGCTGCATTAAGAGAGTCCGCTATCGAGCATGACCGTAATATCCAAAGAACCAGGGAAGCACAGGGAGAGCGGTTGATGGTGATGAGCATCCAAGCACTGAAAGAGGCATCAACTCGACCAAAACCCCCGGCCCCTGGCACATGGATGAAGCCAAGGGTTGTTATCTGTGTAAAAGGGAAGGGCATTGTGCCAGCAACTGTAACAGCACACATAAAGTCAGACCCCCTAGACAAGAACACGAGCAAAGTTATGACACACGTAATTGGAATCAGGGATCATATAAGGAAAATTTTGGGCCGCACCTGTAGTCTGCAGCCAGTGAAGTATAGTTGGTAGATCATACCTTGTAGACACAGGGGCGGCCAAGTTGGTTCACAGTCACATGTCAAAGGCAGCATCCAAATCAACAGCAATTGGGTCCACAAAATGTGGACGCTGCAAAGCTTGTAAATATATGGTCCCTAAGAAATTCTATATGGATAAATTTAATAAAAAATGGACCATACCAGGCCTAATCACGTGCACCACAGTAGGTACCATTTACCATCTAGAATGTCCCTGCAATAAAGCATACATTGGGAAGACAACAAGACCCCTCAAAGTAAGAATATTAGAACATGCAGGCAACATACGTAATGTTGAGAGGGACCTTGTGAATTTTAGGGTTGTTTCATCTGTGGCCAGACATTTTCATCAATTTCATAATTCAGATCCCAGTGGACTCAGGGCCTTTGGGATGAAGCATATTAAATTAGGGATACGTGGAGGAGATCTTGATCAGGAACTACTCAAGATGGAGACAAGGATGATTTTTCTTATGAATACAATGCATCCAAGAGGCCTGAATGAAACCAACAGTTACAGTCCCTTTCTATGTTAGTTTACCTGATTGTTTCCGTTAAAAGGAATAGAATATAACGTTCAAGGTTTAACACATTGACAGGGATTTGTGATAATCCAGGTATTAACACATTATATCTATATACCGGTTTTAAATAGATAGAAGATAGGGGTCCCAAGAGTCACACATCTTAGGGACCATGATTTGAAGTCCATGAAGATCTTTGCACCATCATCATATTGTATCTTTGAGCCTTAATGAAATTAAAACACATAGACATAATCTCCCAGGCTATCTTTATTCCAATGTATTTCTGAGCCCCAATCAAATTAATAGATATAGACATAATCTGTTTGGCTATTCTAATTCCAATATTGGAATACTATAGTCAAGGGCAATCATCCTGCCAAGGATCTCAGGAACCCGGATATCATCAATTGATTTTTAAATCTCTGGCTAAAATAGTTCGTAGGTATGAGTTCCAAGAGATGTAGATCTGGGAACCGTTAGTTAGGGACACACGTACTTTCTCTACCATTTCCCCATATCGATATCAGGACCAGTTGCATAACAGGGAATTTTTCCACCCAAAGAAATGATATCAGTCTCATTGAGCACCATTATGAACATTTGAGATAGTAATATCACAAATTCCTTGTATTTACCCTGGCATCACAGAGAATGGAGAGGATTTTCCAGCATATCTTTCGGTTGGCTGTCTGTTTGCGTTCGTATTAATTGTTATAAACCTACCTGATGTAGGACTTCACGGTCAATAATCAATTCCCCATATTTTATAATTAATACCATCACCATTATAATATAAACATTTGTCGCTTACATTATTGGAGCGCCAGTCTCTAAAGCACATTCATTTATTGTTTTTCACTCACTGTAGCACCTTTATTTCTATTTGTTGTTTAGTTTTATGTGATTTCACTTTTGTTCATACTATAGCACCTTTTAGTATTGAATATACCACACTCATAGGTATAGAATTATAATTAGCGTATGGGGCGTTTATCACTTGCACTTTTATAGTTCACACGGTATAATATTAATATTTCACTCACATCAATAGCAGTTTATCTGCTTCTTACTTCATCATCACAGCATATTTTCACAAGGATCTGGCTTTTACAATCGTAGGGTCAGTGTATATATATACATATTTATATTATTATTATTATTATATCTATTATTTTTTTATTTTTTTTTATTTCATCAATATACTCTTGAAAATTATCTGTTTATTGATATATATCTTCTCAATATGTGTATATTATAAGCAGATGTGATATATTTTGGTCTCGCAAACACAGAAATATCAATTTAACAGTGACCATCAGCATTAATGTGGTGACCAGGGATGGGTGGAAGGGATTTGAGGTTTATATTGTAGCTATATATAATCAATCTTGACTATCTTGACCCTTTGAAGGTCCGCTGAGGTACATGATTTCATATTCATATTTAGTTTAATTTTGAGTTATTGGCATATTTCACCGTTAACCTTATATGTATTATCATTATTATTATTTTTATTTTTTATTATTTATTTTCATTTTTATTTTTATTTAGCTGTATTATCCATATTTTCTAATCCTGTCCCTACAGGATCAAATTCTAGATGGACTTTAGAAACTAATTACAAACTGTAAATTACCAATTAGATCTGGAGCCACCTCATAAACAATAGGAATATATTAGAGAAAGAGCAGATTGCATATGCAGGCAAAGTATTGGTTCAATAGGAACAATGACAGCTCATTGAAGCAATCACGGAATACATGCGTTGTGATCATTAATGCCTCAGACGATCGTGTAGCAATATGTAATTAAAGATAGTTAGTACGACCTGGGATATCACCTGGGAACCATGGATCAACATTTGACAAGACGATCATGTGAGCCTAGAACCACATGTGATTGGTTTGTCAGATAGGAATGAATGAATAAATATCCTGTCATAAGTCACAGTCGGGTTAAGCCTCGTCGAAGCTATACGCGAAATGCGCGCATCGGCTTTCCTTGCCACTCCGATGCTCTTACTTTAACTACCTAGTCGTCATTAACACGGGGGGCCGCATTGCTGCACGGCGAACGGGAATGCCCGTCAATCGGACAAATGCCGCTGCAGCATGCTCACCTCCATAATCTCCAGTGTCAAAATCTTTCCCCCTTTTCTTAGCATATGCACAGAAGTTTGGAACCCTGCTATACGGCAATACGGGAATGTCCATCTCAATATATGCTAATTGAACACACACCGTGGCAGCATACATATCTTTGTGTTCCACAGTTTGTTTCCTTTCAGTGAGTATGGGGGTTGGAATACTGCACGGCAAACGGGAATGCCCGTTAATCGGACAAATGCCGACTCACTAGGTGTCGTTGCAGTATATTCACTCCCATAGTCTCTGGTGTCCTGAATTTATCTTGTGCTAGCACGTACACAAAAGGTTGATATGTTAAATAGACGGCAAACACAGGAATACCCGAGTTGATATAAATATTTGCCAGCACAAATATATTTACCCTTGTGTCTCATAGCCCCATATTTTTCAATTAATATACTATTATCAATTGAATATGTACCATCAACTATATATCATATTAGCCATGAACACCTGTTAAATTTCCATCTATGTATTGATTTATATCCACGGGAGGCTATCATATTGAGGAGACGGCATTGGAGAGTATAAATATAACTCGCAATAGAACCACATAATAATTCTACCTACTCCAAATACTTTCCTCAATGATAGTATATTTAACTCTAAGAATACAGGATATCATCTCATTTGAATCCTAGTGGACACATTGTTGTCACATATAGTAAATGTGACACGTGAATTTTATTACATCTCCTAAGTGAGGTTCACTAGGTACTATTCCAGAATCACCTACAATTGCTGCTGTGGACATTAGTGGAGATGTCCACTCCTGCTTGCATATTATAATGTGAGCAGATAATTAACCCCATCCGTATATAATCCAATTTTGTTAAGGAGGGGTAGTAGTGGCAATAGTGATATATATGTTAAATATGTAGGTATGATATCCCCTGCATATCCAGGTTCTCATTATGTAGGAGATTGTTACAGTGGCTATTGACACAGCTGTGCTAATACTGGGAGTGAATACCCAGACCAATTAGATAGCTGATTCAGGACATTTGAATTTGTATTTCGTTTTTTCTGAACACATATAAGCTGTGCATGGTAGAGTATTTGACTCAGAACAAGAGTACATAACAACACCCACAGCACAGAGTACACTGGGAGTTGTAGTTAGCATACGCTGGAGTATTTGACTCAGAATAACAATATCTATACTATACAGGACACTAGGAGCTGAAAATTAACCACCTAAGTGTGGCTCCACTATTCATTTATAGGTACACCTAACGGATTTAGGTAGTTTCTGTAATCATCGGGGTGGACATATTTTAAATCTTTTCTATCTCAGAGCACTCGATTTTTCTTATTTCTATCTGTCATTTTAACCATATATTTCGCTTGGCTGATCAATTTACGGCTCTTAATGACATAATAAAAGTTATATTTTAATTAAATCTTTCTTTGTGCACCTTACCAGTACAACCCCATTCTCTTTCTCTCTAACATATGTTACTAATTGGTTGTTTTAGGTAGCACCCCCAAAATTTATATATATTCAACTAAAATACTATTGGGGTTCATGTGAGTGATTCATTTCACTTAATTAGTCTATAAATCAGAGAGTGCAGATTTCTTTCCCCATATTCTTTTGTTAGAAACTCTGTGATTTATCTTTAAATGTTTCCTCTTCATCTCTGACGTTCACCAGCAGAACCACAGCTCAAACGTCACATGTCTACTTGTCCTTTTCAGAGGTCTGCCCAACCCCAGTATATCTTACCAGCATCATTGTGCCTGGCCATGCACAGAGGGTGGAGAGTGGAAATACTGGTGGGGGAGACTGTGCAGAGATACCGATAGACATGTTGGTGTGACAGCCTGATGGTGAACGTAAATCTGACAATTTTTCTCTTTTTCTATTATTCTCTCTCTTTGTTTTTTCATGTTCTAAGGATGGTATGTCACACAACAGTTAAACAAATGGTAATGCAAGATTTATGCTCCTTACAGAAAGGTCGCTGATTCGGAAAGAATATCGTATCACTGGAGTGTCCGTTTTGGGAAGACTGAGAGGCAGCACTGTTGAGACGGCATCTGAGCAAGAAGAACAACAAGACTAGAGAACAATTATCGTACCAATTTTCTTTCCCTTCTAATTATTTTCTTTACCTCCCATTACCACTTTTTCTTTCTCCTCCTGCAAGATGGACTTACCCCAAGAGACTGCGTTCCGGGTTTTCCTGTTGACCCTGTTGTTGACCAGAACAGTCTGTTTCGGTGAGAGTACCAGAGAGGTCGAGAGGTTCTGGAATGGGTTCTGATGACAAGGACGGATTCATAGAGTTCCAAGAGCAACACAATCACCGAGCAAAGGCGAGTATCAGAAAACGATCTGGTAGTCATGACACTAGGAGACATTGTGAAGGATTGTTAGCTGAGGAAAATTGTATCTGTAGGAATTGTGAAAACATAGTTGAGGACGGGTGCATCCAGAGATGTCAGTCCAGCCTTAATATCAACATGGACCATCATCCATTGAGTGACTATCACTCATTAGTGGGTAAGGTTTTAAACCAAACGGAATGCTGGGTGTGCTCACAAGTACCTCAAGGTCAGAGCAAGTCAGGACTAGTGCCATACTCTTTAACAATAGATGAGGTACTTGAATTAAGGGGTGGGAGACCGGTGGACAAGAAATTTAATATTTCTAGGCCTCCTAGTTTGAAGCTCCACCAATATCATGTGGATAGGTCCTTAGTATGTTTTAACATTTCCAATCCCCGAAAGCCGGGAAATTGGGAAGTGACATGGAACAACCAAACCATGGCATTTTCACACAGAGCCAATAGAATGCCCGTAGACTCAGAACTTATACGCCAAATAGCCAACGGTGGGAGATATTTTCAGTATAGGTACACTCTAGGAAGTAGGACCATGCGGGTTGGAGAAGTATCACCAGGATACTGTGCGCATATCATACAGCCTGATACGTGTACTGAACAGATGAGAGAGTTAGGGATAGGATTTTTCACCTGGAAGGTTTGTAATATGGTGATGTCATATTCAGTCCCATATGTCCTCCCCGATGATGCATATTTCATATGTGGGAGGAAGGCGTATAAGTGGCTTGCCCCAAACTCAGAGGGATTGTGTTACATTGGAAGAGTGTTGCCAGAAGTGATGACCATTACCCATGATAAGATGATAGACGTTCACCGCAATGCTCAAGCTCCTTACACTCACACTCACTACGAACACATGGTTAAGAGACACCTTATAGATAGGACAGAGCACGCAGCCTCTGATTTGATCCACGAATCCACGGGGATTCAATTCCTACTCGCGTTAGATATCACCCGTACCGCCAGAGGAATTATAAATTTTAGGTATATTACTGCGCTAGCGAACCTGATAGACAATATCACCGAGATGTATGATGACACCTTCAAGTATACTGGGAGGGAATTGCAAGCTTACAAAACGGAACTGATCCAGCACAGGATGGTTCTCAATTACCTCACAGCGGTGACAGGCGGGTATTGTGTCACCCTAGCAACGCAGTATGGCGTGAAGTGCTGTACATATATCACAAACAGCACCGATGACCCAACCGAGGTCATAGATCAAAAGATGGACGATATCTTGCAATTGAAGTGGGAGTTCCGAAGGAGACACAACCTTACCCTTACTGCTGTGAGTAATGAACTGACCGGCTGGGTTTCATGGTTGAACCCACGCAATTGGTTCTCAGGTTTAGGAGAATGGGCTCAAAATGTTATCGTGAATGTAGGGAAATTTCTCCTTTGTATCCTAGGAGTTGTCATAATGATTGGATTGATATTCAGATGTGTTCGGATTTTAATGCATTGCAAGCGCAGTACCAAATTTATGAGTTTAAGGAGCGAGGGCATTGTTACAACAACTGGTTTAATTTATGACCCATCAATCGAGACAATGTTGTGATAAGACGTGATTCCACGGTCCGTTTCTTTCACCCGTTTCTCCTTTGTTTTTCTCCAAGGTAAAAAGACATCCACTCGGAAGTATAATTTTGATGCAATTTTGATGAACATTTCCACGGACCTTTGATGAACTTTTTCACAGACTTTGCGAGACACTTTAGAGACTTTAACTTTCTATGGACACTTGAAAAACTTTGCTTACCACTTACAGCAAAGATACACCTATCCGGACAAGACTTCAACAAGACATCCAAGGACAATTACACACATTATCATATGAATGTATTTATAACACATGTTTCTTATCTTCATCTCTGCGATCTTCAGGTAGTGACACACATAGTCGACAGGTAATATAGGTACATATATTAGCACTCACATATTTTCCCCCTCCATGTATCATCAACTAATGTGCACCCCATTTGTTGGAACTAAAAGCTGAAAAAAGCTCGGTAGAGTTTGTTAGCCCACTTACAGACCCTTAATACGGGATAAGAAGGATTTAATGTATACTTCGCAATACCTCGAAGCTTGTCTAAGAACATGTACGGCACGTTGATACATGACCCCTCAGAAATGAATTTCATACATACATGCTTTTACTATCCCACTAGGTCATACATTTCCCACCTTCTCCTCTCCTCCCTCCACCCAATCATTTATAGGTATTTCATTGTATTGAATATTTTTCTGCTTAATTGTTTAGATAGTGGCAGTTATTGTTGACTGCCAAAGGGTGGACTGTCAAAGTCGAAAAATATCATGATGCATGCCCCTTGTACTAACCCCATGCACATGCCCGCTGCGCGTGCACTCGCTCTGCCGTGCGTGCGCATATCCGCACTTTGCGTAACGGAGCTTCCACGGCCATGCGCCTTGGCGTGTGGTGTGCGTATTTAGGGTAGAGTTTGTGAGCGTGTAGCGTGCGACTCGATCATAGCATATTTAACCCAAATAGTGCATTTTGTAGTTAATATTCCCTTAGACCATGTCAGCGAGTATGATTAGTTTAAACTGTTCCTGGACAGAGAGATTCCTCTTTGCTTGATAGGAAGGGTCAGATAAAGGTTGAAAGGTGGTGTCTAGTATCCAGCTGTAGGGTATTTTTAGAGTAACATTCCGGTGTTAGTTAGGAAAGGATCGCTCGCTCCTGCATATAGTTATGTACAGAAGTAGATTATGAACATAAACTGTATTTGCTGTAAATTACACATGCGGCGGGAATCCTGAGGATACCTCCCACCAGAGCAGTTGGGGAAAGACACAGCCCACCTGTTCAAATCCACCTATGACCTTTGCTGTAATGTAGAGACACATCCCTGTGTCCAATGAACAATGAGATACAGGTACCATTGTATTGTGAATGTATGTTGTGTATATAAAGACCACTGTTGCCTGGCCAGCCTCATGTCTCTGAAGGCTTTCTACCTGATAGCTGAGGACTGGATTCCAGGTCGCGCATGCGAAAGATTCCCCACGTATGTATATTCTCTGTAGCCATTGTTCACCATTGTTCATGTTATTCTCTATTATTATGTTAGATTTCTATGTTAGTTTGTAGTGTATGATTTGTACTGTTTTTCCCCTTTTACTCTGAATAATCCACGGCAGTGTTAGAGCTGCTGCGGTTATAACCAAACCTGGTGTTGTGTTTTCACTTTCCTGCAAAGGGCTCTCTTAGCGTCTCTATCGCTCAAACAGCATACACATTGTTAAGGGTTTTAAACGTTACATCATTACAGTACTTGGTTATTAAGGTTTAGAGTATAAGTATATTCTTACTGTGTTTTATTAACAAGGTGTAAAGGTTATCGACTGTGTGTGCGCTCGCTGTGGGGGTCATTCCGAGTTGTTCGCTCGGTAAATTTCATCGCATCGCAGCGATTTTCCGCTTAGTACGCATGCGCAATGTTCGCACTGCGACTGCGCCAAGTAAATTTGCTATGAAGTTAGGTATTTTACTCACGGCTTTTTCTTCGTTCAGGCGATCGTAATGTGATTGACAGGAAGTGGGTGTTTCTGGGCGGAAACAGGCCGTTTTATGGGCGTGTGGGAAAAAACGCTACCGTTTCTGGGAAAAACGCGGGAGTGGCTGGAGAAACGGAGGAGTGTCTGGGCGAACGCTGGGTGCGTTTGTGACGTCAAACCAGGAACGACAAGCTCTGAACTGATCGCAGATGCCGAGTAAGTCTGGAGCTACTTAGAAACTGCACAGAGATGTCTTTTCGCAATATTGCGAATCTTTCGTTCGCAATTTTACTATGCTAAGATTCACTCCCAGTAGGCGTAGGCTTAGCGTGTGCAAAGCTGCTAAAAACGGCTTGCGAGCGAACAACTCGGAATGACCCCCTGTGTGTATTCCGTACACCCAGTGCAGCGTGTGTACGCCAAGTGCGTACCACGTGCGGGACTCTGTACGCAAATAGCGTACAAAGTGCGTAGCACGTGCACGTGGTCTAGCGGCCATAGCGGCTCCACGGTAATAGTGTATAGCTTTATGTTTAAAGATAATAATTGACATTATCAAAGGTCAATAAAATGGTATCCCTATCCAGGATACCAATGTCAGCTGACAACGTATCCTTCCAAGCCGCAACAGCGCTACAAACCCAAGCCGACGCTATTGCCGGTCTGAGCAAGGCCCCGTATGTGTATAAATAGATTTTAAGGTAGTTTCCTGTCTGCGATCAGCAGGATCCTTGAGGGCTGCCGTGTCTGGGGACGGAAGCGCCACCTTTTTGGACGAGTGCGTTAATGCCTTGTCCACCCTGGGTGAGGATTCCCACCATAACCTGTCCTGCGCAGGGAAAGGATACGCCATAAGAATTCTTTTGGGAATCTGCAGTTTCTTGTCTGGAGTTTCCCAAGCCTTTTCAAATAATGCGTTCAGCTCATGAGATGGGGGAAAGGTTACCTCAGGTTTCTTTTCCTTAAACATGCATACCCTCTTGTCAGGGACAGAGGGGTCATCTGTGATATGTAAAAAATCCTTTATTGCAATAATCATATAATGAATACTTTTGGCCACCCTTGGGTGTAACCTCGCATCATCGTAGTCGACACTGGAGTCAGAATCCGTGTCGGTATCAGTGTCTGCTACTTGGGACAGGGGACGTTTCTGAGACCCTGAAGGGCCCTGTGACACAGCCAAAGCCATGGATTGACCTGTTCTATCCCTGGACTCTGCTTTGTCCAACCTCTGATGTAATAAAGACACATTTGCATTTAAAACATTCAGCATATCCATCCAATCAGGTGTCGGCGTTGCCGACGGAGACACCACAATAATCTGCTCCACCTCCTCCTTAGATGAGCCTTCCGCTTCAGACATGCCGACACACGCGTACCGACACCCCCACACACTCAGGGATATATCTATATGGAGTCAATTCCCCCAATAAGGCCCTTTGAAGAGGCAGAGAGAGAGTATGCCAGTACACACCCAGCGCCAACTGACACTGGAAACAAAAGTCCCAGACAAAACAGAGCTTTTATATATAATATATAAATATACACTCACTGCGCCAATTACAAGTGCCCCCCCCCCTCTTTTTTGCCCTCTGTCACCGTGTTCAGCAGGGGAGAGTCCGGGGAGCCAGCTTCTCTGCAATGTGTTGTGGAGAAAATGGCGCTGGTTAGTGCTGGAGGATCAAGCTCCGCCCCCTCGGCGGCGGGCTTCGGTCCCGCTCAAATTTGCTATACTGGCGGGGGATTATATTATATACTGCCTCCGCAGCCTATATACATATCAGCCAGTCCCTAGAGGTTTATTATTGCTGCCCAGGGCGCCCCCCCTGCGCCCTGCACCCTTAAGTGCCCGCTGTGTGTTGTGTGTGGGAGCAATGGCGCGCAGCGTTACCGCTGCGCGTTACCTCAGAGAAGATCTGAAGTCTTCTGCCGCCTTTGAAGTCTTCTTTCTTCTTCTATCTTCCGGCTCTGTGAGGAGGACGGCAGCGCGGCTCCGGGACGCAGGGCCGGCTCCAGGCCTACTAGCACCCTGAGCGAGAAAATTTAAAAGCGCCCCCCCCACCCCAAAAAATAAATAAACCCTATGCCCGCGCTCCTGGAAAAGTGGGCGTGGCCTCCTCGAAAAATGGGCGGTCTTGTAACGTCATATTATCAATAAATAAATATATTTTCACACCCCCTCTACGCACACAATTAGCAGCCTTACACATAACAGCCACAGTAGTGTTCCTTATACACAATGTCTCCAGTATAGTGTCAGATACACATAATGTGCAGTGCCAGATAGACATGATATACCCTCAGCAGTGCCAGGTACACATGACATGCCCCGCAGCAGTGCCAGCTATACATGACATGCCCCGCAGCAGTGCCAGCTATACATGACATGCTCCGCAGCAGTGCCAGCTACACATAACATGCCCCCCAGCAGTGCCAGCTACACATGATATGGCCCCCAGCAGAGCCAGCTACACATGACATGCCCCGCAGCAGTGCCAGCTATACATGACATGCTCCGCAGCAGTGCCAGCTATACATGACATGCTCCGCAGCAGTGCCAGCTACACATGACATGCCCCCCAGCAGTGCCAGCTACACACAATATGCCCCCCCAGCAGTGCCAGCTACACATGATAGTGTTTATTTTTTAGGGCAGGGTGCTGATCACAGGGAGGGCACATTTTGAAGTTAGGAGGACAAAATGATGTACATACTGTAATGCTTGGTGCTCCCCTACCTACATGCTAAAGAATGGACAGTGCGCTGCAAAAATTTAGGGGCATTGCTTCGTGGGGAAGGTGCGTGGCCACATAATTGTGGCAATTTGCATTACAACACACAGTAGTGCAGCTAATACACACTGCACCAGGTAGAACCTCCTAGACACTTTGCGCCAGGCAGAGCACGTTAGACACTTTGCGCCAGGCAGAGCACGTTAGACACTTTGCGCCAGGCAGAGCACGTTAGACACATTGCGCCAGGCAGAGCACGTTAGACACTTTGCGCCAGGCAGAGCACGTTAGACACATTGCGCCAGGCAGAGCACATTAGAAACTTTGCGCCAGGCAGAGCACGTTAGACACATTGCGCCAGGCAGAACACGTTAGACACTTTGCGCCAGGCAGAGCACGTTAGACACTTTGCGCCAGGCAGAGCATGTTAGACACTTTGCGCCAGGCAGAGCACTGAGACACTTTGCGCCAGGCAGAGCACTGAGACACTTTGCGCCAGGCAGAGCACTGAGACACTTTGCGCCAGGCAGAGCACTGAGACACTTTGCGCCAGGCAGAGCACTGAGACACTTTGCGCCAGGTAGAGCACTGAGACACTTTGCGCCAGGTTGAGCACAGAGACACATTGCGCCAGGTAGAGCACTGAGACACATTGCGCCAGGTAGAGCACTGAGACACATTGCGCCAGGTAGAGCACTGAGACACATTGCCTAGCCACAGACGCCTAGCGGGAACACTACATGATATGCTCCCCAGCAGTGCCAGCTACACATGACATGCCCCCCAGCAGTGCCAGCTACACGTGACATGCCCCCCAGCAGTGCCAGCAACACGTGACATGCCCCCCAGCAGTGCCATATACACGTGACATGCCCCCCAGCAGTGCCAGACACATTAATGGCCACACAGTGCCAGATATGTCCCCACCGTTCCAGATACATAAATGCCCCTACAGTGCCAGATACATAAATATCCCCACAGTGCAGATGTGACCCCACAGGTCCAGATATGACCCCACAGTGCCCTGCCCGCCCCAATACATAGATGCCCCCAGTGCCGATCCATAAATGCCCAATACCTGCGGTGCTGGGAGCCGGGAGGGGGAGTGCTGTTGAGGGCGTGGGCGGACTCTTCAAAACTCTTGTGTGCGCGCTGTGCGCGCTGCCGGCGTCTGACGTCAGATGCCGGCGCCGCACAGCGCGCCGCATAGAGCGCACACAAGAGTTTAGGATGGGGCCGGGACACTGCAGGCTGGCTCCAAGCACGAATATGGCGGCGCCAGCGTGCGGTGCCCATTAAGGGTGGCGCCCCGCGTGGCCGCTCTATACGAACATGCCTGGAGCCGGCCCTGCATTAATACACTATAATACACCACATAGCTACACATCTAAACACCCCCACCCTCCCACAATAATACATATTAATACACCACCTAGATAACATTTATATGCCCACCCCCTTCCCACACTGATAACATTTATACACCTCCATAACATTAATAAGCCACTACCCCACCCCCAGATTGCTTTTATATACCCTAACACCACTCACCAGCTCTAACTGTGCAGCTGCAGCACAGGGTAGGGCCAGGCAATGGGACTCGGTCAGGAAGGACCAATGGAAGGCAGCGGGTCATTGCTGGCTGGGACCGGGGGAAGGACCAGGAAGCACACAGTTCCAGTGAGGCTGCCACTGGCTGGCCTCATTTGTGGCAGCGGGCGACAGCTGCGTGATTAGTCCCAGTGAAGCCAACTTTGACAGGGCAGGGGAGGGATATTTCAGGCAGCGCAGCGCACACGTTCTTATTGTGGCTCTGGCGCTGCCTCTGGCCGCCTGTCGTCAGCACCTGTCACAATTGTGGTGGCCACACAGCGCCCCCTATGGGCTGGCGCCCCGCGCGGCCGCTTCAGTGGAACATGCCTGGAGCCGGCCTTGCCGGGACGAATGGCGAGGGTGAGACCTGCGTTCCGACCCTCTGGAGCTAATGGTGTCCAGTAGCCTAAGAAGCAGAGCCTATCATTTAAGTAGGTCTGCTTCTCTCTCCTCAGTCCCACGGTGCAGGGAGCCTGTTGCCAGCAGTGCTCCCTGAAAATAAAAAACCTAACAAAATTCTTTCTTTCAGGGAAACTCAAGAGAGCTCCCCTGCAATGCACCCAGTCTCCTCTGGGAACAGGATCTAACTGAGGTCTGGAGGAGAGGCATAGAGGGAGGAGCCAGTGCACACATATCTAAAGTTCTTATAGTGCCCATGTCTCCTGCGGATCTCGTCTATACCCCATGGTCCTTATGGAGTCCCCAGCATCCTCTAGGACGTAAGAGAAATGAGCAATATAGTTTAAAATATTGTCCAGTGTGGCACTGCCGTTAGTGTGCCTTGAGAACTGAGGTTGGGATACACTGGCCTATACCATCTACACCATCTAGTGTTAATTATTAATACTGTATTCCACACACTATGTTCTTCTCCAGCTCCCCCCGCATACTGCGCTTGCTTCAGTTTTCCGTAGACGGGAGATTGTTATTTCATTTGGAAACCCCCATCTAGAAATCCTGCATTTGCCCCTGCACTCTGAACGCTGCAGACAATTATCCTGCCCAATAGACACAGTAATAGGCAGGACATCCATACTTCCCTACTGTTCTGGATGCCTGGTAAAGTAGGCAACTCTTCCCCTCGTCCTGTGAGCAGCCACCCGCAGCCGCCCACTTCCCGAGCACCTCCTACCTTGCTGCCCCCTCCCAAAGTGAGGATCCCCAGGTCATCCGCTGCTCCTTACACAGGACTGTTACTAATACCTACTACACTAAGGGGGTAATTCCAAAATGATCGCAGCAGGATTTTTGATAGCAATTGGGCAAAACCATGGGGGTCATTCCGAGTTGTTCGCTCGCAAGCTGCTTTTAGCAGCTTTGCACACGCTAAGCCGCCGCCTACTGGGAGTGAATCTTAGCTTATCAAAATTGCGAATGAAAGATTAGCAGAAATGCGAATAGACACTTCTTAGCAGTTTCTGAGTAGCTCCAGACTTACTCGGCATCTGCGATCAGTTCAGTCAGTGTCGTTCCTGGTTTGACGTCACAAACACACCCAGCGTTCGCCCAGACACTCCTCCGTTTCTCCAGCCACTCCCGCGTTTTTCCCAGAAACGGTAGCGTTTTTTCACACACACCCATAAAACGGCCAGTTTCCGCCCAGAAACACCCACTTCCTGTCAATCACACTACGATCGCCAGAACGAAGAAAAAACCTTGTAATGCCGTGAGTAAAATACCTAACTGCATAGCAAATTTACTTGGCGCAGTCGCACTGTGGACATTGCGCATGCGCATTAGCGACTAATCGCTCCGTTGCGAGAAAAAAATAACGAGCGAACAACTCGGAATGACCCCCCATGTGCACTGCAGGGGAGGCAGATATAACATGTGCAGAAAGAGTTAGATTTGGGTGGGTTATTTTATTTCTGTGCAGGGTAAATACTGGCTGCTTTATTTTTACACTGCAAATTAGATTGCAGATTGAACACACCCCACCCAAATCTAACTCTCTCTGCACATGTTATATCTGCCTCCCCTGCAGTGCACATGGTTTTGCCCAATTGCTAACAGAATTCCTGCTGCGATCAACTTGGAATTACCCCCTAAGCTAGTACACATACATCATTCAGTACTTACTTCTTCCAGATCAGGGTAGTTGCACCTGCAGCATTCGCAGTACCCTGGCATCTTGGTTGGGCCCTGGTGAGCTGCGGTTTTATGCTCACTGAGGGAATAACAGTCAGATTAGAGGCAATAAATACAACTACAGCAGCGCATTACATGCCTTCTAATAGCGCCATAACCAAATACATAACTAAATCTAAAGATAGAGTCCCCTCAAGGAGCAGTCACTGTCAGCAGCAACATGTTACACCTACATTATACACATCTATATGGGGAAACAAGCTGATTTATCAAAAAACAGCAGTTGCCGGATTAGGGAATCTCCCTATGTACCATTCCCTGCAGCCTGTGATGGCCAACTCCTGGTATCACCACGCTGACCATCACCAGGGGATCTCCTGCAATAACTTCCGCTGGCAAAGCTGGTGACACTACTTGCTGCACATATATAGCAGGACAGCGGTGTTACCTGTAGCACAGACTGCCCATCTCAGGGTGGTAATAGCAGATGAGGTGCTCACAAAAAAATTATTATAAAAATAAAGCATCTACTCTCTTCAGACTGGGGGCGGGATGTACTAATAATCTTTGAGGGCCATCGTCTGCACTGATCGCATATGTACTAACATATGCCATTAGTAACGCAATGCAATGGCAGTGGCCCCCTGCATAGATTGGGTGTGTGGGGGCCTCCAGGGGTCTCTGTCACCTCCCAGCACCGGGAGGCGACATCTGCTGTCAGTCCCGGGCTCCTCCTCCTCTTCCCTGCAGCTGGAATTACAGAAGGCTGTGTTCCTGGGGGAGGAGTTGGCTGGGATCCGGGACTGCGACGGGAGCTGCCTGCATATAGGTATGGGGGGGTCGACGTGAGTGGCGCTGGGCGGCGGGTGCGACGGGATGCGGTAAGAAGCCCATAGGCTTCTATAGGGTATCTCCATAGAAAGATGGCGATACCTTCCGCAAAGAAAAGTGGCAGCCAGGTCTTAGTACATTTGAAAATGCGGTAAAACACACGTAAACAGGAGTTTTACTGCTTTTTTCCTTTAGTACACCCCATCCTAAGATTCTACAGCTGTACATACGTGTGACCTGGGTCATGTGTGCACAGAAGGACCCTGACTGGCCGCCAGAAAGTAGCTCATTAGATTTTCTATCACTCAAATTTGATAAGTGGACCCCAAAGTATAGCAAAATCAAACAGACCTTTCCTTGGTGTCCATTGGGTGACTAGGGCCATAGGGACACTCAAATATAAGGCGAAGCCCAAACAATGGTCTGTAGTGGCTGTACAGGAAGATATGAGGTTATATTATTACAGTAGTGGTCGCTGACTGCACAGGAGAGTGTGGGAGGGCAGACAGTGATGGGACATACAGTAACACTCTCACCGCTCAGCTGAATGAAGAAGAGGAAGAAGAAGAAGCTATTTGGGATTGCTAGTTAGAAATATGAGTTTTCTACACTTGTAAGAAAATGAAACGTATAAAACATATCACACATGTATAGGCACACGTATGTGACACGTGACTGATCGTACATTGGGTGTATGTGACAATAACACTCACCGGCTGACATCTTCCACTTTAATAAATGGATCCATCAGTTTCATAACTAACAGAGGAGAAAATAATTAAACACAGTGCTTAAAGTGGTCCGAGAGAGGTGGGGGAACTCACCCCCCCCCCCCCCCCCCCGTAGGTGCCTGGGCCACACCTTAGCCCCTCCCACTATGAAGATGCCACACCCACAGCCCCTCCCACCTGTTGTCACACCCCTGGCCTCTCCCCTCAAGAGAGCAATGTAACAGCATCACTCACCCTGTCATTGTATAATAATCAGTTTATGATATAATTGCAGAGTGAGTGATGCTGCTACATTGCTCTCTTCCACCCAATATTGTTCTCTTTAGCAAGGCCAGCAGACACATGTAATGACAGATGCTCACAGTGTAAAGTTATTTATTATATGTCATGTGAAGGTAAAATTACATATAGTGCATACAATATGAAACATACAGGTATGTGGTGATACAGGTAAAAAAAAAACCCAGAGGACTGTCCACTGCTTTAACCTGTATAATCACATACCTGTATGTTTCATATTGGAAAGAGAAAGAGACAGACAGAGACACAGAGAAAGAGAGAGACGGAGAGAGAGAGAGAGAGAGAGAGAGAGAGAGAGAGAGAGAGTTAGAGAGAAAAAGAAAGAGGGGTCAGGTCTGCTTACCCGCTTATATATGTGACACATGCACACACAGGAACAAGGCGGCACTCTCCGGATTTCAAATAGAAAGTAGTGTATTCAAAATTTAATCTCAAAGTGCAAAGTGCATAACAGGTACAGACGTTTCAACACCGCACAGGGAGTTTTTTTCAAGATACAAATGCTGCAAATTTTGTTATTTGCAGCATCTGCACCTTTAAAAAAAACTCCCTGTGCGGTGTTGAAACGTCTGTACCTGTTATGCACTTTGCACTTTGAGATTAAATTTTGAATACACTACTTTCTATTTGAAATCCGGAGAGTGCCGCCTCGTTCCTGTGTGTGCATGTGTCACATATATAAGGGGGTAAGCAGACCTGACCCAGGGAACCCATCTTTCTCTATTATACATCCTGGATGGCACCCCAGTGGATGTTCATATTTACATTGAGTGCCAGCTATATATGACTTTATATATAACACTGTGTCGGCGGCGCTCAGGAAATAAGGACATTCATGTACAGGTGTAAGCTTCAACATTTCGAAGGTTTAATCCTTCGTATATATGTGTGTGTATTTATATAATCTTACACTGTGAGCATCTGCCATTAAATGTGTCTACTGGGCTGGCTAAAGAGAAAAATAATGGGTGGAAGAGAGCAATGTAGCAGAATCACCAACAGAGTTTTTCTCAGTTGTATTGTGTCCAAATATATGAAATATATATTAACATAGGCAGTTGAGATGAGTTATAAACTTACAAATAAATATATAATATGCAATTGCTTGGGTTGTTTTTTTTATTTATTACATGTGATGTGCAGCAGCAGTGTGATTGAATCCGTCTCCGGCTGTCCCATCACCTTTACGTCAGCGTGGCTGGGTACTTAGAGTCAGGGCAGCTCCTCTGCTCCCTTTAGCTGCAGATGTGCAATGTCATTTCCGCCGCCGGCAGAGGGTCTGAAGGAGGCAGGTCACGCTAAATCAATCATTCCTTCTTTAGCGCCACCCACCACCACATCATTGATATCGGTGGCCACGGTGCCGCTGGGCAGCGCATGGGGAGGCCCGGAACTTGAAGCCAGCCTCAGCTTCCTATTGATTCTTTCCGGCTGTCCCTAACCCGGGACTTGAAGCCGCCTCAGCCTGAGCCTTCTATTTTCCTATAGTCCTCTCGGCACTGCCTGTGTGGCTAGTTTAAGTGATTAGTGTTCTGCCTCCAATTAGAAGAGCCGGAACACAGTTCTACCTTGTTCTGGCCCGATTTAACCTCTGCCCACACCCTTTTTCACTAGTAACACCCCAGCAGCATTAACACCCACACTCCTTATTCATTAATAACACCCCTAGCAGCACAGACACCCCACATTAACTAATAGGATCCCAGCTACACCCTTCCCCACCCTTCATTCACTAACAACTCCCTAACCTCAGAATATCACTCATAAACTTGTAATATGTTTGCCGCCCCCACACCCTCCCCTCCACTCACTTGCTTGCTGATGTATGCTAGTGTGGGCTGCTGTATGATCCACAGCCAGAGGAGAGGGTCCCGTCATTGAGGAGGAACCGAATGAAGAGGTAGAGGCTGGGCAGGCACTGCTGTCTGTATGCCCGCTCTTAACTGCATGCAGCACAGCGCGGTCCTCATGTCTGTCTGTCTGCCCCGCTCCTCTGCACAGCTGCGCGCCACGGGAATAAGACGAGGCGTCGCTCCGTGACGTTATCGCGTCTTATTACCATCATGCCACTGAAAGGAGGAGGTGGGCCATGTCCCTGTAGTGCGCCCGCCTACCCAAGCAGCATCTATTGTTATGGGCGGGCCGGGCTGCACACACTGGGATACAAACTACACCAGGCAGCCGCAGAGCTGCCTGTACAGATAGCTGCGGAGATCGGGCAAGGTGGGCTGGCGGAGGCGGAACGCGTTCCGCCTCCATACACAAGTGACGGAACGCAGTTCCGCCCCGTTCCGGCCCACTTTAACCCCTGATTAAACAGATAAAACACCAAGTATGCGTCTTTTATCATTATTATCACTGAGTAAAGCAAGATTTATATAAAAGATGGTATAGAAGCACTGACCTGGTATTGGTTTGGGCTCCGGCTCTTTCACTTCTAGCGCTGGAACCTCCTGCGCCATAACATCCTGCGCTCTAACCTGCTAAAAACATTTCAAATTGTGAAAATGTAGCATAGAATAACCAGCAACAGACTCCAAACTCAGAAGAGGTTTCATAAACGGGCACCAAGGAAAAAGTCTTGTGCTGAAATATATAAATATATGGCGTTAAAAAATCCCAAAACAAAACTCTGCAAAAGATGACTACTAGGGTTAGGCTCACCATACTATCCCTTTACATCAGGTCATCAGAAGGGTGCCCTTGAGACTAATGGAGGCCCTAATTCACAGTTGATAGCATAGCAGCAGCAAATTTGTTAGCAGTTGGGCAAAACCATGGCCCTCATTCCGAGTTGTTCGCTCGGAAAAAATCTTCGCATCGCAGCGATTTTCCGCTTAATGCGCATGCGCAATGTCCGCACTGCGACTGCACCAAGTAAATTTGCTATGCAGTTAGGATTTTTACTCACGGCTTTTTCATCGTTCTGGCGATCGTAATGTGATTGACAGGAAATGGGTGTTACTGGGCGGAAACAGGCCGTTTTATGGGCGTGTGGGAAAAAACGCTACCGTTTCCGGAAAAAAACGCAGGAGTGGCTGGAGAAACGGGGGAGTGTCTGGGCGAACGCTGGGTGTGTTTGTGACGTCAAACCAGGAACGACAAGCACTGAAATGATCGCAGATGCCGAGTAAGTCTGAAGCTACTCAGAAACTGCTACGAGGTGTGTAATCGCAATATTGCGAATACATCGTTCGCAATTTTAAGATGCTAAGATTCACTCCCAGTAGGCGGCGGCTTAGCATGAGCAAATCTGCTAAAATTCACTTGCGAGCGAACAACTCGGAATGAGGGCCAATGTGCACTGCAGGGGAGGCAGATATAACATGTGCAGAGAGAGTTAGATTTGGGTGTGGTGTGTTCAAACTGAAATCTAAATTGCAGTGAAAAAAAAAAAAAGCAGCCAGTATTTACCCTGCACAGAAACAATATAACCCATCCAAATCTAACTCTCTCTGCACATGTTATATCTGCCCCACCTGCAGTGCACATGGTTTTGACCAACTGCTAACAAATTTGCTGTTGCGATCAACTCTGAATTACCCCCGGAGTTAGTTGGACACTGACTTGCTATAATTTTCCATTTCTTATTTAGAGATAGTCTATAGCAGAGGTTCTCAAATGCGGCCCTCAAGGCACACCAACTGTCCAGTTTTTAAGCATATGCATGCTTGGCCACAGGTGACTTAACTAGCACCTCAGTCATTTTCATGTAACCATCTGTGCTGAAACCATGAATATACCTAAAACCTGGACTGTCAGGTGCCTTGAGGGCTGCGTTTGAGAACCTCTGGTCTACTATAGCTTCCATAAAACCAATGGAAGATGCTGCTCACATGAAAAAGCTGTGTTCTGCATTTACCTATTCAGGTGTTTGATACTATACAGCTTTAAACGATTACATCTGTAAAAGCATTATGGAGTACATATATTCATTTATTAACAGGTTTTTGGTTTTATAGTAAATGCTTACTGTTCATTGTTGAATGAGTATACGATGAATCCAATTTAATTATATTAATAGAGCATTTCATATTTATTAAATTATGTTGGAAATATAATTGTTAATGGGGCCAAAATTGCAACACTTAGAGGCAGATGTACTAATCCTTAGAGAGTAATAAGGGGGAGAGAGATAAACTTCTAACCAATCAGCTCCTAACTGCCATAGCCTGTAACATGGCAGTTAGGAGCTGATTAGCTGGTACTTCTCTCTCCACTTTATCACTCTCCAAGACGTAGTACATCTCCTCCTCGATATATTCTTCCACAGTAATTGGTGCCCTCATACTGAAACTATTTCACCACGTCCCCCATCATGAATAAAAAATTTTGGGGCTTCATTGTCTCATAAGATAATTCATGTTTATTGTCCGCTTACTCAGTAAACAATGATTGCGCTCATAACAAATGTATCCGGCCCCCCCATCTGCTGTGTGGACAGAATGCTCGCTGTTACATCGCCTCTCAGAGTCAATTCTTTTGACTGCAAAACCACCACTTGATAAGTAATATGGCAAAAATCTGAGATGTACTATTACTTGACGTGTACTGAGGGGACTGTAACACTTCAATTACCTTCCCAATGTATCCCTTCATCCATTCCGCAGAATAGAAAACACAGAGAACAGGCCTGGAAAATTATGAAAAATATTTAGGAGGAATTTGGGGGAGATGTTTCAAAGCTTGCATAGAGATAGTGGAGCGATAAAGTACCAACCAATCAGCTCCCAACTGTCATTTTTCAAACACGTCCTGTAACATGGCAGTTAGGGGCTGACTGATTAGTTACACCTTATCTTTCTCCAAGCTTTGATACACCTCCCCCAATGGTATAGGAACAGATGTAAATCTATATATTAAATGAAATTGCTGATGAAAATGATGTCATCACAATAAAATGTAATGGCAGTCAGAGGGGAGAGGCAGAGAGGAACAATAAATAAAGGTCATAGTAACATTGTTACTGTAATCCCTAATTCACCTTCATTTATAAAAAAAAATAAAAAAATACTGTATTTCAGAAAAATGTTACATAACGCTTTCATCTACTCGCCTATTCATATATTCTCTGTACAGCGCTGTGTGAAGTGTATAAATAAATAATACTGGCACAATACAAATATAGGGAGAATAGGTAGTAATAATAATAAGAATATAAATAGAAATAATAATATTACCTTTACAGGTTTAGATTTTTTCTTATGGCTGAAAATGCAGCAAAAGCAGCTAAAAAACTGGCGAAACCTGGACGGCATGTCGGCAGTTATCTAGTCCAAATAACTAGTGAGCTTCAAACCCTTGAACACGGCAGTTGATGCAGTGAGCTGGGAGTTACCATGGAAACATCTATGATGTAACAATGGTGACGGCAGTCAGGCTCATGGCTGCTCTCCATTTTTTATTGACCTTTGAATATATTTTGTAAAAATTCATTTGTTGACTTAAAATAAAACCTTTTTTTATGACTTCCGGTGGGCAGGGCACCTCGTGTGGCTGCATTTTAGCATCTCTCCAGACAAGGACCTCATAAATCTGCCTCCATCTGCCACTACCAAGCTACTTTTGGAGATTTTGATCACACCTTCGGATGGCTGATGTGTGGTGGATTCACTAGATACCAAAATTAAGTCTGGAGCTTGTATATATCCCCCGGAGTCTGGCCCCTGATGGTGGCATATAAGTGCGCCTCTCCTTTGGCGCGAAAGCTGGTGTGACGGAACGCTCACCTTCACTACAGTTTGCCGGCTACTATTCCTACCCGACCCCACTGCCTCTCTCGACCCCTCTCTGGTTGCTGGCTCCTGGAGTGGACCCGCTGACGGTTGCCCGCAGGGCGTGCACCCTTACCCGATGGCCTGCAATTTCCCCCGGCTGTAGGTGGTCGGGCTGTAGTGGAGGCCCCCCTTCGGCGTGGGACACGCTGTGACACTTGGTTCGCTCCTGTCCGTTTGACCACCGCAAATTGGCCGGCGGGGGCTGCCTCTGTGACAGGGGAGACCCTGAGCCCGCTTACCTGACCCTCTCCCTCCGACTGCTGGTGGCGGCCGCCGGGCCACGGGGGGGTCCCGCCGTGGAGAGCCTGCTGCGCTGCCCGGAACGGAGGGGCGCACCTGGCTGGTAATTTCTGCCCTGAACTACCCATTCCTCTCCTCCTTACATTGATCCTGATCCTGCTGCTCCAGACGGCGCTGGACTGGGGACCCCGTCTTGCTTCATCACCGCTGTGGAGTGCGGGTGGATTCCCTGCTACCCGGCCACGTTCTCACCCTGCGAGCGGAGACGGCTGAGATACCGTGACCTGAGGGGCGGACATCGTCTGAAGTGACCCTGGCTGGCGGGGTTTGTTGCCGCGGAGGGACTTTGGTGTGACGTCGAGCCCAGCGGAGACCGGTGTCAACTACCCCTGTGAGACGTCTAACTGGGCGCGGGTCGCTAACGGACGGCGGTCCTAGCCTCTGGGGGCCCCGTCTCTCTGCAGGCTCCACCGCCGCCCTGATCCTCGGGCCGCTCGGCTACACTGTTCCCTGGCAGCTGTATCACGGAGGCTATGCTTACTGCTGGACCTGCGTTCCATCCCCCTGCTGCACTACATTGATCACTTCCTTACCTGGTGTGTCTGCTGAAACCCGCGGTGGTTCGAGCGGTGCTGGCTTCCCTGGACTGAGGGGCAGTCTGGCGGCATCTCCCCGGGATTTGACCATCTATGTACCTAGGCTCCTCTAAAAGCATCCTGAGCTGCCTGATCCTCTCCAACTGAGCCTACACTTGTTACTTTGGATGCCTGGACTCATCCCCCCTCAGGTACTAATATTGTTTGTAATCCCCACTATTCTCTACTAACATCCTCCACACCCTTATGCTTTGAACCATTCCCTCCCTGTGTGTTATCCGTACCCTCCCTACACACCTCCTTTCCTTACCCACTCAGTGACCCCTTCTCGTACCCCCCTTTCTACTGCTTTTTTTCTACAATATTTGACTGAGGGTATCATTTGGAGCACCATTTTCCCTCCCGAAGCACCAGAGGGTCGCCTGAGTGGACTCCTTGGGACCCTGTTTGAGCTACCCTTGCATTGTCTCAGGGCACATTATAACTGTACCTTATCTGCTCTCTGACCTGGTCTGTGCAGCACCCACTCACTAAAAGGCTGTTCTATATGTCATTTTTTTTTTACTATGTTTCTCTTTTTTTTTTATTTTTTTTATTTCTTTCTTTTTCTTATAATGTAAACTTGGCTGTATTTCAACTGGTAATTTTCTATGCGATACTGCCCTCATGTGGTGTTTTTGTAATATGCTGCAATCTGTAATATTCATATGGCAAATGCTACAGTTAATATCTTAACACCCTACAGTGCCATTGTTTATCTGACACCAAGTTTAGCGCTGAGCTTAACAATTACATTTCTTACATGTGGTTACCAATACTCAGACCAAATCTGTATCATTAACTGACCGCATCTTATCGCTGAATGTGGTGATCATTACGCTACTGCCTCTACCTGCATGTTTTCTCATTGCAGGTTTTGTTGACCATTTGATTTGATTTGAGCGTTGCTCCGCCTGGAATGACGCTCCAATTGCTCTCCTGCCGATGTTATTACTGATAAAGTTGCTTTTTTTTTTCTTTGACGTATATCTATTGCAAATTTTATTTCATTTTATTTAATTTAATTTCTGTGTTTATTTTACTGCTACTCCTATTTCGGCGGTGATCCCATTGCTATATATGGGACCTACTGAGTGTTTCTTATAAGCTAGTTACCTCTCTGCGGGAAGCTATCTTGAACCGCAGTTTCAATGTAATTGTCTAATGTTCTAAATCTGACCCCTACCTGTAATAATCAAACGGATATATTTTTTCACTATCGACTTCCTCTCTTTACAACCTTCATAACTGTCCTCCTCTACAGGGGCATGGACAAATTTGTCGATAAAGTAATGCCTCCCAAACAACAGAATAATGCAAACAAAGCCTCAAAAAAGAAGCCCAACGCTCAAAAATCTGGGCCACCTTCCCCATCCTTCTCTGAAAATGATAGCCTAGATTCTCCGGGAACTACTGCCACCCCCCTGACGGCAAAAGAAATCGCAGATTTCATGATGCCACTTATGGATAAACGTTTTGAAGACCTCCAGACGCGTCTAGAGGCAGGCCTTACTCGTATAGATTCCCACGCCTCTCATATAACTGCTTTAGAAACCAGAGTTAGTGATGTGGAGGATCGCCTACACTCTTGTCAGGAAGGTGGAGACAGCAATGACAGGGCTATCCTACAACTACAAGAAAAGGTAGACGAGTTAGAAAATAGGTCCCGGCGACACAATTTGAGATTCATAGGTGTTCCGGAATCTATAGTGGGCCAAACTTTAACAACTTTTCTCACTGTTGACCTACCCAAAGCGTTGGGGGTTCTGACTGACTTAGAAATTCCCCATATTGAAAGAGCCCACAGAATTGGCATAGAACAAGAGGGTCCTAGACGTAGGCCTCGTCCAGTCATAGCCCGCTACCTGTCAGGTCCGGGTGTTTTTGTGAATCCGTTAACCTGGAACCAACCACAGGGGTAGGTGCTGGGGTATGAAGAAAACAGGGAGGACGAAGGAAGTTCCGTTTCATATATTTATTAAAGTAACAATTCAGTAAGGAGTTAAATGACTAGTTGTTAATCATCATTATACTGAAGTATTGCAGGAATGACAGAAATAATATGCAAGAGAAAACTCAGAAATAAATAAAAGAAATGTTCATGGAAACATATGCAAAAACAAGCTGAAGAATAAATGTTGAATTGTCCAAATATAAACAGGCTTTGATGCTGAACTGCAGATTGTGTTTAACTGGTTAATGCAGACATGGAGAATTAACTGTAAGAATTTGCAATGGAGTTTTAAGAGTTAACTGAGAGACTGTGAAGAATTATCCTTGTAATGACAACATAGAAAAAGTACTGAATTGGGTTACTTGCGGGTTCCGGAGATCACTGTGAAACTGTAGTAGATGGCAAGGTGATGAATGGGTTAAATGCAGAGTTGAACAAACGAACAGCTGAGGGAATTGGAATCCTCCAGACTTTGTATGATAGGCAGACAGACAAGGTAACCTCATGCAGGACACTGGGAATTCAAGTATTTCCAATAGGTGTGCAATTGACTGATAGCACAATGGAGAGCCGGTAGATCTTTGGCAGTGAAGGCTGCAAAACGGACCTCTGGGAACGGAGGCGATATCTGGACCACGGGAATCACACAGGAATGCACGGAGAGAGTTCAGAGCTAGAGCACAGCTTTGATACAACAAAGCACTGGCCCAGAGTGACATAATCCCAGCCTACTTAAAGGCAGCACAAGCACGGGATTGGCTTACACCTGCCCACAGGTGTTTTCACAAGTGCTCAGTATTAGCTATTTGGTCTCCAACATGGCCACCTCCTATACAGCAGACACACCGCAGTGCCTTAGGCCATTTGGTCCCCGCACTCACAGTTCCCAGACTCTGCATTACCTGTGCCATTGATCACGCCGTGTCCCCACACGGGCGCACAGCACCGCGAGCAACCGCACAGGCAACGGATGAACCCCAGAACCCGCAAAGGTGAGAGACCGGTTCGTGACAGTACCCCCTCTTCTACGGGTGGTCTCCGAACACCTTTGAACCTTGTCAGGATTTTTGGAGAAGTATTTCTGTACCAGTCTTGGAGCATGAACATCTTCAGAGAAAACCCAGGATCTCTCCTCCGGGCCGTAACCCTTCCAGTCGACCAGAAACTGTAAACGTCCATATCGGGAACGTGAGTCCACAATCTCTTTAACTTCAAATTCCTCATTCTGCAAAGAGTGAACTTTAGGAGATTTGGACTGGGTAGTACGGAACTTATTGAGAATCAAAGGCTTCAGTAAAGATGTATGAAAGGCGTTAGGAATTCTCAAAGACGGTGGCAGCTTGACTTTGTATGACACAGGGTTGAGTACCTTTACAATGGGAAATGGACCAATAAACCTGGGAGCAAATTTCTTAGAAGGAACTTTGAACTTGAGATTGCGCGTAGAAATCCAAACTTGGTCTCCCACTTTGTAATTCGGTACAGCTTTACGTTTTTTATCTGCAAAAGATTTATAACGAGCGGAAGTTTTGACCAAGGACTTACGTACACAACTCCAGATGCTAGATAGACGTTGAAGCTCTTGATCTGCCGCTGGGACCTCTAGGGCTGGCAATGGATGAAACTCTGGCACACGAGGATGAAAGCCGAAGTTAATATAAAAGGGCGTAGATTCTGAAGATGAATGGAAGAGATTATTATGAGCAAATTCTGCCAATGGAAGGTAGTCAACCCAGTCATCCTGTGAGGACGATATATATAGCCGGAGAAATGTTTCAAGGTCTTGGTTGACTCTCTCAGTTTGTCCATCTGTCTGAGGATGATATGCAGAAGAAAAGTTCAACTTGACATTTAAAGATGAACAAAGCGACCTCCAAAACTTGGCCACAAACTGTGTTCCCCGATCAGAAACAATTTCTCGAGGAAGGCCATGCAACTTGAAGATTTCAGAGATGAACAATCTGGCTAGTAAAGGGGCTGATGGTAACCCAGTTAATGGAATGAAATGGGCCATTTTCGAAAATCGATCCACTATCACCCAAATGGTATTTCGCCCTTTTGATGGAGGTAGATCGGTCACGAAATCCATTGAGATATGAGTCCATGGTTGTTTGGGTATGGATAGTGGATGTAACAAACCTGGTGGAGAACTTCTTGGACTCTTATGTTGGGCACATTTAGGACATGCTGCTATAAACTCTTGAACATCGGCTTTAAGACGTGGCCACCAATAAGACTGTTGAATAAACTTGAGAGTCTTTAGAACCCCAGGATGACCCATGAAGGAAGAGGAGTGAGCCCAGGTAAGCAGCCGTTTTCGAAGACTTGTGGCGACAAAGGTCTTGCCAGGCGGAGGAACTGGAGAGGTTCGAGTCATTAAAAAGGACCTAGGATTCACAATGGCTTGATTCGTGGTAGCATCATTTAATTCAGAAGAAGCAAAGGACCGGGAAAGGGCATCTGCCTTTTTGTTCTGAGACCCTGGACGATAGGTGAGTTTGAAATCAAATCGTGAGAAGAAAAGCGCCCATCGGGCTTGTCGTGGATTCAAACACTGAGCTGACTGCAGATACAGAAGATTCTTATGATCAGTATAAACTGTAATGCGATGTTGAGCTCCTTCTAGAAGGTATCTCCACTCCTCAAATGCCAACTTGATGGCAAGTAACTCTTGCTCACCGATTGCATAATTACGTTCTGCCGGGAGGAACTTACGGGAGAAATATCCGCAGGGATGGACCTTTTTATCTTCAAAGACTTGTGACAACACAGCTCCTACTGCTTCTGTAGATGCATCCACCTCTAGTAGAAAGGGACGATTCAGATCAGGCTGTCGAAGAATGGGGGCTGACACAAAGGCTTGCTTTAAATCAGAGAAGACTTTGATTGCTTCTGAAGACCAGTTCGTAGGATTTGCTCCCTTACAAGTTAGGGCTGTGATGGGAGCAGCTAACGTAGAATAATTCTTAATGAATCTCCTATAGAAATTAGCAAAGCCGAGAAATCGCTGAATCCCCTTGAGAGTTGTAGGAGTGGACCAATCTCGGATAGCTTGTACCTTACCGGGATCCATACATAGCTCTGATCCAGAAATGATGTAACCAAGGAACGGTATGGAAGATACTTCAAAAGTGCACTTCTCTAACTTACAATAAAGTTGATTTTTCCTCAGACGTGTCAGTACCTCTTTAACTTGGTGACGGTGAGACTTTATATCCCTAGAGAATATTAGGATATCATCCAGGTACACTACTAGACACTTGTAGAGAAGATCACGAAAAAGTTCATTCACATAGCTTTGAAAAACTGCAGGTGCATTACAAAGACCGAAAGGCATTACAAGGTATTCGTAATGCCCATCCCGGGTATTAAAAGCAGTCTTCCACTCGTCCCCTTCTCGGATGCGGATTAAATTGTAGGCCCCTCGGAGATCCAGTTTTGTAAACACAGTAGCTCCTTTTACCCGGTCAAATAATTCTGGAATTAAGGGTAATGGATACTTGTTTTTCACAGTGATCTCATTGAGTCCACGGTAATCTATGCATGGTCGTAACCCACCGTCCTTCTTCTTAACGAAAAAGAATCCGGCTCCTGCAGGTGAAGAAGATGGTCTGATAAATCCTTTGGTTAGATTTTCTTGTATATAATCAGACATAGCTTGCGTCTCTGGGATGGATAGCGGATAAATTCGTCCCCTAGGAGGTGTTTTACCCGGAACCAGGACAATTGGGCAGTCCCATTCGCGATGAGGAGGTAGAGAGTCTGCTGCTTGTTTACTGAAAACATCCGCAAAGGATTGATACACCGGAGGTAGGTCGGGAAGGCTGATTGACCGGAGAGGTACAATTGAGGCTAAACAGTTCTTGGTACAAGATTTACCCCATGAAAGGACTTCCATGGTTTGCCAATTAAGTTGAGGGTTATGTTTCTGCAGCCAAGGTAAACCAAGTATCACATCTTGAGAGGCTTTGGGAATCACGTAGAAGGAGAGGTATTCGGAATGGAGCACACCAACTTTCATCTTGAGACATACGGTTCGATGAGTAATTATACCATCTGGAATTCGACTTCCATCCACTGCTGTAACGGCAACTGCTGCTTCCAGAGGCATGGTTTGAACTTTAGACCGCATGACAAAGGCTGAGGAGATGAAGTTCTCGGCTGCCCCAGAATCTAGGAGAGCTGAAACTTTCACTGTAGAACTTGGCACTTCTAATTGAATAGACAAGGTCGGCTCTTTCCCAGAACGTGATTCTAGAGTAACTCCTAGCTTAACCTCTCTTGAATAAGCTAGGAGCGAGAGTTTCCCGGTCGGAGTTTGCAGAATTTAACTAAGTGTTCAGAGGACCCACAGTACATGCAGAGGTTACCCTGTCGACGACGAAGTCGTTCCTCTTCTGTGAGGCGAGAGCGCCCAATCTGCATAGGTTCGTCTGTCGTTACCGGAGACTGTGATGAAGAATCTTGTCGAGGCCTAGGATGATAACGTGGACTGGATCGCTCTGCCCTGGATTTCTCTAAACATCGCTCCCTGTAGCGTAGGTCAAGTTTGTTACAGAGAGAAATCAATTCATCCAGTTTAGTTGGCACATCCCGGATAGTTAAATCGTCCTTGATTCTCTCAGAAAGTCCATTCCAAAACGCGGCGATCAGGGCCTCCTCATTCCAGTTTAACTCTGAAGACAACGTGCGAAACTGAACAATATATTGATTGACAGGACGTAAACCTTGACGTAGACGGAGAATCTCCAAAGATCCTGAGGTGGTCCTGCCGGGTTCGTCAAAGATTCTCCGGAAAGAAGATACAAACTCTTTGTAATTAGAGAGGATAGGATCACCTCTCTCCCATAATGGTGATGCCCACTCCAGAGCCTGACCGGAGAGGAGGGCAATAATATATGCGACCTTAGAACGAGCTGATGGGAAACTGGCGGACATCAGTTCGAACTGGATCTCGCATTGATTCAGGAATCCCCTGCAAAGTTTTGGAGTTCCGTCAAACTTACTCGGAGAGGGTAACTGCAAGCGGGACGTAGGCAGCATCACAGGAGAAGCTGTAGTGGTAACTGGGACAACCGGAGTTGGAATCTGGACTTGAGACGTTTTAATTGCTGTATGAAGAGTCTCTAAACGGTCTGCCATAGTTTGCATAAACTGCACTATTTGTGTCTGTATAGACTCCTGGTTTTCCAGACGGGAAAGGATATTTGACGTAGCACCGCCTCCTGCGAATTGGTCACTTGACGGATCCATGTGGCCAGTGCTTACTGTCAGGTCCGGGTGTTTTTGTGAATCCGTTAACCTGGAACCAACCACAGGGGTAGGTGCTGGGGTATGAAGAAAACAGGGAGGACGAAGGAAGTTCCGTTTCATATATTTATTAAAGTAACAATTCAGTAAGGAGTTAAATGACTAGTTGTTAATCATCATTATACTGAAGTATTGCAGGAATGACAGAAATAATATGCAAGAGAAAACTCAGAAATAAATAAAAGAAATGTTCATGGAAACATATGCAAAAACAAGCTGAAGAATAAATGTTGAATTGTCCAAATATAAACAGGCTTTGATGCTGAACTGCAGATTGTGTTTAACTGGTTAATGCAGACATGGAGAATTAACTGTAAGAATTTGCAATGGAGTTTTAAGAGTTAACTGAGAGACTGTGAAGAATTATCCTTGTAATGACAACATAGAAAAAGTACTGAATTGGGTTACTTGCGGGTTCCGGAGATCACTGTGAAACTGTAGTAGATGGCAAGGTGATGAATGGGTTAAATGCAGAGTTGAACAAACGAACAGCTGAGGGAATTGGAATCCTCCAGACTTTGTATGATAGGCAGACAGACAAGGTAACCTCATGCAGGACACTGGGAATTCAAGTATTTCCAATAGGTGTGCAATTGACTGATAGCACAATGGAGAGCCGGTAGATCTTTGGCAGTGAAGGCTGCAAAACGGACCTCTGGGAACGGAGGCGATATCTGGACCACGGGAATCACACAGGAATGCACGGAGAGAGTTCAGAGCTAGAGCACAGCTTTGATACAACAAAGCACTGGCCCAGAGTGACATAATCCCAGCCTACTTAAAGGCAGCACAAGCACGGGATTGGCTTACACCTGCCCACAGGTGTTTTCACAAGTGCTCAGTATTAGCTATTTGGTCTCCAACATGGCCACCTCCTATACAGCAGACACACCGCAGTGCCTTAGGCCATTTGGTCCCCGCACTCACAGTTCCCAGACTCTGCATTACCTGTGCCATTGATCACGCCGTGTCCCCACACGGGCGCACAGCACCGCGAGCAACCGCACTGGCAACGGATGAACCCCAGAACCCGCAAAGGTGAGAGACCGGTTCGTGACACTACCTGGACTATAGAGCGAAAGAAAAGATCTTGGCGTCCTGTCGTAGGTCTCAGGGTCTAGTGGTAGGAGGGACTAAAATACTGATCTTCCAAGATTTCTCAGCGTCAGTCACACAGAAACGTAAAGAATTTTCTGAGATATGCACCTTTCTTCATGGTGAAAAAATTAGGTTTTCCTTGCTATATCCGGCAAAATTGAGGGTGATGGAGGATGGTAAGCCGATTTACTTCTCTAACCCACTGGAGGCTAAATCATACTCTAAGCCTCCTCAGCTGTCCCCTCGCTCCCCTCGTAGATGACTTGCAGACACAAAAAGGTCGATTACAGGGTAGGGGAATCATGATTACTATTGGTTCCCTGAGGTAGGGTTACTGTGCTGTTGATGAAACACTTCCTCTGTTACTGGATTTGTTTTATTTTCGCTTGTTTGTTATATATTTCTATTTTGGGTTTCAGGTGCGCACATCTAATTTTAGATGATGCCCACCACTGTACTGGTTTGGTTGGAAATTTGAAAATATGGTGTTTAGAGGTAATTTGGATGATATTTATTGGTTGTATATTGTTCACTGCGAGTCCTGAGATGCTGCTATGGGTTTTTTTTTTTTTTGTCTCTCTATTTCCTGCCTTCTATGCCATGGTGGGATGTAGCTGTTCCTTTGCCAAATGGGTGATGAGCCGTCCCCGGGATCCTCTACCTGATGTCACCCTCTTACTGGTACTTGACCCCTGGTGGGGGGATGGGTAGCCATGTCGTCTCCACATTTAGGTATTGACCCCCCCCACACTTAAACCGTTACACATGGTATCATGGAACGTCGGCGGACTTAATACTCCGGTAAAACGAAAGAGAGTTATTACCCACCTTAAACGGTTTACCCCGGACATCATATTTTTGCAAGAAACACATTGGGTCACCACAGAGGAAAACACACTTAAGGCCCCTTGGTTAGGCTCTTGTATATCCGCTCCTTATCATCGTAAGGCGAGAGGAGTGGCGATAGTATTTCACAAAGACCTCCCGTTCACTATCTTGTCACAGATTGTCGACCCGGAGGGCCGTTACGTCATATTGGACATCGACCTGTACCATACCCAATATACTCTAGTCAACCTTTATGCCCCTAAAATAAATCCACATGTATTTATCCGAGATCTTGGCTACACCCTCCAGGGCAGAACGAATCATTCCCTTATCATAGGAGGAGATTTTAATATGGTAGAAGACCCCTCTTTAGACAAAAGGCCACCAGGGCACAGACCTTCTAACTTCTATGCCCACCTCTACCAGTCTTTTAAGTTAGACTTAGGTCTATCAGACCCTTGGCGCCTTTGAACCCTACAGACAAAACTCATACACACCTATCAATGGTCCATGGGTCTCTCTCACGTATCGATAGGATCCTTACTTCAGATACTCTACTCAATAATATAACTCACACCGATATTCACAATTTAATGGTGTCGGATCATGCTCCAGTTTCCATATCTCTGACTCATTCACACATGCACCCTCACAGCCGCATATGGAGATTTTCACATTACTTAGCACACTCTGACGATTTTAAGACCTACATGATTGGTCATTGGACTAATTATGTCGATGACAACCTTGAACACTGGGAGGATCCCGTTCTTTTCTGGAGTGCCTCTAAGGCGGTTATGAGGGGTCACATAATCAGCTACGTCTCACAGAAAAACAAACACTCTAGGAAGGAATATGAAGCACTTCGTGCTGAAATGCAAGCTTCCTTTGCTCAATACATTAATGCACCTTCGGATGATACCAAAACTTCGTATAAACAAGCACGTCAATTACTGGAGACATACCTTACCACTAAGACAAAACAGTCGATTGACTTTACACGAAACAAATATTATCGCTGGGGTAATAAAGCAGGGAAACTCTTAGCAACAATGTCTAGGCCATTCAGGAAACGCCATATTATTGCCACGTTGAAACACCCTGATATGGGAGCTTTACTGACCAAGACTTCAGATATAAATGCACAATTCCGTCACTACTTTGAAAATGCATTTCGCTCAACCCCTATTAACCTGACTGACCAGATGACTATCCTCTCAGACTCAGTGCTCCCTAAATTGACGTCTGATCAGAGAGAAGCGATTGCAGGCCCAATAACTATGGATGAAATCAATAGAACTATATCTAACCTTCCTAATGGAAAGTCTCCGGGACCCGATGGTCTGTCAAGTGACTACTACCGAATCTTGCAAGCCCACCTTGCCCCGACCTTGCTAGAATTATTTAGGTCTATACATGAAAAGAAAGCTCCATACCCGTCTTTCAATGATGCTTTCATGACCCTACTTCCCAAACCAGATAAAGATCCGAGTCTGTTGACATCTTACAGGCCTATAAGCCTGTTAAATGTTGATTACAAAATACTGGCCAAAATCATGGCAACACGTCTACAGACTATATTACCATCCATCCTCTCGGACCATCAAATGGGATTCGTACAGGGACGTCATGCAGTTAGGGCCATTAGGACGGCTATAGCGGCTGTTGTGGTGGCCCAAAACCCGACACCCACTCAAAATATACTAGTCAGCTTAGATATTCATAGGGCCTTTGACTCTATACTCTGGTCGCACCTTTATACTGTATTAGAAAAAAAAGGCTTTGATGATACTTTTATAAATTTTATAAAATACATATACCATGATCCAAATACCTCCCTGTTGGTTAATGGCCTCGTAAGCCCAAGCTTTACACTAGAAAGAGGCACCCATCAGGGTTGCCCCTTATCGCCCCTCCTCTTTAACATAGCACTAGGGGCTGGCAAGTGGAGAGGACTTGCAGTGTCCCAGCTCTCCCCAAACGGCACACATTAGGGCACCTAACCTTCCATTCCCACACTCCTAACTAGCTAAAAGATACCCAAGGAGTCCCCCTTACCCTGCTGCTAACTCCTGGGGAACCCGCGGAGTCGGGGAGCGCTTTTAAGCGCTCCTGCGGACTGCGGCCTACCCCCCCAAACGGAAGCCGGGGCCTGGAGTAGTGACGACGACTGACGGCACCCACCCGCCATCCATCCGCTACACACGGGCTCCCTGCTGAGATCGGGCTGCCCTCCCTGCACTTACTGAGACCCGCCGGCGGAACGAGGGGACAGACCTCCATGAAGCGGTGAGTGCGCTCCATAGCCGGAGCCCGCCCTGCGATCGCTGCGCCGGCTGCCCGCACTGATCCGCCTGGACACTCGCGGGCTGGCTGCCCCCCTCCTGCGGCTCCGAGACGCGGCGGCTTCTCCCGTCCGGCTGCTCGGCTGCCTCGGACGCTGACCCCTCACCTCATACGCTCTACAGACTTCAGAGTCCACCGCACTCCCGGACACCCGGCCTTTGAAGATCCCGGCCGGGGATTGCTGACCCGTCTGGCGCAATACACCCCGCATGAAAGCACACTCCCACCTCACCAACATACTCTCATATAGGTGCTAGAGAGGCTCGGACATCCCTCTGCTCTTGGGGCTGGATTGCAGTGCTCGGGGGGCTCCATCACCCTCCTGCAAGCTGAGGCCTAGTTACCCTTCTGAATCCGGGGACTCCATTTCTACATAATACCCAGCAGGCACCGGTACTCACCAAGCCACAGGCTCTATACTGCAGCTCACTTCGAAGACTCCCCCTAGTGTGGTAATTTACTGAAGAAATATATTTCTGCTCAAATGAGAGATATTATATGATCACATCTCTGCCTCTCAGATCCTATAATGTTTCAAGATATGCATCTAAACCGGCTGCCGTGGCCACTGCCGCCGTAATATGCCGCTGATGCAAACCCACGGGGAGCCATACCGCTGAAGGCACTCTTATGCTAATCATGTAATCATACCTCACCTCGTCAACTCGATCCCGGGAATTTGAGCATCTCGATGCTGACTGAGTGATGTCCAAGAACAAGAAATCTTACCAGAAGACCGGCAAACCGACTCCTCGGGGGAACATGTCGCAACCTGCAATGAGGCCCTTCTTACAACCTACTTCGCCCGCTCCATCTGACAACCCTCCTTCAGCAATCTCCCCCATTCTCCCGCCTGCTCCCCACCCGTCTTCTCCAAGCGCAGATACACCACATGCTCGCCCCTCGGGTGGCAAAGATCTGCAAGATATATTAGCTTATATGAAGACTCTACCCACTAAACAAGACTTACAAGACACAGTGAGACGTGAACTGGCTGCTATGAGGCAGGATATTTCCCACATCTCTGACCGGGTGTCGAGCTTAGAAGATCATCAAACTTCCTCTGATACTTTTCTAAAGTCATTGACGACCGTCATTGAAACCCAATCATCGGAGATTCGCTCCCTCCAGCTGCGGTTGACAGATTTGGACAACAGAGGGAGGAGAAACAATATTCGTGTACATGGCCTACCGGAAGAAGTTCCTCCATCAGGCCTGATCGATGCCCTAACGAAGATATTTAACGAGATCCTAGGTAACGACCCTAATGATACCATCACCTTCGATAGGGCCCATCGCGCTCTGAAACCAAGAGGCCTCCCCGCAGATAGACCATGTGATGTCATATGCAGATTGCATTATTTCTCCCAAAAAGAAGACATCATGCGCAAAGTGCTCCAACTTGATGGAGTGGACTTCAATGGTTCCGCGATACAAATTTACCAAGATTTGTCCTGGCACAGATTACAACAACGAAAAGCCCTCAAGCCCCTGACGGAAGAATTTCGCAAACGTCAATTGAAATATCGGTGGGGCTTCCCCTTCAGCCTCCAGGTCTCCTCATCCGGAAAAACCCACACCCTCAACTCCTACTCGGATCTCCCAGAGTTCTGCACGGGACTTGGCATACCAAAACCTGACCTACGCGATTGGGACTTCCCTATTCCAGAGCTCCCATCTTTCCAACCCCTGAACACAGGACCACCTTGGCAGGTGGTACGAAAGGATGGAGGGAAAGGCACAATTGGATCCCCTCCCAACAAAGATTCACATGTTACCTGACCGAATATCTAGGCCCCTTTGTTTGTCCTAGTCCTACTTCAGGTATCTTTACAGGTTACAGCGTGACACTATTCTTGGATTATAGCGTGATATCACTTCACGCTACTGAGGAACCTCCATGTGAACTTCCGCTGTTACTGAGGCCCTGGCCTCATCTCCCCGATACGTAATGGGTCATTGATTATTACTATCTCTTGTGCTATTATTACGAGATTTCTTATATTTTTCACTATTCGAAGATTTCCTTATGTTGATGAGGTTTAAGGTTCATAGCTTATTTACACTCAGTTCAGTTTATATATGTATACTCTTTACTACAATGTCTTCTCTCATTATCATCATGCCTTTGGCGGTGGCTCCCTTATCCGCCCCATACCCGCCTCTGGCTGTTTGGTCTCATGGGTACCCAATCCTTAGACGGATTGGTTACCCCAATGCGGGTTTTTTTGAATGTTGTTTGAATGTTATTATAGTTTTTTCTTCATGCTCTGTTCCTCTCTTTTTCCTCCCTACTTCTCTTCCTCTCCTTTCACTGGCCATTCTGAACTCAACGCACTCCATCATAACACATATCTCCTATGACGTCCACCGGCAAACTTAAAATCGCTTCGATTAACGCGAAGGGTCTCAATGTTCCGGAGAAAAGATCATCTCTTTTGAGGTCCCTCTGGGCTGATAGAGTGGATGTTGCAATGGTCCAGGAGACGCATTTTAAAATTTCAGCTAAGAATCCTCCCCTGACCAATTACCGCTACCCCCAGGCTTTTTACAATAACAACCCAGATTCTAAGTCGAAGGGCGTAGCGATAGTGTTTTCCAGGACCCTCCAGCTGTCAGACATCTCAGTCCATAAATTGGTCCCGGGTCGTCTCCTGATGGTGCGTTGTAAAATATGCACCTGTCCATACACATTTATTGCACTTTACGCCCCAAATAAGGATCAGGTCCCATTTTTCCGCAATGCACTCTTCCAAATGGAGCCACTCCTTTCTGGGGTGGTTGTTCTTGGAGGTGATCTGAACTGGATAATGGATCCATCACTAGACTCATCTTCTAATGCTCCCTGGACCTCCCAACGCCAATACCGACAGGTTAGGAGACTGTTTCACGACCTCCAACTGGCTGACTCCTGGCGGGTTCTTCACCCCTCAAATAGGGACTACTCCTTCTATTCCCCCCCACACAATGCCTATTCCCGCCTCGATTATTTATTTCTGAGTCACAGGCACCTCCCCTTATTAATAGACTCCTCCATCGGCTCGATAACCTGGTCTGATCATGCCCCAGTACACATGACGCTTTCGACCCCCCAGAATACCCCAGGTCAATGGACCTGGCGCCTCAACGAGTCACTGCTGCAAGATCAATATTGCAGGGGTGAAATAGAAAAAGCTCTGGCTGAGTTCTTCTCCATGAATGACACCAATGATGTCTAAAAGATCACCCTATGGGAAGCACATAAATGCACCATACGAGGTAAACTCATACAGTTGGGGACATTTATGAAGAAGCAGAAATCAGCACTAATCACTAAATTACTAAACCAACTACATTGTCTCGAGTCCCTGCATAAATCGACCCTGTCGGAAACCGACTACTTAGAACTACTAGATACACGGGCCCAACTAAAGAAATCCCTTACTGATAGTATCCAACTCTCTGTTCGAAAAAGTAACTCTAAATACTACCAGTGGGGTAATAAACCTGGTCGCCTTTTGGCCCAGGCTCTCAAAGCCCAACGCTCCTCCTTGTACATTAACAATGTAAAAGATCTCGGGAATACCCTCCGATTCAAAACCCCAGAAATCGCGGCAAGCTTCAAACAGTACTACTCCCTTCTATATAATCTAGAAAATCGATCGGACGACACCGCTCCCCCATACGATTTTTTACAGGCGAAGACGTATCTAGAAAAGGTGTCCTACCCCGTCCTACTACCTTTAGACAGGGAAGCATTGGAACTACCCTTTACCCAACAAGAACTGGAGACTGCCCTGACCATGACACAGTCTGGCAAGAGCCCAGGACCAGATGGCTTCACCATCACCTATTATAAACAATTCAGAGATCTCACATCCCCTTACCTTCTCCAAGCCTTTAATTCAATATCCGCAAACACCCATTTCTCTAGCCAATCCTTAGAAGCACACATCTCCGTTCTGCCCAAGCCCGGTAAGGACCCCTCGGTGTGCTCCAGCTATAGACCCGTATCTCTCCTAAACGTCGATGTCAAACTCTTCGCAAAATTAATGGCAAACAGACTGAACGCATTCCTGCCTTCCCTAATCCACATCGACCAGGTGGGGTTTGTCCCAGGCCGCGAGGCTAAGGATAACACCACTAAGGTACTGAGCCTGATTCATATTGCATCCCAGAGTGGCCCACCCACAGTGTTGTTGTCCACTGATGCTGAAAAGGCTTTTGACAGGGTCGGTTGGGGCTTTATGGAGCATATTGGACTGGGTCCCCGGATGCTTGATAGGATAATGGGTCTTTATAGATTTCCCACAGCACGGGTCCGAGTGAACGGATCTTTGTCCGAATCCTTCCCCATTAGCAATGGGACACGACAGGGTTGCCCATTATCCCCTCTACTCTTTGTCCTCTGTATCGAAGCTTTTACTAGAGCTATTAGGGCCAATGACAACATCAAGGGCTTGACGATTGGTGATACGGAGCACAAACTTTCCCTGTTTGCTGATGATCTACTAGCCACAATAATGCACCCGATATCCTCCCTCCCCCACTTTATGCGAGAGCTATCACACTTCGGATCACTCTCCAACTTTAAGATCAACATGTCCAAATCATGTGCCTTGAACATCTCCTCCCCCCCCGACACCGTAGCTAAACTTAAACAATCCTTCCCCTTTACTTGGAACGCTTCTCATTTGTCTTACCTGGGAATACAACTGCCAAACGACTTATCTCATTTATACACTTTAAACTTTACCCCCCTCCTCCGAACACTCAGGGCTGATTATAGCAGATGGTACCTCAGGCCACTCTCTTGGCTGGGGAGGGTGAACGTTGTAAAGATGAATACTCTCCCCAAACTACTCTACAAACTACAGACCCTCCCCATACAGATCCCAGACTCCTGGTTCAGATCCATCCAACTTTTAATACAACAATTCATCTGGTCTCGGAGACGGCCAAGAATAAGCCGATCCATTATGATCCGCTCTACCCGAAGTGGTGGTTTCCAATTGCCTGACATCAGAGGATACTATTGGGCAATACTGCTCAATAGGGTTCTGGACTGGACGAGGAGTCGAGACACAAAGCAATGGGTGGCTATAGAGGGACTATACATGCAACAATTCCCAGAGATCTTTCCCTGGCTCCCCTCCCTGCCCAAACCCCCCTCCCCCCACCCAACTATTACAGCAACCCTCTCCTTCTGGAAAAAGGCGCGCCGCTGGCCCTTCCTTTCCTCTGATTTTGGCCCACTGACCTCTTTTCTAGCTAACCCCGACTTCCAGCCCGGCCTAACGCCCTCTCACTTTCGTGACTGGGCCCTTGAAGGCCTCTTTAGAGTGGGTCAGATGGCAGTTTCCTCAGGAGTTAAACAATTTTCAGAAATACGATCCAAATGGGAAATCCCGCAACGTGACTTTTGGAAGTATCTACAACTTAGACACTTTTTGCACTCCGAGCGTAGGTATCTCCGGGCCTCACGAGAGTTAACCCAGTTCGAGAGAATGTGCGTCGCCACATGCCCCCCCCCCCCCCCCAGCACACCATCTCCTCACTTTATAGACTACTGCAGACCCCAAACGCCCAGACGCCCACGCCCTTCCAGCTGGCTTGGGAAAGAGACCTCGGAATTCCCCTAACAGACAAAGACTGGCAGATGATATTCCTCAAATCCTACAAAAGCTCAGTCTGCATACAAGTCAGGGAAACTCAATATAAGCTCTTGATGAGATGGTACAGGCACCCCTCTCTCCTCCACTTCATGTATCCTGGAGTGACGGACAGATGTTGGAGATGTCTCGGCGCCACGGGCTCCCTGATGCTTATCTGGTGGAACTGTCCCCTACTAAAACCATTCTGGAGGGATGTTGTATCCATCTCTCAAGACATACTTCACACTCCGGTCCCCACAGACGCTGCCTTCTGGTTGCTTTCCCATTCCTCAATCTCACTGGCTCAGCATAAAACATCGCTACTTCGACACCTGTCTAATGCAGCGAGGGCAGTCATCCCCACACTATGGAGATCTCAACTCCCACCCACTAGGAAACTATGGTTTAACAGAATTAGTTATTACATGAATATGGAAAACATCCTCCTGGTCTCCAGAGATAAACTCTCGGAGTTTATGACCATATGGATGCCCTGGATAGAGTATATGTCTTCCAAAGATTATAAGGACTATGTCTATGCTGTCAAATGATTTAACCACGCAATTGATCAAATGGATAGATTGTACCACCCCACCCCCCCAATTTGATAGCTACCCCCAGTCTGGTCACACACTGCTCTCTCTCTTCTATTCCTCTCATTTCATTCCTCTCTCTCTTCTACAACTTCTCCACAATGCTATTAAAGATATTACGATTGCATTATAGTATGGATTGATGCCGACAGGACATCGGATGGATGTTACAGAAACACCTACTAACGCTAGTGCCTACACTGACCTCCAGTGATGGGGACGATACGCTACCCTACTCTTTACGGCTATGATGTATTAGACCTTCATTTGTGTCCTGACGATTTCCTTCTTCTTTTGTTGAAATGTGATGCAATCCTTGTATTGTTATACTGTTCTAAATAAAAACAGATTATACAAAAAAACATAGCACTAGATCCCTTATTACGCACTCTTCAACAATGGCATGTCTTTCAGGGGGTTAGGATTGGGTGCAGAGAAATAAAGATCTCTGCATTCGCAGACGACATATTGTTGTATATATCTAACCCGGAACACTCCTTAGACCAAATTCTACACATGATTAACTTATATGGTTCCATATCGGGCCTACAACTTAACATGGACAAGTCTGTGGCAATGCTCCTCAAGGGTACATTAACCCAACCCCGCTGGGCTTCCCATTTATCTCTGCAATGGGCCAGAACATTTATCCCTTACTTGGGAATAATTCTGCCCCGGAATCCGACCAACCTATATCAGTTAAATATTAAAAAGGTAATACATACTCTTATGGACGATGTGAAGCATTGGGAACGCCTGTCACTCTCTTTCCTGGGACGAGCAGATCTCTTAAAAATGGTAGTAATGCCTAGAATATTATACCCACTACAAAACCTTCCAGTACTTTTGACTAAAGCGGACACGGCTCAATTAAACGCTTTAATTAGGAAATTTATATGGAAAGGTGGGCGCGCGCGCATAACCTTACGGAAGCTACACCAACCAAAATCAAATGGTGGGATTAACTTCCCTGATATCACTGGGTATAATCAATCAGCTCTCTTGCGACTTTTAAGAGATTGGTTACAGAGGACATCGATTTATACTGATGTCTCTTTGGAACAAGAATTTCTGAGGGACACTGCATTAATAGGCTTATTACACCAACATGATCGAGAAGTGGAGGAACATATCCAATTGAATCCTTTGCTTTGGTCAACGCGGAGGCTTTGGCACATCTTGCGTCACAAGGCTGGACTCAATGGTTTTTATTCTTTACATCTACCCCTGGTCAAAAATCCTCAGTTCCTAGGCGGCATGGCTGCCCATCCCTTCACCCTATGGAGACTTGCGGGAATAGAAAATATTGGGACTCTGGTGTCAAAGGAGAAACGCCCTCTCACTTTTACAGAACTATCCACTAACTACGCCATGGTTAGACCATATCCTTTGGCTTTCCTACAGGCACATTTCTATATAAACCATGTTCTACAACACTTTTCTGACAAAGACTGGGACAACCCCCTAGACACCCTCTTGAAAAATGCAGTCCCTCAACGTAAAGCTATTTCGGTCCATTATACGTTTCTCAGAGATGTTATGGATCATACTAAAGTGTCGGGAGGAGTGGCGGGGTGGTTGTCTCACTTTCCCAAACTAACAGTCCTAGATCTGGAAAAGGCCTTTCTATATTCTCGCAAAACACTTCCCTCCAGCATGTATACTGAACTATTTCTGAACATATTTCATAATGCATACCTTTCTCCGCTATGTAGATTTCACATAGGAATCTCCACGACTCATAACTGCCCCAGGTGTCATCAGGAGGAGGCAGATAACTACCATTGCCTGTGGGCTTGCCCTATTGTAAAATATTTTTGGCACTTAGTACGTAGATATACAGAATTGAAATTGACAAATTTTGTCCCATTTACCCCGGAGTGGGCAATTTTTGGAATGGTCAACCCTATGCTACGAACCACCCCGGGTAGTAAGAAATTGCTACTGGCTATTAGCGCAGCGGGTAAAAAAACTATATTACAAAGCTGGCTTGATAATTCACCTTTGTTTTTTAATAAATTATTCTTTCTCTTCTGAATGGACTGGATGGAGACACTCCTGCATAAAGAAAAGGAAGTGGAACGCTTTTTTTCACTCTGGGAATCATATATAGACACCCTCCCACTCATAATTAGAAATCAGATTCATTATAGTCTTAAAGATACCACCTGGTATCTTACCAGGCTAATATCACAAGATCCTCCGATTGCCTTGGCGTAGGAGGAGAGGGAGGGGGGCTCTCACTTGTTACCTGTTAGCCTTTGTTGTGTTTCGGGACTCGCAGTCTTAATTAATCATTTCATTGATTATTAATCTCTGTATGTCTAAATACAATGTCTGGGACTTTACTATTGACGGTTATTGATTTCTACTGTATACAATAAGTTTTGTTCGAAACTGAGAAATCTGTACTATGGACACTAAATGCTAGACTAGAGTTACACATTTCTATGATTATCTTCCATATACCAGAGTTTGTATCACTATATGACGTTTACTTTGCTCATGCTTTACGTCTAGATTTATCAAAGTAACATTGTAACTATTCTGATTTATTTGTATTATTTCCTTATTGCCTCAATTAAAAAAAAATTATTATAAAAAAAAAAAAAACAACCTTTTTTTATTCTGACCATTCTTCATAATTTATCACTATAACTTTAGTAATGAGGTATGTGAGCATATTTATACTCCATGTGCATCCCAAGAATTTATACATCGCCTTTCTGTCAGATGGAATTCCTATGTCCATTCCCTCTCAGTGTATACTATTCCCTACTGTCTACGCTTATCTCATTACATTTCATCTGCCATAACGCCTAATTATATGTGTAGCAAATAACTACAGTGCTGTGTGTGTGAGTGACCTCAGTACCGGAGTAAGGTCAGCGTGGGCCTGGATATAAAATTCATGAAAGGAATATTGTGTGCTGCCATAGGGGGTGTGACCAGCACTGCAGGGGCGTGGTCTGCACAGGGGTGTGGCCTGTGCTGTGGGGTGTGGCTAGCTCCATGCAATGCATTGCTAGTGTCTACCTTCAACTTTATGTACTAAACGTCAACAGAGTACATGCCAACATGTTCATGTCAACACAATGTCAACATCTAACCCTGACATTTTAATTTTGTTAATATGTCACATGTCAACAATTTGTCCATGTTGATATTATAACATTTCGATATTCTGGTGTCAACATTATTAATGCTGACCTACTGAGTGTCCACCTAGTAAATGCATGGCAGATATTTGTTAGTAAATAAGATAAATCTTGTGGGTCAATCCGTATCAAATGGTCCAGAATTAAATTAATTGGTTGCTTGACCATTTGTTAACAATGTTATTTTTTGTGTATGATGACCCCTGTAAGTTAGTAGTCAGAAACCACATTACTTTATTTTTATTTACCTTCATATGAAGATGGCGGCCATTTTTGTATCATGGCATATGACATTTTTCACTGTTGCGGATGTTTGGGGTAAATGCAATATCTCAGCTGCATCTACTGTACAAGTAAACAGCGAGAGAGAGAACAAGCAAAAGAGCGAGAGAACAAGAGAAAGAGAGCAAAAGAGCGTGAGTAGAGAGAAATAAAGAGAAATAAAATACTAACAAGAACAGCCTAGTTAGGAGACATAAAGCAAACACTTTATTACCTAATTAGCAGTCACTTACAGGTGGTTCTGATCCCCTTCCTAAGACTGACCATGGCTATGTAGCAACAAACGTCTGTATAACTCCATGGTACGTAACGCGGCTGTCACAGAGCCGCCGCAAACATCCATTAGGTCAGTTTCTAGACATACTTTCTGAGGGGTCCTGAGGCCTCAGCTCCATCAAAAAATGAACACAGTGACGCGGATAACAGCAAATCAGAAGCGTATAGACTTTTATTGACAAGACGGTGGATCAGTGATTATGATTTGTGAGAATGAGGCACAGGACGCCTCAGGCCCAGCTACAGATAAAACATTTCAGGCAGAAGTTTACACAAAATATACAGCATCTGTCTCTTCTCCATGAAATCCCAGCAGGGACCTTACGTCTTCTTTTTAAGGTCCTCCAGTCTTTTTGACAGATCCTCAAAGTCTATATCCTCATATGCTGAGGGATCAGATGTCGGGGAAATATGAGCAGGGCTGGCTGGTACAGATGGGAGCTTGGGCAGCGGCAAATGGTCATACTTCTCAGGGACGTGGTTTGTGTTCCATGGAATTCCTGGCTTAGTGTCAGCACCTAGAAAAGACAATTCCACTATTAACCAATGTCATGTTCAGCTGCATTTCACAGTGAGGTAAAGCTCCATCCATTTCATTTATACCACGACCACACTGATAAAGTCTCTGTACATTAAACTTCTAAAGCCGGCTACACCGCACAATCTAGCTGTTCTGTCTTATTGCCCAAAGGCCAGATCTCTAAGCAATTTGCCACCCAATGTGTATAGATCTGACTATGCAGCTGAACACTTGGTCACTGGGTCGGCAAATAACCTCACACATAACCCAATGGTAACCATACACCCGGCCACTTAGCACAACCCAGAAGATCACATATTAATCCAATGACATTTTGATTCTTCAAGTTAGTCCCAAACAGTAGTATTCGTCTAAGTTAGCCAAAAATTACTTGTAATTGGCTCACCTAACTATGGGGGTCATTCCGAGTTGATCGCTCGCTGCCGTTTCTTGCAGCGCAGCAATCAGGTCACTACTGTGCATGCTTATGCACCGCAATGCGCAGGTGCGTCGTACGGATACAAAGCGGATCGTTGCTGGACGATGGATTTAACAAAGAATCCGTTTGCACAGCAGATCGCAAGGAGATTGATAGGAAGAGGGCGTTTGTGGGTGTCAACTGACCGTTTTCTGTGAGCGTTTGGGAAAACGCAGGCGCGTCCAAGCGTTTGCAGGGCGGGTGTCTGACGTCAATTCCGACAACAAAAAGACTGAAGTGATCGCAAGGGCTGAGTAAGTCCAGAGCTACTCAGAAACTGAGCAAAATGTTTTTGCAGAGCTCGGCTACAAAGGCGTTCGCACACTTGCAAAACGAAAACACACTCCCCAGTGGGCGGAGATTATGCGTTTGCACGGCTGCTAAAAGTATCTAGCGAGCGATCAACTGAGAATGAGGGCCTATAGCTGTCCCTGATAAATACTCCAATAGACTAATCAGCTAATTCTGAGGGCTGCTTTCAGTTTTATCCCAAACTTGCCAGACTGCTGAAAATAAACGGCTCTATAAATACTTTTATTATAATGTTATCGTTATCTTGCAATATATCTTCCCATTCCCAGCACAGGTATATTGTCCCCTATCTCCTATACCTCTCTATAGCCTCACTATGCAGGCACTGGCAGAATTTTGATGATTTAGTCGCTATATATCAAATGGCAATAATTTAAAATTCAAAACCAACCTTATTGCCACTTTAAATCTAGCAGCTAAATAGCTGAAATTGCGCTGCAACCTGCAACTGGTAGGCTATATTTTTCCAGCCTACATGGCTTCCTAGCTCCAACAGTTAATTAGGTGGATTTATTCCATGAAATTATCTAAGAACGCTGTATGTATAAACACAATGATCCACCAATCCCAGTTAACATCTGATGTGGGCTTATCATGTTTCCATTGGGACTAGTGCAAAATGACCATGGTCAGACTACTTGACCAGTCATCATCGGACCACACAACATAGGCCACATAATATCAGTCTGTATATCCCGATAGCCAGATCCTCCAAAACGAATAAACTTATTAAAGCAGCAATCACACGTACACTTTAAAAAAACAATTCATTAGATAGGAGGGGGAGGATGTCACAGTGCTCAGAGAGTTGTTCCAAAACCTCTCTGCTACTGTACCATGTGACTGTTTGGCACAGTCATCACATTACATTATGCAGAACCATAAATTAGCAACTGCAGCTTAATTGAAATTGTAATTCCTAGATGTTACTTATAGCCCGCCACATTGATTTATATAAAAAAAATAACACCTAATTTTCTGCTTTAAAATAACAATGTCATGCTTCTATGTGTAGCTCACCATTTCCAGGCAGAGACAGAATAAAGGCTTAAACTGCTGCATTCAGATATTATGGGCAGTCAGCTGATTAAACGCTGTAGCTATAGTTACTGAACATGAAAGAATGACACTTACCCATATCCCGTGCAGGAAACACCTGGGAGTCTGGTCCAGGAGGTTTCAGCTGAGAACATAGACACAGAATGAATGTAATTCCCAATAAATACCTCCTGCAGTCACTATGCAAGATCACTAATGTAGTTTATGATGTTTGTCCCTCATAAGGATGTATTTTGAGTGGATGAACCTTAGACAAACCTACCTTTCCCCCAAACTCGTACATTTGTAGGTGGAAGGTAGGTTTGTCTTTTCTTATTAATTATTATTTTTAGAACCTAATTATTGCATCTAATTTGATATACATTGCTTACACTGGGTTCAGTATGGATTACCAGTGGGTGGGATGCCGGCTGTCAAATTCCCGCCAGAAGCATTCCGCCCGCCAGAATGCCGTCACAAGATCTATTCCCACTGTATGAGTGTTGTGGACACCCACGAGTAGGAATAGCCCTGTTGGTATCCTGACCGCCAGTAAATTAAACGCATCCCCTTACACTGTTGTGTGCCAGACCAGTGAGATACAGCAGAACTATTTTCCCTCATTAATACTTTATACTATACTCCTGTATCTCAGTAAAGCAAAGGACAAAGAACTGCTACTGGAAAGGTACAATGCCTGTTACTCCAGAGTTGTCACACCTTCCTAGAGATGGCCATCAGAAGGGCGCCATTGAATTGCTGTGGCGTTGTCACCATCTCAGCACTACTTCCCATGGCCTGCAGCGATTACCTGTAATCCATCAGATGACTTAGAGCAGTGATTCCCAAACTGTGTGCCGTGGCTCCCTGGGGTGCCTCAGGACACTTGCAGGGGTGCCTTGGGTTGGTGGTCCAGGACCAATTCAAATTATTTATGGTCAATATAATAGGCAAAACCAGTGCTGGTGGCTGCCAGTCATAAAATATGTGGCCAAACAGAAGCAAATCTTGTCCCTCACCACACCACTGACCCTAAGGATGACATCTAAACGCGATCTACTTAATGTAATATTTCTTTCTAAATTTCTCAATAAGACATTTTTGGCCTAGGGGTGCCGTGAAAAAAATTCTGATATTTTAGGGCGCCGTGATTCCAAAAAGTTTGGAAAACACTGACTTAGAGCAAAGGAGCGAGATAGTTTGCACATGTGCACATAGGGCCTGGTTCAGATCTGGATGCTAATTGTGTCGCTGCTGTGGATCTGGGAGGATATGCAAACGTTGCACCCACTGTCTCTTGTACAGAGACGCTGGCTTCGCAAACCCTTCAGAACAGGAGCAAGGGATGGTGGCAACAACCACTATCTGCCAAACAAGATGGGAACAGGCAGCATTGGGAAAAACATAACACATTGATATTTGGGAACCATTGCATTCCCATGGCCATCCCTAAATTATCCCTGAAGTATACAGCCTCCTTACCAAGTGTTACCGCCTGTGATCTATGCAGCAGACATTACCATATTAACATCTGCTGGAGGGCAGAAGCGTCACAGGAGAACCACAGGACAACCGTTCCCTTACACACTGATTACAGTCACAGCTGACTGCCGGCTGTACCAGTGCATCAGGTCCCGGGGCCGTCAGACTACAGCTCACTAGCAGAGAATCCCAGCACAGGTAAATATGAGAGACAGGTGCATGGCGCACATGGCAGGAGAACCAGGAGAGAACATCATACTAGTGGAGAGAAAGGTGGCAGCACCCTGTATAGTGTCTCCCACTCTTACTCTGGACAAACGTCCCTGCCTGCATTAGAACTTACCAGATGATAGTTGAAAGGAATGCCTGGGAACGAGGGCTCTGTTTTCCCTCTTGGAGGTGGATGCATAAACGTACACTCTTCATAGATCCCAACGTCTGCATCCGGGAGAGGTTTCTGTAAGGAAAGATAGTCGGAGTCAGCAAACGTCATGAATGGTCATTTGTTATTATGTGTATTACTAATATTGTCCATGGTGCTCTGTAGAATACAGTATTGGATCACATGATGGACAACATCCGCCTGATTGGCTGCATGAGTGGAGCCAGTGTCGGACTGGGGCATGAAGGGCCCACCAGGGGGATGCACTTGACATTAGTTTGAACATTATTATAACTATTATTATTATTTCTTACTACTACTATCTTTTGTTGGCATACATACTATATCCCGGCGTTATGCCGGCAGTCACATGACCGACCGTAGCATCCCGACATTAAAGATTCCGACATCGGAGGGGGGAAATATTTTCACCTCCCCTATCCCCCGTCACCTACCTTAACCTTAATACTTGGGGAGTGGTGATGGCTAGGACTAAACCTTTGGGGGTGGCAGCTATGACTAACCATCGGGGGGTGGAGGCTAGGCCTAACCAACCACCCTGTCCCTAACCCGTACCCCAATACTCACCTTCTGGATTTCGGCTGTCGGTGATCCGGCGCTGGTCTCCTGAGTGGTGTCAGGATTCCGGCATCGGTCATATGACCATCCCAACAGCCGGAATACTAAACGCATCCCCCTCTGTCTATATAGCAGCACCTAGTAAGCAGGTTTGGGTGGGTGTGCATTCTTTGGAATACTACTTGTTCCATTTACATCACATATGAAACTAAGTAAGTATAAAACTTACATCAAACATATATAAAACTTGTACATAAATGTAATGCTGTTTGTATGTATTGTGATGTGATTAAACAATGTGTTGCAAATAGCACTTTATACATAGGGAAAGCATCATTAGGCCAGGTTTTTATATTATAGTCATCACTAATGTGCAGCCATAGGAGCGCTACAGTAAATTAAATAACTGTCTAATCACCTTGATGCAAAGAGCATCAAGGTGATTAGACAGTAAGGATGGAATATGGGTAGTAGCACTATTCATATCTCAGAGGCAGGACCTCACAGCAGCTCAGGTCAATGTACTCCACTCCAGGGCCATAACTAGGGGGGGGGGGGGCTAGGGGGTCACGTGCCCCGGGCGCCGGAGGTGAGGGGGCGCCGAGAACACTGCCTGGCACTGGGCACCGGTAGCTGCGTCCACCAGCCGCCTTGCAAGGTAACGCTCCCCCCCTCCCCCCTCACAGCCTGCCTTGTGCGGAAGGGAGACGGCTAATCTGACCATAGTGATCTGCGTGCGTGGATAGGGGGACGTGGTGTGAGCAGAGCGGGAGCTGACTGGGATAGTGCCTGATGCCCTGCCACTGAGAGAGAGTGAAGTGGACCGGGGAGTACGTAGTGTGAGCAGAGCGGGAGCTGACGGGGATGGTGCCTGATGCCGCTGTCACTGAGAGAGAGTGAAGTGGACCGGGGGTACGTAGTGTGAGCAGAGCGGGAGCTGACGGGGATGGTGCCTGATGCTGCTGCCACTGAGAGAGAGTGAAGTGGACCCTGCTTCACTCTCTCTCAGTGGCAGCGGCATCAGGCAGCGTCCCCGTCAGCTCCCCCTCTGCTCACACTACGTACCCCCGGTCCACTTCACTCTCTCTCAGTGGCAGCAGCATCAAGTACTATCCCGGTCACATATTGTACACTGCTGACACATAGCTGATGCGTGTAATGACTGCTGGGGGTATATTTAAAAGTCAATTTATTTTAATCGATTTTAGATCGATTTGAATCGATGTTGGGTTTACAGTGTTTAAACACACATTTATTGTTTATATTTTTTAATTGTTAGTAAATGCTTGTTTTACCCCTGGAAGCCCGAATGGCTTCCTTGCCCCGGGTGCCAAAAATCCTAGTTTCGGCCCTGTCCACTCTATCACTGCATGTGACTATCTACTGACTACATTGGATGCAGCCAACGAGGTATAATCAGAAGACTCAGTAGGTGTTGCTCTCATGTGACTATGACAAGCTGCGCTGGGTCATGTAGGTGGTGCAGTGGTTCAAGACCATCAATGGCGTGTGCCTCAATGGCCAGCACTAGTTATAGGCTTCACGTCCCTACAGGAGGTGATGAAGATTGCTGGGCTCCGGAAACTCCTCTACCCCTCTAGTGCACACACATCTGGGACTGCCCACTTCCCTAGGGGGCCACAGCCATGTCCCCGGGCCCCATGCAGTTTTGCCCACCACCCCATATTAGTCTACCATTGCTGGGATAGATAGTATAGTACTCGCCCTTAGTGTCCCAGTACATTTATGGACAGTTTACATCTGGGTGAAGATGCTCAGTGTAAACAGTACAGCACACGCATACAGTCACTGGTTACAATGCACAATATTGTACACATGGAAATACAAACTTACTGATATCTGGGGATAAGGACATATTGCGTTGCTCCTGAAATCACCGCCGCCAGCTCCCCCGCTGCCAGGACCTCCTTTCCTATCATTGTTAATAAACCCAATGTCACAGCCGTCAACTTCAAATCCAGAGGGCGCTTCACTCTGGTGAGAGAGACAGATTAGTACCTCACTGTGTCACCTCCCTGTCTATTGGATCAATGCAGCTTTGATGTACTGTGTTCATTTGTTTCTTATTTCAAACTGTAACCCTCTTCTACACTCAGTGAGGTCAGACATTATGGGGTGGGCTATATATGTGTATATATATCTCCTTATATCTCCTATATAATAAAACGGTAATGCTGCTCCTCACCTCTGTGGGGGGAATTCAAGTGTTTTGTTTGCCGGCGGCCACTAGATGGCGCCCGAATGGAGTAAGTTATGTTGTCCTATAATTTTGATGGGCTGGTAACTAGTTGTCACAACTGAGGGCTGGTGAAGGTAACTGGAAGCCTCAGTTATAGGGGATGACGGGTACCGGAATTTAGGAGGAGTGAGTGGACTCCTAGACATGCGTTATACAGTAGCAGTAAGTGCCCGAAGGCGTGACCACAACAACTGGAGATATCTTTGAGGGTATTTATTAAATGAAAAGTCATATAAGCTGCAATGAAACAAATAAAAGTCACAGGTGAATATAATACAGCTGGTTAGGACCAGTAATCCAGAATGAGCGTGAAAGTTCAGTACAATACTTGGGAACCCAGGTGAGGTATAACGTGAAGCTGAGATGAGCAGGTGAACTGTAAATAATACTGGGGTTGCTCAGGTAAATTATAAATTAAGCTGGTGTTCGTAGATAAATTGTAGGCGAAGCTGGGGTTCGCAGGAGAACTGAAGAAGAAGCTGGGGTTCGCAGGAGAACTGTAAAAGAAGCTGGGGTTCGCAGGAGAACTAAAGAAGAAGCTGGGGTTCGCAGGAGAACTGTAAAAGAAGCTGGGGTTCGCAGGAGAATTGTAGAAGAAGCTGGGGTTCGCAGGAGAATTGTAGAAGAATCTGGGGTTCACAGGAGAACTGTAGAAGAATCTGGGGTTTGCAGGAGAACTGTAAAAGAAGCCGGGGTTTGCAGGAGAACTGTAAAAGAAGCTAGGGTACGCAGGAGAACTGTAGAAGAGGCTGGAGTTCGCAGGAACACAGAGGGTAACTGAAGAGTGGCTACTGGAAGCCGGAGCATAACCCTTTTGTTAGCACTGGGTGCAGGAGCAAAGATGACAGGCTGCACCACAGGGCTTAAACACTGGAGAGCTGGCAACAACACCGCAGGAGGAAATCACCAGGGAGTCAGGCTGAAACGCAGGAGAAGTCCACAGTGAACTGCACACTGTACTCAACAGGGTAGACAATGGAAGCACTGACAATCTTCTGGGAGCTGAGACAGGATATTTATACCTGCTGCATCATCAGGGATTGGTCTGGCAATTATGACACGGCTCCAGTAGCACTGAGGATAGGTGAATGGGTATCATGTGTCAAAGTCCAAGATGGCTGCGCCCATTAACAGAACTAGAAGGGGAACTAAGTCCTGTAAAGCATGAGTACAAACAACAATGGCGGCGGAGGCCGCAGCAGCCAGACTCCACGCTCCCAGACGCACACAGCAATCATAGGGATGGAAGTGGAGGCCGGGGCACACCGAGGACGCGCATCCAGCAGGGGACCACAGGCGCGGCAATGACGCCCGCGATGGGGCTGAGAGCGCCGCACCACCGTGAGTACATTTACTGAGGAGGCCGCTGATACCAGTGCTGTAGGCAGTAACCATAACCATAGTTACAGCCCGGCCCTGGCTCGCTAAGCCAGCCTCAGGAGACATCTGACAGGTAGAAAACGATGTCTCAGTACCCGGATCGTGACAGCATCCTCCCTTTAGGAGTGGCCTCAGGACGCTTCTTAGGTTTTCGTGGAAATCTGGAGTGGAATTTCTGGACCAACTTAGGAGCATAAACGTCAGATGCATTCATCCAGGAACGTTCCTCAGGACCATAGCCCTTCCAATCTATCAAATACTGGAGATGACCATATCTGATACGAGAATCCACCCCGTTGAGTCTGGACCTTGGGAGCAGAGGGTAACACGGAATGAAAACGATTCAAAATCACTAGTTTGAGGAGAGAAACATGGAACGTTTTAGGGACTTTCAAGAACGGAGGTAGTTGGAGTTTGTAAGCCACTGGGTTGACTACTTGCTCAATTAAGAAAGGACGGATATAGCGGGGGAAGGGCGAATTTCATACTCGGAATCCTCAGTTGTAGATTCTTCGTGGATAGCCAAACACGGTCTTTTAGGGCAGGGATTGCCCTACGCTTCTTATCTGCAAATCTCTTGTACCTGGAGGATGTTTTTAAAAGGGTTGCACGAACATTCTTCTAGTTATTTGAAAACTGTCGAATCGTGATGTCAGCTGCAGGCACTGATGTTGCTGGAAGCGGCTGGAACTCAGGAACTTTTGGATGAAACTCATAATTGGTGAGGAATGGTGTGGAGGAAGACAAAGAATGGTACTGATTGTTATGACAGAATTCGGCCCACGGGAGAAGTTGAACCCAATCATCCTGGGAAGAGGATACATAGAGACAAAGGAAGGCCTCCAAGTCTTGATTCACCCTCTCAGTTTGCCCATTGGTTTGAGGATGATAGGCTGTAGAGAATTTCAGCTTGACTTGGAGCGCTTGACAAAGGCTTCGCCAGAACTTAGCTACAAGCTGAACACCTCTATCGGAAATTATCTCCTCAGGGAGACCATGTAATCTGAAGATCTCTTGAATAAAGACTTGTGCCAACTTGGGAGCTGACGGAAGACCGGTAAGAGGGATGAAATGAGCCATCTTGGTGAACCGGTCAACTACCACTCAGATGGTATTGAATTTATCACACATAGGGAGATCAGTGACGAAATCCATTGAGAGATGAGTCCATGGACGATGAGGAACAGACAAAGGGACCAGTTGCCCAGCAGGTGACTGGCGAGGTACTTTATGTTGGGCACATTTTGGGCAGGAGGCCACAAATTCAGTAATGTCCTTCTTTAGGGTCGGCCACCAGTACGATCTGGAAACAAATTCTAAGGTCTTGCGTATGCCCGCGTGCCCGGCAAAGCGAGAGGAATGTGCCCAATGCAAGAGCTTCCTTCTGAGAGATGGCTTCACAAAACTTTTCCCTGGTGGGGGCATAGATTCCATCCTCACTGCGGAGAACGCCACTGGATCAATGATATAATGCTTGTCAGTAGACTCAGACTAATTTTCTTGCTTCCAGGAGCGGTAGAGGGCATCGGCCTTACGATTTTGTGACCCTGGACAAAACTGCAACTTGAAATCAAATCTGGAAAAGAAAAGTGCCCACCTGGCTTGGCGAGGGTGAAGACATTGAACGCCTTTTAGATACAGGAGGTTTTTGTGATCCGTCATAATAGTGATGGGATGAGAAGCTCCCTCCAACAGGTACCTCCACTCTTCCAAAGCGAGCTTAATCGCCAAAAGTTCTTGATCGCCAATGGCGTAGTTACGCTCTTCGGGAGAGAATTTTCATGAGCAGAAGCCACAGGGATGTAGATGACCATTGTTAGCTCTTTGAGACAATACTGCGCCCGCTCCAACAGAAGAGGCGTCCACCTCAAGGATGAACGGCGAGCTGGTATCTGGCTGTTTCAAAACTGGAGCAGTGATGAATCTTTGTTTTAACAAATTAAACTCTTGGGAAGCTTCCTCTGGCCATTTGGAAGGATTGGCACCCTTTTTGGTAAGAGCCGTAATAGGTGCTACGATGGTGGAAAAGTCTCGAATAAATTTCCTGTAGTAATTGGCAAACCCTAGGAACCTTTGGCCAATTCCTGTAAACCTCAAGGGCATCCAATCTTGGATCGCTTGAAGTTTCTTGGGGTTCATCTCCAGACCGGAACCGGATACAATATACCCCAGGAACAGGATATATTTAACTTCAAAGACGCACTTTTTCAGTTTGCAATATAGATGATTGGTACGGAGACGGGACAAGACCTTTTTCACCCAGAACCGATGTTCCTCCAAATCATTCGCGAAGATAAGGATATCATCGAGATAAACCACAACGTGATGATAAAGGATGTCTCTGAAGATTTCATTCACGAAGTGTTGGAATACCGAAATGCACGATGAGGTACTCAAAATGTCCGTCACGGGTGTTAAAAGCGGTCTTCCACTCGTCACCCTTTCGGATACGGATGAGATTATAAGCACCCCTCAGGTCTAACTTTGTGAAGATAGTGGCTCCACTGACGCGGTCAAACAGCTCGGTAATAAGCGGCAGAGGGTATCGATTTTTCACTGTGATGTCATTCAGACCCCGGTAGTCAATACAAGGCCGCAGGCCACCATCTTTCTTCTTCACAAAGAAGAAGCCTGCACCAGCTGGAGAAGATGAAGGCCGGATGAATCCTTTAGCCAGATTTTCCTTGATATACTCCTCCATGGAGTGGGTCTCAGGCAACGACAATGGATACGTGCGTCCACGAGGAGGAGTTTTCCCTGGAATGAGATCGATAGGACAATCCCATTCTCTATGAGGAGGAAGAATATCGGCAGAAGACTTGCTGAATACATCAGCGAAATCCTGATATGGAGAAGGTGAAACATCAGGAGACTTAGAGGAGGACTTGCAAACTGGAAGTACTTTCTGTAGACATGTCTTGGAACAGGAAGGACCCCACGCCAGGATATGGGTCGTCTTCCAGTCGACTTGGGGATTATGCAAACGAAGCCATGGGAGGCCTAGAACCACAGGATGAGTGGCCCTTGGGATTACCAGGAAGGAAATCAACTCGGTGTGCAGGACCCCTACCTTCACACGGATAGGTAGGGTCTTGGAGGTAATCACCGCATCTGGAATCCTACTGCCGTCCACGGCAGTTAGAGAAATTGGAGATAAAAGTCTCTCAGTGGGTAGAGACCACTGCTTAACAAACCTTTCAGCAATAAAGTTTCTGGCTGCTCCAGAATCCAATAAAGCAATAAGATTCTTGGTACGCTGAACCACTTGAAGAGAAACTGAGAGGTTGCAGTCGCTTGAAGGCGGATATGTAGTGTTCACTCTAGGCTGTTTTAGCAGGGCGCCGCGCCCTGCCCGTTTTTTAACAGGCAAAACCCGCCCTGCCCCTTTTGCAGCGCCCTGCTAGAACAGCCGCCCGCTCCCTGTCCTCCCGGCGTGTATAGATGCCGTGCGCATGCGCGCGGCATCCATTCACGCATTGGGAGAGGGCTGGGGGAAGCCCAGCACCAACGGAGGTGCTGGGCACGCCCCCAACAGTGACGTCGCCGGCCACAGACGCTCTCTATAGTAGCGCCTGTGGGCCGCACCGCCCCCTAAAATGACGAAGGCGTGGCCACGCCCCCTAATTTGCGTGGTCGCGCCCCCATTTCGGCCGCGCGCGCACATGTGCCCCCCTGAGTCCGGCGCCCTGCCCCTTTTCACTCCTAGAGTGAACACTAGATATGCATACATTACTCCTAGCCGACCCTCTCCTTGGCGGGCTAGGATTTGGAGTTTCCCGGATGCTCGGGACAGGCGTTAATGAGGTGGGAAGGTGCAGCACAGTATAGGCACAGGCGGTTGGACAAACGTCTTCTGCGCACTACTGGAGACAGTCATGAATGACCTATCTGCATAGGTTCGTCTTTAGACGGAGACGGCTGACGAGGAGGAGGAGCAGAAGAAGTCTTATGAACTGATGATCTGCCTCGCTCCATAGCCCTTTCACTGAACCGAAGGTCAACTTTAATGCAGAGCTATATGAGCTCATTCAGTTTCGAGGGTAAGTCTCTAGTGGCGAGCTCATCTTTAATACGTTCAGACAAGCCTTGCCAGAACGCTGCATAGAGGGCTTCCTCATTCCAGGAGACTTCGGATGCCAACGTCTGGAATTGTACTATATACTGGCTGACAGTTCTTGTCCCCTGACGCAGCTGAAGGATCTCAAAAGAAGCTGACGACACTCGACCTGGCTCATCAAAAATTTGTCTGAATGTTGCCACGAAGTCAGAGTAGGATGACAGCAGGGTATCTGATCTTTCCCATGGGGGTGATGCCCAGTCAAGGGCGGAGCCACCGAGTAGGGAGATGATATACGTAACTTTAGTGCGGTCTGTAAGAAAACTGCTGGGCTGCAACTCAAAGTGAATCTCGCACTGGTTTAGGAAACCCCTGCAGGCTTTTGGGGATCCATCATATTCGGCAGGTGTCGGCAAGTGGAGACGTGGAGGAGAAATGGGTATGGTGGGTGGGGATACCACCGGAGCTACTACTGTCGGCATACTGGACGCCCCTGACCCACGGAGGGTAGCTTGAATTTCATCCAGTCGGTAGGAGAGGTCCTGGAGACATCGGATAACATGGCCCTGTGCAGCCACCTGATGTTCGAGACGGGCTGCCAGTTCTTGCATGAGCCTGGTCCCTTGGACTTGGTCTCCGACCGGATCCATTAGGTCAGTGCTTACTGTCACAACTGAGGGCTGGTGAAGGTAACTGGAAGCCTCAGTTATAGGGGCTGACGGGTACCGGAATTTAGGAGGAGTGAGTGGACTCCTAGACATGCATTAGACAGTAGCAGTAAGTGCCCGAAGGCGTGACCACGACAACTGGAGATATCTTTGAGGGTATTTATTCAAAGAAAAGTCTTATAAGGTGCAATGAAACAAATAAAAGTCACAGGTGAATATAATACAGCTGGTTAGGACCAGTAATCCGGAATGAGCGTGAAAGTTCAGTACAATACTTGGGAACCCAGGTGAGGTATAACGTGAAGCTGAGATGAGCAGGTGAACGGTAAATAATACTGGGGTTGCTCAGGTAAATTATAAATGAAGCTGGTGTTCGTAGATAAATTGTAGGCGAAGCTGGGGTTCGCATGAGAACTGAAGAAGAAGCTGGGGTTCGCAGGAGAACTGTAAAAGAAGCTGGGGTTCGCAGGAGAATTGTAGAAGAAGCTGGGGTTCGCAGGAGAACTGTAAAAGAAGCTGGGGTTCGCAGGAGAATTGTAGAAGAAGCTGGGGTTCGCAGGAGAACTGTAAAAGAAGCTGGGGTTCGCAGGAGAATTGTAGAAGAAGCTGGGGTTCGCAGAAGAACTGTAAAAGAAGCTGGGGTTCGCAGGAGAATAGTAGAAGAAGATGGGGTTCGCAGGAGAACTGTAAAAGAAGCTGGGGTTCGCAGGAGAATTGTAAAAGAAGCTAGGGTTCGCAGAAGAATTGCAGAAGAAGCTGGGGTTCGCAGGAGAACTGTAAAAGAAGCCGGGGTTTGCAGGAGAACTGTAAAAGAAGCTGGGGTACGCAGGAGAACTGTAGAAGAGGCTGGAGTTCGCAGGAACACAGAGGGTAACTGAAGAGTGGCTTCTGGAAAGCCGGAGCATAACCCTTTTGTTAGCACAGGGCTTAAACACTGGAGAACTGGCAACAATACCGCAGGAGGAAATCACCAGGGAGTCAGGCTGAAATGCAGGAGAAGTCCACAGTGAACTGCACACTGTACTCAACATGGTAGACGTAGACAATGGAAGCACTGACAATCTTCGGGGAGCTGGGACAGGATATTTATACCTGCTGCATCATCAGGGATTGGTCTGGCAATTATGACACGGCTCCAGTAGCACTGAGGATAGTTGAATGGGTATCATGTGTCAAAGTCCAAGATGGCTGCGCCCATTAACAGAACTAGAAGGGGAACTAAGTACTGTGAAGCATGAGTACAAACAACAATGGTGGCGGAGGCCGCAGCAGCCAGACTCCACGTGCCCAGACGCGCCATAGTGATGGAAGTGGCGGACAGGGCACATCGAGGACGCGCATCCAGCAGAGGACCACAGGCGCGGCAATGACAGCTGAGAGCGCCGCACCACCGTGAGTACATTTACTGAAGAGGCCGCTGATACCAGCGCTGTAGGCAGTAACCATAACCATAGTTACAGCCCGGCCCTGGCTCACTGAGCCAGCCTCAGGAGACATCTGACAGTATATATGGGATTCTCTTTAGAGCTAGTAGCAAAGGATCAGTGATTGGCTGATTAGATGTCAGCACACATGAGCATCACATGTCTACTTGCTAGCACTGAACTGCTGAGGTTTGTACATAGCAATGTCTAGGGCTCTTGCACACTGCACCTGTTCTCTATATGGGCTGCAGTGGTAACATACCATTTATTACAGTGATCAGTGCTTGCTGATGGTAATACACCACCTCCATACTCAGCACAGGATGCACTAAACATAGAGCATCTCAGGTGTTTTCTCCACAGCACAAATTCTCTTGTGACCAGCACTGGAGCATGGCGGCACCAGAAAGAAGGGAACTGCCTGAAGGGTCCTGCAGGCTGCATCCTCTAACCAAATGAAGGTGCTAGGGGGCAGCGATGGTGCCATCCCCAGGGCCCTGCACCCAGGGTGGCAGCACCCCTCGCACACTCCTACTTACGGCCCTGTTTGTGACCTTACTTGCCAATTGCAGCCAGCATTACAAGGAATCACATGGAATTGCCACGATGACGATATCTGCAGGGTAGGCGGTTAACATCCCAACCGTCGGGATCCCGGCGCTCAGGATACCGACGCCGAAATCCCGACACCCGGCTAAATGCCGGCAGTCTGAATACCAACACAAGCCCAGAATTCACCCTTGAGTGGTGGTCCATGCCACCACCCGATGGGGAATATAATAGTGTGGTGATCTAAGGTTGCCACTGGGCCCGATGAGTGGCGAGCGCAGCGAGCCTGCAAGGTGCCATGCTGCGCTCGAGGTCAGGATCCCGGCGTCGGTCTCCTGATCGCTAGGATCCCTAACCGATCCCATCTGCAGAGGCATAAAAGGCAGCACCAACTGATATGATGCAATCTAGTTTCGGGCTTTGCGATGTAAGTTACTCAGGGGTCAGCAGTCATAGACGAAATCCCCAAATTCTGCAAAGTCGGGACATTCTAACAGGACTTAGAGCTTCTGGTGTCATGTGACAGTGAAAGCCATCCCCAGATGGAATTACCATTGGGTGCACAAAGGAATAAAGCTATTATTATTATTATCATTATTATTATTACTATAAAGCATATTTTCTGGGAGGGGGGTTATTATTTAAATAAAGGTTTTCTATATTGTTTTACTTTCAGAAAAGAAAACGTTTATTTCATGTTTGTTAATGAAACCAGAACGGGAAGCCCACAGTGGTCTGACCATTCACGTGTGTACGCAGGAGCCAGTAAGCCACCCCATGCATGCGCTCCTTACCTGCCCTAGCAAGCAGTAAGAACACTCTAAGCACTGCCAGCCAGTGTCACCAGGGAGCTGAGCATCGTGCAGCTGCCACAGTGACTTTGAGGTACAAATAACAAATAAGCAGGTGCGCGGCCAACAGCAGCAGGTAGGAGGAAGGTCAGTTCCTCAAAAACTAAGTAGTAGAAAAGAAAATGGGTACCAGCGCTGGCTGAATGGGGTCAAGTTGATATATTATCAACAATACTAAAAGTAATAATAGTAATAATAACAACAATGATTATAATGATAATAATAATGCGGATGGTTTGTTCTATGTAAAAAAATAACAATTTAATAACATCTCATATAAGACAATTCTAAAAGAAGAGGAATTCCTCTCGCCACTAGGTGGCGATAAAAGCTTGAATATAGCTTATCTGGACAAAATTCATAAAATTCACATTCTCCACATTCTTGGGCCTGATTCTGAAGTTGGAGTAAAGTAAAAAACAGATCACCTGGACAGACCATGTTGCAATGCAAGGGGTGCAAATAAATACATACATACTGTCCCACTATCCCTCCCGCGGATTGCAGTGTCCCGCGGTGTGGGTGTGGGGGTCCGGGGATGGGCAGTTGGGAGGCTTCTCTGTCACACGCTGCTCTGCTTAGTGCAGAGCAACGGTGAACAGACGCTGTGCGCATGTGCACAGAGTCTATTCATGGGAGGCAGAGGCAGGGCCGGAGCTTCCACTAGGCAGCTTTAGGCAGCTGCCTAGGGGCGCCGGGACCTGAGGGGGCGGCCTGCTACAGCTGCCTAAAAAAGGTAGCATAGTCCTACCTTTCACAGCCACTGCAATCCCCCTGAATGCATATCTTACAGTAGCCGTGACTGCTAAGCTCCCGTATTGCAGCCTCCAGCTCCACCTCCACCCGGCACCGGCAGTAACTTTGGCAGCTCCTGAAGTCCTGGCTGGGGGTGACATGCAGCACAGCTCTTCATTCCAGGCTCTTTCACAGACTACTCAGTTCCAACTCTGCACTGCAGCCTGCAGGTAAGGTGGCTGCACAGTGCATTCTCTGCATTGATAAGGAAAGAGGGCGAGAGCAGCAGTGTGGTGAGGGGGTGGGGGGGGGGGGGGGAGGAGATAAGGAGCAGGCATGCACACAGTCTGGGGGATGAGCAGCAGCATGCACACAGATTTTGGGGGGGATAGAACAGCAGACATTTAACAGAGTAGGGCGGAGGGGGTGAGAGCAGCATGCCTTTCATCTGAAGGGTGGGTAGGGGGAAGGGGCAGAAGGCAGAAGTTTTGCCTAGGGTGCCGAGAAACCTTGCACCGGCCCTGGGCAGAGGGACTGGGGGGCGTACCAGCAGCTCACAGAGCGCTGGCCATGACCCCCAGTGACGAAAACGGGAGGCGTGGCAGTCAGTCCCGGTATCCATGAAGCCACGCCCTTATTGCTGAGGACACGTCCCCTTTTCGGTCACGTCACGACTGGGTCATCATAAAAGTTGGGAGGTATGCAACTGCTGGGCAGCTTTAATATTACACAGCAAGTTATACGCCCCTCTCCCATCTAATTCTGCACATGTTACATCTGCCCACCTGCAGTGCAGAATGGCTTTACCAAGGTGCACCGTTACTTGCTCTCTTTTGCTTTACACCCAACTTGGAATCCGGCCCTTTGTCTTTTTGTAAATAGGTGAAAATAAGACTTTCTATCACTGCGATGAGCAGGAATTTCACTTGTCTGACTTGGATCCTGAGCCATACATATGTTATTTAGATGCAAGGTTCAATGTTATGCATCTCTTTTCACTACGCCATATTTAAAGCCGCTTTCCAAAATAACCGTCCTTAGCTCTCAATTCAGCTTGAGTTGTAGTTTTGCTAAAAGTAGCATAAATACAACTCTGTTCTCTAACATGCGGGAGACCGCCCAACACAGGGCAAGGCAGCCGCTCATGCCAGGTTCTGCCCCCCCCCCCCCCTAACATCTGTGTGCATCGCTGTACAGATCGCATGACTAGGGATCACTGGGCCATTATTTTGTTTTTACGGTTTTGCACTTCTCTCACCTAGTTACACTAAGAAGTGGCTCCTACCTGCCAACTACGCAGCTGTGTACATTGCACATCTACAGGCCCCACCCCTCTGCATGTGTAGACGCCATTGTAGCAGCAGATACAGAGCAAGGTTCTCTATACTTTAGTAAATGACCCCCCATGCTGAGCTTTGGGCTAGCAGATTATACTACAGCCTGTTTGTAGCCCCCCAATCCCTAGCCACTAATACCCACATTTACTCACCATAACCATTGCATCTGGCTCATATTGGACATTGTAGTTTTTGGCGATCTCAATCAGATATCTCTCCACCAGGATTTTGGGAGGTGCTTCCGTGCCCAGTTTATGCATCAGCTGTAGAAAGAGAGCAGGTTGTTGGGTACTGGAAGGTGCAGTGAGGAATAAGCAACACTGGTTTCTAATGACTTGTACTGTAAGCTGAATCAGTTCTTCATCTGGGATGCGTTTACTTTCCCGGCTGTCGGGATCCCGGTGGTCAGAATACGGACGCCAGAAACCCGACAGAGGGTGACATGCTGGTGCACGGAATACCGGCACACTCCAGTATTCCCCCTAGGGTGGTGGTCCACGCCACCACCGGAGAGGGGGAATAAAATAGTGTGATGAGCTCAGTGAGCCTGTAAGGATACCTTCCACCCTATGTATGATTGTGGCGGTGGGTGCTATATGACAGGGGCGCTATACACCATTCTGACACCTGCAGCTATTGATTTGGACAACTGCAGGTGTCATCCATTCACCTCAGCAGTGGCAGCGCTGTCCCTGGCTGCCAGCTCTGGGCTGCACAAGAGATCTCACGATAATAACGAGATCTCACACATGACCACTGGGGGGGAGACACAGCACTGTGGGGCGTTTCACTCCACCACTCCAGCATCCGAGATCTTCATACATCTCATCGATACTCTGTAAAGAGGCAAAGAGGGAAGAGCTATAGCGGCACAATCCTTGCAGGTATAATACATCATCCTCTCAGTTTTAAACATGGTGTTACTGAGAGTAATTTGTACAAATGCACAAAATAGGATTTTAATTACCTATGGGTAAATCCTTTTCTCGTAGTCCATAAGGGATATTGGGGAGACTTAGTACGACGGGGTATATAATAATAAGTGCTGAGATTTATACACCACGAACATAAAACAACCAGCAACGGCTGAACAAGAGAACCTGCAGAAAAGTCAACGTACTGAGGCGGTTGCCCAACATCCCTTATGGACTATGAGAAAAGGATTTACCGGTGGGTAATTAAAATCCTTTATTCTCTAGCATCCATAAGGGATACTGGGGAGACTTAGTTCGATGGGGACGTCCCAAAGCTTCCAGAACGGGCAGGAATGTGCGGAGACTTCTGCAGCACCGCCTGCCCAAACTGGGTATCCTCTTTGGCCAGGGAATCAAACTTGTAGAATTTTACAAAAGTGTTCTTCCCCGACCAGTTAGCAGCTCGGCATAGTTGCAAGGCCGAGACTCCACAGGCAGTCGCCCAGGAAGAGCCCACCGATCTTGTAGAGTGGGCCTTCAGAGACTTAGGAACAGGTAAGGCTGCCGACACATAGGCCTGTTGGATAGTAAGTCTAAGCCAATGAGCAATGGACTGCTTCGTAGCAGGACAACCCTTTTTCTGCCCATCATAGGAAACCGTCTTTCTGATCCGAGCCGTTCACTAACAAGGAATCCGTCTTCCTGATCCGAGCCGTTCGCTTGACATAGATCTTCAAGGCTCGCACAGCATCCAATGCCTCCGGAGTGTTAGGTTCCTGGTGCTCAGAACAAGGGAGATGTTGCGTAGTGAGTCCTGAGCACCAGAACGTGACGCTAAAACGAGGTGTGGTGTGGAAATAGCCTCTAGCACCCTACCTCCGTTGTTTCACCCGTGTGGTCCGTTCACGCCTGAGTGACTATGGTTTCTTGGGCCCACGGCAGCCGCGTTTGAAGGGCGGATTAGGTCTGCCCAACTCCGATGCCCCCAGGTCTTAGATTGAGACAAGGCGTGAACCGACAGAGGATAATAACAAGGGGACCTCTAGCTAAAACAAACAGAAGGCTAGGGGCTACTAACAACCCTAAACCTAAATATATGTGCGGCACGCCGCCAAAGGAAAAGAACAACAAAGGAAATGCTGTCCACTCGCCGACACAATACCGTTGTGTACCGGCGGTGACAGCACAAGCAGAACCCTCTGCAAAACACCAGAAACAAATTATAACCAAAGAATACTGCGGCCTGAGCCGACGGACGCGGCAAAGCCGCTACTCACGGAACCGGTACAAATACTGGCAAACGGACAGGAACCCCCAATGTAGCCGACACAGACTCTCAGAACTGGAGGACAGGCAGAATCCCAAACGACAGACCGGTGGACACCAAGAAGCCAGATATTCGACCAGGCACAGACAAAGCCACAGGACTCCTGGACAGGAATGCTTCACGGCAGGACACAGGATCAGACACTGGAATCGACACAGGAACCGACACTCAAAGCAGCTAGACAGACACTGCTAGACAGGAGCTCAGGAACTGGCAGGGACTAGCTCAGAACACAAGAACTCTGGAACCCAGGAAACCTGGAAATATCACCAGCGTCTGTGAATTGCACTGAGCCAGCATATAACAGAGAGTCTTAATTAATTATGTCATGCAGCTGCCCTGCTGCACAACTGAGAGGTGCAATCAACAGACAGGTGAGGCTGAACACATGGGAACAAGCTGCAATCACACAGACTCACCACTGGCAGCAAACAAGAATCTTCTTAAACCAGAGCAACTGGAAATCCTGGCCTGCAAGACTACTTATAAACATAAAATAGGAATGAACCACTACCTGTGGTTCATAACAGTACCCTCTCTTTAAGGGTGGGCTCCGAACACCCCATGACACCCACGGGGAACAGAAACAGAAGTATAACATAAAATAAATAACCAAAAATGCAAAACAGGAATGAGCCACAGCCGTGGCTCATAACACGGAGGAGCAGAAGTGCCAGAACAATAGGTTGATTCAAGAGGAACGCAGAGACAACCGCCTAGTCCTGAGCTCTGCTCTGTCCTAGTAAAAGACCAAGTATGGACTTTTACACGATAAGGCCCCCAATTCTGAGACACGTCTAGCAAAAGCAAGGGCCAGTAACATCACCGTCTTCCACGTGAGGTACTTGTCTTCTACCATCAGCAGAGGTTAAAACCAGGAGGACTATAGAAATTCCAACACTACATTCAAATCCCAGGGTGCTGTGGGTGGCAAAAAACAAGGTTGAATGTGAAATACTCCTTGCAAGAAGGTCTGCACTTCTGGCAATACTGCCAATTTCTTCTGGAAGAAAACTGAGAGGGACAAAATCTGAACCTTAATGGAACCCAGGCGTAAGCCCTTATCCACACCAGCTTGCAGGAAATGGAGAAAACGTCCCGAGTGGAACTCCGCAGGCGGATACGAGCGTTCCTCGCACCAAGAGACATATCTCCTCCAGATATGATGATAGTGTTTTGACGTCACAGGTTTCCTGGCCTGAACCATGGTAGTAATGACTCTTTTGGAAAGGCCCTCGTGAGCTAGGATGTTCCGCTCAACCTCCATGCCGTCAAACAAAGTCGCCATAAGTCTGGGTAGATGAACGGTCCTTGTTGAAGATCTCTTCTTAGTGGTAGAGGCCAAGAGTCTTTGATGGACATGTCCAAAAGATCCACGTATCACGCCCTCCGAGGCCAATCCGGGGCAATCAGAATTGCCTGGACTCCTTGATGTCTGATTTGCTGGAGCACCCTTGGGAGCAACGGGATCGGAGGAAACAGGTAGACCAGACGGTAAGGCCAAGGCGACGTCAGTGCATCCACTGCCCTCGCCTGAGGGTCCCTGGTTCGTGAGCAATACCAGTGAAGCTTCTTGTTGAGTCGAGAAGCCATCATGTCTATTTGTAGGCAGCCCCACCGGTCGATGATCTGCTGAAACACCTGATGGTGGAGCCCCCACTCTCACGGGTGAAGGTCGTGACGACTCAGGAAGTCTGCTTCCCAGTTTTCCACTCCCGGAATGAAGATTGCTGACATTGCTCTTGCATATCTTTCCACCCAGAGGAGTATCTTTGACACCTCTCGCATGCAGGCTCTGCTTTTTGTCCCTCCTTGCCAACTGATGTACGCCACTGCTGTGGCGTTGTCAGACTGTACTTGGATTGCGTGATCCTTGAGTAGAGGAGAGGCCTGAAGCAGAGCACTGTAGATCACTCGAAGTTCTAGAATGTTGATCAGAAGGAGGGCTTCGTGGGCTGACCACCTGCCCTGGAACTGAGCCCCTTGGGTGACAGCTCCCCATCCTCTCAGACTCGCATCCATTAAGAGGAGGATCCAATCCTGAATCCCGAGACTCCGGCTTTCCAGGAGATTGGAGGACTGCAGCCACCACAGGAAGGAAATCCTGGCCTGAGGTGACAGCCGTATCATCCGATGCATCTGTAGATGTGATCCGGACCGCTTGCTCAGGAGATCCAATTGAAATGTTCCGGCATGGAACCTCCCATATTGGATCGCCTTCTATGAGGCGACCTCTTTCCCAACAATCTTATGCAAAGATGGATAGATACTCGAGCAGGTCGGAGTACCATGCGGACCAACTCCTGAAGTGTTCTCGTCTTGTCCTCCGAAAGGAACACCTTCTGGGCCACAGTATCCAGTAACATCCCCAGGAACAGGAGCCGATGAGTTGGGTCCAGGTGGGACTTCTGTAAATTGAGAATCCACCCATGGTGTGACAGAAGTTGGATAGTGCGGTCGATATGGAGCAATAAAAGCTCCCTGGATCTTGCTTTTATCAGGAGATCGTCCAGGTAAGGGGACAACATTGACCCCCTGGACCCCGAGCTGGAACATCATCTCCACCATCACCTTTGCGAACACCCTCGGAGCTGTGAACAGGCCGAAGGGTAGTGCCTGGAACTGGTAGTGATCGTCAAGTAGGGCAAACCTCAGATAAGCCTGATGAGGTGGCCAAATTGAAATATGAAGGTAGGCGTCCTTGATATCCAGGGAAACCATGAATTCCTGCTCTTCCAGGCCCGCAATCACTGCTCTTAAGGATTACATCTTGAACTTGAAAACCCTGAGATAAGGGTTCTAAGACTTTAGATTCAAAATGGGCCTAACCGAACCATCCGGCTTCGGTACCACAAACAGGTTGGAGTAATAACCCTTTTCCCGTTGTTGTATTGGTACTGGAACAATGACGTGGGACTGGACCAATTTTTTGGATGGCCTGTTCAAACGTAACTTGCGTATCCTCCAAAGCTGGCAAGCTTGATTTGAAAAATCGTTGAGGAGGAGCACCGTCGAACTCCAGCTTGTAGCCCTGAGAAATGAGGTCCCTTACCCAGGTATCCTGGCAGGAGCTTTCCCAGATGTGGCTGAAGTGACGCAGTCGACCTCCCACCTTGAGATCCCCTTGGGGTGGGCATCGTTATGCTGAGGACTTAATGGAAGCAGAACTGGTGCTCTGTTCCTGAGAACCGGTGTTCTCAGGTCTTCTTGTCTTACCTATGGTGCCTCTAGCTGCATTGGAGGCACCTCTGGCCCTAGATCGAAATCTGTTAGACCGAAAGGACTGAACAGACGGCCCTGGTTAGGAACGCCTAGCCGGCGGGGCCCCAGAGGGGAGAAATGTGGATTTCCCTGCAGTAAATTTAGAAATACATGTATCCAACTCAACCCCAAAGAGCCATTTCCCAGAAGAGGACAGAGATTCCACACTGCGCTTGGACTCTGCATCCACTATCAATTGACGCAACCACAAGGCCATGGCAGAGGTCCTAGCATTAATATTGCCCATCTCCTTGAGCGAGTCACACAGGACGCGTGAAGTGTCCTGAATGTGCTTCAGGAGAGCCACTGTAATGACCAGAGGCATATCCCCGGAGAGGCCCTCCTGAATTTGAGAAGCCCACATGTGAATGGCATGGGTCATCCAGCAACCTGCTATGACCGGCCTTTGCGATACACCTGCTGCTGTGTAGATAGACTTTAGTGTAGGGTCCTTTATGGTAAAGGAGCCCGAGGCAGGCAGCACCGCCTTTTTTGACAGTCGAGAGACTGATACATCAACCCCCGGTGGTTCTTCACAGAATTTCCTACCTTCAGGAGCAAATGGGAAAGTGTGCAAGAATCTTTTTGACACTTGGAAGTTTTTGTCTGGACTTTTCCAGGCTAACTTAAACAGGTCATCTAACTCTGCAGAATTAGGAAAAGTGACATTTGGCTTGTCCTGTGTAAAGAAAAATGTCTGCTGTGACACAGCGTCCTCAAGAAGGAGTTTTAACACGTCCCGTATAGCCAGAATGAGGGGTACAATACCGTGAGCAGAAGTGGAATCCCCACTAACGGGATCCAAGTCCTCCCCATGCTTCTGTACATCTGCATCTGAATCAAAGAGTAGAGCAGGTAAACCAAACTTTTGTGGTCCTGAGTGAGAGAGGGGAAGCTGTGTAACATCTGCCCTGGCAGCTAACGGGGTAATTCAGACCCAATCGTAGCAGCAAGTTTGTTACCATTTGGGCAAAACCAAGGGGGCCATTCTGACCTGATCGCACGCTGGCGTTCATCGCAGTGCAGCAATCAGGTAAGAAATGCACATGCGCCAGCACCGCAGTGCACCGGTGCATGGCTGACAGCCGACAGCTGTTGTTGCCTAGCGATCGCGTCTGCCTGATTGACAGGCAGAGGCGGCCGCTGGGCTGGAGGGGGCGGCACGGCGGCGTTTGGCCACCGTTTTGTGGGCATTGTCCGGCCAACGCAGGTGTGGCCAGACCATGCGGGGGGCGGGCAGCAGCGGCTGCGTGATGTCACACGCAGCCGCTACGACCCGCAGGGCTATGATCAGGTCTGAATTAGGCCCCATGTGCACTGCAGGGGAGGGCAGATATAACATGTGCAGAGAGAGTTAGATTTGGGTGGGTTATTTTGTTTCTGTGCAGGGTAAATACTGCCTGCTTTATTCTTACACTGCAATTTAGATTTCAGTTTGAACACACCCCACCCAAATCTAAAGGGGGGTACACACAGAGAGATCCGTGTTTAAAATCTAAGAAATCTGACTTGATTGCTTAGATTTTAAGCACGGATCTGTCGTGTGTATGGCCCCCAGCGATAGCGATGCGCGGCCCCGTGCATCGTTATCGCCGGTGCTAGATTGAGCTTGTATGCAGATCGCTCACTTCAGCGCTGTGTATAGTGAGCGTCCCCCCCCCTCGCTCAGCACACAACACGCTGTGCTGAGCGGGGGAGAGATGTGTGCTGAACGCTCTTTGTTAAGATCACTCAGCACACATCTCTCCCGTCAGTACTGACCTTAACTCTCTCTGCACACGTTGTATCTGTCCCCCCTGCAGTGCACTTGGGGGGTAATTCCAAGTTGATCGCAGCAGAATTTTTTTTAGCAGTTGGGCAAAACCACGTGCACTGCAGGGGGGGCAGATATAACATGTGCAGAGAGAGTTAGATTTGGGTGGGGTGAGTTCAATCTGCAATCTAAATTGCAGTGTAAAAATAAAGCAGCCAGTATTTATTACCCTGCACAGAAACAAAATAACCCACCCAAATCTAACTCTCTCTGCACATGTTATATCTGCCCCCCCCCCCCCCCCCCCCCCCCTGCAGTGCACATGGTTTTGCCCAACTGCTAAAAAATTTCCTGCTGCGATCAACTTGGAATTACCTCCTTGGTTTTGCCCAACTGCTAACAAATTTGCTGCTAGGATCAGGTCTGAATTACCCCCTAAGTCTGCAACCGCCCATTGTAGTAGCAGAGTTTTTTTTAACATTAGCAGTGAGTTGTGATGACATATCAGACATCATATTTTTAAGGGCACCTAGCCAGGAAGGCTCTTGACCCTCTCCCCCCAGCCCCTTCACTGAGTTGTGAAGATTGGCTGCATTGTTGACATGAAACAGAATCAGATGATAAGGGAGAGAATCTGGTGTGGCATACACTGCATAGTTTGTGTTTACCCATGTTCACAGTAAAGCACAATCACATACACAGACAAGTAATAACTAGCAAGCCTGCCCCTTACTGTGTGTGAGAGGGAGATAGAGAGAGAGGACCAGCACACCCCAGCTACAGAGCCCCTGTGAGGCTGTAAGCTGTTAGAAACACCTATGATTACTGTCCTTTATAGGAGACAGATTGTGTACAATAGCGGCTCTCCCCCTTTGCTACACCCTGTAACAGTTCTCCAGCATTTTCTGGGTGTCAGGAGGAGCTGTGTGTGCCTGCTGCTGCTGCTGTAAGCAGAGGAAGGTGCCAAAATACAGCTGGTCTCGCTCTGAAGTAGCTCCGCCCCCCCAATGGCGCCGGAGCTACAGTGTACTTTATACTAGCAAAGACTCCCGATTAGCTTAAAAACATCACACAAGTGCTAGTTTAAGCCACCACTAGCCAGTGTACACAGGGGGATATAGCGGGTCCCCCTCAGGAGGGTCCCATATAGCGGGGCCCCCGATTTGTACTCACCACTGTCGTCATCTTTAGGCTATTGTTAGGGGTGTGCGGCATGCTGCAATTGCGACAGCTAAGGCGTGGTGCCCCACTATACAAACAACCTCTCAGGACAGTGGTCCTGCAGCAGGGAAGCGGCTATGACACCTCGCAAGGCCGGTGACCGTCCCCCCTAACTCCCACGTTGCAAGTATGATGTTGCCCAAACAGCATACCGAAAATAATAAAAGTTTAAAAGAAATTGAAGAAAACTCTCTGGAGCTGCAGTGTGTGCATCCTCTCCTGAGGGCACATTTTTCTAAACTGCCTGTGGGAGGGGGCATAGAGGGGAGGAGCCAGCACACCCAGTGAAGAAAGTTAAAGTGCACCGACTCCTTTGGACCCCGTCTATACCCATCGTACTAAGCAGGGACGGACTGAGGACTCCGTCCGGCCCTGGAATTCATGCGCGCGCACACAAAAAAGGGGGTGCACACGCCATGTAAAGGGCGTGCGGACACTGCAAATGGGGGCGTGTCGCGAGTCAGGGGGCGTGGTCTCGTGGCACGCCCCCATATTGCTTAGCAACGGGGCACGCCTTGCAGCGGCAGCTGGGGACAATCCAGAGAGCCGGGAGCTGTGCTGAGCGCAGCCTTCCCGGCTCTCTGTGGACCAGATCGGCCCACCAGACCATCGGCCCTTCTGGCATGTGCCAGAAGTGCCAGATGGCCAGTTCTGCCCTGGTACTAAGGGGGTCATTCCGAGTTGATCGCTAGCTGCCGTTGTTCGCAGCGCAGCGATAGAGGCTAAAAATCTGCATTTCTGCGCATGCGCGACGTATGGGTACAAAGCCATTTTTGGTTTTGCACAGGTTCTAGCGAAGCTTTTAGTCGCATGGCACAATGCAGGAAGATTGACATGAAGTGGGCGTTTCAGGGTGTCAACCGACCGTTTTTAGGGAGTGCTTAGAAAAACGCGGATGTGTCAGGGAAAACGCAGGCATGGCTGGGCGAATGCTGGGTGGGTGTGTGACGTCAAAAGCCGTACCACCATCATTAGAATCAACGCACACGAAGAGTAACTACAGGGCTGGTCTTGTTTTGCGCAAAAAGATTTTGCAGGCGCTCTGCTGCACAAGCATTCGCACTTCTGCAAAGCGAAAATACACTCCCCGGTGGGCGGTGACAAAGCGTTTGCACGGCTGCAAAAAACTGCTAGCGAGTGAACAACTCGGAATGACCCCCAAAGTCTCCCCAATATCCCTTATGGATGCTAGAGAAATATAGATGTGCATTAATTTTAAATATGGGTAAATGTGCCTGAATTAATACATTAACAAAGTAATATACTAAGGCGGGGGATATCCAATTAGCCTCGATAAACCGGCACGAGACACTAAAACCATACGTTTTTCGCACCCGATGTTTTACCGGGGCTAATTGGTTATTCCCCTTAAGTGTAGTGTTTGCCATTAATCATTAAATGATTCCAGTTTGGTGGTTTGAACAACAATAAGGAAAATTTGGTTAATGCTAAACAGTATACTGTGGGGTAAATGTACTAAAATTCGTATTTTTCCGAATGAGGTTAAAGTTCAAACACGAATGACATTGAAAGTGTAAATTTGCAACTTTTTGAATTTATTACGACTAATTTACTAAGCTGTCGTATACCGCATTTTCGTATTTACCGATGTCGATGTCATTCGTATTTTTTGGCAGTGTTTTTTACGGGAGTGAATTGTAAAACATTGCAGACTTTAACACAATGAATCTCGGCCGGATCTGTGAGATCTGTGCTGGGCTTCACTGTGCACCTTTCCTTAAAAAAAAAACATTGTTAAAAACTAAAAAAAAAATGCGTGGGGTCCCCCCTCCTAAGCAAAACCAGCCTCGGGCTCTTTGAGCCGGTCCTGGTTGAAAAAATATGGGGGGAAAAGTGACAGGGGTTCCCCCATATTTAATCAACCAGCACCGGGCTCTGCGCCTGGTCCTGGTTCCAAAAATACGGGGGATAAAAAGCGTAGGGGTCCCCCGTATTTCTGAAACCAGCACCAGGCTCCACTAGCCAGATACATAATGCCACAGCCGGGGGACACTTTTATATTGGTCCCTGCGGCCCTGGCATTACATACCCAACTAGTCACCCCTGGCCGGGGTACCCTGGAGGAGTGGGAACCCCTTAAATCAAGGGGTCCCCCCCTCCAGCCACCCAAGGGCCAGGGGTGAAGCCCGAGGCTGTCCCCCCCCCCATCCAAGGGCGGTGGATGGGGGGCTGATAGCCTTTTTGTCAAAATGTGAATATTGTTTTTAGTAGCAGTACTACAAGTCCCAGCATGCCTCCCCCACAAGCTGGTACTTGGAGAGCCACAAGTACCAGCATGCGGAGGAAAACCGGGCCCGCTGGTACCTGTAGTACTACTACTAAAAAAAATACCCCAATAAAAACAGGAGACACACACCTTGAAAGTAAAAGTTTATTACATACATCCACACCTCCAAACATACATACTAACCTATGTTCACACGAGGGTCGGTCCTCTTCTCCATGTAGAATCCATGGGGTACCTGTGGGAAAAATTTTACTCACATAATCCAGTGTAGATCGGTCCTCTTCTGTTCTTTTTGTAATCCACGTACTTTGCAAAATAAAAAAACGGACACCCGACCACGCACTGAAAGGGGCCCCATGTTTTCACATGGGACCCCTTTCCCCAACTGCCAGGAAGCCCCTCTGACTTCTGTCTAAGAGGGTTCCTTCAGCCAATCAGGGAGCGCCACGTCGTGGCACCCTCCTGATTGGCTGTGTGCTCCTGTAGTGTCTGTCAGGCAGCACACGGCAGTGATACAATGTAGCGCCTATGCGCTCCATTGTAACCAATGATGGGAACTTTGCGGTCAGCGGTTGACCGAAAGTAACCTCACCGCTGACCACAAAGTTCCCACCATTGGTTACAATGGAGCGCATAGGCGCTACATTGTATCACTGCCGTGTGCTGCCTGACAGACACTACAGGAGCACACAGCCAATCAGGAGGGTGCCACGACGTGGCACTCCCTGATTGGCTGAAGGAACCCTCTTAGACAGAAGTCAGAGGGGGTTCCTGACAGTCGGGGAAAGGGGTCCCATGTGAAAACATGGGGCCCCTTTCAGTGCGTGGTCGGGTGTCCATTTTTTTATTTTGCAAAGTACGTGGATTACAAAAAGAACAGAAGAGGACCGATCTACACACTGATTATGTGAGTAAAATTTTTCCCACAGGTACCCCATGGATTCTACATGGAGAAGAGGACCGACCCTCGTGTGAACATAGGTAAGTATGTATGTTTGGAGGTGTGGATGTATGTAATAAACTTTTACTTTCAAGGTGTGTGTCTCCTGTTTTTATTGGGGTATTTTTTTAGTAGTAGTACTACAGGTACCAGCGGCCCGGTTTTCCTCCGCATGCTGGTACTTGTGGTTCTCCAAGTACCAGCTTGCGGGGGAGGCTTGCTGGGACTTGTAGTACTGCTACTAAAAACAATATTCACATTTTGACAAAAAGGCTATCAGCCCCCCATCCGCCGCCCTTGGATGGGGGGGACAGCCTCGGGCTTCACCCCTGGCCCTTGGGTGGCTGGAGGGGGTGACCCCTTGATTTAAGGGGTTCCCACTCCTCCAGGGTACCCCGGCCAGGGGTGACTAGTTGGGTATGTAATGCCAGGGCCGCAGGGACCAATATAAAAGTGTCCCCCGGCTGTGGCATTATGTATCTGGCTAGTGGAGCCCGGTGCTGGTTTCAGAAATACGGGGGACCCCTACGCTTTTTGTCCCCCGTATTTTTGGAACCAGGACCAGGCGCAGAGCCCGGTGCTGGTTGATTAAATATGGGGGAACCCCTGTCATTTTTTCCCCAATATTTTTTCAACCAGGACCGGCTCAAAGAGCCCGAGGCTGGTTTTGCTTAGGAGGGGGGACCCTACGCATTTTTTTTCAACAAATTTAACACTTTCCCACCCCTTCCCACTGATAAACATGCACGGATCTCATGGATCCGTGCATGCCTATCAGAACACGGTAAAAATAAGCAGGTCTGTTTTATTTTAGCACTTTTTTACGATTTGTATTTTTTCATGGCAGTGTTTGGCTATTGCCGGCAGTGTTTGTGAATTACACTTTTTAGTAAATTACCGAGTTCTACCAAATTACAGGCGTATTTGACCGATTGTGTATTCATTCGTAATTTTTTTCTTTGAGTTCCAAAAAAATACGAATGCCCTCATCACTGCCGTGATTTGAGTTTAGTAAATTCCCGAGATGACACTTTGAAGAAAAAACACCATCTCGGTCAAAATCGGGAGCTTAGTAAATTTCCCTATATATATGTTTATACTGTAGTACAGATATTATATCCATACATGTATTGCACCATATCTCACACTTACTCTTTGGCTGACTGTTCCGATCTGGTTTGACCGACAGAGGTTTCCATATTCTTTGCTGTATTTATGACAAAGCTGACTGGCCACCTATAACAAAAGGGACCAGGTTACCCCTTCACAAAATAACAGACCGATCACTCTACTGTGAGAGAGTCAAAATAATTGCACAAAATTCGCACAAAAACAATTGTGTAGTATCACAAGAAAATTGTGCACTGTGTTTTACACATCAGGTAGTAGAACACACTGTTACCTGTGTCTGGGTACTAGGTAGGGAGGCCAATCCCGGGCCATTTTTTCAATCCCGGGATATGGGATTGAAAAACGCTCAATCCCGGGATTGCAGTAGGGAGCAGGGAGAGTGGAAGAGGAGGGCAGGGAAGAAGGGTGGGTGTAAGGAGCATGTAGGGAGCAGTGCGGGAGGGAGGATGCGATGTAGGGAGCAGCATGGGATGGAGGATGTAGGGCGCGGTGTGGGAGGGAGGATGTAGGGCGCAGTGCGGAGGGAGGATGCGATGTAGGGAACAGCATGTGATGGAGGATGTAGGGCGCGGTGCGGGAGGGAGGATGTAGGGCGCAGTGCGGAGGGAGGATGCGATGTAAGGAGCAGCATGGGATGGAGGATGTAGGGCGCGGTGCGGGAGGGAGGATGTAGGGCGCAGTGCGGAGGGAGGATGCGATGTAGGGAGCAGTGCGGGAGGGAGGATGCGATGTAGGGAGCAGCATGGGATGGAGGATGTAGGGCGCGGTGCGGGAGGGAAGATGTAGGGCGCAGTGCGGAGAGAGGATGCGATTTAGGGAGCAGCATGGGCTGGAGGATGTAGGGCGCGGTGCGGGAGGGAGGATGTAGGGCGCAGTGCGGAGGGAGGATGCGATGTAGGGAGCAGCATGGGATGGAGGATGTAGGGTGCGGTGCGGGAGGGAGGATGTAGGGCGCAGTGCGGAGGGAGGATGCAATGTAGGGAGCAGCATGGGATGGAGGATGGAGGGCGCGGTGCGGGAGTGAGGATGCGATGTAGGGAGCAGTGCGGGAGGGAGGATGTACGGAGCAGGAAGGGTGGGTTTAAGTATCAAAATTTACTATTATAGGCAGCCATGGACAAACGCTGACCGCTCCGGCATCATTTCAAATGTAGCGCTGGCCGCCAGCCAGTCAGAACCGGCAGTCCGGCAGCCAACCAGGAGACGCTGCTGCAACCGCTTTCCTGGTCCGCCAGCTCCGATTGGCTGGCAGCTGGTGCTACATTTTAAATGACGCCGGCGCGGTCAGCATTTGTTCATGCCGCCCGCATCAGCTTTAAAAACACCCCACTGCCAGTGCCACCCGGGCCGTACAGCCGGGCCAAAGTGCGCATGCGCAATGTAATCCTGTGAATCCCGGGATTGGAGTCTCCAATCCAGGGATTCAAATCCCGGCATTTTTGGGCCAGAATCCCAGGATCCCGCCGATCTCGTTCCCGGGATTGGCCTCCCTAATACTAGGTACATGAACAGGTAGTAAAACAGTCTCCTGTGTCTGGGTACTAGGTACTTGGACAGGTAGTAGAACAGTCTCCTGTGTCTGGGTGCTAGGTACATGGACAAGTATTAGAACAGTCTCCTGTGTCTGGGTGCTAGGTACATGGACAAGTAGTAGAACAGTCTCCTGTGTCTGGGTGCTAGGTACATGGACAAGTAGTAGAACAGTCTCCTGTGTTTGGGTGCTAGGTACATGGACAAGTAGTAGAACAGTCTCCTGTGTCTGGGTGCTAGGTACATGGACAAGTAGTAGAACAGTCTCCTGTGTCTGGGTGCTAGGTACATGGACAAGTAGTAGAACAGTCTCCTGTGTCTGGGTGCTAGGTACATGGACAAGTAGTAGAACAGTCTCCTGTGTCTGGGTGCTAGGTACATGGACAAGTAGTAGAACAGTCTCCTGTGCCCAGGGACGGTGCTGGAGTGTTTGGCGCCCCCCTGCAAATGATAACTTTGCGCCCTCTCATCCGTAAAAAAAAGAACAGGGCGCACAGCAAAAAGGGGTGTGGTCACACAAGGAAGGGGCGTGACCACAATGGTACCCACAATTCAAATATCGCCACACAGTATTACAATCTTATTCACATTACCCCAAACGTAGTGATCCTGATTCATATTATACCACACAGTAGTGCCCCTTATGCACATTACGCCACACAGTGCTACCCCTTATACACAATGCCCACAGTAGTGGTCACACAGTGGTGTTGCTAGGTGCCATGGTGCCCGGAGCAGGAGTATGGTTTAGCGCCCCCTCCTCTATATAAAATTGGGGGCATGTTAAATTTGAAAAGAAAAAGATATTTTAAAATCGGTGACAGGGATAGTTCTAGACCTTGAGGAGCTCAAGGCAAAAAATTCTGTTTGTATCTGCCATGCTCAAAACGCGGACAGTGCGCGCCGAATGCGCTCGCTAAAAATATATGGGCATGGCCACAGAATAGTACAAATTCACAGTAGTGTCCTTAAGTCACATTACACCGCACAGTAGCGTCCGTCAGTCACATCCCACCGCACAGTAGTGTCCGTCAGTCACATCACACCGCACAGTAGAGTCCCTCAGTTACATTACACCGCACAGTAGAGTCCGTCAGTCACATCACACCGCACAGTAGTGTCCGTCAGTCACATCACACCGCACAGTAGAGTCCCTCAGTCACATTACACCGCACAGTAGTGTCCGTCAGTCACATTACACCGCACAGTAGTGTCCGTCAGTCACATCACACCGCACAGTAGAGTCCCTCAGTCACATTACACCGCACAGTAGTGTCGGTCAGTAGTGTCCATTAGTCACATTGCAACGCACAGTAGTGTCCATCAGTCACATTACACCGCACAGTTGTGTCCGTCAGTCACATTACACCGCACAGTTGTGTCCGTCAGTCATATTACACCGCACAACATACCCTCCAACTGTACCTTTTTAGCAGATACAATACCTTTTTTTATAGTCTGTACCGATTTTTGGCTCTCCGAACTTTCATTGAAGGGATGTAGCCACGCCCCCTTTACCCATGGCCACGCCGCCCTTACTAATTACCCAGTGCTGGGACTGATGGAGGGGACCGGCGGGGTCCCTAGTCCACTGCACTCCCTACCCCCTCTCGCCTTGCTGGGCAGCAGCAGCATATGCTCTCATCTTGGCAGCACAGCACATGCTGCTGTGTGCTGAGCTGCAGTGGGGCAGAGAGGCTGCTGCTACTGCTGAGCCTCTGCCTGTTGTACAGATTGTGGGAGGAGTGATCAAACCGATCACACTCCCCCCTTTAATTGACACTGGCTGAGGGGCTCATATTCCCCATCCACCCCACCCCACACACACACACACTGCAAAGATTATATTTTTTAAATTTCCTCATAAGGGTGCGTGGCCACACATCCCACAATTAGGCCACGCCCCAAAAATTTTACCTTGGCCAGCAGACCTGTCAAGCAGCAGTGGATATTCTCGGCAGCGGCGCTGTGTGGGGAAGGGAGAGAGCTACACGCTGCTAGCGCCGCTACCTGTCATCCAGTTTGACAGGCGCAGCGGCAGCCGGCATCAGCAGGGTAGCAGAGCACTGCGTACCTTTGCTGAGTGCGTAGCGCCGGCTGTGCCTGTGTCTGGGTACTAGGTATATGGTCAGGTAGTAGGACAGTCTCCTGTGTCTGGGTACTAGGTATATGGTCAGGTAGTAGAACAGAATCCTGTGTCTGTATACTAGGTATATGAACAGGTAATAGAACAGTCACCTGATTCTGGGTACTAGGTATATGGACAGGTAGTAGAGCAGTCTTCTGTGTCTGGGTACTAGGTATATGGACAGGTAGTAGAACAGTCTTCTGTGTCTGGGTACTAGGTATATGGACAGGTAGTAGGACAGTCTTCTGTGTCTGGGTACTAGGTATATGGACAGGTAGTAGAACAGTCTCCTGATTCTGGGTATTAGGTATACAGACAGGTCGTAGAACAGTCTCCTGTGTCTGGCTTCTAGGTATATGGACAGGTACTAGGACAAACGTTCTCCTGTGTCTGGGTGCTAGGTATATGGACAGGTAGTAGAACAGTCTCCTGTGTCTGGGTGCTAGGTATATGGACAGGTAGTAGAACAGTCTCCTGTGTCTGGGTGCTATGTATATGGACAGGTAGTAGAACAGTCTCCTGTGTCTGGGTGCTAGGTATACGGACAGGTAGTAGAATAGTCTCCTTTGTCTGGGTTCTAGGTATATGACAGGTAGTAGGACAAACGTTCTCCTGTGTCTGGGGAATAGGTATATGGACAGGTAGTAGAACAGTCTCCTGTGTTTGGGGTATAGGTTTATGGACAGGTAGTAGAACAGTCTCCTGTATCTGGGTACTAGGTATATGGACAGGTAGTAGAACAGAATCCTGTGTCTGGGTACTAGGTATATGGACAGTTAGTAGAACAGTCTCCTGTGTCTGGGTGCTAGGTATATGGACAGGTAGTAGAACAGTCTCCTGTGTCTGGGTGCTATGTATATGGACAGGTAGTAGAACAGTCTCCTGTATCTGGGTACTAGGTATATGGACAGGTAGTAGAACAGAATCCTGTGTCTGGGTACTAGGTATATGGACAGGTAGTAGAACAGTCTCCTGTGTCTGGGTGCTAGGTATATGGACAGGTAGTAGAACAGTCTCCTGTGTCTGGGTGCTATGTATATGGACACGTAGTAGAACAGTCTCCTGTGTCTGGGTGCTAGGTATACGGACAGGTAGTAGAATAGTCTCATGTGTCTGGGTGCTAGGTATATGGACAGGTAGTAGAACAGAATCCTGTGTCTGGATACTAGGTATATGGACAGGTAGTAGAACAGTCTCCTGTGTTTGGGGTATAGGTTTATGGACATGTAGTAGAACAGTCTCCTGTATCTGGGTACCAGGTATATGGACAGGTAGTAGAACAGAATCCTGTGTCTGGGTACTAGGTATATGGACAGGTAGTAGAACAGTCTCATGTGTCTGGGTGCTAGGTATATGGACAGGTAGTAGAACAGAATCCTGTGTCTGGATACTAGGTATATGGACAGGTAGTAGAACAGAATCCTTTGTCTGGGTACTAGGTATATGGACAGGTAGTAGAACAGTCTCTTGTGTCTGGGTTTTAGGTACTGTATATGGACAGGTAGTAGAACAAATGGTCTCCTGTGTCTCGGTTATAGGTATATGGACAGGTAGTAGAACACAGTGTTAGCCGTGACTGTGTACCAACCACACAGGAGCGTACATTGGTGCCTATGACTGTGTACCAACCACACAACAGGGTACATTGGTGCCTATGGCTGTGTACCAACCAACAGGAGGGTACATTGGTGTCCTGAAGACTGTGTAGTATATGACTGAAAGGGGGGGTAGTAGAGCACATTGCTACCTCTGTCTGGGTGTCAACTCTATGGACAAGTAACAGAGCACACGGTCACCTGTATCTGGGTCCTAGCTGTATGAACCTTAGGTACCTGTGTGTGGGTAGCAGCTCTATAGTCAGGTAACATTGTCACATGGTCACCATTGTCTTTCTATAATGTTATAGACATGTAAATAAGCATCAATGTTCGAAAACACATTTCACTGATGTGCACTTACTGTCTTCAGTTCGGAGACTTCAGTCTGCAGACGAGGTGCCGCCCAGATCAGAGTGGACACAGCTTCAGCCAGGCCTGGGTCCAGCTCCCTGCACACAGAATGCTCATTATGGTAAGATCTATAGCAGTCTACAGTATATAATTGCATGAGAGAGCGCTGCGTGGGTCTAACTGAGGTGCTATATGTCCCAGCTCTGCTCCACAAAATCATCCCAAACTCTTAGGAGTTGTCCTGGAGGATCTGTAGCCAGGAGGGCTCCCTGTCATACATTTGGCGGGAGTGCACAAGGGTTGTATTGGGTTACCCCTAGAGTATCCTCTCCCTAAATCTTGGGCTTTGATGTAGCTGTGTGGTCTCTCTGTAGATTGCACGGCTCAGACAATATCTCCAAAAGGTATTTGTTTTATGGAAATTAATTTCTAACATGGAAAATGGTTTCACATTGCTTGTTGCATATCTGTAATATATAGGACACTGAATCCCTCTGGCATCCTAGGGTTCCACAGGGCACTTGCCCAGGAGTGACACTTGCTGGGGGAGGGGGGGAGGACGGCATAGCATGCCCACTTGCATGAGAGCCCTGCTAGTCCGATGGCCGGATGAGGACAGGTGATTTTTTTTTTTTTTTTTGTCATTACAACTTGTTTTTTTATTTTGCATCAGGTGCGGGGGAGGGGGCAATGGTCAGTAAATCGTGGTGTGTGTGGCTTTACATTTGCCTTTACAGCACAATATACAAAACAAGCTTAACAAGGGACATTGGTGAAACGAGTGAGTAAACAGGAAAGTGTTGATTCTATTTTTGAAGAATTCTAGAGTGGAGGCCTCTCGAACTGTGCCTGGAGAGCAGAGCCGGATTAAGTCGCTGGGGGGCCCGGGGTACTTAAAACAGTGGGGCCCCTATGCAAGAGAGGAGGGGGAGGGGGGGCGCGCGGTCACTCACATACCATCCAGTGAACGAACTGCGCTCCCGTCCCCGCCAATCGCACAGACAGCAGAGCGACGGCTCAGCTCTCCAATCATGCATGAATGAAGCAGCCTGCCGCTCAGCCATTGGGGCAGCCTACTTCACTCATACGTTATTGGACAGCTGAGCCGTCGCTCAGCTGTCCTGTTTGTACGGCCGCCGCTGCAGTGCGGACGGGAGCACAACACCACAGATCGGATCGGAAGAGAGATCCGATCTGTGGTGTGGCAGGGGGCCCTTTTGGGAAGGGGGGCCTGGGGGTACGTATCCCCGGGACCCCCCCCTTAATCCGGCTCTGCTGGAGAGTGAGTTCCATAGAGTAGGAGCCACAAAGTATTTCCTTACTTTAATCGATTTTACTGGATTCCTGAATAGAAAATGTTGGCCTAAGGATGCCATGATTCAAAACCACTGGGAACCAGTCGTATAGCAAATTACCTTGTATCAGATTTTAACAGCCGACATGAAAGTGAATAGGAAAAAATATCTTGCACCCCTACATCCCGAGGAGGACAATTGGGGAGACATAAGAGACAGGACAGCGCAGGCTTCAATCTCAACCTCAGTTAGGGGACTATTTATATGTATATTTTGTGGCTATAGTCCCGAAAACACCCATTTTGGGGGTTAGCTTTAAATATTAGGTATCTCCATTGCTGCCTGCAGCCACATCCCCCATAGGTTTCTATGGGGGATGCGATGCTACCAAATTTACGAATATCAGGAATGCAAAGCAATCCAGATATTAGTCCACGGGGCTACCACCATCTTAAGATAGAAGTAGCCCATTGTAGCCTATGGGCTACACATCGCACTTGTAGTCAGGCAGAGGGATCCCCTGGAACCCTTCCCAGTAATGGTCTCTGTGCTGTGCGTTCAGAACTTACAGCGCATGCGCAGACCCCCCATCAGCCACCAAAGAACATACCGGAGCCTCTGTCCCTGCATGATACATTCAGGTACATTCAGACGATAGGATCGCATATTGTAATGCGATCCTGGGCAGTAAGATTCTGCCCAGAACACACTCTATATGCGATCCATGATAAATGGGCCCCTAAAAGAGTACACTGTACAAGATATACTACAGGTGGTACAGATAAGCTTAGACACATTATGTAACTAAGGGGCAGATTTAACGCATTCAGTATGATTTACCGGCGGACGAGAAGCCGACAGCAGCATCCCGCCCGCCAAAATGCCGGCAGCGAGGCGAGAGCAAATAGTTCCCTTGTGGGCTCGCTGAGTTTGCTACGCTGCAGGCTTGGTGGCGATCTATTCCCACTCTATGAGTGTTGTGGACACACATGAGTGGGAATATTCCTGCTGCGCCAAGATTCCAGCTGGTGGCATTGTCGTCTGGTGGGATTCCAGCATCAGTATCATGACCACCGGGATCCCAACAGCTGGCAAATTAAGCACATCCCAATTTAACTATGAGTGATAAGGTGACATTTTTGCTTGCGATTTTGACTATATAGTCAAAATTGCAAGGAAAGTTAGTGCAGATTGCAATGTGAAAATCACCTTCGATCCCGATGCTATACCGATGCGCGGTCCCGCAAGGTCGGTATCACAAGCCTAGATAGATTGTGCAGACAAGTCAATTTTGACTAGCTAGTATAAAAGTATAGTCAAAATTGGCACTTAGTCAGTATCGCAAGCACAGTCATCTAGGCTTGTGATACCGACCGCAATCCCTATCGCACAGTGAGAATCTGGGATAGCTGAAATCGCACTGTGTGTACGGTAACACTGTAAGGGTACAAGTTGCCGTTTCCTGGGGTAAATGGCAGCAAGAAGCAGCTGAGGAACCACACAAGTCCAGTTTGTGGTGCAACTGGCCACAGCCAGTTTTATTAAACAGAAAATAAAAACAAACACCAAAAGAAAATACCTTCCCTGTTCGGCACTAACTAAACACAAGACGTTCCTAACTATCACTAAACAAAAACACAGAGTTCTCCAGTAAACACTGTATAAAGAAGCGTGTTTCTCTCTTCAGAGAGTCTCCAGTTTCCTCAGGCAGTCTGCCCACACTAAAAGGCTCTTGCACAGCTGAAAGCCCTGATTAGCCCTCTGTGAGGCCAAAGACCCGAACTGGGCCCATTGTCTGGAACTTGCCCTATCTCTCTTTCAGGGCCCTTATCCAGCTTTTCCGACAAATTGAAAAGGTTCTGACAAAACAAAACATTTTCCTAGAAGTTTTCATTTTTCTAATACATGCAAGACAAGAACCTGGGACAAACATACCTGCCCTCAAACACTATTCCAGTGTTCTTGTCACATATCCCCCTCCCCTGTTTCGACCTAGGGGCCGGAACACTTGTAGCCCCCAAACAGAAGATGCGGGACAATGCATCTGCGTTGGCCAATTGTGTACCCGGTCTAGGTTCAACAGTAAACTTAAAATCCTGCAATGCTAGAAACCATCTAGTTACTGGAGCATTCTGACCTCTATTTACATACATCCATTTTAAAGGGGCATGATCTGTCACTAGTCTGAATTGTCTACCCAAGAGGTAATATCTCAAGGCATCTAGTGCCCACTTAATGGCCAAAATCTCCTTTTCCACAATGGCATACCTTTTTTCATGCTCATTGAGTTTCCTACTCAATAAATGATAGGGTGTTCGTCCCCATCTCTGGTTTGGGACAGCACAGCCCCTATCCCTACCTCTGAGGCATCTGTCTGTACAACAAATTCTTTTGAAAAATCTAATGTTATCAATATCGGTTGTGAACACAAAGCCACTTTTAATGTTTGGAATGCTTTTTCTGCATCAGGGTTCCATTTCACCATATTTGACTGCTTCCCTTTGGTAAGGTCTGACAACGGCACTGCTGTGGTCGCAAAATTGGGAATAAACTGTCTATAGTACCCAGTTATTCCCAAAAAATCCCTTACCTGTTTTTTATTCACTGGACGAGGCCAGTTTTGAATAGCATCAACCTTATTCAATTGGGGCCTAATCAGACCTCTGCCTATGGTGAAGCCCAAGTATTTGACCTCCTCCATTGCGAGGCAGCACTTCTTTGGGTTAGCAGTTAACCCTGCCTCTCTGATTGAGTCCAGTACTGCTTGTACTTTAACCAAATGCGACCCTCAGTCTGTACTGTGAATTACCACATCATCCAAATAGGCAGCTGCATATTTTCTATGGGGCCTCAAAATTTTATCCATCGCCCGTTGAAAGGTTGCTGTAGCCCCATGCAACCCAAAGGGTAACAACTTATGCAGGTATAGCCCCTCCGGACCGAAAAGGCTGTTTTTTATTTTGCGCTATCAGTTAAAGGTATTTGCCAGTAACCTTTGGTCAGGTCCAACGTGGTGAGAAACCTGGCTGTTCCCAGCCTTTCTATAAGCTCATCCACACGGGGCATGGGGTATGCATCAAATTTGGACACCTCATTTAACTTACGAAAGTCATTACAGAAGCGTATGCTACCATCTGGCTTCAGGATGAGAACTATGGGACTGGACCACTCACTGTTAGATTCCTCTATGACTCCAAGTTCTAACATGGTTTTAACTTCTTTAGAAACAGCTTCTCGCTGAGCTTCAGGAATCCTATATGGCTTTAAATGGACTCTGACCCCTGGTTCTGTGACAATGTCATGTTTTATTACGGTCGTTCGGCCAGGCAGCTCTGAAAATATCTCCCTATTTTGGATGAGAAATTCTTTAACCTGATTGTTCTGATCAGCTGATAATGTCTCTGACACCTTTACTGCGGGAAGCAACCGAGGTGAAGACACCGAAGGGCAAGGCTCCGCTGACAGAGACAACCTATCTTTCCAGGATTTGATTAAGTTAACATGGTAGATTTGTTCGGGTTTTCTCTTTTCCGGCTGGTATACTTTGTAATTAACCTCATTCACTTTTTCCCTAATCTCAAATGGACCCTGCCATTTAGCTAGGAATTTGCTTTCCACAGTGGGTACCAAAACAAGAACTCTATCTCCAGGAGCAAATTCCCGTATCTTGGCACTCCGGTCATATACCCTCTGTTGAGCACTTTGGGCCTGTTCCATGTGCTCTCTGACAATAGGTACCACGGCTGCAATCCTATCCTGCATTTGTGTTACATGTTCAATAACGCTTCTATAAGGAGTGGGCTGTCCTTCCCACGTCTCTTTGGCAATGTCCAACAGCCCTCTGGGGTGTCTACCATACAACAAATCAAATGGAGAAAACCCCGTAGTGGACTGAGGAACTTCTCTGATGGCCATTAACAAGTAGGGCAACAAACAATCCCAGTTTTTCCCATCTCTATCAACAACCTTTTTTAACATACTTTTTAATGTTTTATAAAAACCTTTCCACCAACCCGTCAGTTTGGGGATGATAAATGGACGTCCTGAGGTGAGTGACCTTAAATAATTTGCACAATTCTTTCATGATTGACATAAATGGAGTACCTTGGTCAGTCAAAATTTCTTTTGGTATTCCCACTCTACTAAAAACCTGCACCAGCTTCCTAGCTATCGCCTTGGTTGTGATAGTGCATAAAGGGACAGCCTCAGGATATCGAGTGGCATAGTCCATAATTACCAGGATATACTGATGGCCCCGAGCGGACTTTAACAAGGGCCCCACGAGATCCATGGCTATTCTGTCAAACGGGACCTCTATAATAGGCATGGGAACTAGTGGGCTCCTGAAATGGGGTCTAGGGGCACGATACTGGCATTCAGGACAGGAAGAACAATATTCAGACACTTCTTTATAAACCCCTGGCCAAAAGAACCTTTGTAAAACTCTTTCAGTGTTTTTTTCTGCCCCTTAATGTCCAGCTGTAACGTGACTATGAGCTAAATCTAGTACCGTTCTCCGATAAGGCTGGGGAACTACCAGCTGTTCCACCACATCCTCACCCTTTTTGACAATGTGGTACAAGAGCTCATTACAGATGGCCATGTGGGGATACGTAACCCTGTCACCTGGTACCACAGGTTCCCCATTAACAACCTTAACATTCTCTCTAGCCTTTATTAAGGTAGGATCCTTTAACTGTTCAGACTCAAACAGATCCTTCTTTACATCCAGGTCAGGCACGCTTTCAGTTCTAACTACTATGTCTCTGTTCCCAGCAAGAGGGTCCTCACTGGACTCCCCATCTGTCACTTCCCCAGCCAAACTAGCAAAAGGCAAAGGGTCAGAAAGTTCAGGTGAAGGTACCACAGTACAGGCTAACCTAGCAAAGAAAGACACTCTGCGACATTCAAAGGCAGCATCACATTGAATGGGTTCTTGCATGACTGGGCAATTGGCAATAACATGACCTGGCATACCACACCTAAAGCCTTTAACCACACAATTATCAACCCGTTTGGGCAGCATAGACCGTTCTAGCCCCATTGGCCTGTCTCCAGGGCCAGTGTTTACAGTCTCTCCAGCCTTGCGTTCTCTTAACCGCCCAGCAACGTTTTCCCACGGAACAGTCTTATCAGTCTTTACTGAAGGGCGCTGTCGAGGATCTATGGGTTGCTGGGTGGTCATCAGTAGTTCCTCTGTTGCCAAATACCTCTCTACCATGTCCACTAATTGGTCAGCAGTATCCGGGTTTCCATGGCTCACCCACTTGCGCAGGACCACGGGCAAAGATCTCAAATAGCGGTCCATGGCGACTCTTTCAACCATCTGGGGACCAGTTAATGTCTCTGGCTGTAACCATTTTTTTGTTAGCTGAATAAGGTCATGCATCTGGGAGCGAGGAGGCTTCTCCATGGCGTACACCCAACGGTGCACCCGTTGTACTCGTACTGACAGCGTGACTCCCAGGCGGGTCAGGATCTCAGTGTTTAGTTTATCATAGTCCCTAGCCTCAGCAGGGCTTAAATCAAAGTACGCTTTTTGGGGCTCACCTGACAGAAAAGGTGCCAACAGACTGGCCCACTGTGCTTTCGGCCAGTTCTCACGCTCGGCAGTCCTTTCAAACATGGTCAGGTAGGCCTCCACATCATCAGCCTCTGTCATTTTCTGCAGGAAGTGACTGGCCCGTATAGAACTAGAACTGGTCGGAGCACTGATGGCCATATCTCCAATCAGGGCTGCAAGGCTCTGCGCCACCTCTGTTAAGGCTTCTCTATCCTGACGCTGTTGCCTGTAAAGTTCGTCAATAGCCACCTTCTGCTGTCTCCTATTTTCCTCCATTGCCACCTACTGCTGTCTGTTGGCCTCCCACTGAGCCGCTGTAGCTTGCAGCAAGGCTTTAAGCAGTTCCTCCATGTCGACAGATTTTTCAGGCGGCTTTGTAGCTGCTTTCACCCAGGACATATATCAAATCCTTAGGGCGAGTCTCAGCAACTTCACACTGGGCTGTATCTGCATATACCACCGTTTTCTGCAGGCCTCATAAAGCTGCTGCTTTCACTTATGCGCAGAACGGCATGCTCGCATTCTCCACCAAGTTGTAACACTGTAAGGGTACAAGGTGCCGTTTCCTGGGGTAAATGGCAGCAAGCAGCAGCTGAGGAACCACACAAGTCCAGTTTGTGGTGCAACTGGCCACAGCCAGTTTTATTAAACAGAAAATAAAACAAACAACAAAAGAAAATACCTTGCCTGTCCGGCACTAACTAAACACTAGACCTTCCTAACTATCACTAAACAAAAACACAGAGTTCTCCAGTAAACACTGTATAGCTCACTTGTATAAAGAAGCGTGTTTCTCTCTTCAGAGAGTATCCAGTCTCCTCAGGCAGTCTGCCCACACTAATCAGGCTAGCAGCCCTAAAAGGCTCTTGCACAGCTGAAAGCCCTGATTAGCCCTCTGTGAGGCCAAAGACCCGAACTGGGCCCAATGTCTGGAACTTGCCCTATCTCTCTTTCAGGGCCCTTATCCAGCTTTTCCAACAAACTGAAAAGGTTCTGACAAAACAAAACATTTTCCTAGAAGTTTTCATTTTTCTAATACATGTAAGACAAGAACCTGGGACAAACATACCTGCCCTCAAACACTATTCCAGTGTTCTTGCCACAGTACACACCTACTGTATAGTCTTGTTATCACTCGTTACGAATGATGGGGGTCATTCTGACCCATTCGCACGCAGCGGTTCTTCGCTGCGGTGCGGACGGGTCTGGAATGCGTGGCGTGCGCATTGCACACGCACATCGTTGCCCGGCGACAGAGGTAGCTGGGCAACAACGCTGACAGGGAAGAAAGCTGTCGCAGCGGTGACCGCAAGAAGATGGACAGCAAGAGGGCGTTCCGGGGCGTCAACTTACCGTTTGCTGCCGTTTTTGGGGAGTGGTAAGTGAAACGCAGGCGTGTCCAGGCGAACAGAGGGCGGATGTGTGACGTCAAAGACGGCCCCATCATCGCTGGATCCATCGCACAGGGTAAGTATGTCCAGGGCTGGTCTTGTTTTGAGTGAAACTTTTTTTGCATAGCAGGGCTGCACAAGTGAACGCAGCCCTGCTAAGCTAAAATACACTCCCCCATAGGCGGGGATTAGTTGATCGCACCAGCAGCAAAAAGTTGCTTGGTGCGATCAACTCGGAATGATGCTCCTGCCAATCAGCTCCTGTTATTTTACACATGACAGTGATGAGCTTATTGGTTGGAGCACCATTTACCATTCGTAACAAGTGATAACAAGAATATCACTTGTTAATCTGCCCCTATGACCTGGCTTCCTGAAGGAATTGTAGGGCAGACTCTTCTGAGACAAGGTAAATATCTTGTTTAATTAAATTTGCATGACTTGCTTCCTATAAGCTTTTGTGCTGTTACTGTAGTGTGGATCACCTGACGTCAAGGGCGTAGCTACCATAGGTGCAGGCGGTGCAGCTGCTATGGGGCCCAGAGCTGAGAGGGGCCCACCTTCCCTGTCAAAGTTACATGTGTTATATACATTTTTCGCCATTGGGTGGTACGTAGGGGTCCTTTCAAACATTTTCCTTGGGGCCTGCAATATATCTAGGTATGCTCCTGGACCTGCTCATTGTAATGTGGTATAAAATGAACTGGAGGGCATTTTGATGTTATATAATATGAACCGGGGCACTGTAATGAGGCACAATATGAACAGGGAGCACTATATATCATAATGTGAATTGGGGGTACTGTGCGGCATAATGTGTACTGGCAGCTCTGAAATGTGACATAGGGGAAACTTAAGCACTACTGCGATTTATAAAATAAACTAGGGCACTACTATGGGGCATAACATTAAATAAGACTCTACTATGGTTCAAAAAATGAACTAGGCCACTATTATAGGGCATAAAATTAACAACTGCTGCAGAGAAGTGTCTCTCTAGAAGCATTGGGATTGGGGCCCCTTCAAAATGTTGCTACGGGCCCACAAAGTTCTGGCTATGCCCTTGTCTGACGTTTATAGGATACAGTGCGGCTTTGATGTGTTTTGGACCTCACAATGAGCAGCTGAACACCTTTAGCTACCCACACTCAATCAAAAGATCTTTTCATGGAAGGTATGGTACATACTCACAGGGCTCTAACAGAGAGCCTGGGTGATGGGGCGGCATGGCCACACCTGTGGAAAGGAATGAAAGCTACTGTCTTAACTGTACAGCTGGGCCCCTTAAACAACCTGGGCCTGGGTAAAAAGTACCCCTCCCAGCCCTCTTCCTGTCACTCCTGCATGCTGAGAACAACCTACATATCATCCATCGGTCGCTGAGTACATTTAATGAATTATAATTGTTGCCCGCACAACCAGCAATACAAATGCTTTCAAGTAATTAAAATGGTCACAATAGTACTGTCTGCGTGATGTTTTGAATATTTTTTTCAGTATATCTGATTATATCATTACTTCTATCTGATGATTATTATTGGGTTTTGCACATGTCACACCGTGAATGACAGCTGGGCAGACTTTCTTAGGAGAGGGCCAGTGATGCTACATCAAATGAAATGTCTGTAACCTCAGCGTTTAGGCCTGTGTCACATCTAAGGACGCTGCCACCTTTTCCTAATCTAAATCTGTTCAGGTTGCAGCGCTGCAGCCAACTGGCGCCAAGTTAATGCCCCATTCCATATCAAAGAGGATTTAGAGCACCGTATAGAGCACAGACCAGTGGAAAGCAGATACTATGCGGAGTGGCAGGATTCTGACTCTTGCACCTGTTGTACTTGATACTGGTCTGGAGGCATTCTAGCTTAGGGTGTAATTCATGATTCTACACAATGCTGATGTTGACGCAACGGAGTGTCACATGCGCCATGATCACACTGCACACGCGACAAGGTACCTCTGCAATGCCGCTTGCAGTGAGATTTTTTGCTTAAAGTGATTGACAGGAAGGGACCATTTGGGGGAGGTAACGGACAGTGGCAGCAAAAACACAGGCGTGTCATCAGTTGCGATCCTGTACGTAGAGAAATATGGCGCCAGCGTCGATACCAACTTTAGACTCACTCGGTGAAGGCAATGCTCTCTGTGCGTCAGTACTGCATGGCCTCTTGATGAAGCCGCCCCGTTGTGCGGAGAAATGCGTTGAGGATTCAGGCTGTTGACGCCTCTGGTGGGTACTGAACCTCAACTATCCAGCAATATATCTAGTGAATCTTCACAAGGGTCACCAGATTGCAAGCCCGATCACATACTGAGCTGGTCCACAGTACACTGCCCTGCAAGCAGCTGTGCTATAGAAGAGACCGGAGCGCATTAACATCGCAGCACGCGTCCGTGTCCCGGCAGTTAACGAGAAGGACCAGGTGTGATTACAACCATCACGTACTCCTATGGTGAGATATTCCCTCTCTGACTTTATTAATATATTAAGACCACAACAGTATGGAGACTGCTTGTATTAGAATCTCTGCTGCTGGAAACTCATTCTGGTAACCCTTGTTTTCCGATTTAACATTACAACATTTAATTGGATTTGTTTCCCTTGATTCACGTTCATTTATATCCCTGTTAAATAACTCCTTGTGTTCATTAGGAATTGACATGCACTAACTGCTGGACTTACAGTATACTAACGCTTTACCCTATACCACATTATGAGGATTTATACGATTGTTGTCATTATACCCCTGGTGTATGTGTATATATATATATATATATATATTTATTTATTTATATAGTGTTTAATGTATGTATTATTAAACGTTATCTGGGTAAAATTCCTGTAGGCAAAATGACTCCAAGACTGGAATCTATGTCTGAGTGTTACAGATGTTCTAGCACTTTTATTGGGTGGAGTCGGCATACCGACAGCTGGGCGAGCGCTAATGAGCCCCTTGCGGACATGGTGGCACGCTAAGCGCGCCGCGCTATTTATTCTCCCTCCGGGGGGGGGGGGGGGGCGTGGACCCCCAAGAGGGAGAACATGTGTCGGCATGCCGGCAGTCGGGATCCCGGCCGGTGGTATACTTTAGACCACCCCTTTTATTGAACCAAAACACACTGCTGAGTGCAGATCATGGAGCTCCCATACACGTCAGAGCCTATATTATGGTGACCACAGTACAATGCAAATCCTTTATTCCCTACCTCCCAATTGGCCCCATTTTGGCGGGATAGTCCTGTTTTTCTGGGACTGTCCTGCTGTCCCACCCGTGGATTGCAGCATCTGTTCACTATGAGAAAGGGACAGGGGGCGTGTCAGCAGCTCACAGAGCGCTGTGCATGCCCCCAAAGCAGCGAAAAACGGGGCATGGCCTGCGATCGTGGCACCATCCGTGATGCCACACCCCCTAATTTTGGGCACGGCTGTGTCCCTTCTCCCAACTTTCTAAAGTTGGGACGTAGGTTATTCTGGTAGAGTATAAATGCAGAGTCCATATCCTGATGACCCCATTACAATGCATGACACAGTACAATACAGAATGTATACTTTAGTGGCTGTAGTACAGTACAATGCAGAGCCCAGATTATCAAGACTGTAGTACAATGCAGAGCCCATATTATAATGGCTGTAGTACATTCCAGAGCCCATATTATAGTGTCTGTAGCACAATGCAGAGCCCATATTATCATAGCTGTAGAACAATGCAGAGCCCATATTATCATGCCTGTAGTATAATTCGGAGCCCATAATATCAAGACTGTAGTACAATGCAGAGCCCATATTATAGTGTCTGTAGCACAATGCAGAGCCCGTATTATCATACCTGTAGTACAATGCAGAGTTCATATTATAGTGTCTGTAGCACAATGTAGAGCCCATATTATCATACCTGTAGTACAATGCAGAGCCCATGTTATAGTGTCTGTAGTTTAATGCAGAGCCCATATTATATTGGCTGTAGTACAATGCAAAGCCCATATTATCCTGACTGTAGTACAATGTGGAGCCCATATTATCATATCTTTAATACAATGCAGAGCCCGTATTATAGTGATTGTAGTACAATGCAGAGCCCATATTATCATGTCTATAGTACAATGCTGAGCCCGCATTATAGTGGCTGTAGTACAATGCAGATCCCGCAAATGACTGTAGTATAATGCAGAGCGGGAACGATTCTAGGCACGGGCAAGCAGCCCACCCGCACCCCGCATCCCGCATCCTGCTCCCCGGCTGCAGCCGGTGCCACTGTCGGACACTAGAGGTCATAATTGACCTCTAGTGTCTGTGCGGCGCTGCTATGGGAGAGACGATATGATGTCTCTCCCATAGAGAGGAGCGGGCGGCCAGAGACGGAGGGCAGCGCAGCAGCGGTATGGAAGCAGGAGCGGGGCTGGTAAGTATTGTGTGGTTTTTTTGTGTGTTTGTAAGTGGCGCTACTAAAGGCACAACTACACGGGTCACACCACAGGGGGGTACAACTGCTTGGGGCACGGCTACAGGGGGCACAGCTACAGGGGGCACAGCTACAGGGGGCACAACTACTGGGGGCACAACTACTGGGCCCATAACTGCTGGGGGCACAACTGCTGGGGGCACAACTACAGGGGGCACAGCTACTGGGGGCAAATCTACTGGGGACACAGCTACTGAAGGCACAACTGCAGGGGGCAGAACTACAGGGGGCACAACTGCTGGGGACATAACTACAGGGGGCACAACTATTGGGGAAAATCTACTGGAGGCACAACTACTGGGGGCACAACTGTGGCCACGCCCCTTCCCTGTGAAGCCACACCCCTATTTTTGGGTGCATTCGTTTTACCTGTCCAGGGAAGGGGGGAGGGGCGCCAAAGGAAACTTTCATCCTGGGCGCCACAAGGTCTAGAACCGGCCCTGATACAGAGCCCATATTATCATGACTGTAGTACAATGTGGAACCCATATTATATTGGCTTTAGCGCAATACAGAGCACATATTATCATTGTGTCTATAGTAAAATACAGAGCACATATTATCATGACTGTAGTACAATACAGAACACATTATTATCATTGTGTCTATTGTACAATACAGAGCACATATTATCATGACTGTAGTACAATACAGAACACATATTATTATCATTGTGTCTATAGTACAATACAGAGATCATATTATCATGGCTGTAGTGCAATGCAGAGCCCACATTCCAGTGAAAACAAAGCCCGGTTTTGATGACTACTCAGTTTGATAAAACCTATAGGTAAGGGCATAACCAGAACTTTGTGGGCCCCATAGTAAAATATTGAAGGGACCCCTGCCCCAATGCTTAAGAGACCTCTCCACAGTTGTTAATTGTATGCTCTATAATTATGCCCTAGTTCATTTTCTGAACCATAGTAGTGCCGTAGTTAAAGGAATGCCCCATAGTAGTGCCCTAATTAATGGAATGCCCCATAGTGGTGCCCTAGTTAATGGAATGCCCCATAGTAGTGCCCTAGTGTATTTTATGAACCATAGTAGTTCCTTAGTTCATGCTATGTCACATTGTAGTGCTGCCAGTACAAATTATGCCACACAGAATCCCCAACTCACATGACATACAGTGTCCCTTATTCATATTATGCCACATTACAGTGCCATATATGCAACATATATATATATATATATATATATATATATATATTGGATTTTCAGAGATAGTACATCACTGAAATGGATACAGATAATAATAAGATTTTACTTACCTGTAAATATATTTCTCGTAGTCCGTAGAGGATGCTGGGACTCCGTAAGGACCATGGGGAATAGACGGGCTCCGCAGGAGATAGGGCACTTTAAGAAAGCTTTGGATTCTGGGTGTGCATTGGCTCCTCCCTCTATGACCCTCCTCCAGACCTCAGTTAGGGAAACTGTGTCCAGAGGAGATGGACAGTACGAGGAAGGATTTTTGTAAATCTAAGGGCGAGATTCATACCAGCCACACCAATCACACCGTATAACTTGTGATAAACTTACCCAGTTAACAGTATGAACAACAACATAGCCACGGTATCACCGAAAACTATAACATAACCCTTATGTAAGCAATAACTATATACAAGTCTTGCAGAAGAAGTCCGCACTTGGGACGGGTGCCCAGCATCCTCTACGGACTACGAGAAATAGATTTACCGGTAAGTAAAATCTTATTTTCTCTAACGTCCTTGAGGATGCTGGGACTCCGTAAGGACCATGGGGATTATACCAAAGCTCCCAAACGGGCGGGAGACTGCGGATGACTCTGCAGCACCGATTGAGCAAACAGGAGGTCCTCCTCAGCCAGGGTATCAAACTTATAGAACTTTGCAAAGGTGTTTGTCCCCGACCAAGTAGCTGCTCGGCACAACTGTAATGCAGAGACCCCTCGGGCAGCCGCCCAAAAGAGCCCACTTTCCTAGTGGAGTGGGCCTTAACCGATTTCGGTAACGGCAATCCTGCCGTAGAATGCGCCTTGCTGAATCGTGTTACAGATCCAGCGAGCAATAGTCTGCTTTGAGGCAGGGGCGCCAACCTTGTTGGCCGCATACAGAACAAACAAAGCTTCAGTCTTCCTGATCCGAGCCGTTCTGGTCACATAAATCTTCAAAGCCCTGACTACATCCAGGGACTCAGAATCCTCCAAGTCCCTTGTAGCCACAGGCACGACAATAGGTTGGTTCACATGAAAAGATGAGACCACTTTTGCCCTATCCACGTGAAAAACCAAGTATGGGCTTTTATGCAATAAAGCCGCCAATTCTGAAACACGTCTCGCTGAAGCTAACGCCAACAACATGACCACTTTCCACGTGAGGTATTTCAACTCCACAGTTTTAAGTGGTTCAAACCAAGGTGACCTGAGGAAACGTAACACCGCGTTAAGATCCCAAGGCGCCACCAGAGGCACAAAGGGAGGCTGAATATGCAGCACCCCCTTCACAAAAGTCTGTACCTCAGGAAGAGAGGCTAATTCTCTTTGAAAGAAAATGGATAAGGCCGAAATCTGGACCTTTATGGACCCTAATTTTAGGCCCAAGGTCACTCCTGTTTGAAGGAAGTGAAGTAGACGGCCCAAATGGAACTACTCCGTAGGAGCAGCTCTGGCCTCACACCAAGAAACATATTTCCGCCATATACGGTGATAATGTTTCAACGTCACGTCTTTCCTAGCCTTGATCAGGGTAGGAATGACTTCCTCCGGAATTCCTTTTTCCGCTAGGATCCGGTGTTCAACCGCCATGCCGTCAAACGCAGCCGCGGTAAGTCTTGGAACAGACAGGGCCCCTGCTGCAGCAGGTCCTGCCTTAGAGGAAGAGGCCACGGATCTTCTGTGAGCAACTCTTGTAGTTCCGGATACCAAGTCCTCCGTGGCCAATCTGGAACAATGAGGATTGTTCTGACCCTGCTTATTCTTACAATTCTCAACACTTTGGGTATGAGAGAAAGAGGAGGAAACACATAGACCGATCTGAACACCCAAGGTGTCACCAGAGCCTCTACCGCTACCGCCTGAGGGTCCCTTGACCTGGCGCAATACCGCTTTAGCTTTTTGTTGAGACGGGTCGCCATCATGTCTATTTGAGGCAGGCCCCACCGATCCGCGATCTGTGCAAAGACTTCTTGATGAAGTCCCCACTCCCCCGGATGCAGGTCGTGCCTGCAGAGGAAGTCCGCCTCCCAGTTGTCCACCCCCGGGATGAACACCGCTGACAGCGCGCTTACATGGCCTTCCGCCCAGCGTAGAATCCTGGTCGCCTCTGCCATGGCCACTCTGCTCCTTGTTCCGCCTTGGCGGTTTATATGAGCCACTGCCGTGACATTGTCTGACTGAATCAGAACCGGTCTTCTCCGAAGTAAGTTCTCCGCTTGACGCAGGGCGTTGTATATGGCCCTCAACTCCAGGACGTTGATGTGGAGACAAGTCTCCAGGCTTGACCAGAAACCTTGGAAATTTCTTCCCAGTGCCACTGCTCCCCAACCTCGAAGGCTTGCGTCCGTGGTTACTAGGACCCAGTCCTGAATGCCGAACCTGCGACCCTCTAGAAGGTGAGCACTGTTCAGCCACCACAGGAGAGATACCCTGGTCCTGGGAGACAGGGTGATCCTTTGATGCATTTGTAAATGGGACCCGGACCACTTGTCCAAGAGGTCCCATTGAAAAGTCCTCGCATGGAATCTGCCGAAAGGGATGGCCTCGTATGAAGCCACCATCTTCCCCAGGACCCGCGTGCACTGATGCACTGAAACCTTCTTTGGTTTCAATAGGTTCCTGACCATGGTCATGAGTTCCTGAACCTTTTCGATCGGAAGAAAAACCTTTTTCTGGTCTGTGTCTAGGATCAGGCCCAGAAAGGTCAGACGCGTTGTAGGAACTAGCTGGGACTTCGGTATATTGAGAATCCAGCCATGTAGCTGCAACGTCTTCATGGACAGAGACATGCTGTCCAGCAACTTCTCCCGAGATCTCGCCTTTATTAGGAGATCGTCCAAGTATGGGATAATTGTGACCCCCTGCCTGCGCAGGAGCACCATCATTTCCGCCATTACCTTGGTGAAAATCCTCGGGGGCGTGGAAAGCCCAAACAGCAACGTCTGAAATTGGTAGTGACAGTCCTGCACTGCAAATCTCAGGAACGCCTGATGAGGGGGGAATATTGGAACATGAAGGTATGCATCCTTTATGTCCAGGGACACCATCCAATCCCCCCCCCCTCCAGGCTGGCGATGACCGCCCGGAGTGATTTCATTTTGAACTTGAACCTTTTCAAGTACAAGTTCAGAGATTTCAGGTTTAAAATGGGCCTGACCGAACCGTCCGGTTTCGGGACCTCAAACAGGGTTGAATAATATCACTCTCCCTGCTGGAGATGAGGAACTGTGACAATCACCTGTTGAACATATAATTTTTGGATTGCTGTCAACACTGACTCCCTCTCTGATGGGGAAGTCGGCAGAGCCGATTTGAATAACCGGCGAGGAGGCAAGTCTTCGAATTCTAGCCTGTATCCCTGAGCAACAATCTCTATTGCCCAGGGATCCACCTGCGATTGAACCCAGACGTGGCTGAAAAACCGAAGACGAGCCCCCACCAGATCTGCCTCCCCCCGGGAAGCCCCAGCGTCATGCGGTGGACTTTGCAGACGCAGGGGAGGACTTCTGCTCTTGGGAACTAGATGTGTGCAGCTTCTTTCCCCTGCCTTTTCCTCTGGTAACAAAGGACGATCCCCGCACCTTCTTGTTTTTATTGGAACGAAAGGACTGCATTTGATAATGAGGTGCCTTCTTAGTATGCTGCGGGGGGACATAAGGTAAGAAATTCGACTTACCAGCCGTAGCCGTAGAGACAAGGTCCGAGAGGCCGTCTCCAAACAACTCCTCCCTCTTGTACGGCAAGGACTCCATGTGCCGCTTTGAATCGGCATCCCCCGTCCACTGCCGGTTCCACAGGAGTCGCCTAGCAGAAATAGACATAGCATTTATTCTGGAGCTTAATAAACAAATGTCTCTCTGAGCATCTCTCATATACAAGGCAGCATCTCTGATTTGCTCTATGGTCCTTTGAATGGCATCCCTATCTAAGGTGTCAATCTCCGTAGATAAGGAATCTGCCCATGCCACAACTGCACTACAAACCCAGGCCGACGCCATAGCCGGTCTAGCAATAGTACCGGAGTGAGTGTAAATGTGCTTCAAGGTAATTTCCTGCCTGCGATCGGCCGGTTCCTTGAGGGAAGCCGTATCCTGAGAAGGCAGTGCCACCTTTTTGGACAAGCGTGTCAGCGCCTTGTCCACTTTTGGTGAAGATTCCCAGCGTATCCTATCAGTTTGTGGAAAAGGATACGCCATAAGAATCCTTTTGGGAACTTGTGGTCTCCTATCTGGACCGTCCCAAGCCTTTTCGCACAATACACAACTCAAATGATGATGGAAAAGTGACTTCAGGCTTTTTCTCTTTATACATGTGTACCCTCGTGTCAGGGACAGGGGGTTCCTCAGTAAAACCTCTTTAATGGCCATAATCATGTACCGAATACCTTTTGCCACCTTCGGCTGTAATTTTGCATCTTCATAGTCGACACTAGAGTCAGAATCTGTGTCGGTATCTGTGTTATCGATCTGGGATATGGTGCGCTTCTGAGACCCCGACGGGCCTGGCGCCACAGGGACAGGCATGGACTGGGTACCTGACTGATCCCTAGCTTCTGCCTTGTCTAACCTTTTATGCAATAGATTGACATTTGCATTCAAGACATTCAGCATATCCACCCTTTCCGGTGTCGGCGTTGCCGACGGCGACCTGACATTCAAACACTCCCCCTCCACAGTAAGCGAGCCTTCCTCGTCAAACATGTCGACACACGCGTACCGACACACTTCACACACACAGGGAACCCCTTTTCTGAAGACAGTATCCCTGTCAAGGCCCTTTGGAGAGACAGAGAGTATGCCAGCACACACCCCAGCGCAACAACCCTGGAGACCAACACAAAATGTTTTTCCCCAGCAGCGCTGTGTAATATGTAAACCGCCAATTATGTGCCCCCCCCCTCTCTTTTAAGCACCCTTTCACCGTGTGTAAGCAGGGGAGAGTCCGTGGAGCTTCCCCTCAGCAGTGCTGTGGAGAGAAAATGGCGCTGGTGAGTGCTGAGGGAGAAGCCCCGCCCCCTCGGCGGCGGGCTTCTGTCCCGCTCAAACTTAGAAAAATATGGCGGGGGCTCTTTTATATACATGTACAGAGCCCACCTGTACATGTATATAGTCTTTTTGCCATGCAGAGGTTTATATTGCTGCCCAGGGCGCCCCCCCCCCCTGCGCCCTGCACCCTTACAGTGACCGGAGTGTGTGAGGTGTATGGGAGCAATGACGCACAGCTGCAGTGCTGTGCGTTACCTCAGTGAAGCTGAAGGCTTCTGCCGCCTGAGACGTCTTTTTGACTTCTGTACTTCTGGCTCTGTGAGGAGAACGCCGGCGCGGCTCCGGGGGTGGACGCCCAGTAAGAATCTGCGTTCACCCCCTCTGGAGCTAATGGTGTCCAGTAGCCGAGGAAGCAGAGCCTATCTTTGACAAGAAGGTCTGCTCCTCTCTCCTCAGTCCCTCGATGCAGGGAGCCTGTTGCCAGCAGTGCTCCCTGTGAAAAAGTAGTAAAAAGTAGAAAGAAAGATCCAAACAAAAATGCTTTCAAGCAGAGAACTCTGGAGAGCTCTCTGCAGTGCACCCATCTTGCTCTGGGCACAGTGTAAAACTGAGGTCTGGAGGAGGGTCATAGAGGGAGGAGCCAGTGCACACCCAGAATCCAAAGCTTTCTTAAAGTGCCCTATCTCCTGCGGAGCCCGTCTATTCCCCATGGTCCTTACGGAGTCCCAGCATCCTCAAGGACGTTAGAGAAAATACACATTTGACACAGCATACACAGAACAAAGAGAAAAGGGAGAAATCCAGGTTAGAACAAGTCCATGAGGCCTTGAAAAGCATGCAGATGATTAAAGTAGACTTTATACTTCAAATTATGTGTAGGTTAATCTGTACAAGGAGTCAAAATAAAGATCTCTTGAGAATCATGGCCCAGCTCTTATTATGTAACATTATAGTGCCCTCCACATTACAATGAACAGATTCCACATTACAATGAACAGATCAGATTATGCCACATTACGGTGCCCTCCAGTTCATATTGTGCCACATTACAGTGCCCTCCAGTTCATATTATTCCACATTACAGTGGTCTCCAGTTCATATTATTCCACAGTATAGTGGCCCCAGTTCATATTACTCCACATTACAGCAGGGTTGGGTATGCGTGACCGGAGTCAGCATACCTCCGCCGGTATCCTGGCAGCAGAATGCCGGCTGGGGGCGACCACAACAAACCCCTTGTGGGCTCGCTGCTCTTGACACGCTGCGGGCTTGGTGGCGACTGGTTCTATTCCCACTCTATAGGTGTCGTGGACACCCATGAGTGGGAATAGTCCCTGCTAGTCGACATGCCGACCGTCGGGTTTTTCAGGGGGGGGCACATAACTACATCCCATTACAGTGCCCTAGTTCATATTGTTACACATAACTGTGGCCTCCAGCTATTGTGCCACATTACAGTGGCCACCAGTTCATAGTATTCCACATTACAGTGGCCTCCAGTTCATATTATTCCACATTCCGTGGCCACCAGTTCATATTATTCCACATTACAGTGGCCTCCAGTTCATATTATTCCACATTACAGTGGCCTCCAGTTCATATTATTCCACATTACAGTGACCTCCAGTTCATATTATTCCACATTACAGTGGCCACCAGTTCATATTATTCCACATTACAGTGGCCACCAGTTCATATTATTCCACATTACAGTGGCCACCAGTTCATGTTATTCCACATTACAGTGGTCTCCAGTTCATATTATTCCACATTACAGTGGCCTCCAGTTCATGTTATTCCACATTACAGTGGCCTCCAGTTCATATTATTCCACATTACAGTGGCCTCCAGTTCATATTATTCCACATTACAGTGGCCTCCAGTTCATGTTATTCCACATTACAGTGGCCTCCAGTTCACGTTATTCCACATTACAGTGACCTCCAGTTCATGTTATTCCACATTACAGTGGCCTCCAGTTCATGTTATTCCACATTACAGTGGCCTCCAGTTCATGTTATTCCACATTACCATTGTAGCATGCACTACACACTGCTCTCACTGAGAATGTAATGTCACACAACGCAGGCTGGGCAATGGATCAGACCCAATTGCTTAGCAGGCAAATCAGGGAAATTGGTATGCAGCTTTATAACCTGGGTCCAGCCTTCCCTAAGCCTCTGGGCCACATAGCAATGGCACCCCTTGCACCCACTATAGTTATGCCCATGCCTATAGGCCATTAGTTGCAGAACTCACATGCCACAGATGAATTATTTGCTTCCCCTGAAGGCCACTCTATTCTCTGCTAACCCAATCAGTTAGAAGCCTCAGGATCCGTCAGTCCTAGTTCTTCTGACCTCTGATAAACTTGCTCTGTCTAAGCCCCTTTGTGCTTTACTCTTTATTATTACCATAAATACCAGATAGAGAAATAAGCTTATCCCTCTGATCCTGCAAATACGTGTCTTTATAGTATGCAAAAGTGATATTTCTATATTTATGTACAGTATGGCCACAAGCTAGATCAAAGTTAGCAATTGCTACATTCCGCGTCATTTTGGCATGTAGTCTTCTTAAGTTATAGCTATATTATTAAACTTACTTCATAGAATGGATTAATCCAAACCGTGCCAGGAGCAGGTCGCAGTACAGTTCCAGGATCTCCATGGCCTCCACCAGGTAGTCTTCTCGGATAATGTGCTCCACCCGGATCCGCGCTCTCTCATCCTTTCGGCATGATAAATAGTCTGCAATCTCCTTCCTGGCCTTCATTGCCATTTCAGCTGCAGGGACATCAATATTTGGTGGTAATGAATGTGTATGCAGGAGTTGATATTGCAGAGTTACACAGGCTCACACCAGCATATGACTCAAACTATGAACAACCCGGTTACTTACCCAGTGGTGGTGGTTTATTGATAGATAGTAGGTACAGCCGTACTCACTGTTACATGTACACTGGTGATGTATCAGAGCTTGAGCGGAGTGTGGTTTCCTACAGCTCGCCACATGGTGAGTGTATACTGTATACAGGTAGCAATGCAGGGATGCTGGAACAGCTTTGTGGTAGGTATAAACCTCTCTCTGGAGCTAAGCAAGAGACTTCTGTCTCCCACCATGTCACACTACACAGTCTCATTCTCACACAGTCAAGACAAGATGGACCCTGCACATGCTCAGTAGAGGTCTTGGTGACCATCTTTGGATAAGGCATGACACATCCCTGGAGAACAGGAAGACTGGCATATGCACAGTAGCACATTCAATAATTAAAGGTACTACAGACAAGAGTATTCTAATGTAACAATAATGTCCCTCTCCCCACTAGATTATTGTCTTTGTTTACTGGTTATGCCAGAGGGATCTTTTCTTTATTAACAGCAGATCTACTAAACAACCTATGATATAGCTTGGCTCTCTGTTGTGCAATCTCCTGGTTGCAACTCTGTCAACTCTGTTTTTCATAGGAATCACCCATAAAGAGGACCCCTAATCCACACACAGTGGAGGTCACCATTTTGTAGACTGTACCATAATTCATGAGAATGCATACCTCCCAACTGTCCCTATTCCAGCGGGACAGTCCCGCTATTCGGACACAGTCCCGCTGTCCCTCCCGCGGGTCGCAGTGTCCCGCGGGCAGGGGCGGTGGGGCCGGTTTCGAGATCCTGTGATCACCACTGCTCTGCTCTGCAAAGCAGCCGGTGATCCCTGAATTAGATGTTGTGCGCACGGTATCTAAACAGTGCTGGGGCTGCTCAGGGAGCACTGGGCACGCCACCAAAATGTAAAAAAATGGGGGTCGCTGGATGAGGCCCCGTCCCTTCTGTCGAGGCCACACCCACTTAGCTCCACACCTTTCCCAGACGCTGCCGCGCGGAAGATCTCGCTTTGCACAGTTCAGAAGTTAGGAGGTATGAGAATGCAGTATATTGATTAGCTTGTACAACAGACATTACTGGTTCCTAGTGATAGGAGGGACTGATCAGGATTATTTGGTGTGGATCATTGGGTCGACCAGTGTAAAAGGTAGACACTGGAAAAGGATGACAGGTACAAAAGATCGACATGGATGGTTGTTACAGAAAAAAAAATGTGTCCAACGTTAAACTACAGTACATGTATCCCCAATTAGTATACCGCTTCACTCACCACACTATCGCTGCATTCACCACACTACCGCTTCACTCACCACACTATCGCTGCATTCACCACACTATCGCTGCATTCACCACACTACCGCTTCACTCACCACACTACCGCTTCACTCACCACACTACCGCTTCACTCACCACACTATCGCTTCACTCACCACACTATCGCTTCACTCACCACACTATCGCTTCACTCACCACACTATCGCTTCACTCACCACACTACCGCTTCACTCACCACACTATCGCTGCATTCACCACACTATCGCTGCATTCACCACACTACCGCTTCACTCACCACACTATCGCTGCATTCACCACACTACCGCTTCACTCACCACACTATCGCTGCATTCACCACACTACCGCTTCACTCACCACACTATCGCTGCATTCACCACACTACCGCTTCACTCACCACACTATCGCTGCATTCACCACACTACCGCTTCACTCACCACACTATCGCTGCATTCACCACACTACCGCTTCACTCACCACACTATCGCTGCACTTACCACACTACCGCTTCACTCACCACACTATCGCTGCATTCACCACACTACCGCTTCACTCACCACACTATCGCTGCACTTACCACACTACCGCTTCACTCACCACACTACCGCTGCATTCACCACACTACCGCTTCACTCACCACACTATCGCTTCACTCACCACACTATCGCTTCACTCACCACACTACCGCTTCACTCACCACACTATCGCTGCATTCACCACACTACCGCTTCACTCACCACACTATCGCTGCACTTACCACACTACCGCTTCACTCACCACACTATCGCTGCATTCACTACACTACCGCTTCACTCACCACACTATCGCTGCATTCACCACACTACCGCTTCACTCACCACACTATCGCTGCATTCACCACACTACCGCTTCACTCACCACACTATCGCTGCATTCACCACACTACCGCTTCACTCACCACACTATCGCTGCATTCACCACACTACCGCTTCACTCACCACACTATCGCTTCACTCACCACACTATCGCTTCACTCACCACACTACCGCTTCACTCACCACACTATCGCTGCATTCACCACACTACCGCTTCACTCACCACACTATCGCTGCACTTACCACACTACCGCTTCACTCACCACACTATCGCTGCATTCACTACACTACCGCTTCACTCACCACACTATCGCTGCATTCACCACACTACCGCTTCACTCACCACACTATCGCTGCATTCACCACACTACCGCTTCACTCACCACACTATCGCTGCATTCACCACACTACCGCTGCATTCACCACACTACCGCTTCACTCACCACACTATCGCTGCATTCACCACACTACCGCTTCACTCACCACACTATCGCTGCATTCACCACACTACCGCTTCACTCACCACACTATCGCTGCACTTACCACACTACCGCTTCACTCACCACACTATCGCTGCATTCACTACACTACCGCTTCACTCACCACACTATCGCTGCACTTACCACACTACCGCTTCACTCACCACACTATCGCTGCATTCACTACACTACCGCTTCACTCACCACACTATCGCTGCATTCACCACACTACCGCTTCACTCACCACACTATCGCTGCATTCACCACACTACCGCTTCACTCACCACACTATCGCTGCATTCACCACACTACCGCTGCATTCACCACACTACCGCTTCACTCACCACACTATCGCTGCATTCACCACACTACCGCTTCACTCACCACACTATCGCTGCATTCACCACACTACCGCTTCACTCACCACACTATCGCTGCATTCACCACACTACCGCTTCACTCACCACACTATCGCTGCATTCACCACACTACCGCTTCACTCACCACACTATCGCTGCATTCACCACACTACCGCTTCACTCACCACACTATCGCTGCATTCACCACACTACCGCTTCACTCACCACACTATCGCTGCATTCACCACACTACCGCTTCACTCACCACACTATCGCTGCATTCACCACACTACCGCTTCACTCACCACACTATCGCTGCATTCACCACACTACCGCTTCACTCACCACACTATCGCTGCATTCACCACACTACCGCTTCACTCACCACACTATCGCTGCATTCACCACACTACCGCTTCACTCACCACACTATCGCTGCACTTACCACACTACAGCTTCACTCACCACACTATCGCTGCATTCACTACACTACCGCTTCACTCACCACACTATCGCTGCATTCACCACACTACCGCTTCACTCACCACACTATCGCTGCATTCACCACACTACCGCTTCACTCACCACACTATTGCTGCATTCACCATACTACAGCTTCACTCACCACACTATCGCTGCATTCACTACACTACCGCTTCACTCACCACACTATCGCTGCATTCACCACACTACCGCTTCACTCACCACACTATCGCTGCATTCACCACACTACCGCTTCACTCACCACACTATTGCTGCATTCACCACACTACCGCTTCACTCACCACACTACCGCTGCACTCACCACACTATCGCAGCATTCACCACACTACCGCTTCACTCACCACACTATCGCTGCATTCACCACACTACCGCTTCACTCACCACACTATCGCTGCATTCACCACACTACCGCTTCACTCACCACACTATCGCTGCATTCACCACACTACCGCTTCACTCACCACACTACCGCTGCACTCACCACACTATCGCTGCATTCACCACACTACCGCTTCACTCACCACACTATCGCTTCACTCACCACACTATCGCTGCATTCACCACACTACCGCTTCATTCACCACACTACCGCTTCATTCACCACACTATCGCTTCACTCACCACACAACCGCTGCATTCACCACACTACCGCTGCATTCACCACACTACCGCTTCACTCACCACACTATCGCTGCATTCACCACACTATCGCTTCACTCACCACACTACCGCTTCACTCACCACACTATCGCTTCACTCACCACACTACCGCTTCACTCACCACACTATCGCTTCACTCACCACACTACCGCTTCACTCACCACACTACTGCTTCACTCACCACACAACCGCTGCATTCACCACACTACCGCTTCACTCACCACACAACCGCTGCATTCACCACACTATCGCTTCACTCACCACACTACCTCTTCACTCACCACACTATCGCTTCACTCACCACACTACCGCTGCATTCACCACACTACCGCTTCACTCACCACACTATCGCTTCACTCACCACACTACCTCTTCACTCACCACACTATCGCTTCACTCACCACACTACCGCTGCATTCACCACACAACCGCTGCATTCACCACACTATCGCTTCACTCACCACACTATCGCTGCATTCACCACACTATCGCTTCACTCACCACACTACCGCTTCACTCACCACACTATCGCTTCACTCACCACACTACCGCTTCACTCACCACACTACCGCTTCACTCACCACACAACCGCTGCATTCACCACACTATCGCTGCATTCACTACACTACCGCTTCACTCACCACACTATCGCTTCACTCACCACACTACCGCTGCATTCACCACACTATCGCTGCATTCACCACACTACCGCTTCACTCACCACACAACCGCTGCATTCACCACACTATCGCTTTACTCACCACACTACCGCTGCATTCACCACACTATCGCTTCACTCACCACACTACCTCTTCACTCACCACACTATCGCTTCACTCACCACACTACCGCTGCATTCACCACACTACCGCTTCACTCACCACACTATCGCTTCACTCACCACACTACCTCTTCACTCACCACACTATCGCTTCACTCACCACACTACCGCTGCATTCACCACACAACCGCTGCATTCACCACACTATCGCTTCACTCACCACACTATCGCTGCATTCACCACACTATCGCTTCACTCACCACACTACCGCTTCACTCACCACACTATCGCTTCACTCACCACACTACCGCTTCACTCACCACACTACCGCTTCACTCACCACACAACCGCTGCATTCACCACACTATCGCTGCATTCACTACACTACCGCTTCACTCACCACACTATCGCTTCACTCACCACACTACCGCTGCATTCACCACACTATCGCTGCATTCACCACACTACCGCTTCACTCACCACACAACCGCTGCATTCACCACACTATCGCTTTACTCACCACACTACCGCTGCATTCACCACACTATCGCTTCACTCACCACACTATCGCTGCATTCACCACACTACCGCTTCACTCACCACACTATCGCTGCATTCACCACACTACCGCTTCACTCACCACACTACCGCTTCACTCACCACACTACCGCTGCATTCACCACACTACCGCTGCATTCACCACACTACCGCTGCATTCACCACACTACCGCTTCACTCACCACACTATCGCTTCACTCACCACACTACCGCTTCACTCACCACACTACCTCTTCACTCACCACACTACCTCTTCACTCACCACACTATCGCTTCACTCACCACACTATCGCTTCACTCACCACACTACCGCTTCACTCACCACACAACCGCTGCATTCACCACACTATCGCTTTACTCACCACACTACCGCTGCATTCACCACACTATCGCTGCATTCACCACACTACCGCTTCACTCACCACACTATCGCTTCACTCACCACACTACCGCTGCATTCACCACACTACCGCTTCACTCACCACACTATCGCTTCACTCACCACACTACCGCTGCATTCACCACACTACCGCTTCACTCACCACACTATCGCTTCACTCACCACACTACCGCTGCATTCACCACACTACCGCTTCACTCACCACACTATCGCTTCACTCACCACACTACCGCTGCATTCACCACACTACCGCTTCACTCACCACACTATCGCTTCACTCACCACACTATCGCTGCATTCACCACACTACCGCTTCACTCACCACACTACCGCTGCATTCACCACACTATCGCTGCATTCACCACACTACCGCTTCACTCACCACACTATCGCTGCATTCACCACACTACCGCTTCACTCACCACACTATCGCTTCACTCACCACACTATCGCTGCATTCACCACACTACCGCTTCACTCACCACACTATCGCTGCATTCACCACACTACCGCTTCACTCACCACACTATCGCTGCATTCACCACACTATCGCTGCATTCACCACACTATCGCTTCACTCACCACACTACCGCTGCATTCACCACACTATCGCTGCATTCACCACACTATCGCTTCACTCACCACACTACCGCTGCATTCACCACACTATCGCTGCATTCACCACACTACCGCTTCACTCACCACACTATCGCTTCACTCACCACACTACCGCTGCATTCACCACACTACCGCTTCACTCACCACACTATCGCTTCACTCACCACACTACCACTGCATTCACCACACTACCGCTTCACTCACCACACTATCGCTTCACTCACCACACTACCGCTGCATTCACCACACTACCGCTTCACTCACCACACTATCGCTTCACTCACCACACTACCGCTGCATTCACCACACTATCGCTGCATTCACCACACTACCGCTTCACTCACCACACTATCGCTGCATTCACCACACTATCGCTGCATTCACCACACTACCGCTTCACTCACCACACTATCGCTGCATTCACCACACTACCGCTTCACTCACCACACTATCGCTGCATTCACCACACTATCGCTGCATTCACCACACTACCGCTTCACTCACCACACTATCGCTTCACTCACCACACTACCGCTGCATTCACCACACTATCGCTGCATTCACCACACTACCGCTTCACTCACCACACTACCGCTGCATTCACCACACTACCGCTTCACTCACCACACTACCGCTGCATTCACCACACTACCGCTGCATTCACCACACTATCGCTTCACTCACCACACTATCGCTGCATTCACCACACTATCGCTTCACTCACCACACTACCTCTTCACTCACCACACTATCGCTTCACTCACCACACTACCGCTGCATTCACCACACTACCGCTTCACTCACCACACTATCGCTGCATTCACCACACTACCGCTTCACTCACCACACTACCGCTGCATTCACCACACTACCGCTTTACTCACCACACTACCGCTGCATTCACCACACTATCGCTGCATTCACCACACTATCGCTGCATTCACCACACTACCGCTTTACTCACCACACTACCGCTGCATTCACCACACTATCGCTGCATTCACCACACTACCGCTTTACTCACCACACTACCGCTGCATTCACCACACTATCGCTGCATTCACCACACTATCGCTGCATTCACCACACTATCGCTGCATTCACCACACTATCGCTGCATTCACCACACTACCGCTTTACTCACTACACTACCGCTGCATTCACCACACTATCGCTTCACTCACCACACTACCGCTGCATTCACCACACTACCGCTGCATTCACCACACTATCGCTGCATTCACCACACTACCGCTTCACTCACCACACTACCGCTGCATTCACCACACTACCGCTTCACTCACCACACTACCGCTGCATTCACCACACTACCGCTTCACTCACCACACTATCGCTGCATTCACCACAGTATCGCTTCACTCACCACACTATCGCTGCATTCACCACACTACCGCTTCACTCACCACACTACCGCTGCATTCACCACACTACCGCTTCACTCACCACACTACCGCTGCATTCACCACACTACCGCTTCACTCACCACACTACCGCTGCATTCACCACACTATCGCTTCACTCACCACACTATCGCTGCATTCACCACACTACCGCTTCACTCACCACACTACCGCTTCACTCACCACACTATCGCTGCATTCACCACACTACTGCTTCACTCACCACACTACCGCTTCACTCACCACACTACCGCTGCTTTCACCACACTACCGCTTCACTCACCACACTACCGCTGCATTCACCACACTACCGCTTCACTCACCACACTATCGCTGCATTCACCACGCTATCGCTGCATTCACCACACTACCGCTTCACTCACCACACTACCGCTGCATTCACCACACTACCGCTTCACTCACCACACTATCGCTGCATTCGGCACACTACCGCTTCACTCACCACACTATTGCTGCATTCACCATACTACCGCTTCACTCACCACACTACCGCTTCCCTCACCACACTACCGCTTCACTCACCACACTACCGCTTCACTCACCCCACTACCGCTGCATTCACCACACTACCGCTGCATTCACCACACTACCGCTTCACTCACCACACTACCGCTTCACTTACCACACTATCGTGCATTCACCACACTACCGCTTCACTCTCCACACTACCGCTGTATTCACCACACTACCGCTGCATTCACCACACTACCGCTTCACTCACCACACTATCGCTTCACTCACCACACAACCGCTGCATTCGGCACAGGTTAATATTCCCAATCATAGTCCACGTGGACTGTAAAGAATTAAAAAGTTTTAAAAATTAGGGGGGGGGGGGGGAACAAAACAAAAAAACTTATGTCGACAATATGTGTGTCGGACATTATCATGTCAACTATCTGAACCTGTCGACCTTTTGTACCTGTCCAGCTTAAGCATTGACCTATTGCATGTCGATCATATGGTGTCGACATATTGACTGTTGAACTAATGCTGGTTTCAGTTCACAATATGGCTGCTTCCACTGTGTGAAGGTAATAAATGCTATGCAAAATGGGAGTGACACATCTTCTTAGTATCCATAAGAAGACCAAGATAGCCGCCTTCATGGAGGCGCACATATTTGCAATGCCAAATGGCAGGAAATGATGGGTTCCTTGTAAAAGCAACATTGGCCCTCATCTCGAGATGATCGTAGCTGTGCTAAATTTAGCAGAGCTACGATCATTTACACTGACATGCGGGGGGACGCCCAGCACAGAGCTAGTCCGCCCCGCATGTCAGTGCCGGCTCCCCCGCAGAAGTCTAAAGGCATCGCACAACGGCAATGCCTTTGCACTTCAAGAGTAGCTCCCGACCAGCACAGCTTTAGCGTGCTGGCCGGGAGCTACTAGTCGCTCCCCGGCCCGCAGCTGCTGCGTATGACATCACGCAGCTGCTGCGGGCCACTCCCCGCATGGTCCGGCCACTCCCCGCATAGTCCGGCCACGCCTGTGTTGGCCGGACCGCGCCCACGAAACAGCGGCAAATCGCCGCCATTCCACCCCCTCCCGCCCAGCGACTGCCTCTGCCTGTCAATCAGGCAGAGGCGATCACAGTCCAGCTACGGCGTTCGGCCGTCTGGCATGCTCCGGCGCACTACGGCGCTGGCACATGCGCAGTGGGTACCCGTCCGCTTGGCTGCGATTAAAAGCAGCGAGTGAACAGGTCAGAATGACCCCCATTGTACCTAGCTTTGAGGAGCAGTGACAAAACTAATATTTTCCCTGTGGAGCAGGTTTATTGGGAATAGAGGGAAGAGTTTAAGTGGAATTTCCTGCTCTATGGGAAGATCGTACTTGCCAACTTTTGGCTTCCCTCCCAATGAGGGAGGCGTGGCATGGCATAGGTAGGCGGTATGTAGGGGAATGTGATGGCAGCATGGACAGTGTAATGGTTAGCATTACTGTCTCACAGCACTAAGATCCTGGGTTTGATTCCCATCATAGCCCTAAATGTGTGGAGTTTGTATATTCTCCCTGTGCTTGCATGAGTATTCCTCCGGGTACTCCGGTTTCCTCACACAATCCAAAACTATACTGGTAGGTTAATTAGCTCCCAACAAAATTAACCCTACCATGAATGTGTGTGCGTGTACATGTGATAGGGAATAGGCCAGTCTGCAAAAACTGTTGGAATTCTCTCAAGCTCAGAGCTGACGTTCTTTTCACGTGATACATTTTCCACCTTCCATTTGTATCTTAGCAGAGAAACGCATTTTAGGCGCCACTTATCCCGTGTAACAAAAAGCTTCAAACTAGTAAAAGTAACATATAATTAGGACAATTGTGATGTTGTCGCTGTCATAATTAAATTAGGCCGCAAATTAAGCTATACTGATCAGTATTTGAGGGGAAAAACTGTAAAATGTAATGAAATGGGTGATTCTCAAATGGTATGACGTTGAACTTGTTGTGATGTATACAGTTCTGCACAGAGCGGGGCTGGGGTAGAGTTCCATGCAAGTTCCTTCTACATGCACTCCACACCTGCAGCTGCAACCAGGAGCACATGGGCAAAAAGTCATACACAACTCAGTCTCATCTCCACCTGCAGTTGAATGCGGGTAACTGGGCAGCAACGGGGCATGTGCTGAGGTCATGTAATGGGCATGTAGGCGGAATTGTAGCCTATGCTGAGCGGACCATGTGCAGAGATCCAGCAGATTTCAGATGGGTCTCTTGCACCAGGTATAGGGCTGGTGTAAATCATACTTACCGATATTTTAAATCTCCTTTCCGGGAGATGACCGGAGAGGAGAAGCAGGCGGGCGGGGATGAGGGAGGAGCCAAGCTGATTACATCAGTAGGCTCCGCCCACTCCCCGGTAAACGACTGTAATTGGATGAAATATGGCTAGGGGCGGGGCTAAAATGACGTGATTAGCATCTGATCCGCCATTAGGCTCCGCCCCCACCGGGTCAGTGATTTTACTGTGATATTCTCCCTATTCTGCCCACTTTACTAGGGAGTGGGCAGAATGCGGGAGGGGTGCCCACTCTTCCGGGGGCTGCGGGGGACTACCCGAAAACCGGGTGTCTCCCGCAGAAACCGGGAGAGTAGGTAAGTATGGTGTAAATGCGCACTGAATATCAGGGACGTGCGGTGAGGTAAATGGCTCAGGAGGCACTGGCTTGCATTAGAGCTAGATTTACACACAATATATGCGCCAAAGGGTACATGTGCGCATTATACACAGGTACAGCAGTATATACTGCTGGAAATTTGGTTAGTTTTGCTCAGAGATGTGCGGAAAAGATAGGCGCCATAGACTTTTTATTCCACAGTTTTGGCTGTAAAAATGATTAGAACAATGCAAAGAAGATATTTCTAACATATTCTTTGTATTTTTCATACACTTTATACAGTCAAAGCTCTGGCATAAACGTTGGTATAACAGGAAAGGCTCTGCCTCACCCCATTGCACGGATGCGTGCAACTCTGCATATCAGAGCCAGCCATATGCATAGGCAAACTAGGCAATTGCCTAGGGCATTTGATATGCCTAGGGGCATCATCAGCTTCTGCTGATTAAAATGATATGCGGCATGCCTATATTCTGTGTGTAGCATTTCATAAGCAGATACAGACACAGTCTCACACAGTATGTAGGCATGCTGCATATCATTTTAATCAGCAGAAGCTGCTTGTGCATCCTAGCCACATAGCAATGCAAATAAGATGCATTTTCATAAAAAAAAAAAAGGTGCCCGATGTTAGCATTGATGCAAGATTTGTGAGGACACATCTGTATCCAAGCAGAGGCAGAGGTCACAGTGTTAGTGGAAGTGTGAGTGCTGTGTGCATGTGAGTGGGTTGGTTGTGCAGTAGTGTTCAGAATATGTGTAAGGAGCATTACGTGTGTCATGTAAAAATGCTTTAATAATGTGCAACATATGTGTAAAGGGCCACTATGTGTGTCATTATGTGTATAAGGGCATTAATAATGTGCGGCATATGTGTAACAGGGTACTACTGTATGTGTGTCATTATGTGTATAGGGGTACTAATAATGTGCAGCAAATGTGTATGGGGCACTATGTGTGTCATTATGTGTATAAGGGCATTAATAATGTGCGGCATATGTGTAAGGGACATTATGTGTAAAAGGGCATTAATAAAGGTTGTCATAATGTGTAAGGTGCATTATGTTTATAAGGACATTAATAAAGTGTCTCATATGTGTAAGGGGCATTACTGTGTGGAATTGTGTATAAATGCATTACTAATGTGTGGCATTATGTGTATAAGGTGCTCTACTATGTGGCGCTGCATATAGAAAGGGCATTACTGTGTCGTCTAATGTGAATAAAGAGCAATAAGGTGTGGTGTAATGTGAATAAGGAGCAATTCAGTGTGATGTAATGTGAATAAGGGGCTCTACTGTGAGGAGTAACGTTTATAAGGTAAAGTGATACTACTGTGGGATGTAATATGAATTATGGACACTATCGCAAGATAAAATGTGAATAAAGTTGCAGCACTGTGTGGCGTAATTGGAATTGGGGTTACTATTGTGTGGCCATGCCCCTTCCCAGCAAGAAGATGCCCCTTTTTGGGCTGTGCGTCAAATGTGCGAACTGTTCCTATTTAAAATATAGGGGGTACAAGGACTGCTGTGGGTGAGGGGTGATAGTGCTGGGAAAGAGGTGCAAGGTCAGAGGCAGAACCAGAGGTGGTGCTAGGGGGCACCAGCCAAAATCTTGCCTAGGGCATCATATTGGTTAGGGCCGGCTCTGCTGCATATGGCGAATATCCGCCTATAGATCCATACGCGCTGTACGGCTGTGCAAAGTATACTCACTCTTCTTCTTTTCCAGTAGTTTCAGGCGGTTGATCGCAAGCCTTAGATTGACTCGCAGGCGTTCAGCCTTGAACCCTGAGCTCAACATGCTGACTCTTCCTCTACATAGAAAAAAAAACACAGAAAAAAATGAAAGCTTCAATACACAAATATTTGTTAATTTTTTTTATACATCTGAAGAAGAATAACTCATTGAAATGACTGCGGCCAATGGGGGTCATTCCGAGTTGTTCGCTCGTTGCCGATTTTCACTATGCTGCGATTTGTTGCAAATTGCGCATAGTGCTTTAGTTATTTAACTAAAAACTTAGCAGATTTGCTGTGGATTCTGCGGCGATTTTCAGTCGCTCTGCTGATCGGTAAATGATTGACAGGAAAGGGGCGTTTCTGGGTGGTAACTGAGCGTTTTCCAGGAGTGTGCTAAAAAACGAAGGCATGTCAGGGAAAAACGAGGGAGTGTCTGGAGAAACGGGGGAGTGGCTGGCCGAACACAGGGCGTGTTTGTGACGTTAAACCAGTAGGTCTGGAGCTACTCAGAAACTGCAAGAAAATATTTAGTAGCAATTCTGCTAATCTTTCGTTCGCTATTCTGCTAAGCTAAGATACACTCCCAGAGGGCGGCGGCTTAGCGTGTGCAATGCTGCTAAATCAGCTAGCGAGCGAACAACGCGGAATGACCCCCAGTGTTCCTTCCCCTGCGCTTTATATCACCGTATTCCACCCTTCTCTGCATCTGGCATTTGGCAAATTGTATATTATGAATAACGCACATAAATAATTACCGGTAAATGTACTGCAATGCCATTTTTCCCAGAAGAAGAGAATCAGGATCCTATTTGTTAGTGGAAGACCACACACCTTGTGGTCCTGGTTTGGTGGTGGCACAGATGCGACGGAGGAAGCGCCTTTTGCTGCAGTCGAATCTTTATGCTAAAGACTCTCATTTGTAAAAGCGCTGAGATGTATTGTCCACTAGTGTCTTAAGACAGTGCATCTCCGTCCAGTGACCCTCATTCAGCATTCATTGCGTTTGCAAAGCTGCACGCAGGCCCCCCAAACACCTCTGCCTGTCAATCAGGCTGGCTGTCCTCCATTAATCAGAAAACTGCGCGGGGGATCATAATAGTTATCCTAACTGAATTAGCCCTAGTGTGCTTTAGATGCACCATCTAAATTGTCACCAGCCCTATGACAGGTGCATGCAGTGTTTTAAACATGGCGGCACCGGTCAGCAGCATGCAATGACAGCGGCTTAAGCGTTCTGCTGAAAATGGAGAAGGAACCTTCCCCCCATAAGCCTACAAATGCCCTAGGGAGGTAAAAACACCATCCTCATGCTCAGGGGCAGATTGGGATCGACAACCAGCCCGGGAAATTTATGGAAGCAGCCCTAATGGATGGGGGGGAGGGGGGTCTGTCAAATGGGAGGGATTACTGCTCTGAAGACCTGATGAAATTAATGCAAGGAAAGTGCGCGCCGCAGTCACATTGCAAAATTTTAGGGCCGTGGCTTCACGGGGAAGGGGCGTGGCCACATAATATAGTGCCAATTCACATTACACCACAAAGTAGTGCCGCTTGTACACATTGCACCAGATAGAACCTCTTATACACACTGCGCCAGGTAGAGCACGTTATACATATTCCGCCAGATAGAGCACGTTCTACACGGTATACACTTTGCGGCAGGCAGAGCACATTATACACATTGCACCAGGTAAAGCACATTATACACTTTCTGAAAGGCAGAGCACATTATACACATTGCACCAGGTAGAGCACGTTATACACTTTGCGCCAGGCAGAGCACATTATACGCATTTCACCAGGTAAAGCACATTATACATATTGCACCAGGTAGAGCACGTTATACACATTGCACCAGATAAAGCATATTATACATATTGCACCAGGTAGAGCACATTATACACATTGCACCGGGTAGAGCACGTTATACACATTGCAGCGGGTAAAGCACATTATTCACAGTGCACCAGGTAAAGCACATTATACACACTGCACCAGGTAAAGCCATTGGCGGAAGTCTGGGAGGCAATGGAGTCGGATGCCACCGGGCTCCAGCAATGAAGGGGGCACCTTCTCCATTGCCTCCAACAGTGTGGTTGTCCGGCTGTGGCTCCCGTCTCCCGAAATGCACCCCGGCTCCCGCCCGGCTTCAGGATGATGATACCGCGACGCTTCAGCTCCCGCCCCCCATTGCGCAGCTACCCGGCCAGCCTGATGACATCACGGCTGGCCGGCTCCCGCCCCACAGTGCCGCTACCCAGCTCCTGCACCACCACAGCACAGCTTCCCGGCTTCAGCTCCTGCCGCACAACGCCGCTGCCCAGCTCCACCTGCATGCTTACACTGAGGCAGGTGAGAAGAGGTATCTTATGGAGGAAAGTGTCAGGGTGGGGGACAGTGTGTGTGTGTGTGTGTGTGTGTGTGTGTGTGTGTGTGTGTGTGTGTGTGTGTGTGTGTATTTGTATAGATGTGTTTGTGACTGTGAGTATGTATATATGTGGCTATGTGTGTGTATATATGTGGCTATGTGTGTATAAGTGGTATAATGTGTGTGTATATATGCTGTGTGTATATGTGGTTGGGTGTGTATTTGTATATATGTGAGTGCGTGTATATGTGGCTGTGAGTGTATACCTGCCTGGACTGGGCCGCGGGGGGGCACTATAAACTTTTTCGCCTCCGGGCGTCTTATAATAACTTACGCCCCTGGGTAAAGCACATTATACACATTGCACCAGGTAAAGCACATTATACACATTGCACCAGGTAAAGCACATTATACACATTGCACCAGGTAGATCACGTTATACACATTGCACCTGGCAGAGCACGTTATACACATTGCTTCCTGTCAATCAGTCTGCGTTCGGCTAGCAATCAAAAAAGACGCAGGATTTTTTTGCTGTTTGGCCTCTCACATGCATATTACGATCTGTACGCATGCACAGTCATTCGATAATCGGCCGCTGTGCGACCAGGTCTGAATTAGGCCCCTAGTGCAGTGCACTCCGCTGTTATTTTCCATAGATGTGAGTGCGGAACTCTGGATGTATATATACAGAGAGAAAGAGAGAGAGCGCTACAGAAGTGTCATTCACTGTTGCCGCGATGCGTTCGCATGTATTGTGGCAATGATTGCACACGCCCGGGTGAGACTATTCGCAACTGCGATCGATCGCACAATGCCTTTCCTATGGATCGCGGGTGCAAATGGTTGTACGTGCCCGTGACAGAGGATACATGTGTGTGTGTGTGTGTGTGTGTGTGTGTGTCTGTGTATGTGTATATATATATATATATATATATATATATAAAAAGGGAGGTATTCAATTAGTGGCACTTCGGTAAAAACCACAGGGTGGTCTTCAGTATGCCGACTGTCGGGATCCCGGCGCACAGTATACCGGCGCTGGAATCAGCCGGCATACCGACACTTTTTCTCCCTCGTGGGGGTCCACGAACCCCCTGGAGGGGGAATAAAATAGCGTGTCGCGCATAGCGCGCCACCGTGCCCGCAGCGTGGTGAGCGCAGCGTGGTGAGCGCAGCGAGCCCGCAAGTGGCTCATTTGCCCTCGCCACGCTGTCAGTATGCCGTCAAATTAGTGCCGATTTTCCAACTGTTGGAAAACTTGGCACTATTTGAATATACCCCATAGTGTTGAATTTGGTTTGGCACTCCCTAGTGTCACCATAGCGGTCTGTGTGCCCTTGCTCAAAATTTACATAATAACTCAGTATGGATGATGTAGAAACACCATCATACAGCACGGCACTGCAGTTTGAATTTAAATAGATTCAATGCTGCTATTAGTGGCAGCACTACATCTATTTAAACTCAATCTGCAGTGCCGTGCTGTATGATGGTGTTTCTACATCATCCATATGGGAGATAGATAGATAGATAGATAGATAGATAGATAGATAGATAGATAGATAGATAGATAGATAGATAGATAGATAGATAGATAGATAGATTTATTTATTTATTTTTATGTTTTATATATATATATAAATATATATATATATTATAATATACAGGTTGAGTATCCCATATCCAAATATTCCGAAATACGGAATATTCCGAAATACGGACTTTTTTTGAGTAAGACTGAGATAGTGAAACCTTTGTTTTTTAATGTACACAAACTTTGTTAAATACACAAAGTTATTAATAATATTGTATTAAATGACCTTCAGGCTGTGTGTATAAGGTGTATATGTAACATAAATGCATTCTGTGCTTAGACTTAGTTCCCATCACCATGATAACTCATTATGGTATGCAATGATTCCAAAATACGGAAAAATCCGATATCCAAAATACCTCTGGTCCCAAGCATTTTGGATAATGGATACTCAACCTGTATATATAAAAAGATATATATATATATACATTTCTATATTACATACATATATACTATATATATATATATACTGTATATATATATAATTTATTAATATATATATATATATCAAGCGAGAGCCCCGGTACTCCAGTTGCTGGTTACTTGCTGCGGTGCCCTCCTTGTGGGTTTGCAGACCCACCGTGATACAATCGACAAAAGCAGGCGGCACTCACAGACTTGTAGCGTGCATAAAGCCACCCTGTTGGCTGGACTATTTTTTAAAGTGCAGGTTACGTCCTCAGACAACATTACAGTGCAGAACATCATCCATGTATAACAAAAATATTGGCGCCACTTACCCCCACACAGCTGAGAGTTATTGGTGGGGGTAAGTGGCGCCAATATTTTTGGTAAATACAGTATGTATGATGTTCTGCATGTAATGTTGTCTGAGGAAGGGGACACGTCCCCGAAATGTAACCTGCACTTGACTTTTATGCACGCTACAAGTCTGTGAGTGCCGCCTGCTTTTGTCGATTATATATATTGCACTTTTGGGAGAGCACACAGGAGCACACTTGAACTTGTTGTTCATCTGTGGACATATACACTACTTTAGCAGTGGCGTAAATTCATCCAAGTTGCCCGGAGGCAAGAAAAATTTGGTGCCCCCCTTTCATGCTGACTATTTGACTTCGCAAAATGAACGACATGTCCATGTCATTCCTATGAAAATTAGTTACAGCCCATTTCCCGCTAATCTATGAAGCATTAACCCATGGGAACCGAGAGCATTTTTGTGACCACCAGACAATACTATGAGCAGTTTAGTGACCGCTACACAATACTAAAAACATATCAGTGACCGCTGCAAAATGCTAAGAGCATATCAGTGACTGCTACACATCAGGCAATACGAAAAGCATTATAGTGACCTCCAGACAGTACGGAGAGCATTATTGTGACCTCCAGACAATATAGAGAGCGTTAATCTGATTGACAAACAATACGGAGGGCATTTTAGTGACCACTCCATTTACATTGCATTTTATGACATAAGTAAGCAACTCTATTTCTATAATTCCCCCCCACTATTCTGGGCACATGGAGCACTTGTTTTGACCAAGGAGGAGTGCACAGCTTGACTACTGTATATATATATATATATATATATATATATATATATATATGTATATATATATATATATATATATATATATATATACACACACACACACACACACACACACACACACACACACACACACACACACAGCATAGTCAGGGCACTCACTAATGTGTGAAGTAATTTTCCATAATGGCCGTTGTCCTCCGTTGGAGGCAAAGAGTCCCCAAATATGCAGCAATAGACGATTGGCGGCACTCATGGCTCGAGAAAGAAACACAGGACTCCCCTTAGTTGTGACACAACTAAGGGGAATCCTGTGTTTCTCTCTTGAGCCGTGAGTGCCGCCAATTGTCTATTGCTATATATCGTCTATTGCTATATATGTATCACTGGTCGGCACTCTGGAACCACCAGCCCAAATGAAACACAGTAATCACAGTGTGATGATCAACGTTTCAGGGATTGTGTCCCTTTTATCAAGACCTGAGTATAACAAGCAAAACAGAATATATGGACATACTTACCCCCCTGTGTGCTCGTGAAGTCCTACCAAACCTCCTGCTCCGGGGTCTGATGACATCATCAGCACACGGCTGCACCGGACCCGCATCGCACCCCTACGGTGTTTCATTTGGGTTGGTGGTTCCGGAGTGCCGTCCAGTGATACATACCATATATCAAAACCACGTAGGAAAGGCACCTGGACAAGTCGATTCATCTAATTAATCGATTAATCTGAGTGCCGGAACAATTGGATCCAATAAATAAATAAATAAATTATATATATATTTCTCTGACGTCCTAGTGGATGCTGGGAACTCCGTAAGGACCATGGGGAATAGCGGCTCCGCAGGAGACTGGGCACAAAAGTAAAAGCTTTATGACTAGCTGGTGTGCACTGGCTCCTCCCCCTATGACCCTCCTCCAAGCCTTAGTTAGATTTTTGTGCCCGGCCGAGAAGGGTGCATGCTAGGTAGCTCTCCTGAGCTGCTTAGAGTAAAAGTTTAAATAGGTTTTTTATTTTCAGTGAGACCTGCTGGCAACAGGCTCACTGCATCGTGGGACTAAGGGGAGAAGAAGCGAACTCACCTGCATGCAGAGTGGATTGGGCTTCTTGGCTACTGGACATTAGCTCCAGAGGGACGATCACAGGCTCAGCTTGGATGGGTCCCGGAGCCGCGCCGCCGGCCCCCTTACAGAGCCAGAAGAGCGAAGAGGTCCGGAAAAATCGGCGGCAGAAGACGTTCCTGTCTTCAATAAGGTAGCGCACAGCACTGCAGCTGTGCGCCATTGCTCTCAGCACACTTCACACTCCGGTCACTGAGGGTGCAGGGCGCTGGGGGGGAGCGCCCTGAGACGCAATAAAACACGTTTTAAACCTTATATGGCTAAAGAAATGCATCACATATAGCTCCTGGGCTATATGGATGCATTTAACCCCTGCCAGTTTTCCTAAAAAAAGCGGGAGAAAAGGCCGCCGAAAAGGGGGCGGAGCCTATCTCCTCAGCACACAAGCGCCATTTTCCCTCACAGCTCCGCTGGAAGGACGGCTCCCTACTCTCCCCTGCAGTCCTGCTACAGAATCAGGGTAAAACAAGAGAGGGGGGGCACTAATTGGCAGATAATACAAATACAGCAGCTATAGAAGGGAGAAACACTTATATAAGGTTATCCCTGTATATATATATATAGCGCTCTGGTGTGTGCTGGCAAACTCTCCCTCTGTCTCCCCAAAGGGCTCGTGGGGTCCTGTCCTCTATCAGAGCATTCCCTGTGTGTGTGCTGTGTGTCGGTACGATTGTGTCGACATGTATGAGGAGGAAAATGATGTGGAGGCGGAGTAATTGCCTGTAATAGTGATGTCACCCCCTAGGGAGTCGACACCTGACTGGATGGTCGTATGGAAGGAATTACGTGACAGTGTCAGCACTTTGCAAAAAACTGTTGACGACATGAGACAGCCGGCAAATCAGTTAGTGCCTGTCCAGGCGTCTCAAACACCGTCAGGGGCTCTAAAGCGCCCGTTACCTCAGATGGTCGACACAGACCCAGACACGGATACTGACTCCAGCGTCGACGGTGACGAGACAAACGTAATGTCCAGTAGGGCCACACGTTACATGATCACGGCAATGAAGGAGGCTTTGAACATTTCTGATACTACAAGTACCACAAAAAGAGGTATTATGTGGGGTGTGAAAAAACTACTCATAGTTTTTCCTGAATCAGATGAATTAAATGAGGTGTGTGACAAAGCGTGGGTTTCCCCCGATAAAAAACTGCTGATTTCTAATAAATTATTGGCATTATACCCTTTCCCGCCAGAGGTTAGGGCGCGTTGGGAAACACCCCCTAGGGTAGATAAGGCGCTCACACGCTTATCAAAACAAGTGGCGTTGCCGTCTCCTGATACGGCCGCCCTCAAGGAACCAGCTGATAGAAAGCTGGAAAATATCCTAAAGGGTATATACACACATACTGGTGTTATACTACGACCAGCAATCGCCTCAGCCTGGAAGTGCAGCGCTGGAGTGGCTTGGTCGGATTCCCTGACTGAAAATATTGATACCCTGGATACGGACAGTATATTATTGACTATAGAGCATTTAAAGGATGCATTACTATATATGCGAGATGCACAGAGGGATATTTGCACCCTGGCATCAAGAGTAAGTGCGCTGTCCATTTCTGCCAGAAGAAGTTTATGGACACGACAGTGGTCAGGTGATGCGGATTCCAAACGGCATATGGAAGTTTTGCCGTATAAAGGGGAGGAGTTATTTGGGGTTGGTCTATCGGACCTGGTGGCCACGGCGACGGCTGGGAAATCCACCTTTTTACCCCAGGTCACCTCTCAGCAGAAAAAGACACCGTCTTTTCAAACTCAGTCCTTTCGTCCCCATAAGGGCAAGCGGGCAAAAGGCCACTCATTTCTGCCCCGGGGCAGAGGAAGGGGAAAAAGACTGCAGCAGGCAGCCTCTTCCCAGGATCAGAAGCCCTCCCCCGCTTCTGCCAAGTCTTCAGCATGACGCTGGGGCTTTACAAGCGGACTCAGGCACGGTGGGGGCCCGTCTCAAAAATTTCAACGCGCAGTGGGCTCACTCGCAAGTGGACCCCTGGATCCTGCAGGTAGTATCACAGGGGTACAAATTGGAATTCGAGACGTCTCCCCCTCGCCGGTTCCTGAAGTCTGCTCTACCAACGTCTCCCTCCGACAGGGAGGCAGTATTGGAAGCTAATCACAAGCTGTATTCCCAGCAGGTGATAATCAAGGTACCCCTCCTACAACAGGGAAAGGGGTATTACTCCACGCTGTTTGTGGTACCGAAGCCGGACGGCTCGGTGAGACCGATTTTAAATCTGAAATCATTGAACACTTACATAAAAAGGTTCAAATTCAAGATGGAGTCACTCAGAGCAGTGATAGCGAACCTGGAAGAAGGGGACTATATGGTGTCTCTGGACATCAAAGATGCTTATCTCCATGTCCCAATCTACCCTTCTCACCAAGGGTACCTCAGGTTTGTGGTACAGAACTGTCATTATCAGTTTCAGACGCTGCCGTTTGGATTGTCCACGGCACCACGGGTCTTTACCAAGGTAATGGCCGAAATGATGATTCTTCTTCGAAGAAAAGGCGTCTTAATTATCCCTTACTTGGACGATCTCCTGATAAGGGCAAGGTCCAGGGAACAGTTAGAGGTCAGAGTAGCACTATCTCAGGTAGTGCTACGTCAGCACGGGTGGATTCTAAATATTCCAAAATCGCAGCTGATTCCAACAACACGTCTACTGTTCCTAGGGATGATTCTGGACACAGTCCAGAAAAAGGTGTTTCTCCCGGAGGAGAAGGCCAGGGAGTTATCCGAGCTAGTCAGGAACCTCCTGAAACCAGGACAAGTGTCAGTGCATCAATGCACAAGGGTCCTGGGAAAGATGGTGGCTTCTTATGAAGCGATTCCATTCGGAAGATTCCATGCAAGTACTTTTCAGTGGGATCTGCTGGACAAATGGTCCGGATCGCATCTTCAGATGCATCAGCGGATAACCCTATCTCCAAGGACAAGGGTGTCTCTCCTGTGGTGGTTGCAGAGTGCTCATCTTCTAGAGGGCCGCAGATTCGGCATTCAGGACTGGATTCTGGGGACCACGGATGCCAGCCTGAGAGGCTGGGGAGCAGTCACACAGGGAAGAAATTTCCAGGGCTTGTGGTCAAGCATGGAAACGTCTCTTCACATAAATATCCTGGAACTAAGGGCAATTTACAATGCCCTAAGTCAAGCAAGGCCTCTGCTTCAGGGTCAGTCGGTATTGATCCAATCGGACAACATCACGGCAGTCGCCCACGTAAACAGACAGGGCGGCACAAGAAGCAGGAGGGCAATGGCAGAAGCTGCAAGAATTCTTCGCTGGGCGGAAAATTATGTGACAGCATTGTCAGCGGTGTTCATTCCGGGAGTGGACAACTGGGAAGCAGACTTCCTCAGCAGACACGACCTCCACCCGGGGGAGTGGGGACTTCACCCAGAAGTCTTCCACGTGATTGTAAACCGTTGGGAAAAACCAAAGGTGGACATGATGGCGTCTCGTCTCAACAAGAAACTAGACAGATATTGCGCCAGGTCAAGGGACCCTCAGGCGATAGCGGTGGACGCTCTGGTAACACCGTGGGTGTACCAGTCAGTGTATGTGTTCCCTCCTCTGCCTCTCATACCCAAAGTATTGAGAATCATAAGAAGGAGAGGAGTAAGAACTATACTCGTGGCTCCGGATTGGCCAAGGAGGACTTGGTACCCGGAACTTCAAGAGATGCTCACGGAGGACCCGTGGCCTCTACCTCTAAGAAAGGACCTGCTCCAGCAGGGACCTTGTCTGTTCCAAGACTTACCGCGGCTGCGTTTGACGGCATGGAGGTTGAACGCCGGATCCTGAAGGAAAAAGGCATTCCAGATGAAGTCATCCCTACCCTGATCAAGGCCAGGAAGGATGTAACCGCAAAACATTATCACCGCATTTGGCGAAAATATGTTGCGTGGTGTGAGGCCAAGAAGGCCCCTACAGAGGAATTTCAACTGGGTCGTTTCCTGCATTTCCTGCAAACAGGACTATCTATGGGCCTAAAATTAGGGTCCATTAAGGTTCAAATTTCGGCCCTGTCAATATTCTTCCAAAAAGAACTGGCTTCAGTGCCTGAAGTTCAGACGTTTGTCAAAGGGGTACTGCATATACAGCCTCCTTTTGTGCCTCCAGTGGCACCTTGGGATCTCAATGTAGTGTTGAGTCTCCTAAAGTCACATTGGTTTGAACCACTCACCACTGTGGAATTAAAATATCTCACATGGAAAGTGGTCATGCTGTTAGCCCTGGCTTCAGCCAGGCGTGTCTCAGAATTGGCGGCTTTATCATATAAAAGCCCTTACCTAATTTTTCATTCAGACAGGGCAGAACTGAGGACTCGCGCTCAATTTCTCCCTAAGGTGGTTTCAGCGTTTCACATGAACCAGCCTATTGTGGTGCCTGCGGCTACTAGGGACTTGGAGGACTCCAAGTTGCTGGACGTAGTCAGGGCCCTGAAAATATATGTTTCCAGGACGGCTGGAGTCAGAAAATCTGACTCGCTGTTTATCCTGTATGCACCCAACAAGCTGGGTGCTCCTGCTTCTAAGCAGACGATTGCTCGTTGGATTTGTAGTACGATTCAGCTTGCACATTCTGTGGCAGGCCTGCCACAGCCAAAATCTGTAAAAGCCCATTCCACAAGGAAGGTGGGCTCATCTTGGGCGGCTGCCCGAGGGGTCTCGGCTTTACAACTTTGCCGAGCAGCTACTTGGTCAGGGGCAAACACGTTTGCTAAATTTTACAAATTCGATACCCTGGCTGAGGAGGACCTGGAGTTCTCTCATTCGGTGCTGCAGAGTCATCCGCACTCTCCCGCCCGTTTGGGAGCTTTGGTATAATCCCCATGGTCCTTACAGAGTTCCCAGCATCCACTAGGACGTCAGAGAAAATAAGAATTTACTTACCGATAATTCTATTTCTCATAGTCCGTAGTGGATGCTGGGCGCCCATCCCAAGTGCGGATTGTCTGCAATACTTGTATATAGTTATTGTTACAAAAATCGGGTTGTTTATTGTTGTGAGCCATCTTTTCAGAGGCTCCTACGTTTATCATACTGTTAACTGGGTTCAGATCACAAGTTGTACGGTGTGATTGGTGTGGCTGGTATGAGTCTTACCCGGGATTTAAGATCCTTCCTTATTATGTACGCTCGTCCGGGCACAGTATCCTAACTAAGGCTTGGAGGAGGGTCATAGGGGGAGGAGCCAGTGCACACCAGCTAGTCATAAAGCTTTTACTTTTGTGCCCAGTCTCCTGCGGGAGCCGCTATTCCCCATGGTCCTTACGGAGTACCCAGCATCCACTACGGACTATGAAAAATAGAATTATCGGTAAGTAAATTCTTATTATATATATATATATATATATATGAACATAGAATTCAGTTGGTGCGCTACTTTCCTTCTCAATTAATGAATTCAAAAAAGAGTCTTAAATTGATTAACTTGCACTTTGGTTCCACAGGGTATTCCTGTAGATGGCAGCTCAGTCCTTCAAAGTGTCACTAGGTTTAGTGACAAATTAATCTGGAAAAGACAAAGGGGGAGGGACAAGCGCCTAATAGTGCAGTAACTTCACACCGAATTAGGTTATGTATAGTGTCTTATCTATAGGTAATATGCGTACCAGAAATATGATCTATAGTGGGCACATCAAACGTTATAATAGCTGGTATTTTGCACCGCAATTGGTCCCCAGGTTGGACATCAATATGGATGTTCTCCAAATCATCAATTTGCAAATGCGCCGATCTGTAAATAGTCAGAGCGAGAGGCGCCTCTCATAGTGCAGAAATTACTTTATAAATATATTGGAATTCATAGAAAACGATAGGTATTAAGCGTACCAAAATATGAACACCAAACAGCTTTTAAATATGGTCTTTTTGTCCAGAGCGGTTTTCCCACATGTTGTTAGAGATTGTCAGACTTCGTGTATTGCCGTATATAAATAAATATATCACAGGCTAAAAAAAGTGGGTTTTAATTCATATGATAAAAAGAAAACAAGAAAATATTCTCAAAGAAAAAAAAGAGTTCATTAAGCTTATCTGGATAGTCCGAGATTTTTTCAGTGGTCCGGGGTATATCCACCGTATAGGTCTGTGTCAGGGGTGTTCAGAACAGGTCCTCAACGCGTTTCACCTGTAAAAGGCTTCCTCAGGAGTGTCCCCTGCCTGCCGCCCTGCAGTTCCGCCAGCCGCTGCTGCCTTATAGCTTCCAGGTGAAGCTATAAGGCAGCAGCGGCTGGCGGAACTGCAGGGCGGCAGGCAGGGGACACTCCTGAGGAAGCCTTTTACAGGTGAAACGCGTTGAGGACCTGTTCTGAACACCCCTGACACAGACCTATACGGTGGATATACCCCGGACCACTGAAAAAATCTCGGACTATCCAGATAAGCTTAATGAACTCTTTTTTTCTTTGAGAATATTTTCTTGTTTTCTTTTTATCATATGAATTAAAACCCACTTTTTTTAGCCTGTGATATATTTATTTATATACGGCAATACACGAAGTCTGACAATCTCTAACCACATGTGGGAAAACCGCTCTGGACAAAAAGACCATATTTAAAAGCTGTTTGGTGTTCATATTTTGGTACGCTTAATACCTATCGTTTTCTATGAATTCCAATATATTTATAAAGTAATTTCTGCACTATGAGAGGCGCCTCTCGCTCTGACTATTTACAGATCGGCGCATTTGCAAATTGATGATTTGGAGAACATCCATATTGATGTCCAACCTGGGGACCAATTGCGGTGCAAAATACCAGCTATTATAACGTTTGATGTGCCCACTATAGATCATATTTCTGGTACGCATATTACCTATAGATAAGACACTATACATAACCTAATTCGGTGTGAAGTTACTGCACTATTAGGCGCTTGTCCCTCCCCCTTTGTCTTTTCCATATATATATATATATATATATATATATATTAGTAGCACTGGAGGTGTACCTAATTTGTCATAAACACATTATAACACTATATTGCCTTGTACATACGTACGTGACTTTGTCATTATATACTTAAAGAGAGCTATAGTGTAATAATATAATTTTATAATAGGTGCACCTCCAGTGCAACCAAATTAAATAAATTTAGTATCTATGGAATGTACATCACCCCCAACTCTCCCCCTTCACAAGCACCTGCCTCCACTACCGCAGCCCTATAGGGCTTGATCCAAGTAGACTGTTGTTGCCTTGCGCTTAGTGATCTATCCTCTGGATCCTCGAGTCCCAACAGCGACAGCCACTCTGCACGCCCATCCCGCTCAATCTCCCATCACGCCACTGCTACCAGCTCCAAGGACAGACCGCACATTACTGGCCAGCTCCCGGAAAGGACCTCACCGCACACCACTGCCCGGCTCCCGGAAAGGACCTCACCGCACATCACTGCCCGGCTCCAGGGAAGGACCTCACCGCACATCACTGCCCAGCTCCCGGCTCCTGTCATGCCTCTGCTCCCGGCTCCGGGAACGAAAATCACTGACCGGCTCCCCGCTCACATGCTCAGGTCGCGGGTCACATTACAGGTGTCAGGTGACGTACGTGACCATAAAGAGCAGTGAGACCAGGTCACAGGGGAGGAGCGCCGTGATGATGTGCGCTCTGCACGGCAGATCATCAGTCCTCGAAAACTGCAGGATGGATAGATGCGGGCGGGAACAATGGAGGAACGGGGAACAATGGAGGAAGTGCCCCCTTCTGGGCTGGGAGCCCGGCGGCAAGAGGCTCCATTGTCTCCGGCAGTTCCGCCCCTGTACTTTAGGAGATTCTCCCTAAGTGGGCTTATTATCAGCTTTTATTGATTGGACCCTCACGTATTGTGATTAGAGGTCCCACTTTTAAAATTGTCCTACAAACCTGTACTGTTAATTGGTCTTAAGGACCTGAACATTTGTATGATTGTCAATTTTGGATTGCATAGAATTGTCCTACAAATCTGCATTGTCAATTAGTCGTAAGGACCTGAAGACTCTTATGATTGTCAATTTTGGATTTCATAGCTGTATTGATCATTCCTCTGAAAAAGTCTGCAAAGGAGGAAATGCGTCTGGGTGGAAGAGAGAGAAAAAATACCCTTCATGTCATCTGTGACACAAATTATTGCCATGTGTATGTGAAAGGGTTATCTCTTTTAGCAATCTGTGCTTTTAAATAAATTGATAGTATTCATTTACATATGTGGTCAATTGTACTGCTGGTATAGTTGGAGTGATTATTAGCGCCCTCTGATTCATTGTTTGGAGGTGTTTTGTCTGGTCCTGACTAACAGTAGGACCGTTTCAGAGGGCAGCAATATTATAGCGCAGGATAAAGGTGATTCTGGTTTTTTATATATACTGCTCAAAAAAATAAAGGGAACACTAAAATAACACATCCTAGATCTGAATGAATGAAATATTCTTATTAAATACTTTGTTCTTTACATAGTTGAATGTGCTGACAACAAAATCACACAAAAATTATCAATGGAAGTTAATTTTATTAACCCATTGAGGTCTGGATTTGGAGTCACACTCAAAATTAAAGTGGAAAAACACACTACAGGCTGATCCAACTTTGATGTAATGTCCTTAAAACAAGTCATAATGAGGCTCAGTAGTGTGTGTGGCCTCCACGTGCCTGTATGACCTCCCTACAATGCCTGGGCATGCTCCTGATGAGGTGGCGGATGGTCTTCTCACTGCTCCTGGGGGATCTCCTCCCAGACCTGGACTAAAGCATCCGCCAACTCCTGGACAGTCTGTGGTGGATGGAGCGAGACATGATGTCCCAGATGTGCTCAATTGGATTCAGGTCTGGGGAACGGGCGGGCCAGTCCATAGTATCAATGCCTTCGTCTTGCAGGAACTGCTGACACACTCCAGCCACATGAGGTCTAGCATTGTCTTGCATTAGGAGGAACCCAGGGCCAACCGCATCAGCATATGGTCTCACAAGCGGTCTGAGGATCTCATCTCGGTACTTAATGGCAGTCAGGATACCTCTGGCGAGCACATGGAGGGCTGTGCGGCCCCCTAAGAAATGCCACCCCACACCATTACTGACCCACTGCCAAACCGGTCATGCTGGAGGATGTTGCAGGCAGCAGAACGTTCTCCTTGGCGTCTCCAGACTCTGTCACGTCTGTCACATGTGCTCAGTGAAAACCTGCTTTCATCTGTGAAGAGCACAGGGCGCCAGTGGCGAATTTGCCAATCTTGGTGTTCTCTGGCAAATGCCAAACGTCCTGCACGGTGTTGGGCTGTAAGCACAACCCCCGCCTGTGGACGTCGGGCCCTCATACCACCCTCATGGAGTCTGTTTCTGATCGTTTGAGTAGACACATGCACATTTGTGGCTTGCTGGAGGTCATTTTGCAGGGCTCTGGCAGTGCTTCTCCTGTTCCTCCTTGCACCAAGGCGGAGGTAGCGGTCCTGTTGCTGGGTTGTTGCCCTCCTACGGCCTCCTCCACGTCTCCTGATGTACTGGTCTGTCTCCTGGTAGCGCCTCCATGCTCTGGACACTACGCTGACAGACACAGCAAACCTTCTTGCCACAGCTCGCATTGATGTGCCATCCTGGATGAGCTGCACTACCTGAGCCACTTGTGTGGGTTGTAGACTCCATCTCATGCTACCACTAGAGTGAAAGCACCGCCAGCTTTCAAAAGTGACCAAAACATCAGCCAGAAAGCATAGGAGCTGAGAAGTGGTCTGTGGTCACCACCTGCAGAACAACTCCTTTATTGGGGGTGTCTTGCTAATTGCCTATAATTTCCACCTGTTGTCTATTCCATTTGCACAACAGCATGTGAAATTGATTGTCAATCAGTGTTGCTTCCTAAGTGGACAGTTTGATTTCACAGACGCGTGATTGACTTGGAGTTACATTGTGTTGTTTAAGTGTTCCCTTAATTTTTTTGAGCAGCGTATATATATATAAACAAATAGATGGGGCGCTCCATAGTGCAGGACCAATTTAATTTGTTAAAACAGCATCACAATGCTAACTGAGTTAAGATCACAACATTAGTGCTCGAACCACATCACAACACGCTGTGGGCTCAATACCACATGGTTTGGTAATAAATATCCCCGGCAAACCTCCTCCTGCTGATGTGCCTGTTTGATCCCCCTCCTGTGTCCTCTGATTGCCGGCAAGAGAAGGTGTCCCAGCGTGTGGTGTCCATTGAGGTGGTTAGCGGCGCGGTCCGTGGTCCCATCCAAGGCGTGCATCTGAGGAGGAGGTTTGCCGGGGATATTTATTACAAAACCATGTGGTATTGAGCCCACAGCATGCGCAGAAGCTCAGACGGCGTCCATTTTCAAAGTGCTTCATTGAGCTTCTGCGCATGCACAGAAGCTTTCCGTGAACACTGCAGCGATCGCGGCTGGCCTGCATGGGGGTGGCGGGCAGCCCATGAAGGAACGCCAGACCGGCCAAATGGAATCCGATCCGGCGTCCCGGCATGCCAATCCGCCGCTGCTCATGCTTGTATATCTGAGTCTATAATCTCTCTCTGGCTAAACTTTTCACACCCCAAGAAAGTTTGTCTGCAACTGTCTGTGATCTTTCTTCAATGCAAAATCCCCTCTGTTAATTAGCTGAACTTCTGATTGGACACCTCCCCCTTTGCCAGCTGATATAGTTGGACCATTTAAGAGCAATATTATCAAGGCCTGCAGGACTTGATCTGCTTGCATTTGTGAATAATGCATTTGTTAAGGATGTATTTTAAGGATAAAGTTAGAACCGGAGTTTGAACTGGATTTGGACTACGCAAAAATCTCTAATTAAACTACTTCCCCAAACACTACATCTCAGAACTACTATGTGGCCTCTCCTCACCTCTGCCATGAGAACACCAGGACCAATGCCTACTACTCCTCTGTCCAAGAACATCATGACTGCCCCCGGGACTACCCCACAAACTGAGCAGGGAACTGAGGGACGTGTGCACCAGGACCAGACTTTGTTGGGTCATTTCCATTGGACATTAGTGTGCACCCCACATTCTCACACCCACCCGCACTGCTCTCATGGGACCAGGACATTTATAATTTTTGCAAAATAATGTTAGTACAGTTTTCCTGCAAATGTGTTTTTCTCTTCTCTTTCTTCTTACAGCGTACTTCCACCCCACTGTGTGCTATTCCTGTAGTGTTTACCTCCATTGGTTGCACACCATGCCAGCACTAACCTACGCAGTGCGCCCCACATGGCTGCCTCAGACGGCTCCTCCGTGGGCAGGGTGTGCTTCATTTGGATCTTTCCATGCAGGCAGTGCCAGATTAAGGTCCACTTGGGCCTGGAGCTGAAATTTATGAAGGGCCTATTGTGTGCCTCGGTAGGAGGCGTGACAAGCGCTGCAGTGGGGGTGGTCTAAATAGGGAGTATAGTCTGTACCATGGGTGTGGCTACAGTGGCGGAACTAGCGAGCGGTGGGCCCATGTGCGACAAAATGCTTTGGCCCCCCCCTCCAAGACCACCCCCTCACCCCTGGAGAGGATCTGGTGAGGGGGACCTGTTCAAGGCCAGGGAAATGGATACCTAGCAACAGTGCCGTAATTAGTAATTTTAGTTCTGTGTGCAAGAAACGGCATCGGAGCCCCACCCCTCTATGTAAAACAGGGGCAGTACGCGCAGTAGGCGTGCACAAAAAAATAGGGGTGTGGCTTCGTGGGGAAGGGGTGCGGCCACAAAATAATACCAATTCATATAACGGTGCACAGTAGTCTCCATTATTCAAATGAAGCCGCACGGTAACACCACTACACTAGATAGACACCCTTTTACACCTTACGGCGGACAGATTCCCCTTTTTACACATTACAGCACACAGCGTCCACCTTTTACACATTACTGCAGACAGCATCCCCTTTTTACACATCACGGCAGTGTCCCCTTTTTCCACATTACGGCAGACAGCGTCCCCCTTTTTACACATTACGGCAGACAACGTCCCCTTTTTCCACATTACGGCAGACAGCGTCCCCTTTTTACACTTTACGGCAGACAGCGTCCCCTTTTTACACATTACGGCAAACAGTGTCCCCCTTGTTACACATTACGGCAGACAGCGTCCCCTTTTTACATATTACGGCAAACAGCGTCCCCTTTTTTACACATTACGGCAAACAGCGTCCCCCTTGTTACACATTACGGCAGACTGCGTCCCCTTTTTACACATTACGGCAGACAGCGTCCCCATTTTACACATTACAGCAGGCAAGTGTCCCCATTTTACACATTACAGCAGGCAAGTGTCCCCATTTTACACATTACAGCAGGCAAGAGTCCCCATTTTACACATTACAGCAGGCAAGAGTCCCCATTTTACACATTACTGCAGGCAGGTGTCCCCATTTTACACATTACGTCAGGCAGAGACCCCTTCAACAAAGAGAAGACAAAGAAAAAAAACGAAAAAAAACCCTCTACACTCTTTGTTTGTCCCGCGCCGGCCCACCTCTCCAGTCTCCAATCTCCTGTCGTATCCCGGCTCCCCCTCCTCCCCGTCATCAGTACTGTGCTCGGGGGCGGAGTTTCATGCAATTACACTTTTGCGTTGTGATGTCATGATGCAAACGCATCATTGCACGAAACCCTGCCCCTAAGCGGAATAGCAATGACGGGGAGTAGGGGGAGCCAAAAAGAGCGACTTAGAGCCACGTTGGGCACCCTGTGCGAACGCCCGCCTCGCCCGCCGCAATAAATGGCTCTGTGGATACCCATTACTGACAGATACCAGTTAATAACACAGACACCCCTTACTGACCTAGATTACACTTACTGACACACACACGATTTATTAGCACATACATGCTTACTGACAGACACCCACACGCACACACACATACAAATTTACTGACACAGTCACCACTAACTTTAAGAAACCAATTACTGACTCACAAATACATATACAACACATAAAAACTAATAAACTTACTGAAACAGGCACCTCCGGTCTCACCCTTTGGCATCCAGGAATGTAGAATGTAGCACTCTTCACTCTCCATGCAGCCAAGAATAGCTGCTGCGAGTCCCAGGGCTACATTGTGCGGCCATTCTGGTTGCCCATGCGGTGCTTGAGTCACAGCAGGAAAGGGGAGGAGCAGAAAGAGCGGCTCCTCCTCTTCCCCCTCCGTCCGGCCCATCCTCTTCACTTAGCAGCACTGTCTGGGGGGAGGAGCTCGAATTAGATGGGAGAGCTGCTCCTCCCCCCTCCCTCGCGTCACTAGAGCACAGCAGCACAACTAATAGGCTGGGGGCGGAGGCGCTCAGGAGGAGAGATGCGTCTCGTGATCGGCTTCTCCTCCCGCTCCGGCCAGGAGTCTTCAGTGACTGAGTGAGTGACTGGTTCCCTGTAGGCAGTGGTGGTGGAGGCGCGGCGGGTGCAGCGCTGGCGACGGCATACAATGAGTCAGTGTGACTCATTGTAATGCCGGCAGCTATGAGTCCTTTCACTGTGGTTGTGGGCCTATTTTCAATGGAGGGCCTGGAGCTGCAGCTCCATCCGCCCCATTGTTAATCCGGCCCTGCATGCAGGGTATAGCATACTCCTACACACGTGTCAGTTTTCCCATACATGCATTTGGCCCTTGTATGGTTCATCTCCCACTGTGTAACCTTCGTAGTACTCCCCAACATGGCTGACTTATCTGGTGCGCTTGTGGATGGGCTGTAAAATACATGGACCTGATGGTTTTGTTGGAACCCTACTCTGACCTTTAGGACTCTTCAATCTCCCCATTTTGTGTTCTCTTCTAGTAAGTGGACTATTCCACCCTGGGTAATCCTACGCAGTGCGCCTAAGATGGCTGCCGCACCTGGTACCTTGTGAGGGTGGAATGCACAACCCTTGGAGGTTATTACCCAAAATGCCTACACCAATCATGCATTATGCTTAAACTTCACACGTCAGATGCATGCGCACGCCACTCAAGCACACTTATCTTAGTAAATAAAGACACAACAACCGTAATTGGCGTGAAAGGGGTCAGCTTTTTATTTTGACTGAGAGGGAGGCCTATTAATACTAAAACTAGAATGCAGACTTCCCTCTCTAACTAAGGTGGCGGGGAGAAGAACGGTTAAGCATGATAAAGAACTTAATAAGGGTAATACAAAATGATATGACGAAATAGAGCAATAAACATGTGTGTGTGAGGGGGCCTTCTGCCCCAGATGTTCCGGGATTGGCCTCCTGCCTCCATCCCGAGCAATAAAACATATGTGTGAGGGGGCCTTCTGCCCCAGATGTTCCGGGATCGGCCTCCTGCCTCCATCCCAGACATCGAAAATCCAAAAATCCAAGGCCAGGGGTTGACCTTCTGCCACTACCCCTGCCCACCAACAGTTGTAGGGACGGAGGCACGCTCCGCCCCTAGGGGATAAAAAATAGGGCCACCGGCCCCGATATCCACACATGTTTATGATCTATCATATGTGCCCACCAGGTACGGTGGTGCCCAACAATTAATAATAAGCCTATAAAATTACCTAAAAGTTCACCCAAACTTACTAACGATAAACTCCTTAAGTTAAACTAAAATAACCGTTCAGAAACCGGCCACCAAAAGCCGACACAAGCAACCCCAGGGGAGCAACAAAAAAACCGACTCTCCAGGGCGGGCGGGTGGGTCACCGAAAAACAGGAAAAGAGACAGGCTGTCCTAGGTCTGAAGACTATATGTATGTCAGACCAGCCCCTATACAGAATCTAGCCAATCACAATCCAGGCAGTTTCCCTTCCGTTCCTCCCTCAAAAAACTGTAACCCCTTCCTTGCCAGAGTGATGCATTAAGAGGCGTGCCGCATCCCCAGCCGGTGAGTTTATGCTGCTCGGCCACATTCATGACCTACGCAGTCTTTCTGTGTGCTCAAGGTTTGTTTGTTTTTTGTTTGGTTTTTTTAATTGTCTGTGTGGTTTATCTTTTGATGTATTACTTAAATCTTCTGTATTATGTGCATTGTTTGAGTTCTAGTTGGAGCAGTGGATGGCTGCCTCGGTGCTGCTCTGCCAAGTTGCCTTTGTTTTTAGTGTTACATGTATAATAATTAATAAGTATAATATGTCTAATATGTCGAGTCTATTGTACAGTTGCAATGTGCAGTATGAACTCATGTTTGTAATGCATGCTATGTTTTTTTCCTCCTTCTTATGCTATTTGTTCCTCCTTCATGTTGCTGCTTGGCAATGCATTGTACCACAAAAAATTCCTAGTGTACATGAGTACACCTAGCCAATAATGCTGATTCTGGTTCTGATTCCTCCTGGCTGTGTGTCTTTAAACACAGCCACTTTCAGTGACAAGACCGAATCAGCTCTGACATCCCCCTCTGACATTCTCAGACCATGCATCCGATTCTGTGCTGCCTCTCTGGCCCTCATTCAGATGTGGTTGGCGGAGCTATTGCTGCTGCTTACAAAGAAGCAGCAGCAGCGATAGTACAAATATGGTAATGCAGCAGAGGCCTCCTACATGCATTACTGATCCATACTGCGACCCAGGACACAGTATTGGATCTTCCCCAGCACCATCAGCCAGCTGCGTAACCCATGAGGTCAGGCAAGCCAGCTGCCACAGCTGCCACCAAGAGGCCAGGAAATCTCCGTCCTCTGACGGAGATCCTGGCCTCTTCTCTCCCCTGCAACAGCGACGACACGCCTCCGTTTGGACAAACAGAGGCTAACGCTACCCACTTCCTGACTCAGTCACTGACAGTCTGATGCCATCCTGTGTCCGCTGTTGCAGGAACCGTGTCAGTGTGTGGTAAACGAGTCCTGCATATTTGCAAAGTACTGATCATCGGTACTTTGTGGCATGGGGAGCAATAACAAAGGGACCAGACTGATGTCTCCTGTGCGCGGGCAGTCAGTACACATGTGCTGATGCATAACATTGGCTGTTTGTGTGCACCAATGACACTTCTGAAACAGGCCCTGTGTTTAATTTATGCATATTAATGACTAATGCCTCAAAGCTTGTAGTATCTATTGCATTAGTCAGGATCATTGGATCATCAGCATGTATATACAATTATTTTTGTTTTGCACCAATAGGTCGCGGCAGCAGTCTGCTGACTCTTGTCCTAGAAGGCCATAATTCCCAACAGTCCCAATTGTGACAAAAATCTGTATGCCTCATATGTACGTGGTTTAACTGCAGTTCATGTGTTGGATTATGGGTTGTAGGTTAATTGGCTGCCGACAAAAACTAACCCTAGTGTGTAGGGGTGTGCGTGTACATGGGCCGACTAGACGGGCCAAGTGGTTCTTATCTGCCATCAAATTCTATGTTTTATTCTCTTTAGTTCCAATGTTTTAATTGGGAATTTTGAAAGATATATATAAAAAAAATAACAAAGTAACACTGTGAGGGCAGGATGTTCTAAAAGTGATCGCAGGCCTTCGCCGGTCATTGCAACGATGCTAATCGCTTGAGTACTAACATATGCGATTAGTATTGCAATGCGATGCCAGGGGCCCCCTGCGATTCCTAGTGGTCCGGAGGAGAGGGTGCGCGGGGGCCTCCGTCGCCTCCGAGCACCGAGATGTGACGTCTGCTGTCAGTCTCGGGCTCCTCCTCCCTGCAGCCAGAAGTACAGATGGCTGTGTTCCTGGGGAGGAGGCATGGATCCGGGACTGCGACGGGAGCTGCCTGCATGCAGGTATAGGGGGTCATTCCGAGTTGACTGCACGCTAGCAGTTTTCAGCAGTCGTGCAAACGCTATGCCGCCTCCCTCTGGGAGTGAATCTTAGCTTAGCAGAAGTGCGAACTAAAGGATCGCAGAGCGGCTACAAAAAAAAATTGTGCAGTTTCAGAGTAGCTCCAGAACTACTTCTATCTTGCGATCACTTCAGACTGTTCAGTTCCGGATTTGACGTCACAAACACGCCCTGCGTTCTCACAACAACGCCTGCGTTTTTTCGAACACTCCCTGAAAATGGTCAGTTGACACCCAGAAATTCCCACTTCATGTCAATCACTCTGCGGCCAGCAGTGCGACTGAAAAGCTTTGCTAGACCTTGTGTAAAACTGCATCGGCCGTTGTGAAAGTACGTCGTGCGTGCGCATTGCGCCGCAAACGCATGCACAGAAGTGCCGTTTTTTTTGCTTCATCGCTGCGCAGCAAACATTTTCAGCTAGCGATCAACTCGGAATGACCCCCATTGGGAGGAAGTGGCGTGAGCCAGGAATTAGTACATTTGAAATGCGGTAAAAAAAACCCAGTAAACGGGGGTTTTACCGCATTTTTCCTTTAGTACAACCCTCCCAAAACAAAGAATATACTGTAATATAGATGAGCTGTGCCTCTATCTAGTGTGTCACAGACCTGCCAAGTGTGTCACAGACGTGCCACAGTCATGTGGTCATGTCACCACAGTTTGGCTGGTGAGTGTGACCCATCCATGAGCATCATCACGTAAAGGGTGGAATGGATCATTACTAAAAATTCAGCAAAACCACAGAAAATGGATCGGTTATAAGTTATGATCAAAATGTCTGGCTGTCAATAAAATATTCTCATGTAGCAATGGAGTTTAGGCCTACAGCAGGAAGATGGCATGTCCCATTGTGATAATCTCTGTGGGGAAAAATACTACAGGTAGATCACGGGTGAATCTCAGTCAGGAATCCACTGCACCCTTTGGGGTTGCCATCAACACACAACAGTGCAGCAATTTTAGGCTCCAGGACAAAATGGGTGCTGCAATTTGTTGCTCATGGACAATCCAGCACGACACACTCCGATTCGCTATCTCTGAGCAGTGTTGTCAAGTATAACAATTTTGAGCTTTTACAGTTAATATTTTCTTTTTTTTCCTCGTACTATGATGCAAATGTCTAATCTTTTCCTTTAGACTTGCTCAAATCATTTGTGTTAATGATGTGCTTTTAACTCATGACTAGTGCAGGAGTGCTTATCTCTAATGGAAAAAAAGAATGCTGTTTATAATTTGCATGAACCTGTCTTCTGTTTATGAGGTAAGTTTCTCTCAGCTAATTACCCGATGAAACTCTAAACTCAGATCAATGATAGCACCGGAACAAGAGGCAAAAACCGGACAGACCGGTATAAGTGAGTAATCTGAGACTGCGGTCAGCTGACACGGTAGACATTCCTGATTAGAAGCAATGTTTGTACACACCAGCAACAGCATAAAAACCCACCTTTAATGAAACCAGGGCTATACAGAGTAATCACAGAACCTTCACTGTAAAAATCCCAAACACACTGGATTTATCATCCCTCTAAGGATTAATCTTTATGTCCTTTTGCTGATATTGAATTTATATAGCAGCAAGGTCTGTCAAGTTATGCCTTTATATAAGGAGTGTTATTATATCTGGCATAAACAAGGTAAAATATAGAGCAGGGCCATCTCCCCTCATGATCTTTTCCTTCTCTTACTTACAGTATCTTATACTCAATAATACTCCCTTTGATAGCACCTAACCCCTGGTTTTCTGTATATACCCTGTACCATACTTGCCTGCCTGACCCTCTCCATGAGGGAGAAAATGCTCTGTTCCTGAACTTTCCTGGTAATGTATGATTGCCATCACCTGTGGTGAAACACCTTTCTTATCAATTAACTAGCTTACCACAGGTGATGGCAATCATACATTACCAGGAAAGTCCAGGAACAGAGCATTTTCTCCCTCATGGAGAGGGTCAGGTAGGTAGGTATGCCCTGTACTTATCCTATATTGTCTCGAACTGTAAGTGCTTTCTTTCTTGTTTTGCTTATTTGTTTATGTACTATGTAATAGGCGCTGCGGAACCCTTTTTGGCGCCATAGAAATAAAAGATAATAATAATATAAGAAACAGCGCTAAGAAAGCATTAGGAAAAGTATATGTAACAAAAATAATCAAATAAAATGTAACAATTTAACATTCTAAAGCAATGACTGGCCACAGGTAGGGAGGACAATTCTTGGATCGGGTTCGGTGGAATCCTAGGATTTAGCAGTCTATTCATGATGCAGAGTGGAGAAGTGAAGCAGTGGAGAAGTTGCCCATGGAAACCAATCAGCATTGAAGTAACATTTATCAACTGCATTCTATACAATTATACGTAGCCCCTGATTGGTTGCCATGAGAAACTTCTAAACTGGAACCAACCTCACCACAACGGGAGCCGCTGCCTCTTTACACATGCCGGGGCTGCTGTTGATCTGTTGTATCACCGAGCTGCTGACAGGAGGGCCTCCTCGCTCACGCCGGAAACCCCATCACCTCCTTTCACCCGATGCCCCCCACCACCAGAATTGAAAATAGGACCCGGGATGGCCTCCCTAGCTACAGGCTGAATATAACTTGACCCATTTTAAACTTATCATTGAAAAACGGGAGAAAACAAACATACATACAATAAGTAATGAGAGCCCGAGTCATTGATATACAGATGTGCTCATACTTATCTTGCACATAATCGCCTGCCGCGTGCGAACGCATTGCGGCAGCAGTTATGTGCTCTGTGCCACGAGTATTCGTTGTGTGTATACACTCAATGCTTCCCTATGGAAGCGGTTGCGTACGCACGTGCCCGTGGACATTCGTGGGCACACTGTTCGCGGCAAATGAGTCACGTTTACCGTGACTCGTTTGCAAAATAAAATAGGGCATATCTGTATGGCTAGGCTAGCCACAATATTTATATACAAATGTACTTTTCTTAAGCCACTTAACCGACGATTTTTCCCTTCAAAACCGTTCATTGTTTGTTTTCACTTATTTTTTTTTATTTAATTTGGTTTAAAAAGTATTCTGTTTAAATATTGAAATATTATATTATGCACATCTGCTAAAACGATCTGCTCAGCAAAAACTGTGGGACACAGTAGCCCGGCGTGGTCGTATGTGATCTGACCGTTCCAGTTCAGTGGTTAATCAATAAGCTTGTATAGAACTTTTATTAACACGTATGCAACAAATTAGAATAACATTATTTTCCTCCCTCCTATAGGTTATAGGTAAATCTGTACCAGGTACTAGGTTATATAAAATATAATAATAAAAAAGATAAGAAAGTAAAGGATTTACCTGTGCTGGTTTCGGTTGGGTCCTAGCAGCAGAGGAAAGAGACGACGTAGAAGATGTAGTCCAGGGACTGAGCAGTCTGACTGGATGTGTGAGTGCTATTGCAAACAAGTGGGCACGTGTTCTGTGTGGTGACATCATCATGGGTGTGTCTCACGTGATGTGCATCACTGCACCATACCTTACCTGTGTGGGTGTGTGGTTACCTTGCTTTGTCACACATTGGTCATATTAGCAGCACAGGAGCACTGGGGAAGCTCAACAGTGGGTGGAGGGAAAAAAAATATAGAACCAGTAACAATTTGTGGAAAAATAAACCTCATAATATTATTCTGACTTTGCTCATAATTTTATATTGTCAACTTTAAATATGTATTAAATTAAAAAAAAAATATTTGACGCAGGCCCAGATCTCACTTTTCCACTCCCTCTCTCCAACTTGGCGCCAATCTGCCTCTAGTGTCATCTGTATAATGGAAATAATTAAATACCAATAATTAATGTACAGTTTATCAATTTATCCCAATAATGTAATGTTTATTTGAACTGTAAATACTCCTTTCTAAATATATATATATATATATATATATACAGTATATATAAACAATAACGACAAAGGGGATCATTCAGACCTGATCGCATGCTAGCTTTTTTTTGCAGCGGTGTGATCGGGTCTGAACTGCGCATGCTGGACAGCGATGGATTTAACGAAGAAAGCGATCGCACCGGCGATCGCAAGAAGATTGACAGGAAGAGGCCATTTGTGGGTGTCAATTGACCGTTTCTAGGGAGTGTCCGGAAAAACGCAGGCGTGTCCAGCCGTTTGGAGGGAGGATTCCTGACGTCAGCTCCTGCCGGATCATCGCAGCGGCTGAGTAAGTCCTGAGCTGTGCAGAGACTGCACAAACTTTTGTTGGTGTTAGGCTTGGCCTGCAGTAAGGGGGAGGGGGGGTTAGATTTAGGCCACGGGGAGGGAGAGCTAGGGTTAGGGGACCAAGGGGCACTGGCGTATCTATAATGGGTGCAGTGTGTGCAGTGCACACGGGCCCCTGAGTCCAGAGGGAGCCCCCACCCCACACGCTGCACTCATTTTCTGAATACTCACCCCTCCGGAGTCCCGCGGCGATGTCCACAGCGGTGTTAAAACTCCATTTTCATGGAGTTCTGCGCATGCGCAGTAGAGAAATCTCAGGGAAAATGGCCGTCGTGCCATTTTCCCGGAGATCTGTGCATGCGCAGTGGAGTCTGAGCGCTCTAGTGCTCAGACTCTCAGCGCTGCCAGCAGAGAGGAGGGGGCCCGAACGGAGGAGGCAGAACACGGGCCTTCTCCTCTCTTAAAACGCCCCTGCCAAGGGGGTAGGGGGAGGTAAGTATACTTACCTGCCACCGGTCGGGATTCTGATCGTCGGGATGCAGTGGTCGGTATTCTGACCTCCATCATCCCAACCGCCGGCATTCTCTACCCAACCCACACAGACAAATTAGTGTCATCAGCTTTAGCATATAATGCACAGTATAAATTTATTCTGACATCATCAAAGTAAGCATTTTGGCCCCAAAGGGTCTTTGTCAAGACAGATCAGCAGAGATACGTCATTTATTATTTACACATTTCGCCTTATAATAATCACTAATAATACAAAAAAGGCAACAATTTCGAAAATTTAGATTACACTAGAATAACAGGGTTGGAAAAGTGAACAGACCCCTGATTTATTACTTTGTAGAACCACCTTTTGCTGCAATTACAACCATCAGTCTATATGTCTCTACCAGCTTTGAGCACCTAGTAGGGTATTCAGTTGTTTGTGCCGGCACCCAATGGAGCAATTCAATTGTTGCTCCATTCAGAAGCGAACAGCTACCGGCGCTGGCATTTCTGCTGGCAGCCCCCCGTGCTGGCAAGCAGAAATGTGCGAAAAGTGCACAGTTTGGCCACCCAAAAGGCACTTTTCGTGTCATGCCCAGCACTTTAGTCGGGTTTAGTTGTTTTACACGATTAAACCCGCGTTGAAAAAAACCCAATTGAATAGCATCCCACGATCTCCCATTACTAGACCACAGGTTCTCAAACTGGGTCCTCAGGACCCCACACAGTGCATGTTTTGCAGGTCTCCTCACAGAAGTACAAGTAGAATAATTAGCTCCACCTGTGGACCTTTTAAAACGTGTCAGTGAGTAATTAATACACCTGTGCACCTGCTGGGTTACCTGCAAAACATGCACTGTGTGGGGTCCTGAGGACCGAGTTTGAGAACCTGTGCTATAGACGGAAGATCTGGCAAGCATAAACAATTGAATTCTCCCCTAGAGTGAGTTATTTTGCATATGCACAACCTGTCTGTACATGTATTACACTTTGTTTAGAGCCATAGCACCCAATATACCCAGTCACTTTCGCCGTATCCACCGCATTTACTAATTTAGCATTCATTAACTTCTCCAATCCAGCACCCATTAACCCATTCCCCTCAAGAACCCATTAACACATTTGTCACCCATGTCTGCAGCCATAAACCTTCCCCCACCTAGCACCCATTAATCCATTCACCCGCAGCACCCATTAACTCACCTCACAGCACCCATTAACCTCCCCTACCCAACACCTATTAATACATTAACTCGAAGCACCCGTTTACCTTAATCACACATCAAAAAGCCATTAAAAAGTTTCCTTGCCTGCCAGGCTCCTGCTCCTTATTTGCCAGGCCTCTCCATCAGGCCCAGTTAGGGAAGACAATCCTGGAATTTCGAGATTAGTTAACGCATGTGCATTTTTAAAGCCGAGCAGCACTGAGCACTTGCAGCAGACAGCTCAGACGCTGCCCAGCTCCCCTGTCCCCGGCTGTGCTGCCGTACACAGCCCAATGACAGCTGCACCAGCTGCCTGCCCGCACCACGAGAGAAGTGAGTCGTTGTGGGCCCTGGGCTGGGTGGAGGGACATAAAATAATATTTTCTATTTTTTACCAAATCCCGAGTAGTTAGTACCCACTCCCCTGTCTCTTGGTGGCCCTGCTTAGATCCCTCCAGGACTTCTGTGGGGACAGTAAAAATGTATCTTTAATTAATGTTTATTAAAATAAGTGTAACAGGACACTTAATGGAAACTTCACCTATTAATAACTGGTATATAACTCAAGGTAAGAAACAGAATGGAGTAACAATAGTAAATAATCCCAGTGGGAGTATTCAGTGGAGGTGACAGACAACCACTCACAAACCTGATTTATAGAATGAGACTGTATGTATCAAATAATAATACCAGGGTAAAAATGCAGTGTATAATAAATCTACATTTGAACAACCAATTGCATGGTACAAATAATAAGAATTTACTTACCGATAATTCTATTTCTCGTAGTCCGTAGTGGATGCTGGGGACTCCGTAAGGACCATGGGGAATAGCGGCTCCGCAGGAGTCTGGGCACAAAAGTAAAGCTTTAGGACTACCTGGTGTGCACTGGCTCCTCCCCCTATGACCCTCCTCCAAGCCTCAGTTAGGATACTGTGCCCGGACGAGCGTACACAATAAGGAAGGATTTTGAATCCCGGGTAAGACTCATACCAGCCACACCAATCACACCGTATAACTTGTGATCTAAACCCAGTTAACAGCATGATAACAGAGGAGCCTCTAGAAAAGATGGCTCACTACAGCAATAACCCGATTTTTGGTAACAATAACTATGTACCAGTATTGCAGACAATCCGCACTTGGGATGGGCGCCCAGCATCCACTACGGACTACGAGAAATAGAATTATCGGTAAGTAAATTCTTATTTTCTCTGACGTCCTAGTGGATGCTGGGGACTCCGTAAGGACCATGGGGATTATACCAAAGCTCCCAAACGGGCGGGAGAGTGCGGATGACTCTGCAGCACCAAATGAGAGAACTCCAGGTCCTCCTCAGCCAGGGTATCAAATTTGTAGAATTTTACAAACGTATTTGCTCCTGACCAAGTAGCTGCTCGGCAAAGTTGTAAAGCCGAGACCCCTCGGGCAGCCGCCCAAGATGAGCCCACCTCCCTTGTGGAGTGGGCATTTACAGATTTTTGGCTGTGGCAGGCCTGCCACAGAATGTGCAAGCTGAATTGTACTACAAATCCAACGAGCAATAGTCTGCTTAGAAGCAGGAGCACCCAGCTTGTTGGGTGCATACAGGATAAACAGCGAGTCAGATTTTCTGACTCCAGCCGTCCTGGAAACATATATTTTCAGGGCCCTGACAACGTCTAGCAACTTGGAGTCCTCCAAGTCCCTAGTAGCCGCAGGCACCACCATAGGTTGGTTCAGGTGAAACGCTGAAACCACCTTAGGGAGAAACTGAGGACGAGTCCTCAATTCCGCCCTGTCCGAATGGAAAATCAGATAAGGGCTTTTACAGGATAAAGCCGCCAATTCTGACACGCGCCTGGCCCAGGCCAGGGCCAACAGTATGACCACCTTCCATGTGAGATATTTTAACTCCACAGATTTAAGTGGTTTAAACCAATGTGACTTTTGGAACCCAAAAACTACATTGAGATCCCAAGGTGCCACTGGAGGCACAAAAGGAGGCTGTATATACAGTACCCCTTTTACAAACGTCTGAACTTCAGGGACTGAAGCTAGTTCTTTTTGGAAGAAAATTGACAGGGCCGAAATTTGAACCTTAATGGACCCCAATTTCAGGCCCATAGACACTCCTGTTTGCAGGAAATGTAGGAATCGACCCAGTTGAAATTCCTCCGTCGGGCCTTACTGGCCTCGCACCACGCAACATATTTTCGCCAAATGCGGTGATAATGTTTTGCGGTTACATCCTTCCTGGCTTTGATCAGGATAGGGATGACTTCATCCGGAATGCCTGTTTCCTTCAGGATCCGGCGTTCAACCGCCATGCCATCAAACGCAGCCACGGTAAGTCTTGGAACAAACAGGGTCCTTGCTGGAGCAGGTCCTTTCTTAGGGGTAGAGGCCACGGATCCTCCGTGAGCATCTCTTGAAGTTCCGGTTACCAAGTCCTTCTTGGCCAATCCGGAGCCACGAATATAGTGCTTTCTCCTCTCCATCTTATAATTCTCAGTACCTTGTGTATGAGAGGCAGAGGATGGAACACATACACTGACCGGTACACCCACGGTGTTACCAGAGCGTCTGCTGAGGAAGTCTGCTTCCCAGTTGTCCATTCCCGGAATGAACACTGCTGACAGTGCTATCACATGATTTTCCGCCCAGCGAAGAATCCTTGCAGCTTCTGCCATTGCCCTCCTGCTTCTTGTGCCACCCTGTCTGTTTACGTGGGTGACTGCCGTGATGTTGTCCGACTGGATCAACACCGGCTGACCTTGAAGCAGAGGTCTTGCTAAGCTTAGAGCATTGTAAATGGCCCTTAGCTTCAGGATATTTATGTGAAGTGATGTCTCCAGGCTTGACCATAAGCCCTGGAAATTCCTTCCCTGTGTGACTGCTCCCCAGCCTCGCAGGCTGGCATCCGTGGTCACCAGGACCCAGTCCTGAATGCCGAATCTGCGGCCCTCTAGAAGATGAGCACTCTGCAACCACCACAGGAGGGACACCCTTGTCCTTGGTGACAGGGTTATCCGCTGATGCATCTGAAGATGCGACCCGGACCATTTGTCCAGCAGGTCCCACTGGAAAGTTCTTGCGTGGAATCTGCCGAATGGGATTGCTTCGTAGGAAGCCACCCTTTTTCCCAGAACCCTTGTGCATTGATGCACTGAGACTTGGCTCGGTTTTAGGAGGTTCCTGACTAGCTCGGATAACTCCCTGGCTTTCTCCTCCGGGAGAAACACCTTTTTCTGGACTGTGTCCAGGATCATCCCTAGGAACAGAAGACGAGTCGTCGGAACCAGCTGCGATTTTGGAATATTGAGAATCCAACCGTGCTGCCGCAACACTACCTGAGATAGTGCTACACCGACCTCCAACTGTTCTCTGGATCTTACCCTTATCAGGAGATCGTCCAAGTAAGGGATAACTAAAACTCCCTTCCTTCGAAGGAGTATCATCATTTCGGCCGTTACCTTGGTAAAGACCCGGGGTGCCGTGGACCATCCAAACGGCAGCGTCTGAAACTGATAGTGACAGTTCTGTACCAAAAACCTGAGGTACCCTTGGTGAGAAGGGTAAATTGGGACATGAAGGTAAGCATCCTTGATGTCCCGAGACATCATGTAGTCCCCTTCTTCCAGGTTCGCAATCACTGCTCTGAGTGACTCCATCTTGAATTTGAACCTCCGTATGTATGTGTTCAAAGATTTTAGATTTAGAATCTGTCTCACCGAGCCGTCCGGCTTCGGTACCACAACAGTGTGGAATAATACCCCGTTCCCTGTTGCAGGAGGGGTACCTTGATTATCACCTGCTGGGAATACAGCTTGTGAATGGCTTCCAAAACTGCCTCCCTGTCAGAGGGAGACGTCGGTAAAGCCGACTTTAGGAAAACGGCGAGGGGGAGATGTCTCGAATTCCAATTTGTACCCCTGAGATATCACCTGAAGGATCCAGGGGTCTACTTGCGAGTGAGCCCACTGCGCGCTGAAATTCATTGAGACGGGCCCCCACCGTGCCTGAGTCTGCTTGTAAAGCCCCAGCGTCATGCTGAGGGCTTGGCAGAGGCGGGAGAGGGCTTCTGTTTCTGGGAACTGGCTGATTTCTGCAGCCTTTTTCCTCTCCCTCTGTCACGGGGCAGAAATGAGGAACCTTTTGCCCGCTTGCCCTTCTGGGAATGAAAGGACTGCGCCTGATAATACGGCGTCTTCTTTTGTTGAGAGGCGACCTGTGGTACAAACGTGGATTTCCCAGCTGTTGCCGTGGCCACCAGGTCTGAAAGACCGACCCCAAATAACTCCTCCCCTTTATACGGCAATACTTCCAAATGCCGTTTGGAATCCGCATCACCTGACCACTGTCGTGTCCATAACCCTCTTCTGGCAGAAATGGACAACGCACTTACACTTGATGCCAGTCGGCAAATATTCCGCTGTGCATCACGCATATATAGAAATGCATCTTTTAAATGCTCTATAGGCAATAATATACTGTCCTTATCTAGGGTATCAATATTTTCAGTCAGGGAATCCGACCACGCCAACCCAGCACTGCACATCCAGGCTGAGGCGATTGCTGGTCGCAGTATAACACCAGTATGTGTGTAAATACATTTTAGGATACCCTCCTGCTTTCTATCAGCAGGATCCTTAAGGGCGGCCATCTCAGGAGAGGGTAGAGCCCTTGTTCTTACAAGCGTGTGAGCGCTTTACCCACCCTAGGGGGTGTTTCCCAACGCACCCTAACCTCTGGCGGGAAAGGATATAATGCCAATAACATTTTAGAAATTATCAGTTGTTATCGGGGGAAACCCACGCATCATCACACACCTCATTTAATTTCTCAGATTCAGGAAAACTACAGGTAGTTTTTCCTCACCGAACATAATACCCCTTTCTGGTGGTACTCGTATTATCAGAAATGTGTAAAACATTTTTCATTGCCTCAATCATGTAACGTGTGGCCCTACTGGAAGTCACATTTGTCTCTTCACCGTCGACACTGGAGTCAGTATCCGTGTCGGCGTCTGTATCTGCCATCTGAGGTAACGGGCGCTTTAGAGCCCCTGACGGCCTATGAGACGTCTGGACAGGCACAAGCTGAGTAGCCGGCTGTCTCATGTCAACCACTGTCTTTTATACAGAGCTGACACTGTCACGTAATTCCTTCCAACAGTTCATCCACTCAGGTGTCGACCCCCTAGGGGGTGACATCACTATTACAGGCAATTTGCTCCGTCTCCACATCATTTTCCTCCTCATACATGTCGACACAAACGTACCGACACACAGCACACACACAGGGAATGCTCTGATAGAGGACAGGACCCCACTAGCCCTTTGGGGAGACAGAGGGAGAGTTTGCCAGCACACACCAGCGCGCTATATATATACAGGGATAACCTTATATAAGTGTTTTTCCCCTTATAGCTGCTGTATTTTTAATACTGCGCCTAATTAGTGCCCCCCTCTCTTTTTTAACCCTTTCTGTAGTGTAGTGACTGCAGGGGAGAGCCAGGGAGCTTCCCTCCAACGGAACTGTGAGGGAAAATGGTGCCAGTGTGCTGAGGAGATAGGCTCCGCCCCCTTCTCGGCGGCCTTATCTCCCGTTTTTTTGTGTATTCTGGCAGGGGTTAAATGCATCCATATAGCCCAGGAGCTATATGTGATGTATTTTTTGCCATCTAAGGTGTTTTTATTGCGTCTCAGGGCACCCCCCCCCCAGCGCCCTGCACCCTCAGTGACCGGAGTGTGAAGTGTGCTGAGAGCAATGGCGCACAGCTGCGGTGCTGTGCGCTACCTTATTGAAGACAGGACGTCTTCTGCCGCCGATTTCCCGGACCTCTTCTGTCTTCTGGCTCTGTAAGGGGGCCGGCGGCGCGGCTCTGGGACCCATCCATGGCTGGGCCTGTGATCGGTCCCTCTGGAGCTAATGTCCAGTAGCCTAAGAAGCCCAATCCACTCTGCACGCAGGTGAGTTCGCTTCTTCTCCCCTTAGTCCCTCGATGCAGTGAGCCTGTTGCCAGCAGGTCTCACTGAAAATAAAACCTAAAAACTAAACTTTTCACTAAGCAGCTCAGGAGAGCCACCTAGTGTGCACCCTTCTCGTTCGGGCACAAAAATCTAACTGAGGCTTGGAGGAGGGTCATAGGGGGAGGAGCCAGTGCACACCAGGTAGTCCTAAAGCTTTACTTTTGTGCCCAGACTCCTGCGGAGCCGCTATTCCCCATGGTCCTTACGGAGTCCCCAGCATCCACTAGGACGTCAGAGAAAGGCAGATACTAATACCCCTTTTACACCGGCAGCATATAACACGGGTTATTGCACATGAACGTGCATAACACGTGTTGCTGCACGGTGTAAAAGGGCAGAGTTGGAATAATCCGGGTCGAGAGACCCGTATTCCAACTCGGGTATACACCTTTTCAACTTGCTAGCACTGGTCGCAGCCGTGGAGCCTGACACGGCTGCGACCTGTGCTAGAGCGTCCTTCTACACTAGCTCACCAACCCGGCATATTGCCGGGTTGGTGACGCTGCTGCTGACGCGGCAGGGGCGGCGCTAGGAGATCACATGATCTCCCAGCGCCGCCCTTCCATACACTGTGAAAGGGAACCGTGTCGCCTCGACTCGGCTCCCGTTCAGACTACACAGCTTACCGGGTTGAACACGTGTTCATCCCGGCAAGCTACCCGGGGTAGGATTCCCGGATTACTTGAACCGAGAATTTGCAGGGTGGGCCGTTTCCACTAGAAAAAAAACACGGGTAAATGCGCGCCCCCGCGCATTTACCTGTGTTTTTAGAGCTAGTGGAAAAGGGGTAGTAGTTTGCGGGGTTGAACACGTGTTTAACCCGGCAAACTGCTCAGTGTAAACGGGAGCTGGATCGCGCTACCCGGCTTCCCATTTACACTCTATGTGCGGGCGCGCCTGTCGGCGTTTGGAGATGATGTGATCTCCATGTGTGAATAGTAGAATTATAAGACTGTGGGGGTCATTCCGACCCGATCGCACGCTGCACTTCTTCGCAGCCATGCGATCGGGTCGGAACTGCGCATGCGCGGCGGCCGCATTGCGCATGTGCGTCGGTGCCTAGCGCAAGAAGATTGAAAGGTGAAGGTGTTCCGGGGCAGATGCTCACCGTTTTTCTGGGAGTGGTGAGTCCAACGCAGGCGTGTCCAGGCGTTTGCAGGCCGGGTGTCTGATGTCAACTGCGGGACCAGTCTCGCTGAAGACATTGCAGCCGGTGAGTATGTCAGGACCTACTTAGAAACTGCAAATAATAATTTTTGCATAGCAGGGCTGCACAAGCGTTCGCAGCCTTTCTATGCAAAAAATACCTCCCCCATAGACAGTGACTAGTCGATCGCACGGGCTGCAAAAAGCAGCTTTGTGCGATCAACTCGGAATGAGGGCCTGTATGCAATTTATCACGCACCAAAGAGCAAACTTTTCTCAGATGGGCCCCAGAGTTATAAAACTGTACCAAAAAAATCCAAATCCCCCCAATTTGTGGCAATAAATTGTTAACTCTCGAGTGCGCAACGCCAATTTTAATAAATAGGCTCCTTAATCAGAGTTATGGTGGAACACTTAGGGGTAAATTTACTGAAGTGCGGGTTTTAGGAAGTTGAGATGTTGCCCATAGCAACCACTCAGAATCTAGCTATTATCTTCTAGAAAGTGCTAGATAAATCTCCTATATAATAGCCCTATTCTGTGACCTTGTGATTCATTTGCTAACGCTGGGCGGAGTCACAACAGTGGGCGGAGTTATTCAAATGAGTCACAGAGATCTGGCCAAATCTACAGGAGACTAGGAGCAGAAGCAGATAGCATGGGCATTGGGCATGTCACAGACAGGGCTGCATACCTCCCAGCTTTCTGCAGGAGCTTTCTCCAGGCAGAAGGAGGGAAACACTCTGCGAAAAGGGGGCGTGGCTTCACGGGAGGGTCCCCGTTTTCGTCAGTGAGGGGGCATGCCCAGCGCTCTGTGAGCTGCTGGCATGCCCCCAGGGGCTGATTATGAGTCCGGGGGGCCCAGGGCACTTGAGACAGGGGAGCCCTATCTCATTGCTGTGCCTGCTGGGGGTTGGGGGCGTGGCCTAATCGCGGACCGCGCGGCCACGCCCCCTTATGCAAATTCCGATTTTTGTTTTTATTTTTTTAATGGGATTTTGGCCCCTCAGCTAGGGCTAAATCCAGAGGAGGTGGTCGCTCCCCCCTACACACCCGCACAGGGAGAAGAAAGCAGGGAGACTGCTGCCTCCCTGCAACACCACAGACCTGCCAATATGCAGCAGCGTGTGCTGACTGTAGCACAATGCTGCCACTGTTGCTGGCAGGACGGGGGGGGGGGAGCTTCTGAGCTGGGACAGAGCTACTCCAGCCGGGGGGGCCTCTAAAACTGTGGGGCCAACGGTACGTATCCCCCGCCCCCCCTTAATCCGGCTCTGCTGCTGGAACCCCCCCATTAATCCGTACCCCCTGATGCCCCCTCTCCCTCTGTCTCCACTTTTCACCGCTGCTCTGCTAAGCAGAACAGCGAGTACAGGAGCTTTCCAACTGCCCCCCCCCCCCCCCCACCGCAGGACACTGCGACCCGCGGGTGGGACAGCGGGACAGACCCCAAAAAATGGGACTGTCCCGCGAAAATCGGGACATTTGGGAGGTATGGGGGTGTGTGAGGGGTATGTCATACAGTCAGACGGGCACCGGCTCACTGTGTGCTTGACCCCCCACATCGGCATACTCAGCAGGGTCTCTCTGGTGCGGAGGAGCGTCACTTTCTGACACACTCCACGCTTCTTAGCTGCAGTTTAGTGAGGCACCTGCCGCTGTGCAGGTTCCATACTGCCTCTGTTATCTCCAGCCCCGGCAACCCCACCGCTAGCTGCAGCGCTGCCACCCGCAGTGGAGTGCGCCCAGCTCATTCACACACTTTAGCTGGCGGGTAGCGCTGCAGAAATCCGAGCTGCTTGCAGGCTCTGACCCACTCCTCCCTCCAGCCGCAGCGTCTCCTGGGAGCTAACCAGTCACTCCCAGTCTCCCCTTACCACAGTGCCCGGAAGCCGTGAGGTCCGCGCCACGTGCATGCTATGACCCCCTCCTCCCTCCAGCCGCAGCATCTCCTGGGGGCTAACCAGTCATTTCCAGTCTCACCTTACCACAGTGCCCGGCAGCTGCGCGAGGTCTGCGGTGTGTGACTGAGGAGGGGGGGGGAGGGATGCGTACTGGCAGAGAAAGCAGGACTCCAGCCTGAGAGAGTCAGCCATGCCAAGTCTCCAGCAGCAGCAGATCCCAACAGGTTGGAATGGAACAACAGCAGCCAGCAGCAGTGACTCCGGTAAGACACATCTGTCTGTCACCACTGTTTTGTCCCTAATACCAATCTCTCCCGTGCCCTGTGTTCTGTCATGTCCCTGGCCTTGCCCTGCCACCCTTATTCTGGCCCTTTCACCCTTATCCTGGCCCTGTCACCCTTATGCTGGCCCTGTTACCCCTATCCTGGCCCTGTCACCCCTGTGCTTGCCCTGTGAACCCTACACTGGCCCCGTCACCCCTGTCCTGGTCCTGCCGCCCCTACCCTGGCCCTGTCACCCCTATCCTGTCCCTATCATTTCTGTCCTGGCCCTGTCACCCCTGTCCTGGCCCCGTCACCCCTGTCCTGGCCCCGTCACCCCTGTCCTGGCCCCGTCACCCCTGTCCTGGCCCCGTCACCCCTGTCCTGGCCCCGTCACCCCTGTCCTGGCACCGTCACCCCTGTCCTGGCCCCGTCAACCCTGTACTGACCCTGTCACCCCTGTCCTGGCCCTGTTACTGCATACCCTCCAACTACCTTTTATGGCATGTACAGTACCCGCAGCGCCTCCAGACCTCTCCCCAATGCACCACACCTCCGCACCTTCCCCTCCACCACATGCGGCACTCCACCCCTCCCCCACATGCTGTGCCTCCAGACCCCCTACACCACCCGTGGCTCCCACTCCTCCACCCCTTCACCACCCACAGCACCTCCAGGCCCCTTCCACCATTCACCCCCCTTATACGTCTCCCCCCACACCTGCCCCCCTCCACCCGCAGCATCTGCAGACACCCTCCTCCATCAGCGGTCCCCCCCTCACCCACCCCTCCCCCACCAATGGCACCCCTGCACCTGCCCCTCCACCACCTGCAGCACCTCCGGACCTCCTTTCCCATCCGCCGCAACACCCGTACCTGCCCCTACCCTACCCATGGTGCCTGCGGTCCCCTACCCAACCCCCGGCACACCCGTCCCTTCCCATCCCACAGCACCTCCGGAACCCTTCACCCATCCACAACATCCCCACACCTGCCCCTCCCCCACCCGTGGCACCCCTGCCCCTCCCCCACCTGCGGTGCCTCCGGACCCCTCCCCCATCTGCATCCCCCACTCCTCTGCCCCTCCCCCACGTGCAGCACCTCCCGAACCTTCCCCATCCGGGCCCCACCCCCACTTCTGCCTCCCCTCCACCCGCAGCATCTACAGACACCATCCGCAGTCCCCCCCGCACCCGCTACATTCTGTACATCGTGCCCTGCAGGTGCTGTTCACGCCGTCGCAAGGGGCTGCGCCTCCTTCACCATCGCACGCCCTTTCATTGTGCAATATTTAACCACTAACAAAGGAATGCAGGTAATACTCCATATAATACAAATATTAAACCCCAGAAAGGCATGCAAGGGTTAAGGAGGCGTAGCCCCTTGCGACGGTGTGAAGAGCGCCCGTAGGGCGCGATGAAGCACCTAGTAAATTATAAGCAGAATCTGACTGGTAGCTATGGGAGACATCTCCATTTCTTAAAACCCGCACGTTAGTAAATATACCCCTTAGACTTTTATAAATAAAGATGGGATTTAAGGTGTGTACACACGGTAAGCTTTTTTCTTATGATTTTGACGGTATAGTCTAAATCGTTAGGAAAGTTAGTTCAGGCAGGTGAAAGTCACCTTGCGATCCCGATGCGATATCGATGTGCAGTCCCGCGAGGTCGGTATCGCAAGTCTAGATAGACTGTGCAGGCAAGTCAATTTTGACTATCTCGTAGAAAAGATAGTCAAAATTGACACTTAGCCAAAATCGCACTTAGTCAGTATCACAAGCACACTCATTATGTGCTTGTGATGCCGACCTAGCCCGTGTCGCATAGTGAGAATCGGGGTTTAGCCCAAATCTCCCCATGTGTACACACCTTTAGTAGTTCATTCCATATCAGGCTGTGTTGGTTTCTTCTAGTAAGTTTTTTGTTTTGTCTTAGGAAGGGGTGAACAAAGCGGGATCCGTTCTCTAGGTTGACTACACTTAGGTCAAGAATGTCTAGGTCGACCACTATTGATCGACAGTAAGTAGGTTGACATGGTTTCTAGGTCGACAGGGACTCTAGAGGTGGGTACACACTGGAAGTTATATCTGCCGATCAATTGATCGGCGGATATATCTATGGATGGATCGTGCAGTGTGTTGAGCATACACACTGCCCGATCCATCGGGGACTGACGTCATGAACTGGGCGGGCGTGTACACACGCTCGCCCAGCTCAGCTGTCAATCACCTCCGGCCGCCGCAGCATGTGTACGGGTGGTCGGCCGACCGCCGTACACACACAGCGACACGCCAATATATCGGAAGATATATTGGCCGTCGGCTGTGCTGCCGGGCCGACGCGATACATCTGTGAACGACGGAGTTCACAGACGTATTGGCCGTACACACTAGCCGACGGACCCGCGATATATCGCCCATTCAAGAGAACGGACGATATATCGGCCAGTGTGTACGGGCCTTTAGTCAACAGGTTTTAGGTCGACATGACAAAAGGTCGACATGAGTTTTTCACTTGTGATATTTTAAAAACTTTTTCTTACTTTACGATCCACGTGGACTACGACTGGGAACGGTAACCTTGCCCGAAGCATGGCGAGCGAAGCGAGCCTTGCGAGGGGACACTGTGTACTATTTGGGGTTCCTGGTCACTGTACAGCGAGTACGACACCAAAAATGGCACAAAAAAACCCTCAAGTCAACCTTATGTCATGTCGACCTAGAACATGTCAACCTAGAGTCCCTGTCGACCTACTTACTGTCGACCAATAGTCGTCGACCTAAGTGTGGTCGACCCAACATACCACACCCGAACAAAGCTATGTTTTGATCGAAAAACAGAATAATTAACTTTTTTTATTTATTTGGATTATAGAAGAGAGAATCAAAACTAGGAAACAGAACGTTCCATGATTCTTTTTTTTTATTCTTTTTTTTTTTTACAAAATCAATCAATTAATTAATTAATTAAGAACGCAAATATTCGCTACATTTTTGGGGGGTAATTGCTGTTTTTTATAAGTCTGCCTAATGTGTGTACTTTTTAGAAACTTGGATTGCCTATGTGTGCGCCATAAAAATAACTCCCAAAAAACATTCTTATGTAAATGAATAGTTATTTTTTTGTTTTTGTTTTTCTTAACATAACTTTTTTATAACCCTTGTAATAGGCATAGTATTATACTTTATTTAATTTATGCTTCTTTTAACAGCCTGCATTAATATGACATGACATAAACTTAAAGATAAGGGGCATAGGCGTTTCTATCATGGGTGCAATATGTGCGAGGCACACGGGCCCTTGGGTCCAGGGGGTCCCACACCGCACACATTGCACCCATTTTATTACTTACCTTTACGGAGTCCAGCGTCGTGCGCTGCGATCGCGGCGGAAATTGCTGGCAAAATGGCCGCCGCACATATGCGATAGCCAAATTGGTCTCTGGATCATGGTGGGCGCCATGTTTCCGGAGATCTGCGCATGCGCAGGTGGACTCCAGCGTAATGCCAGAGTCTACAGCGCTGTACAGAGGAGGGGGGCCATCCGGAGGTGCACACTAGCCCTCTTCTTTGTTGAAACGCCCCTGGGATGTGGAGTGATAAAATCGCCCGAATCCGCACTGCGATAATTGATTACATTGCACGAATGTATCAATTTCCGCATGCAGGGACAGAGCTTGCGAGCAAGCTCTGTCCCTGCGATTACAATCCGCAGCATCAATGGGGTATTTTTCAGAAAATATACCCCGATGTCCTACTGCGCATGGGCCAATATCACAGCTACCGATGGTTTGACCCCCCTCTTGCGACTAATCCCCACCCACGCGCGCCATGGCCTCCCCTCCCTTCCGCTGGTTAATATACAGTACTTACCAGTCCAGGGAGCTGGTGATCGCTGCTCCTGCAGGGCTGCCGGATCCTGTGCGCTACTGTGACCCCCGATGCTGTAAAGTGAGCTGCCGTTTTGCAGCATCACTTTACTGCATCGGGGGCCACAGCACAGCACATGGAGGACCCGCGCCCGGCAGGCAGTACTAGAGCACGGATCACCAGCTCCCTGGACTGGTATGTTTTGGTATTTTTTTACTTTTTTTTGTTAGTTTTAACCAGTGATCAGCTCGGACACACAGCGCTGATCACACTGGCCGGTCCACACACAGCTTTCTCTGCCAGGAGGCAGAGAAAGCTGGGCAGAAGTAGGGATCTCACAGTTCTGCCGTGTGATTTCGCCAGCTTGAGCTGGCATTAATATCACAGAGCACACTGTAGTGTTTTTTGTCATGGTTTTTTTTTTGTAAATTCGGTCATATCGCATTTCCCATTATAAGTATGGGGAATGCGATGTATATTACTAACAAAAAAAATTACAATTAAAGGGTTTGGAGCAGTTTCTCACGAAAACTGCTCCAAGTGCCCTTAATACATTCAGGTGATACTAAAATAACGTGAAAGGGGTGTGAAAACACAGGGAGCCTTTACCTGTGGCCTCGGGTTGGAGGCTACAGTGATCGTGGTAGGCAAAAAAATTGTGGGTTCCAGGGACCTCTCACTTTAAAAATTGGGGTCCTACTCCACCATTTCTGGGTCCCATCACATATTATGGAGGGCTGAGGGCAGGCAGCAGTTGGGACAGTGAAGAGGGCAGGTAGCAGTTGGGGTAGAGGTGGTTAAGGGTAAGCAGCAGTTGGGGTAGAGCTGAGGATAGAGGCAGGGAGAAGCTAGGGGCGAGGAGGGGGGTAGGGCCAGGCAGTACTGGGGGAGTAGGGAGGAATAAGTGTGGATAGTGTTTCGTTCATATGTTTGTAAATCCAGTCATAAGGACACAGAGACATGTGAGTTCACTGCTGTGCTGTTTTTATTCCATCACCAACTCCAGGCACACTGCACACTGGACCACCCACTTCCCAGCATCCTCCTGGTCCCAGGGACTATCACTGAAGATTCAGGCTTACACATATTAGTAAGGGAGTGTCTACAAATATTAAGCATTCTAATACACTAACATCACAGATAGCAGCTGGGGCAGTACTGGCGATGGGGAGGGGGCAAGGGTAGATACTTATCAGCTGGGGCAGTATTGGGGAGCAAGGAGGGGGTTAGGGGCAGGCAGTGCTGGGGTAATGAGGGGTAGTTGCAATCACTGCAGTATATAGTGAGGTTATACAGTAGGTGTATACAGTTTATAGTGAGGGTAGGTGTACACAGTGTAGGAATCTAGTCCTTATCAATGGCACAGATCTTCCTGTCCCACAACCAGACTCCAGTGTCTGGTACCCAGCCCGCCACCCCCAAGGCTCAGGCACAGGCCTATAACTATGGCCTCCAGCCCGCAGATATATTCTTAGCTACAGCTACGGGTAGCACAGCAGCTGGCGGGTCCATGGATATTGATGAGCCCCCTGTGCTCAGTACGCTTAAAGTCCGCCTCCGGTTACCAGCCTTTCCGCATCCCCACTTTGTACACAACCGGGTGTTTGCACAGTATCAGCCTCCCGGAGCTCCCACATACAGCGCTGCTGACCCTGCAGAGCTTTGGGGTAAAGTAGCACCCCTTGCCGGAGCACACACTGTATCACTTAGTGGAGGTCATTAGTTCAGCAGGCAGTGAGGGATGGATGATGTAGTGGACTAGGGAGGTGGCAATTCCACGGGGAGACAGGGAAGGCCACCAAATTCTAGGACTAAGCTACATGTTGCTGAGCAGAAGCCAGGCCGGCGAACCTTGAATGTGAGTAGGCTGGAGCCTGTGTGTTACCTACAAGGAAGCAGGCCAGATTGTGAGAAGTCAGAGGCCAAGCCAGGCCAGACTAGCTACACCTGTGAGAGACAACACTGGAAAGACTTTGAGAGAGTGTGTTTGCAGACTTGCAGCACAATTAGGCGAAGACGTGAGTTAGTGCCCTGAATGGGGACTAGGTGTTTATTATTTTCTGTTAATTTGTGTTGAATGCTGCTGCATCCCGCTCCCCCCTGCATGTACCCCCTTTTCATCCGCTCACCCCCATCCGCACCCCTGCCTCCATCTGCTCACACAGGAGAAGTGGGCAAGGTGATGATGCGAGTTGCACTAAAGTGCGTAATTGTAGTCCTGCCTCCGCTTTACAGTGCCGGTAACACGGTCACTGTAAAAGGGGGAGTCAGGGCTATAATGATGCAATCACGTCTCTATGCCTCCGGACCGCCTCCTCCACACTCGCTCCTGTGCAACCTGGCAAGTATGGCTGCCAGAAAGGTTTTACTATTTCATTTATTTAGCACCTAGACACTGCACAAAATACACTCATTAGCTAATTACCCCATATATATATGCACAGTATAGGGTGCTCACAGCAGGGCCCCCTGACACCCAACCCAGCACGTAGTAGCTGCCAGAACACCCACTACCCCCTCCCCACCCAACACATCCACTATAGAGCAGCAGCAGGCAACCACCTCCTCTCTCTCCCTCCTCACAGAAGGAGAGAGAATTGACTGAATAGGAAAGGAAAGAGTTAAACATCTGGTGAGGGGTGGACCTAGCTGTGAGGAAAGTACAGCCCTTTTTTGAAGGGGAGGGTTTATTATATATAGGGAAGGTGAGGCCATTTTAGCTCTCTCTTGTGGTGATTTGCCTTCCCACCCTCCCGCCCCTGTGGTCAGAAATTCTGGCACGTGGTGCCTTGGCGTTTAATTGTTGGTTGGTTTTATCGTTGGCTATTTATTGGCGGAAAAGAACGGCAGTTTGTATTTGTATGGTAAGCTGTAGTGTTTTACAGTTTGGTGTGGTTTAGGTGCACTCACCTCCATCGACTGATTGGCCGCTTGAACACCCGTCCGGGAAGGCAGCGGCAGGGCACCCATCAGGGTGGGTAGCCACTGTGGGGGTTGAGTTTTCACCTATTACCAGTTTGTGATAGTTGTAGTAAAATTAGGAAGGTTTCGAGTTTTTTAGTATTTTACGGTTAATTTAGGTTAATAGAGCCGTTCTTTTTGCTGCCACCATATGCCGGCTGGAGCGGCATCTTAATAAAATTTTCTTATTACAGGTTTGCTATTGGTTAGGGTCAAATAAATAGCTAGCAATTTTTCTGCCAAAATTCAAGTCTCCGTGTCTTTATTTCTGGGTTTGAAGGTAATGAATGCTTTACTTTGAAGGAAGGGGGGGGGGGGGGGGGGGGGTCCACCAAATATCACTAGGATGTTTAATAACCAGTGGGTGTATCCAACACTAAGGGGTAAATTTACTAAGATGGGAGTTCTATTTAAGATGGAATGTTGCCTGTAGCAACCAATCAGATTCTGCTTCTCATTTATCTAGCACCTTCTAGAAGATAGTACCTGGAATCTGATTGGTTGCTATGGGCAACATCCCATCTTAAGTAGAACTCCCATCTTAGTAAATTTACCCTTAGTGTTGGATAATGAGTGGCTCATAGAAGTGCATGCAGCAATGTCTAAGCTCCTTCTCTTGTGTACATCCGTGTGCCCGAAAGTGCAAGGACTGAGACGCCCATTTCTAGTGTCTGTGGACGCTGTTATAGAGAGTGGTGCCTCCTTAGGGCCGAAACACACGAGGCGGCTGGCGCCGCCCGGCAAACACCCGGCCGTCTTTAAACCGCTGCCGTGATGTAAAGACACATGCAGCGCAATGTGTCCTTACACACGGCCCGGCTGCCGGGTTGCAGCCGGGTCTCACCACTGGAAGGTCCGGCTGCCGGGCCGGCGCCGGGCCGTCTTTGCAGCCAGTAAACCGTGTGTGTGAAGGGGAGCTTTCACACACAACGGTTTTTTCTCAAGCCGTGTCTGATGCTGCGCATGCGCACAGCATCACACACGGCTCAAAGCCGTCCTGTGTGACAGACTCTGCCGGTTTCTTCCCCGGATGGCAAAAAGCCGGACAAAGTTTGTCCGGCTTTTTGCCATCCGGGAGAAACCGGCCAGTGTGTTACAGCCCTTATATCCCATGGCAGGTGCAGTTTCTGTGACTGACTATGGCCTCCTATGCCTGTGGCTGTGTGTCTAGGAAAAACTCCATTATGAAATGATATTGTTGTTAATGCATCTTTCGTATAACAGAGGGCACCCAATGTTAAAACACAAAAGAAAAAAAAACTTTATTTGTCATGACAATGACTTTTTAACATTTTTTCAGTCAGTTGGTCCGTGTCACTTCCGGGTTGTGTGTCTGAGATCTCTGGGTCTTGATTGTGACTCCACAGATCTGACTTAAATCCAATACCTACAAAGGACAGCAGACAATGCTATTACTAGTCATATAAACAATAAGCTCACAGTAATTCAGTAATTCTCTCATTAGGACCAAAAACCTTCCAATCTGCCAAATAAAACAATCCTCCTAGAGAGTCCAACATATGCCTTCCACTCCCAGCTGAGAGCATAGAGCAGCTGATGTTTTGAGGGTGTTTTATTGTAGAAATAGTTATTCTATCACCTACTGTGAATTTACTTTAGGTATGGTCATCGGCCATCGATGGTTTGCCACCGATGATTAATGGTTTTGCAATCCAATGGTTCTCCGCCATCTATTTTTCCGCCTCTCATCTTTTTGGGATCAGAGCTTAGCCCCACCTCCTTAGGCCTGATAAACCCCATACCTTTACTGTTTGGCTGACCTACTGTCTTTCCTTACAGCAGGGACGGCCATCAATGGGCAGAAACAGTGTCAGACTGGGGATTGAAGGACCCACCAGGAGAATGTAGTGGTAGGGTCCCATGCTTAATCACTTAACTGACATGTATTTTATTTTCTCTATCGTCCTAGTGGATGCTGGGGTTCCTGAAAGGACCATGGGGAATAGCGGCTCCGCAGGAGACAGGGCACAAAAAGTAAAGCTTTAGGATCAGGTGGTGTGCACTGGCTCCTCCCCCTATGACCCTCCTCCAAGCCTCAGTTAGATTTTTGTGCCCGGCCGAGAAGGGTGCAATCTAGGTGGCTCTCCTAAAGAGCTGCTTAGAAAAGTTTAGCTTAGGTTTTTTATTTTACAGTGAGTCCTGCTGGCAACAGGATCACTGCAACGAGGGACTTAGGGGAGAAGAAGTGAACTCACCTGCGTGCAGGATGGATTGGCTTCTTGGCTACTGGACATTAGCTCCAGAGGGACGATCACAGGTACAGCCTGGATGGTCACCGGAGCCTCGCCGCCGGCCCCCTTGCAGATGCTGAAACGAGAAGAGGTCCAGAATCGGCGGCAGAAGACTCCTCAGTCTTCTTAAGGTAGCGCACAGCACTGCAGCTGTGCGCCATTTTCCTCTCCGCACACTTCACACGGCAGTCACTGAGGGTGCAGGGCGCTGGGAGGGGGGCGCCCTGGGAGGCAAATGAAAACCTTTTTTGGCTAAAAATACCTCACATATAGCCTCCGGGGGCTATATGGAGATATTTAACCCCTGCCAGAATCCGTTAAGAGCGGGAGACGAGGCCGCCGAAAAAGGGGCGGGGCCTATCTCCTCAGCACACAGCGCCATTTTCCCTCACAGAAAGGCTGGAGGGAAGGCTCCCAGGCTCTCCCCTGCACTGCACTACAGAAACAGGGTTAAAACAGAGAGGGGGGGCACTAATTTGGCGTTAGAAATATATAAAAAAGATGCTATAAGGGAAAACACTTATATAAGGTTGTCCCTATATAATTATAGCGTTTTTGGTGTGTGCTGGCAAACTCTCCCTCTGTCTCTCCAAAGGGCTAGTGGGTCCTGTCCTCTATCAGAGCATTCCCTGTGTGTGTGCTGTGTGTCGGTACGTGTGTGTCGACATGTATGAGGACGATGTTGGTGAGGAGGCGGAGCAATTGCCTGTAATGGTGATGTCACTCTCTAGGGAGTCGACACCGGAATGGATGGCTTATTTAGGGAATTACGTGATAATGTCAACACGCGCCAAGGTCGGTTGACGACATGAGACGGCCGACAAACAATTAGTACCGGTCCAGACGTCTCAAAAACACAGTCAGGGGTTTTAAAACACCCGTTTACTTTAGTCGGTCGACACAGACACAGACAGGGACACTGAATCCAGTGTCGACGGTGAATAAACAAACGTATTCCTTATTAGGGCCACACGTTAAGGGCAATGAAGGAGGTGTTACATATTTCTGATACTACAAGTACCACAAAAGAGGGTATTATGTGGGATGTGAAAAAACTACCGTAGTTTTTCCTGAATCAGATAAATTAAATGAAGTGTGTGATGATGCGTGGGTTCCCCCCGATAGAAAATATGGGCGGTATACCCTTTCCCGCCAGAAGTTAGGGCGCGTTGGGAAACACCCCTTAGGGTGGATAAGGCGCTCACACGCTTATCAGAACAAGTGGCGGTACCGTCTATAGATAGGGCCGTCCTCAAGGAGCCAGCTGACAGGAGGCTGGAAAAATATCATAAAAAGTATATACACACATACTGGTGTTATACTGCGACCAGCGATCGCCTCAGCCTGGATGTGCAGAGCTGGGGTGGCTTGGTCGGATTCCCTGACTAAAAATATTGATACCCTTGACAGGGACAGTATTTTATTGACTATAGAGCATTTAAAGGATGTATTTCTATATATGCGAGATGCACAGAGGGATATTTGCACTCTGGCATCAAGAGTAAGTGCGATGTCCATATCTGCCAGAAGATGTTTATGGACACGACAGTGGTCAGGTGATGCAGATTCCAAACGGCACAAAGGTGTATTGCCGTATAAAGGAAGAGGAGTTATTTGGGGTCGGTCCATCGGACCTGGTGGCCACGGCAACTGCTGGAAAATCCACCGTTTTTACCCTAAGTCACATCTCTGCAGAAAAAGACACCGTCTTTTCAGCTTCAGTCCTTTCGTCCCTATAAGAGTCATATCTGCCCAGGGATAGAGGAAAGGGAAGAAGACTGCAGCAGGCAGCCCATTCCCAGGAACAGAAGCGTTCCAACCCTTCTGACAAGCTCTCAGCATGACGCTGAGACCGTACAGGACCCCTGGATCCTACAAGTAGTATCCCAGGGGTACAGTTTGGAATGTCGAGACGTTTCCCCTGCGCAGGCTCCTGAAGGCTGCTTTACCAAGGTCTCCCTCCGACAAGGAGGCAGTATGGGAAAAAATTCACGAGCTGTATTCCCAGCAGGTGATAATTAAATTACCCCTCCTACAACAAGAAAAGGGGTATTATTCCACACTATATTGTGGTACTGAAGCCAGAAGGCTAGGTGAGACCTATTCTAAATCTAAAAAAATTTGAACACTTACAAAGGTTCAAATCAAGATGGAGTCACTCAGAGCAGTGATAACGAACCGGGAAGAAGGGGACTATCTGGTGTCCCGAGACATCAGGGATGCTTACCTCCATGTCCCAAATTTGCCCTTATCACTAAGGGTACCTCAGGTTCGTGGTACAGAACTGTCACTATCAGTTTCAGACGCTGCCGTTTGGATTGTCTACGGCACCCCGGGTCTTTACCAAGGTAATGGCCGAAATGATGGTTCTTCTTCGAAGAAAAGGCGTCTTAATTATCCCTTACTTGGACGATCTCCTGATAAGGGCAAAGTCCAGGGAACAGTTGGAGGTCGGAGTAGCACTATCTCGGATACTGTTACAACAGCAGGGGTGGATTCTAAAGATTCCAAAATCGCAGCTGATTCCGACAACAAGTCTCCTGTGCTTAGGGATGATTCTGGACACAGTCCAGAAAAAGGTGTTTCTCCCGGAAGAGAAAGCCAGGGAGTTATCCGAGCTAGTCAGGAACCTCCTAAAATCAGTGCATCATTGCACAAGGGCCATGGTAAAAAAATGGTGACTTCCTTCGAAGCAATTCCAGTCGGCAGATTTCATGCAAGAACTTTTCAGTGGGATCTGCTGGACAAATGGTCCGGATCGCATCTTCAGATGCATCAGCGGATAACCCTATATCCAAGGACAAGGGTGTCTCTCCTGTGGTGGTTACAGAGTGCTCATCTTCTAGAGGGCCGCAGATTCGGCATTCAGTTTTGGATGTTGGTGACCACGGAGGCCAGCCCGAGAGGCTGGGGAGCAGTCACACAAGGAAAAAATTTCCAGGGAGTGTGATCAAGTCTGGAGATTTTTCTCCACATAAATATAGCTAAGGGTAAATTTATAATGCTCTAAGCTTAGCAAGACCTCTGCTTCAAGGTCAGCCGGTATTGATCCAGTGGGATAAAACATCACGGCAGTCGCCCACGTAAATAGACAGGGCGGCACAAGAAGCAGGAGGGCAGTGGCAAAAACTGCAAGGACTTTTCGCTGGGCGGAAAATCATGTGATAGCACTGTCAGCAGTGTTTCATTCCGGGAATGGAAACTGGGAAGCAGACTTCCTCAGTAGGCACGACCTCCACCCGGCAGAGTGGGAACTTCATGGGGAAGTTTTCCACATAATTGTAAACCGTTGGGAATTACCAAAGGTGGACATGATGGCGTCCCGTCTGAACAAAAAACGGGACAGGTATTGCGCCAGGTTAAGAGACCCTCAGGCAATAGCTGTGGACGTTCTGGTAACACCGTGGGTGTACCAGTCGGTGTATGTGTTCCATCCTCTGCTTTTCATACCTAAGGTACTGAGAATTATAAGACGTAGAGGAGTAAGAACTATACTCATGGCTCCGGATTGGCCAAGAAGGACTTGGTACCCGGAACTTCAAGAGATGCTCACAGAGGACTTATGGCCTCTGCCGCTAAGAAGGGACTTGTTTCAGCAAGTACCATGTCTGTTCCAAGACTTACCGCAGCTGCGTTTGACGGCATGGCGGTGGAACGCCGGATCCTAAGGGAAAAGGCATTCAGGAAGAGGTCATTCCTACCCTGGTCAAAGCCAGAAAGGAGGTGACCGCACAACATTATCACCACATGTGGCGAAAATATGTTGCGTGGTGTGAGGCCAGGAAGGCCCCACGAAGAAATTTCAACTCGGTCGATTCCTGCATTTCTTGCAAACAGGAGTGTCTATGGGCCTCAAATTGGGGTCCATTAAGGTTCAAATTTCGGCCCTGTCGATTTTTCTTCCAGAAAGAAGTGGCTTCAGTTCCTGAAGTCCAGAAGTTTGTCAAGGGAGTATTGCATATACAACCCCCTTTTGTGCCTCCAGTGGCACTGTGGGATCTCAACGTAGTTCTGGGATTCCTCAAAACACATTGGTTTAAAACCAGGCAAATCTGTGGATTTGAAGCATCTCACATGAAAAGTGAACATGCTCTTGGACCTGGCCTGGACCAGGCGAGTGTCAAATTGGTGGTTTTTTTCTCAAAAAAGCCCATATCTGTTTGTCCATTCGGACAGGGCAGAGCTGCGGACTCGTCCCCAGTTCTCTCCCTAAGGTGGTGTCAGTGTTTCACCTGAACCAGCTTATTGTGGTGTCTTGCGCCTACTAGGGACTTGGAGGACTCCAAGTTGCTAGATGTGGTCAGGGCCCTAAAAATATAGGTTCCAGGACGGCTGGAGTCAGGAAGACTGACTTGCTGTTATCCTGTATGCACCCAACAAACTGGGTGCTCTTGCTTTTAAGCAGACTTTTGCTAGTTGGATGTGTAATACAATTCAGCTTGCACATTCTGTGGCAGGCCTGCCACAGCCAAAATATGTAAATGCCCATTCCACAAGGAAGGTGGGCTCATCTTGGGCGGCTGCCCGAGGGGTCTCGGCTTTACAACTTTGCCGAGCGGCTATTTAGTCAGGGGCAAACACGTTTGTAAAATCCTACAAATTTGATACCCTGGCTAAGGAGGACCTGGAGTTCTCTCATTCGGTGCTGCAGAGTCATCCGCACTCTCCCGCCCGTTTGGGAGCTTTGGTATAATCCCCATGGTCCTTTCAGGAACCCCAGCATCCACTAGGACGATAGAGAAAATAAGAATTTACTTACCGATAATTCTATTTCTCGGAGTCCGTAGTGGATGCTGGGCGCCCATCCCAAGTGCGGATTATCTGCATTACTTGTACATAGTTACAAAAATCGGGTTATTATTGTTGTGAGCCATCTTTTCAGAGGCTCCGCTGTTATCATACTGTTAACTGGGTTCAGATCACAGGTTGTACAGTGTGATTGGTGTGGCTGGTATGAGTCTTACCCGGGATTCATAAATCCTTCCTTATTGTGTACGCTCGTCCGGGCACAGTACCTAACTGAGGCTTGGAGGAGGGTCATAGGGGGAGGAGCCAGTGCACACCACCTGATCCTAAAGCTTTACTTTTTGTGCCCTGTCTCCTGCGGAGCCGCTATTCCCCATGGTCCTTTCAGGAACCCCAGCATCCACTACGGACTCCGAGAAATAGAATTATCGGTAAGTAAATTCTTATTTTATTTTCCTTTCAAAAAATGCTCAGAAATTGTTGGTTTGTTTTAAATGAGTAAATTAGGTGAAGAACATGTATTTAAACTTATCCAAAAGTATTTTATTTAAAAATATATATATTTGTAAAACATTTCTCTTCCCTGAAGCTGCACACACTATTTACAGTATCTGACTTTTGCATCCTGTGCGACCAGATCAGATAAGACACTTGCCGTTGTGGTTGCATCTGATGCGACCATGCCAGGCAAGTGGTTAAAGGGTGTGGTTAGTTACCATAGAGGGTTTCACAGCCCCCAAAGAGGCTTGGCCAGACAATATAAGCCATGTAACTGACCCTCTAATAGAGTTACAATGAATAATTCAAATGCACAGTCTGACACCTGACATTAGAGGAGGGGGTGGGGCCACTGGCGGTGGGGCCCACCGGGGATTTACCCTGTACCCCTGTGGGTCAGTTTCAATCCTGGGTTCAAACTGTTGATAGTTCACTATTGATGGTTCCATGACATTGAGGTTAACCACCAATGGAAATATCATCGATGACCATCGATGGCTAACCCACCCGATGACCATCCCAAAGTTGCTTCTAGCAAAAATATTGGCAACCTGGATTTATCTTTTTTATTTTCCTGACATGGTTCTGGTTATGCATTGTGACTATGGGCCTGATCCAGAGGGGGAAGCGGTGCTGATGTTTGCTCAGCTGGGCGATTATTTGCTACTGTCCATGCGTCATAAGTCCTGAACACCCCTATGGAGCATGCGTTCCCCGGACTGTACTCAGACACTGCTGCTGCGTATGGGGTTGCTTGCAGTAGAGCTTGCGGCGCACAACCAAGTTTGCAAAGAAAAAGGACGTTTTATGGGCATGTCAGTATATGTAATTGCGTCCCCAAATGCAGATCCAGAGCCACATATGCCATGGGGGGTCATTACGAGTTGATCACAACTTTTTGCAGCGATCATCTCAATCGCCGCTAAACTGCGCATGCGTATGCACCGCAATGCGCAGGCGCGTCGTACGAGTACAAAGCGGTTCGTTGCTGAGCGATGGATTTAACGAAGAATCCATTTGCACAGCCGAACGCATGGTGATTGACAGGAAGAGGGCGATTATGGTGTCAACTGACCGTTTTCAGGGAGTGGTAGGAAAAACACAGGTGTGTCCAGGCGTTTGCAGGGCCGGTGTCTGACGTCAAATCCGGACCAGACACGCTGAAATGATCGCAAGGGCTGAGTAAGTCTAGAGCTACTTAGAAACTGCACAAAAAAATTTTGGCCCGCTTGACAGCACACGCGTTCGCACACTTGCAAAGCGAAAATACACTCCCCCATAGGCGGCGACTATCTGATCGCAAGCCAGCAAAAAGTTGCTAGCGAGCGATCAACTCGGAATGACCCCCTTATTTAGCTGAATCTGAGAAGGTAACACTGAGCAGCACATAGGCTGTCGCAAAGATTGATGGCGGGAGCGATGACACGCTGATGAGGGAGTTTTCCGGACCACTGACACAGTTGCACTGTCAACGGACACTAAAAACAGGCGCCTCAGCATGTGTATTCTCCGTCGCACGCTTGTGCACAAGGGGATGGCTGACATCAGCATTTGGATATTTTCACTCCCTGTGTCCCGACTGTGGCCACTATTGCTGTCAATGTAGCATCCAGCTCTGAATCAGGACTTTTTTTCTAAGATCAAGTGTAGTACCTGCTCGAGGGAAACACTTGGTGGACTACCTGTTCTTACACTGGGAGCGTGAGAGGTCCCTAGTGTGGAATGGAGAATCACCTTGAGGAGTACCATGCCGGGGTGTGGCAATGCCTCTGGTCGAGAGTGGAGAAAAAATGGGCTTAGTGTCCGTCGTCCTAAGAAGGGGCTGAAATAGGACCCCTTGCGTTGAGCGGGAACGGCCTGGTTTAGTATCTACTCTCGTACTCGGGGTTGACCCTGGCATAGAGTGTTGAAATATGTACAACAGACTATGGGTTTGTTTATATGCATGTAGTTACCGTACAGGGGCAGCAGATGGCGCTGTATACTTACAGAGGTGTATTGTTTGTCTGCTGTATATGCATGTACTTGTTTGTTCTTCCTCCTCACGTGTGTGTTCTAGAAAAGTCTCTGAGAAAGGAGGTGAGCTGAGCAGCTCATGTTACTGACATGTTTAAGTTAAGAAGCTGTTACTGAAACCTGTTGTTATATTGATCCTGGTACTCAGTACTATATAAAGAAGATATACATCTCAAGTCTCGTTCTGTCTGAATACAAGGTAACTCCTGAGGTGATCCTTTATCTATAAGACCTCCTGCTGCACACCTATGGTATCAATCCATCGCACTATGCCAACAGGTTATGGGCCCAGACTGGAGTCTATACAAGATAAAGTTTTCAGGAGTGCATCCTAAGCAGCATCCAGATCACGAGTTGCACTGCAAGTCCCAGCAGGCGCAGACAGCAGACTGTGTAACGTACACAAGAAACAACCCAGGAGAACCTTGGAAATAAAACTGTGAGTAAAACAAGTTTAATACCACAGAAGAATAGAGAGATCTATACAAGGAAGGGTTATGGCAAATTACACAGATCTCAGACTAGCTGCTAGCAAGCTTTCTAATGAGAACTATCAGACATGGAAGTTTAAAGTAGAAATGCTATTAACCAGAGATGATTTATGGGATGTTATAAATGCAGACAGACCTGCAGGAGAGGATCAGCAGTGGATTAAGAAGGACAGACAGGCAAGAGCCACTATAAGTTTACTGGTGGAAGATGAACAGCTTATACACATAAGACAAGAGAGTACAGCTAAAGACATGTGGACAGCATTACAGAGAGTGCATGAAGGATCAAGTTTGAACAGCAAACTATTCCTATTAAGAAAATTATACCAAATGAGATTTAATAAAGGCAAGACAATGCAAGAACACATCAGTGCACTACTAGAGATAACCATACAGCTCAGGTCAATGGGAGAAGAAATCAAAAGCAACCACATAGTAGCTATCCTCCTGTGCAGTTTACCAGATACATACAGTGCACTAATAAATGCACTAGAAATGAGACCTGAAGCAGAAATCACACTAGACTTTGTGAAGAACAGGCTCATAGAGGAGTATCAACGCAGAAAGGAGCTTACAGAGTGCAATACTGAAAGTGACACAGAGAAAGCACTTAAAATGGCGGACACTAAGCCACACACCAGGGAAACAAGAGCATGTTTCAGATGCAAGAAAGTGGGTCACCTGAAAAAAGATTGCACCATATGGAAGACAGAGCAGCACAAACCACCAGAAAGATTACACAAACAAAGAGCCAAAGCCACACTTACAGATACAGGAGCACACAATTGGAATGGAACATTTAAAGCGACAGTAACCCAATTGTCAGAAAAGTGGTATGTAGACTCAGGAGCGACTAGTCATATGACAAATAACAAGGACTTCTTTACTGAACTTGAGTTGAACCATAAAGAAACAATCTACCTAGCAGATGGAACAAATATCATTGCAGAAGGGAAAGGGAATGGTCCATTCCTATGCTCCAAGGGTAATGGCAGCTATGCAGAAATACCCGTAACAGATGTGCTATATGTTCCCAAGCTTGAAGGAGCACTGCTATCAGTAAAGAATCTAGTAGAAAAAGGACTTACTGTAAAGTTTCAGAATAATAAGTGTTTTATCCAAAATGGAAGAGAAACGCTAGCTACAGCCAGAATAAAAGAACATTTATACTGTCTGGATATCGCAGCACAGCAGGCAAAGCTGAGTACACAGAAACACGCTGACTGTATTCACAAGTGGCATAGAAGATTAGGACACAGACACCCAGATTGCATAAAGGAAATGCAGAGGAGAGACATAGCCAGGGATCTCAAAGTGTCAGACTGTTCGGAAATGATGAAGTGCCAATGCTGCATAAAAGCAAAAGCAACAAGGACGACAATTCCTAAGAAAAGTGAAAACAGAGCTTCCAGACCACTAGACCTGGTACATAGTGATGTATGTGGACCTATGAAAATGCGAACCGTAGGAGACAAAAGGTATATGCTGACATTCATTGACGACTACTCCAGGTTCACAGTCACTTATCTAATAAAAAGTAAAAAGCTGCAAGACTATGTGACCATGACCAGAAACAGGTTCAAGAGGAATATGCTAACTCTTCGCAGCGACAATGGAGGCGAGTTCACAGGACAGAAAATAGAACGGTACTTAAGAGGACTCGGTATTGAGCATCAGAAGACAGTACCATATACACCAGAGCAAAACGGTGTATCTGAGAGGAAAAACAGATCACTAACAGAAATGATAAGGTGCATGCTTACAGATTCAGGACTACCTGATAAATATTGGGGTGAAGCAGCAGCAACAGCCACCGATCTTCAAAACAGACTACTTTCCAAAGCAGTAAGGAAGACACCATATGAGCTGTGGCACGGTAAGAAACCCAGCTTAAAGCACATTAGAGTTTTTGGATTCAGAGCCTTCGTCTACATTCCCGCTGAAAAACGAAGCAAGTTGCAGAACCGAGCAGAAGAGGGAGTTCTAGTCGGCTACAGCGAACATTCAAAAGGCTACAGAATCTTAAATCCAAGAACTGGAAAAGTAGTTATAAGCAACAGTGTGACATTCATAGAAAAAACACGAGATGATGTCATAATTCCAGTAGACTCTACTGAAGAAGAAAGTACTGAATCCAAAGAAACAGATGAAGTAGAGATCACTCAAGAAGTTGAAGTACAACACAAGACAAATACCAGCGACACTCGGGAGAGTACATCCGAGGGGGTGAGACGCTCTTCAAGAGAAAATAAGGGAAAAGCACCTGCACGTTTATCTTACAAAGCAAAAGCTATTAACATACAAGAACCTGCATCATGGGAAGAAATTGCTAATTTTTCTGAAAGAGAAGCACAGAAATGGTTAGGAGCCGCAAAAGAAGAAATGGAATCAATGGAAGACAATCAGACATGGACATTGACCAGACTACCAGTAGACAAAAAGGCCATAGGATGTAAATGGACTTTTAAGGTCAAATATGATTCTGAAGGAAAAATAGAAAGATACAAGGCAAGACTGGTTGCTAAAGGATATTCACAGAAATTTGGAGAAGATTATGATGAAACGTTTGCTCCAGTTGTGAAGCACACTACCATTAGAACCTTACTCCTAACAGCAGCCATAAAGGGTATGCAAGTGAAACATTTCGATGTAAAGACGGCTTTCCTACATGGTGAACTAAAGGAAGATATATACATGGAACAACCACCAGGTTCGTGAATTCTCAGAACCCAGATAATGTATGTAAACTTAACAAGAGTATATATGGTCTTAAACAAGCAGCAAGAGCATGGAATACAAAGATAAATGGAGTTCTGACAGAAAAGGGATTCATCAGAAGCAAAGCAGACCCATGTCTCTATACAAAGTTGATAGAGGAAAGATGGTTCTATGTATTGATTTACGTGGACGATTTGCTAGTTTGTTTTGAACAAGAAGGGGACGAAATTGAATTGCTACAAGAACTAAACCGTCAGTTTGAAACAAAAGACCTCGGCCACATAACGCATTACTTGGGAATGCAAATCTCAAGAGAAGATGATGGAACATTCACACTAAGTCAGAAATACAAAATTCAGGAAACCATTGAGGAATTTGGTATACAAGATGCGAAGACAGCAAGCACTCCTATGGAGACAAGTTATGAAAAGGAACCAAATGATCAGAGCAACCTGTTACAGGATAACCATCTATACAGAAAAGCCATAGGAAAATTGCTATACATTGCAACCGTCACCAGACCAGATATCTCCACAGCAGTCAGGATTTTAAGCAGAAAAGCCTCTAAACCAACCAAGATGGATTGGAATGCAGTTAAGAGGGTAATTCGTTACTTAAAGGGAACGATTAACAAGAAGCTTAAGCTCTCAGCAAACACAAGTCACAAGTTAACAGGATATGTTGACGCAGATTGGGCTGGAGACACAAGTGACAGAAAATCCACAAGTGGATATCTATTCTCTATCGGAGAAGGATTAATCAGCTGGACAAGCAAGAAGCAGTCTACCGTAGCACTATCTTCTACAGAAGCTGAATATATCGCAGCAGCTCACGCCAGTCAAGAAGTGGTATGGTTAATGCAACTACTATCAGACCTAGGAATGCCTCAAGAAGAACCTATCAAGATATATGAGGATAATCAAGGATGCCTTGCATTAGCGCAAACAGAAAGAGTGAACCCAAGAACCAAGCACATTGATATCAAGCATCACTTCCTGAGGGATCTACAGGAACAAGGTCTTATAGAGATGAACTATTGCCCAACAGAAGATATGACAGCTGATATCATGACTAAGCCTCTTACCAGAGAGAGACATTGGAGACTTACGTCAAAGATGGGTCTAACTGAAGAAACCCAGTCTGTTGAGAAGGGGTGTTGAAATATGTACAACAGACTATGGGTTTGTTTATATGCATGTAGTTACCGTACAGGGGCAGCAGATGGCACTGTATACTTACAGAGGTGTATTGTTTGTCTGCTGTATATGCATGTACTTTTTTGTTCTTCCTCCTCACGTGTGTGTTCTAGAAAAGTCTCTGAGAAAGGAGGTGAGCTGAGCAGCTCATGTTACTGACATGTTTAAGTTAAGAAGCTGTTACTGAAACCTGTTGTTATATTGATCCTGGTACTCAGTACTATATAAAGAAGATATACATCTCAAGTCTCGTTCTGTCTGAATACAAGGTAACTCCTGAGGTGATCCTTTATCTATAAGACCTGCTGCTGCACACCTATGGTATCAATCCATCGCACTATGCCAACATAGAGTGGGTATGAAGCTTGGTCTGGCTGGAGGTCGGGAGCAATCTGAAGCCCGAGGTGATATGTGCCCCTGGTGCTGGAAGAGCCAGGGGTGCCCGAACATGCACTGGCGATGACTGTCCACCTTTGCACTAGTACGGCACTTTGCACTTTCACTTCCCCAACTTCTGCTGCACCTTTTTCCTATGCCCTGGCCTTTTGGCTAGGGCAGGAATAATTTTTTATACAGAACCCCCCCCCCCGGCCTTCTGGCTGGGACTTATTTATTTATTCACGTGTTTTGCAGTACACTGCACTTATTTTGTGTTTTTTGTGTGTTTGTCACGGTTTTGTCGGGGTGTAGGTGAGACCCTTATGGACCACCCTCTCCCCTAGTTAGCTGAGGCCCTCTCCTTTTGGGGAGGGCTAGAGGCTGTTTTCGTTCCCCAGGGGGAAGCTTCGTCCAACCCTGGGAATACCCGAGGATCCCTCTGTGCTTCGGCAAGGAGGGACCCGCAGACCCTTTTTCCCCTCAGTAGGCCTTTCGGCTCTGAGGTGTTGGGGAGTAACGGGGCCATTCTCCTTTCGGAGAGGGTCCAAGGTCCTACGCCCCCAGCACGTTTTGCACAGACACTGGGTAATGAAGTCATGCACCTCGGGCTTCAAGAAAATAAAATGTAAAAAAAATCCAGCTCTGAATCCGGCCCTTTATTCTCCTACTGGTAATATGTTCTAGCTTTGTGTCACAATTCAGCACTCACCCATATTCGGGGTGGAGAAGTCACCGTTGTCCGATCTCACCTGTGAGAAAAGAGAGAAGCAACACAATTCATGCCTCTATATCACTGCACCTGTGTCACATACTTATTATGGGCCATGTTCTTAAATGTTTTAAAATATAACTTTACCTAAAATGTAGTTTTCACCTAACAGCCCCTCCATCTGACTATAGAGGGTCTAGGGCTTACCAACTGTCCTGGCACTGATATCTGAGAGAAGCGCGGTGCAATCCTGACATTGACTGGACAGAGCTGCATACCCCCTTTTCCATGCAGAACAGAAACCAGCCACCAGAGAAAGGTGGTCTTGTTTCATGCAAGTCTGACACTGAGACAACAGGTTACAGATTAATGGGGTGATTCAGAGATTGACGCTAACTGCATCGCTGCTGCCGCAGGAGGTGTCTGAAGTTTAAAGAAGCCTAATATCAGTATCGCTGATCTGACTGCTGCGTCCAAAGTTGCAGCATTGGATCACCATTGTGCCCATCAGTTGCGATGGTTGCAGCATTGGCTGTCTGAGTAAGCGTAAGGCTACTCAGATTGGCTACCTCATGGGGGTCATTCCGAGTTGTTCGCTCGCAAGCTGCTTTTAGCAGCTTTGCACACGCTAAGCCGCCACCTACTGGGAGTGAATTTTAGCTTATCAAAATTGCGAACGAAAGATTCGCAATATTGCGAAAAGACTTCTCTGTGCAGTTTCTGAGTAGCTCGAGACTTACTCTGCCAGTGCGATCAGTTCAGTGCTTGTCGTTCCTGGTTTGACGTCACAAACACACCCAGCGTTCGCCCAGACACTCCTCCGTTTCTCCAGCCACTCCCGCGTTTTTCCCAGAAACGGTAGCGTTTTTTCACACACTCCCATAAAACGGCCAGTTTCCGCCCAGAAACACCCACTTCCTGTCAATCACATTACGATCACCAGAACGAAGAAAAAACCTTGTAATGCCGTGAGTAAAATTCCTAACTGCATAGCAAATTTACTTGGCGCAGTCGCACTGCGGACATTGCGCATGCGCATTAGCGACTAATCGCTCCGTTGCGAGAAAAAAATAACGAGCGAACAACTCGGAATGACCCCCTATATGTGCTGCTGAGGCCAGTATATCTGCATAGGAAGATGCAGACGCTGGCCTTGACACTCCCATAAAATGGTGGCAATACACCACCCCGCATGCCTCAGGTGCATGCCCAGTGCATGTGAAACACCACCCCAGTAACCTTTTCCTCTCCTAAAAACAACCCTTTAATTCTGCGCACACCAGACACATGTATAAGTAACATCATAGGGGCACACAACTTAACAGCGCCGGCCTCAGTGGCACAAACCTCCTAAATATCCTGCAATCGGGACAAAAGTTTTAATCTGCGAGACAGTTCCGTCAGGTCAGGACTCAGGTCAGGAAATAGACAGTTAAAACTACACTTTCCATTCATAACAAAAATAAAACATACCAATTAGATGTCTGTTTTTTTTGGAAACATTTTAAATTGATGTTCACCTTTAATACTGTACTCTAATACGCCTTTCACACAGAAAATGAAATTACTGGGTGAAGCAGTTCTACCCGGTAATTTCATGAAAAATACCTTTTTCTGTGTGAAAGGGTCAACCCGGATTGAAATTCCCGGGATTTTGACCCTGAAATTTACCAGGGTTGGAGACCCAGGAATTTCGACTCGGGTTGACCCTTTCACACAGACGAAATACCCATTTTGAACCGCAAATTACAGGGTCGAAATTCCCTGGTAATTTGCTTCTCTGTGTGAAAGGGGGGGTCAGACAGAGCTCGGCAACACGACCCGGCACTGAAATGCCAGGGAATTGCCGAGTATTCTGTCTGAAAGTGGTATCACATGACTAAGAGGAAGGAGAGGCAAACCTAAGAGCCTTAGGGGGACATATTTATCACACCTTCTAAAGATGACAAGTGCAGGTGTATCCAAAGCAATCAATCAGATTGTAGCTCTCTTTTATAGACTATACTAGCTAGAATCTGATTTGTTGCTATGGGCAACACCTCGACGTATCTTATTTAGGAGGTTTGATAAATCTCCTCCTAAGTGAGAATGAGGTCCAAACTGGCACTTTGCCTTGAGCTCATTGTGGTTTAGACTGGTTTCTCCAGTCTCAAAACAGTCTTTACCCTCTGTTTGTGACTTACCAAATTACTGCCGGGAATCTCATATGTGATTGGAAATGGCCATCTTGGTGATGCACTATCTATGCCTCTAAAGATTTCTTCTGCATCCGGAAAGGCCCCCTGTAAGGCAATTAAGATCAACCATAAAACAGCTGCATCAGTAGTGAAGTATGTTTAATCCCATTTCATACTACTATGAAGGCAACAGATAGGTATGTGCAATTGCCATTTTATGAGTTTTTGTCAGAACAAATCCTAGGGTTGATGCTCGTGGATTGCCGCAGGGATATATCATGCCCTCAGCCTGGGATTATAACCTTTTATTTTCCTACTGCCAGAATAACTGTTGTGCTTTAGGATGTCTTGGGGCTTCCCATGTATACAAGCCATGACCTGGCTCAGAGATTTATTTTTGCCCCACTTGTTGGATGACGATCATGCCAGGTAATTGGCTGGCAATGTGTAGAGTCCCGACAAGGAAGGTACATGCTCATTGGTACTGACGTCCAAGGGGCATGGACCCTTGGCATACTGACGTAATAATAGAAAAAAGTGGCTTCCTACACATCCAGACACTGCACAATGGGGGTCATTCCGAGTTGATTGCTAGCTGCATTTGTTCGCAGCACAGCGATCGGGCTAAAAAACGGCAGTTCTACGCATGCGCATGCAGCGCAATGCACACGCGCGACGTACGGGCACAATGAACGATGTAGTTTTACACAGGGTCTAGCGATGCATTTCGGTTGCACTGACTGCCGCAGAGTGATTGACATAAAGTGGGCGTTTCTGGGTGGCAACTGACCGTTTTCAGGGAGTGTGCAGAAAAACGCAGGCGTGCCAGGAAAAACGCAGGCGTGGCTGGGTGAACGCTGGGCGGGTTTGTGTCGTCACATCTGGAACTGAATAGTCTGAAGTGATCGCAAGCGCGGAGTAGGTTTTGAGCTACTCTGAAACTACACAAAAAAATGTTGTAGCCACTCTGCGATACAACCGTTCGCACTTCTGCTAAGCTAAAATACACTCCCAGTGGGCGGCGGCATAGCGTTTGCACGGCTGCTAAAAATTGCTAGCGAGCGATCAACTCGGAATGACCCTCAATGACCCTCATTCCGAGTTGATCGCTCGCTAGCTACTTTTAGCAGCCGTGCAAACGCATAGTCGCCGCCCACGGGGGAGTGTATTTTTCCTTTGCAAGTGTGCGAAAGCGCGTGCAGCCGAGCGGGACGAAAAAGTTTTTTGCAGTTTCAGAGTACAGTAGCTCTAGACTTACTCAGCCATTGTGATCACTTCAGCCTGTTAAGTCCCGGAATTGACGTCAGACACCCGCCCTGCAAACGCTTGGACACGTCTGCGTTTTTCCAAACACTCACAGAAAACGGTCAGTGGACACCCATAAACGTCTTCTTCCTGTAAATCTCCTTGAAATCAGCTGTGCGAATGCAATCTTCGCTAAATCCATCGGCCATCAGCGATCCTCTTTGTACCTGTATGATGCGCCTGCGCATTGCGGTGCATACGCATGCGCAGTTTTACCATTTTTTTACCTGATCGCTGCGCTGCAAAAATCGTCAGCGAGCGAACAACTCGGAATGACCCCCAATATTATTATGTGCCACACAAGGATGGGCCACGTCCTTCTTACTGCAGAATAGAGATTCTGGGGTAAATTTACTAAGATTCGTGTTTTCCCGTTTGAGGTCAAAGTTCAATCACGAATGACATCGAAAGTGTAAATGTGCAACTTTTTGAATTGATAACGACTAATTTACTAAGCTGCCGTATTCTGCATTTTCGGGTTTTCCGATGTCGATGTCATTCGTTTTTTTTTGGCAGTGTTTTACGTTAGTGACTTGTAAAACACTGCCGACTTTAATACAATGAATCTCGGCCGGATCTGAGAGATCCGTGCTGGGCTTCATTGTGCACTTTGTTAAAAATATAAATAAAGTTTAAATGTAAAAAAAAATTTGCGTGGGGTCCCCCCTCCTAAGGCAAACCAGCCTCGGGCTCTTTGAGCCGATCCTGGTTGCAGAAATATGGGGAAAAAATGGACAGGGGTTCCCCCATATTTAAGCAACCAGCATCGGGCTCTGCGCCTGGTCCTGGTTCCAAAAATACGGGGGACAAAAAGAGTAGGGGGTCCCTCGTATTTTTGAATCCAGCACCGGGCTCCACTAGCTGGACAGATAATGCCACAGCCGGGGGTCACTTTTATACAGTGCCTTGCGGCCGTGGCATCAAATATCCAACTAGTCACCCCTGGCCGGGGTACCCTGGGGGAGTGGGGACCCCTTCAATCAAGGGGCCCCCCCCCCCAGCCACCCAAGGGCCAGGGTGAAGCCCGAGGCTGTCCCCCCCATCCAATGGGCTGCGGATGGGGGGCTGATAGCCTTTGTGATAAGTGTTTGATATTGTTTTTAGTAGCAGTACTACAAGGCCCAGCAAGCCTCCCCGCAAGCTGGTACTTGGAGAACCACAAGTACCAGCATGCGGCGGAAAAATGGGCCCGCTGGTACCTGTAGTACTACTACTAAAAAAAATACCCCAATAAAGACATTACACACACACCTTGAAAGTATAACTTTAATACATCCATCCACACCTCCATATACACATACTTACCTTATGTTCCCACGCAGGTCGGTCCTCTTCTCCAGTAGAATCCATGGTGTACCTGTAGAAAAAATTATACTCACATAATCCAGTGTTTTCGGCTCCTCGGTAAATCCTTTTGTAATCCACGTACTTGAAAAAATAAAAAAACGGATACCCGACCACGAACTGAAAGGGGACCCATGTTTTCACATGGGCCCCCTTTCCCCGAATGCCAGAAACCCACTCTGACTGATGTCTAAGTGGGTTTCTTCAGCCAATCAGGGAGCGCCACGTTGTGGCACCCTCCTGATCGGCTGTGTGCTCCTGTACTGTATGACAGGCGGCACACGGCAGTGTTACAATGTAGCGCCTATGCGCTCCATTGTAACCAATGGTGGGAACTTTCAGGTCAGCGGTTGACCGAAAGTGACCTCACCGCTGACCTGAAAGTTCCCACCATTGGTTACAATGGAGCGCATAGGCGCTACATTGTAACACTGCCGTGTGCCGCCTGTCATACAGTACAGGAGCACACAGCCGATCAGGAGGGTGCCACAACGTGGCGCTCCCTGATTGGCTGAAGAAACCCACTTAGACATCAGTCAGAGTGGGTTTCTGGCATTCGGGGAAAGGGGGCCCATGTGAAAACATGGGTCCCCTTTCAGTTCGTGGTCGGGTATCCGTTTTTTTATTTTTTCAAGTACGTGGATTACAAAAGGATTTACAGAGGAGCCGAAAACACTGGAATATGTGAGTATAATTTTTTCTACAGGTACACCATGGATTCTACTGGAGAAGAGGACCGACCTGCGTGTGAACATAAGGTAAGTATGTGTATATGGAGGTGTGGATGGATGTATTAAAGTTATACTTTCAAGGTGTGTGTAATGTCTTTATTGGGGTATTTTTTTAGTAGTAGTACTACAGGTACCAGCGGGCCCATTTTTCCGCCGCATGCTGGTACTTGTGGTTCTCCAAGTACCAGCTTGCGGGGGAGGCTTGCTGGGCCTTGTAGTACTGCTACTAAAAACAATATAAAACACTTATCACAAAGGCTATCAGCCCCCCATCCGCAGCCCATTGGATGGGGGGGGGGGGGACAGCCTCGGGCTTCACCCCTGGCCCTTGGGTGGCTGGGGGGGACGACCCCTTGATTAAAGGGGTCCCCACTCCCCCACGGTACCCCGGCCAGGGGTGACTAGTTGGATATTTGATGCCACGGCCGCAAGGCACTGTATAAAAGTGACCCGCGGCTGTGGCATTATCTGTCCAGCTAGTGGAGCCCGGTGCTGGTTTCAAAAATACGGGGGACCCCTACTCTTTTTGTCCCCCGTATTTTTGGAACCAGGACCAGGCGCAGAGCCCGATGCTGGTTGCTTAAATATGGGGGAACCCCTGTCCATTTTTTCCCCATATTTCTGCAACCAGGATCGGCTCAAAGAGCCCGAGGCTGGTTTGCCTTAGGAGGGGGGACCCCACGCAATTTTTTTTCCAGAAAATTTAGAACATTTCCCCCCCCCCCTTCCCACTGAAAAACATGCACGGATCTCATGGATCCGTGCATGCCTATACAAACACGGGATAAAAAAGCAGGTCTGTTTTTTTTTAGCACTTTTTCACGATTTGTATTTTATCACGGCAGTGTTTGGCTATTGTCGGCAGTGTTTGTGTTTTGCACTTTTTAGTAAATTCCCGATTTCTAACAAATTGCAGGCGTATTTGACCGATGGTGTATTGATTCGTGATTTTTTCCTAGGACTTCCAAAATATTACGAATGCCCTCATCACTGCCGTGATTTTTGCTTAGTAAATTACCGAGATGACACTTTGATGAAAAAACGGCATCTCGGTCAAAATCGGGACCTTAGTAAATATACCCCTCTGTCTGTCCGTCTGTCTGTCTGGTGTGTGTGTGTATATGTATATGTATATATATATATATATATATATATATGTATATGTATATGTATATGTATATATATATATACAGTATAAGAGATTAACCTGAAAAAAATTACATTTTTGTTTTAATCAAATCCCATGACTGTTAATGTCCACATCAATTGTGACCTCTCTCACCCCTCTCATTGGGTTCTTATCTCCCACAACACTGTATTGTGTACTAATTTCTTTTTTATGAACGCACATTGTTTTGAGGATACGGGCAGACTGGGGAGTCTTGGTTTGAGCTGCCAGCTCCGGCTTCGAAGGGATTAAATCCGATACCGTCAAACCTTGGGGACGCGTCCACCTAATGAGAGGGAAAAACATCTCAGTACAAAAACTGGATGATGAAAATAGAACCCTATAGCTCCAACGTGCCGTTTAATAAACCACGTGTGTAAAAGGAATAACTGTGTTCTACCAGTACTGACGAGCAGGATTATACTGGCCCACAGGAGTACAGGTGGAACCCTTGGTGGGCCCCACTGTATGGAGGCCCACCTCCCCCTCTAAGAATCAGGTTCCAGACTGTGCACTTGAATTATATATTATACATATGTTACCTTATCCTGCACAGGACTATGGTGTATTTTCTACAGTGCATTGCTGTTATTAATCTGGAACATTATCATGCCAGCACTAGCAGTATTTATTTTATATATATATATATATATATATATATACACATATATTAGTGATGAGCGGGTTCGGTTTCTCGGAATCCGAACCCCCCCCCGAACTTCACCCATTTTACACGGTTCCGTGGCAGACTCGGATCCTCCCGCCTTGCTCGGCTAACCCGAGCGCGCCCGAACGTCATCATCCCGCTGTCGGATTCTCGCGAGATTCGTATTCTATATAAGGAGCCGCGCGTCGCCGCCATTTTCACTCGTGCATTGGAGATGATAGGGAGAGGATGTGCAGCGTTCTCTCAGTTTCTGTGCTCAGTGTGCTGCAAATATCTGTGCTCAGTGTGCTGCAAATATCTGTGCTCAGTGTGCTTGCAAATATCTGTGCTCAGTGTGCTGAAAATATCTACGTTCTCTGCCTGAAAAACACTCCATATCTGTGCTGCATTGTAGTATAGGAGGACAGTGCAGAATTTTGCTGACCAGTGACCACCAGTATTATATAGCAGTACGGTACAGTAGTCCACTGCTCTACCTACCTCTGTGTCATCAAGTATACTATCCATCCATACCTGTGGTGCATTTTAGGTGTGCGCAGTATATATAGTAGGAGGACAGTGCAGAATTTTGCTGACCACCAGAATATAATATATAGCAGTACGGTACAGTAGTCCACTGCTCTACCTACCTCTGTGTCGTCAAGTATACTATCCATCCATACCTGTGGTGCATTTTAGTTGTGCGCAGTATTATATAGTAGGAGGACAGTGCAGAATTTTGCTGACCACCAGTATATAATATATAGCAGTACGGTACAGTAGTCCACTGCTCTACCTACCTTGGTGTCGTCAAGTATACTATCCATCCATACCTGTGGTGCATTTTAGTTGTGCGCAGTATATTTAGTAGGAGGGCAGTGCAGAATTTTGCTGACCACCAGTATATAATATATAGCAGTACGGTACAGTAGGCCACTGCTCTACCTACCTCTGTGTCGTCAAGTATACTATCCATCCATACCTGTGGTGCATTTTAGTTGTGCGCAGTATTATATAGTAGGAGGACTGTGCAGAATTTTGCTGACCACCAGTATATAATATATAGCAGTACGGTACAGTAGGCCATTGCTATTGATATATTACTGGCATATAATTCCACACATTAAAAAATGGAGAACAAAAATGTGGAGGGTAAAATAGGGAAAGATCAAGATCCACTTCCACCTCGTGCTGAAGCTACTGCCACTAGTCATGGGCGAGACGATGAAATGCCATCAACGTCGTCTGCCAAGGCCGATGCCCAATGTCATAGTAGAGAGCATATAAAATCCAAAAAACAAAAGTTCAGTAAAATGACCCAAAAAAAAATCTAAATTAAAAGCATCTGATGAGAAGCGTAAACTTGCCAATATGCCATTTACGACACGGAGTGGCAAGGAACGGCTGAGGCCCTGGCCTATGTTCATGGCTAGTGGTTCAGATTCACATGAGGATGGAAGCACTCATCCTCTCGCTAGAAAAATGAAAAGACTTGAGCTGGCAAAAGCACAGCAAAGAACTGTGCGTTCTTCTAAATCACAAATCCCCAAGGAGAGTCCAATTGTGTCGGTTGCGATGCCTGACCTTCCCAACACTGGACGGGAAGAGGTGGCGCCTTCCACCATTTGCACGCCCCCTGCAAGTGCTGGAAGGAGCACCCGCAGTCCAGTTCCTGATAGTCAAATTGAAGATGTCACTGTTGAAGTACACCAGGATGAGGATATGGGTGTTGCTAGCGCTGAGGAGGAAATTGACAAGTAGGATTCTGATGGTGAGATGGTTTGTTTAAGTCAGGCACCCGGGGAGACACCTGTTGTCTGTGGGACGAATATGGCCATTGACATGCCTGGTCAAATTACAAAAAAAATCACCTCGTCGGTGTGGAATTATTTTAACAGAAATGCGGACAACATTTGTCAAGCCCTGTGTTGCCTTTGTCAAGCTGTAATAAGTAGGGGTAAGGACGTTAACCACCTCGGAACATCCTCCCTTATACGTCACCTGGAGCACATTCATCAGAAGTCATTGACAAGTTCAAAAACTTTGGGTGACAGCGGAAGCAGTCCACTGACAACTAAATCCCTTCCTCTTGTAACCAAGCTCCTGCAAACCACACCACCAACTCCCTCAGTGTCAATTTGCTCCTTAGACAGGAAAGCCAATAGTCCTGCAGGCCATGTCACTGTCAAGTCTGACGAGTCCTCTCCTGCCTGGGATTCCTCCGATGCATCCTTGAGTGTAACGCCTACTACTGCTGCTATTGTTGCTGCTGGGAGTCGATCGTCATCCCAGGGGGGAAGTCGGAAGACCACTTGTACTACTTCCAGTAAGCAATTGACTGTCCAACAGTCCTTTGCGAGGAAGATGAAATATCACAGCAGTCATCCTGCTGCAAAGCAGATAACTCAGGCCTTGGCAGCCTGGGTGGTGTTAAACGTGTGTCCGGTATCCACCGTTAATTCACAGGGAATTAGAGAATTAATTGAGTTAGTGTGTCCCCGGTACCAAATACCATCTAGGTTCCACTTCTCTAGGCAGGCGATACCGAAAATGTACACAGACCTCAGAAAAACAGTCACCAGTGTCCTAAAAAATGCAGTTGTACCCAATGTCCACTTAACCACGGACATGTGGACAAGTGGAGCAGGGCAGACTCAGGACTATATGACTGTGACAGACCACTGGGTAGATGTATTGCCTCCCGCAGCAAGAACAGCAGCGGCGGCACCAGTAGCAGCATCTCGCAAACGCCAACTCGTTCCTAGGCAGTCTAGGCTTTGTATCACCGCTCTCCATAAGAGGCACACAGCTGACAACCTCTTACGGAAACTGAGGAACATCATCGCAGAATGGCTTACCCCAATTGGACTCTCCTGGGGATTTGTGACATCGGACAACGCCACCAATATTGTGCGTGCATTACATGTGGGCAAATTCCAGCACGTCCCATGTTTTGCACATACATTGAATTTAGTGGTGCAGAATTATTTAAAAAACGACAGGGGCGTGCAAGAGATGCTGTCGGTTGCCCGAAGAATTGCGGGCCACTTTCGGCATTCAGCCACCACGTGCCGAAGACTGGAGCACCAGCAAACACTCCTGAACCTGCCCCGCCATCATCTGAAGCAAGAGGTGGTAACGAGGTGGAATTCAACCCTCTATATGCTTCAGAGGATGGAGGAGCAGCAAAAGGCCATTCAAGCCTATACAGCTGCCTACGATATAGGCAAAGGAGGGGGAATGCACCTGACTCAAGCGCAGTGGAGAATGATTTCAACGTTGTGCAAGGTTCTGCAACCATTTGAACTTGCCACACGTGAAGTCAGTTCAGACACTGCCAGGCTGAGTCAGGTCATTCCCCTCATCAGGCTTTTGCAGAAGAAGCTGGAGAGATTGAAGGAGGAGCTAAAACAGAGCGATTCCGCTAGGCATGTGGGACTTGTGGATGGAGCCCTTCATTCGCTTAACCAGGAAATGTTGAAATCAGAGCACTACATTTTGGCCACCGTGCTCGATCCTAGGTTTAAAGCCTACGTTGTATCTCTCCGGCAGACACAAGTCTGCAGAGTTGCAAAGACCTGCTGGTGAGACACTTGTCAAGTCAAGCGGAACGTGACCCGTAAACAGCTCCTCCTTCACATTCTCCCGCAACTGGGGCTGCAAGGAAAAGGCTAAGAATTCCGAGCCCACCCGCTGGCGGTGATGCAGGGCAGTCTGGAGCGAGTGCTGACATCTGGTCCGGACTGAAGGACCTGCCAACGATTACTGACATGTCATCTACTGTCACTGCATATGATTCTCTCACCATTGAAAGAATGGTGGAGGATTATATTAGTGACCGCATCCAAGTAGGCACGTCAGACAGTCCGTACATATACTGGCAGGAAAAAGAGGCAATTTGGAGGCCCTTGCACAAACTGACTTTATTTTACCTAAGTTGCCCCCCCCCCCTCCAGTGTGTACTCCGAAAGAGTGTTTAGTGCAGCCGCTCACCTTGTCAGCAATCGGCGTACGAGGTTACTTCCAGAAAATGTGGAGAAGATGATGATCATCAAAATGAATTATAATCAATTCATCCGTCGAGACATTCACCAGCAATTGCCTCCAGAAAGTAAACAGGGACCTGAGATGGTGGATTCCAGTGGGGACGAATTAATAATCTGTGAGGAGGGGGATGTACACAGTGAAAGGGGTGAGGAATCGGAGGATGAGGAGGAGGTGGACATCTTGCCTCTGTAGAGCCAGTTTGTGCAAGGAGAGATTGATTGCTTCTTTTTTGGTGGGGGCCCAAACCAACCAGTCATTTCAGTCACAGTCGTGTGGCAGACCCTGTCGCTGAAATGATAGGTTTGTTAAAGTGTGCATGTCCTGTTTATACAACATAAGGGTGGGTGGGAGGGCCCAAGGACAATTCCATCTTGCACCTCTTTTTTCTTTCATTTATCTTTGCATCATGTGCTGTTTGGGGACAATTTTTTGAAGTGCCATCCTGTCTGACACTGCAGTGCCACTCCTAGATGGGCCAGGTGTTTGTGTCGGCCACTTGGGTCACTTAGCTTAGCTTAGCCATCCAGCGACCTTGGTGCACCTCTTTTTTTTCTTTGCATCATGTGCTGTTTGGGGACTATTTTTTAAATCTGCAATCCTGTCTGACACTGCAGTGCCACTCCTAGATGGGCCAGGTGTTTGTGTCGGCCACTTGGGTCGCTTAGCTTAGTCATCCAGCGACCTCTGTGCAAATTTTAGGACTAAAAATAATATTGTGAGGTGTTCAGAATAGACTGGAAATGAGTGGAAATTATGGTTATTGAGGTTAATAATACTATGGGATCAAAATGACCCCCAAATTCTATGATTAAAGCTGTTTTTGAGTTTTTTTTGTAAAAAAAACCCGAATCTAAAACACACCCGAATCCGTCAAAAAATTTTCAGGGAGGTTTTGCTAAAACGCGTCCGAATCCAAAACACGGCTGCGGAACCCAATCCAAAACCAAAACACAAAGCAAAAATTTCCGGTGCACATCACTAATATATATATATATATATATATATATATATATATATATATATATATATATATATATATATATATATTTACAAGTGGTCCAGACCATGCATTCTCATATGTTTAGGCAAACCAATGTGGTGGCTGGCCACACCCCCCCTGGAGACTGGCCCCACCCCTAAATATGGGCCCCTATCACAGCATTCCCCTGTGGGACCTTCATTTACACTGCTGACAGGCATAGCCATATATAGGACACAATATGGCAAGATATTGAAACAAGAGGCCAACTGCCTCTCCTGCAAATGTGCCCAATCTTTATATATATCCAATTAGTAAATATGTCATTTGTAATCATGTTCCACCAACCATTGTATTTATCAATTCCAATACATGTCTCCTGCAAGGGTTCTGTTATATTTAAAGAGGGCACTTTTATTGTCTTTATTATCTGCTGGGGACATTGTCTATTGTAACTGTACTATTGTATTGCATATGTTGAGGTTGCACTGCAATTGTTTTCTTTTCTGCTGGTGGCAATGCCTGTTTTTATTGCACTATTTTAATCTATACTTTGTATTACATGTGATGCTTCAATAAAAAAATGTGTAATTTGTGCATTTCAATATTGTGTATAATTATTGTGCAATGGTTCGAGGAGACATATTTGTGCAGCATTTGTGTAATGTCATGGCCCAATGAAAATTTGGATTGGTGGTCTGGAGATGCAATTCAATCCCGCCTGCCCCCCAGTGACCTTCTGAGAACCTAAAGGAGCCAGTACAATCTTGTTGGGGCCCGTATAGGGCTTCAACCTTGCTAGGATCCATCAATTCTGGCGCCATAGTTGTCACATACCGTGTGATGGCTATACTTCTGTCCCTAGGCACAGAGCGGGTTACAAGGTCAGTATTCCATTACAATCTTTGATGTGAGGCCAATTACTGTAATTTCAAGTCAGTCCCGTGGCGTTTACAGGTTGCTTATGTTTATATTTGACTTTGATATAATTAAGGCTCTTGTGAAATTTAGATGTCTGCTTACTCTGCGATATAATATGTACTAATAAAACACCTGGAAGGAATAAAGGTTATTGTTTGAGCTCGCTAAACAAAACAAATTGCTGATGCCAGGTTCTAGGTTTATTCCAATGTTTAATTTAGAAGCGCCGCCTTCCCCTTCACACAGTAGAGGTAATTTACAGAGGGTCTGGGACTCAAGGTCGACACCAATTATGTTGACACCCATTAGGTCGACACCCATTGGTCGACAGTGGGTAGGTCGACACTAGAAATAGGTTGTGTCGGACATTAGGTCGACATGAACAAGGTGTGCCTTGGTACTCAGTAGTGTGCCTAGATTTCCACTGAGATGCAACAGGAGAAGCAACCTGAGAGGAAGAGGTCGGGACGGGTTGGGTGAAATGAGGGTGTCTCTCGTAGAGCATCGGAGCAATGCAGAAAATAAATTTCAGTTTATAGAGCAAGATTATTGCACTGTTCTTTTCTCGGTACGCCCAGTTTCACTTTCCTGTAGGACTTGGCTTACAGGAGATAAATATTACAATTGGTACTGTCCAGTGGCGGCAGCAGCGCTGACTACCTAGTGCAGGGGGGATGGGGGAGCCGCTAAGCACATATAATAAGATGATGCTCCACCATCATCATGGGTGATTTCAATATTGCTATTGATTGTCCTAAATCTGCTGCTCACGCCTCCAAACTACTCTCTCATCCTCTCCCAATGGACTGACTCCTCTACTCATCAGGAGGACCACTGCCTTGAGCTAGTATTCACCAGACTATGCTCCATTTCTGAACTCACTAACACTCCTTTCCCCCTCTCAGATCACAACCTTATCACCTGCATGCTCTCCTCCGTTAATTCAAACTCTGTGTTGCTGAAGTCCTCCAATCCTCCTCAAACCCGCAGAAATATTAACACAGTTATTCTTCAAGAACTTTCCACCTCACTCCAACAACTGCTTTCACCTATTTCTGCATTCACCTCTCCTGATATGGCGGTATCACACCTGAACCAGACTAGCCCTTGATGAAGTGGCTCCAGCTACCCATCACACTCCACGTAGGCCTAGATGTCAACCATGGCACTCTAAATTAACAAGACAACTACAAATACTCACACGTAAACTTGAACGTCAGTGGTGTAAATTTCGCATTTCAAGTGACTTCCTCACATATAAGACTGTCTACCACTCTTATAGAAATGCCCTGGACACTGCCAAACAAACATATTTCCAAACTCTTATCTCTGCTCAAGCCTCTAACCCCAAACGACTCTTTAATACATTTAAATCACTTCTGAATCCTCCCTCACCTACCCCACCAGCCACAATCAAGGCACAAGATCTTGCTTCCTACTTCAAAGAGAAGATTGATAAAATCCGAGATGAAATGGTATGCTCTTCGGCAGCCAGTGACCTGCTCAGTTCTTTACATGAACCCTCTGGCACTCTCTCTTCATTTGATCCCACAAATGAAGATGAAGTATCATCACTCTTCTCATCCTGCTTCCCTACTACCTCCTACTCTTGATCCTTTACCCTCACAAATAAGTAAAGCTCTGTCTCTGGTGCTCATCCCTACCTTAACTAACATCTCTAATCTCTCTCTCTCTCCACTGGTATTTTTCCTTCACTGTTCAAGCATGCAGTGATTACTCCCATTTTGAAAAACAAAAACAAAATTCTGACCCTAACTCTTTCTCAAACTACTGCCCTATCTCTCAGCTCCCTTGCCTCTCTAAGCTACTTGAGAGACTTGCCTACACTCGACACACACTCTTTCTTAACTCACACAATTTATTGGACCCACTTCAGTCAGGCTTCCGTTCCCAACACTCCACAGAGACAGCACTGATTAAAGTGGTTAATGACTCGGTCACTACTAAGTCTAAAGGTCATTACTCACTACTTATTCTTCTAGATCTATCTGCTGTCTTTGAAACTGTTGACCACTCTCTTCTCATACAAACACTACAATCCCTAGGTCTTAAAGACACAGCCCTTTCTTGGTTCCTATCCTGCCTATCTAATCGCTCCTTCAGTGTTCCCTTCTCTTAATCTACCTCCTCTTCGCTACCTCTTTCAGTTGGAGTACCGCAAGGCTCAGTCTTGGGTCCTCTGCTTTTCTCTATTCATACCTCATCTCTTGGTAAACTAATCAGCTCTTTTGGATTTCAGTATCATCTCTACGCAGATGATACTCAAATCTACCTATCCTCCCCTGATTTGTCCCTATCTGTACTGGTGCCTTGTCACTGAATGCCTTTCTGCCATTTCATCTTGGATGACATCTCGCCACCTCAAACTTAATATTTCAAAGACAGAGTTAATTATATTTCCACCGGCCAATAGTAGGTACCAACCTGATATCTCTATCACTGTTGAAAACTCGACTATCTACCCTACCCCACAAGCTCGCTGCCTAGATGTCATCCTTGACTCTGATCTGTCCTTTGTTCCCCACATTCAATCTGTCTCAAAATCATGTTACATGCATCTAAAAAACATATCCAAAATACGACCATACCTTACACAAGACACTGCTAAAATTATAATCCATGTTCTAATTATCTCCCGCATTGATTATTGCAATAGTCTCCTAACTGGTCTTCCCAAAACGAGACTCTCACCACTACAATCCATTCTGAATGCAGCTGCGAGGCTAATCTTCCTTGCTAGACGTTCATCATCTGCAGATCCACTCTGTCAGTCCCTCCATGGGTTACCTGTATTCTACCGTATTCAATATAAAATACTTGTACTCACACACAAGGCCATTAACCAAACTACACCAACATACATCACTTCGCTTATCTCAAAATATCTCCCAACCCGATCTCTTCACAAGATCTGCGTCTCTCATCCACACTCATTACTCGCTCCCACTCACGATTGCAGGACTTTCATCGGGCTGCACCCACTCTGTGGAATGCCCTTCCATGCACAATAAGACTCTCCTCTAGTCTCCAAACCTTCAAGCGTTCCCTGAAAACTCACCTCTTCAGGCAAGCGTATCAAATTCCAGAACCGCCCACATAACTTTCATAAACCTTCCTATCAAATTGCATCCACTCTGTACAGTCCACACATATCCTCACATGTCTTCTCATTCTTCACTTTCCCTTCCTCTCAACCCCGGTTCATCATTCATTGCTGTATGACCATATCATACAGCCCACCAAGAACCTTTGCAATCTGGCGGACAACTATGCAATAGATAGCACCTTTCCTTGTGTATCCATGCCTATTTTCCTATAGATTGTAAGCTTGCGAGCAGGACCTTCCTACCTCTATGACTGTTTGTTATTACCCAGTTTGTTATATCATTGTTATTTCCAATTATAAAGCACAACGGATTTTTTTGCGCTATATAAGAAACTGTTAACAAATAAAATAAATAATCTCCTATATAATAGCCCTATTCTGTGACCTTGTGATTCATTTGCTAACGCTGGGCGGAGTCACAACAGTGGGCGGAGTTATTCAAATGAGTCACAGAGATCTGGCCAAATCTACAGGAGACTAGGAGCAGAAGCAGATAGCATGGGCATTGGGCATGTCACAGACAGGGCTGCATACCTCCCAGCTTTCTGCAGGAGCTTTCTCCAGGCAGAAGGAGGGAAACACTCTGCGAAAAGGGGGCGTGGCTTCACGGGAGGGTCCCCGTTTTCGTCAGTGAGGGGGCATGCCCAGCGCTCTGTGAGCTGCTGGCATGCCCCCAGGGGCTGATTATGAGTCCGGGGGGCCCAGGGCACTTGAGACAGGGGAGCCCTATCTCATTGCTGTGCCTGCTGGGGGTTGGGGGCGTGGCCTAATCGCGGACCGCGCGGCCACGCCCCCTTATGCAAATTCCGATTTTTGTTTTTATTTTTTTAATGGGATTTTGGCCCCTCAGCTAGGGCTAAATCCAGAGGAGGTGGTCGCTCCCCCCTACACACCCGCACAGGGAGAAGAAAGCAGGGAGACTGCTGCCTCCCTGCAACACCACAGACCTGCCAATATGCAGCAGCGTGTGCTGACTGTAGCACAATGCTGCCACTGTTGCTGGCAGGACGGGGGGGGGGGGGGGAAGCTTCTGAGCTGGGACAGAGCTACTCCAGCCGGGGGGGCCTCTAAAACTGTGGGGCCAACGGTACGTATCCCCCGCCCCCCCTTAATCCGGCTCTGCTGCTGGAACCCCCCCATTAATCCGTACCCCCTGATGCCCCCTCTCCCTCTGTCTCCACTATTCACCGCTGCTCTGCTAAGCAGAACAGCGAGTACAGGAGCTTTCCAACTGCCCCCCCCCCACCGCAGGACACTGCGACCCGCGGGTGGGACAGCGGGACAGACCCCAAAAAATGGGACTGTCCCGCGAAAATCGGGACATTTGGGAGGTATGGGGGTGTGTGAGGGGTATGTCATACAGTCAGACGGACACCGGCTCACTGTGTGCTTGACCCCCCACATCGGCATACTCAGCAGGGTCTCTCTGGTGCGGAGGAGCGTCACTTTCTGACACACTCCACGCTTCTTAGCTGCAGTTTAGTGAGGCACCTGCCGCTGTGCAGGTTCCATACTGCCTCTGTTATCTCCAGCCCCGGCAACCCCACCGCTAGCTGCAGCGCTGCCACCCGCAGTGGAGTGCGCCCAGCTCATTCACACACTTTAGCTGGCGGGTAGCGCTGCAGAAATCCGAGCTGCTTGCAGGCTCTGACCCACTCCTCCCTCCAGCCGCAGCGTCTCCTGGGAGCTAACCAGTCACTCCCAGTCTCCCCTTACCACAGTGCCCGGAAGCCGTGAGGTCCGCGCCACGTGCATGCTATGACCCCCTCCTCCCTCCAGCCGCAGCATCTCCTGGGGGCTAACCAGTCATTTCCAGTCTCACCTTACCACAGTGCCCGGCAGCTGCGCGAGGTCTGCGGTGTGTGACTGAGGAGGGGGGGGGAGGGATGCGTACTGGCAGAGAAAGCAGGACTCCAGCCTGAGAGAGTCAGCCATGCCAAGTCTCCAGCAGCAGCAGATCCCAACAGGTTGGAATGGAACAACAGCAGCCAGCAGCAGTGACTCCGGTAAGACACATCTGTCTGTCACCACTGTTTTGTCTCTAATACCAGTCTCTCCCGTGCCCTGTGTTCTGTCATGTCCCTGGCCTTGCCCTGCCACCCTTATTCTGGCCCTTTCACCCTTATCCTGGCCCTGTCACCCTTATGCTGGCCCTGTTACCCCTATCCTGGCCCTGTCACCCCTGTGCTTGCCCTGTGAACCCTACACTGGCCCCGTCACCCCTGTCCTGGTCCTGCCGCCCCTACCCTGGCCCTGTCACCCCTATCCTGTCCCTATCATTTCTGTCCTGGCCCTGTCACCCCTGTCCTGGCCCTGTCACCCCTGTCCTGGCCCTGTCACCCCTGTCCTGGCCCTGTCACCCCTGTCCTGGCCCCGTCACCCCTGTCCTGGCCCCGTCACCCCTGTCCTGGCCCCGTCACCCCTGTCCTGGCCCCGTCAACCCTGTACTGACCCTGTCACCCCTGTCCTGGCCCTGTTACTGCATACCCTCCAACTACCTTTTATGGCATGTACAGTACCCGCAGCGCCTCCAGACCTCTCCCCAATGCACCACACCTCCGCACCTTCCCCTCCACCACATGCGGCACTCCACCCCTCCCCCACATGCTGTGCCTCCAGACCCCCTACACCACCCGTGGCTCCCACTCCACCCCTTCACCACCCACAGCACCTCCAGGCCCCTTCCACCATTCACCCCCCTTATACGTCTCCCCCCACACCTGCCCCCCTCCACCCGCAGCATCTGCAGACACCCTCCTCCATCAGCGGTCCCCCCCTCACCCACCCCTCCCCCACCAATGGCACCCCTGCACCTGCCCCTCCACCACCTGCAGCACCTCCGGACCTCCTTTCCCATCCGCCGCAACACCCGTACCTGCCCCTACCCTACCCATGGTGCCTGCGGTCCCCTACCCAACCCCCGGCACACCCGTCCCTTCCCATCCCACAGCACCTCCGGAACCCTTCACCCATCCACAACATCCCCACACCTGCCCCTCTCCCACCCGTGGCACCCCTGCCCCTCCCCCACCTGCGGTGCCTCCGGACCCCTCCCCCATCTGCATCCCCCACTCCTCTGCCCCTCCCCCACGTTCAGCACCTCCCGAACCTTCCCCATCCGGGCCCCACCCCCACTTCTGCCTCCCCTCCACCCGCAGCATCTACAGACACCATCCGCAGTCCCCCCCGCACCCGCTACATTCTGTACATCGTGCCCTGCAGGTGCTGTTCACGCCGTCGCAAGGGGCTGCGCCTCCTTCACCATCGCACGCCCTTTCATTGTGCAATATTTAACCACTAACAAAGGAATGCAGGTAATACTCCATATAATACAAATATTAAACCCCAGAAAGGCATGCAAGGGTTAAGGGGGCGTAGCCCCTTGCGACGGTGTGAAGAGCGCCCGTAGGGCGCGATGAAGCACCTAGTATAAACATACATGTGTAGAGGTATGTAATATATGCGCTGGCATGTCCGGATTGGCAATGGCACTGTATACCACAGCCACCGTGCAGAACTCAGGACTCAGCATTAGGCTTTCCTCTCTTGAGCCCGCCCCCAGACTCTCATTGGCTAGTTCACAGGAGTCTGTGGGCAGCCGCTGCTGGTACTGTCCCTGGAAATTAGAAACATTTGGCAGCTATGTCAGTGACAGTCAGGGGTAGATTTCTCACAAGGCAACCTAGGTGCCTGCCTAGGGCCTGGCGGATCCCAAGGGGGCCATGGCTGGGCCCCACGAAATCCGGCCAGTCCATGATCCATCACAAAGGCTGGCTTCTAGATAAATGTTTTGTAGAGACTCAGTAACGGGGCTCAGACCAGTATTAATATCAATATCACTAATACTGGCACTGGGCTCATTTATTGTGCCTCTGCTAAACATTCCCAGAGGATCACTGTCTGCAGTGCATCGGAGGACCCGCCTCCCAGCCCCAGGACAACAGCGTGATGATTGAATTATTACAGGTATATTGTAATATACATCATGATTCATTTACCATCATCAATTCAAGGTGATGGTAGATGTACCAATTATTTCTTTATGTTATTGTGCCCAGATACTTGTAATTTAAGGCAGTCCTGTATACTCCTCACCTACCACAAAAGATAAATCCTATAGTGTAATAATAAAAACAAAGGGAGGGGGGCAAACCGGTATCTTACCTAGGTCCCCATGAGGTCTAAATCCGACTCTGGTGATGGGTGAACTGTAAGACCTCATGGTTGTGGTAAGTATATAAAGTGAATGAGCCTTCTGTGATCAGCCTGTAGGCGTCAGATACGGTTCTCTACTGTAAGTAATGCAGCTGATTGGCCTAATGTTGATAGCAGATTCGGAGGCCCTAAACCACTGCAATGTTTGATTATCTGGTCGTATCGTTATGTAAAATAACGCAGGTTCCAGACGTCCCTGTCTGAGCTGTGCCTGGATTAGTAATGGCATAGTCTCAGCTGCATGCCACCCTGCCTTTATGTATTTCAGGGAGGAAATTTACTATGAATCGATTTTTGGGAGAGTTTATAAATCGCCATAATCGCCCCTTATCGCCGGAACAAAAATCGCACATTTACTAACAAGCGTTTTGGCTTGCATCTTGTCTTTCGATGGTGTGTGTGGCCGAATTGTACAATGTGCGATTTGTATCGATTTGGCGGTTTTCACATGGAAAATTGCACTTGAATGCACAGTAAAATGCCTCAGAAGTCGCATGCCAACACAAAATCGCACCACAAGTCAAAGGCTCTGCGGCACCCCTACCTGCTGGTTCCTCTGTTCTGTTTCTTGGTCCTGGGCCCTGTCAATCAGCTGGTGCAGGCCACATAAAATCACTGACTAGCTCCAGGTTAAATAATAACAGCACTCAGCTATGGTTGCCAGCAGCTGACGTATTTATAATAGGTGCAGTATGTGCGGTGCACATGGGCCCTGAGTCCAGGAGGGCTCACACCGCATACGCTGCGCCCATTTCTACTTACCACTCCGGAGTCCCATGCCAATGGCAGCAGAGCTGCAGAAATCTCTGGATAAATCGCACTGAGACCATTTTCCTGGAGTTCTGTGCATGTGCCATAGATAAATCACTGGGAAAATGGCCACCACGCCATTTTTCCGAAGATCTGCACATGTATATTAGAGTCTGAGCAGTGCAGGGCTTAGACTCTACAGCACTGCCGGCAGAGGGGGCCCAGACGGAGAAGGTTTGACACGTCCAGTCCCTGGTGCTGCAGGTGATTTGGGGGGGCTTTTATTAGAATTCTGATTGGTTTAGCCATAATTTAAATGGTTGTCACATGTGTCTTTTTGAAAGTGGTGCATTGAGGTGCACTTTTTGTGTGATCTTGGTGGGGCTTTTGATAGGACTTAGGCAAAAAAATAAAAGTTTATTACACGTCAACATGCAAAAATATCAGTGCATGGATTTTGTGCATTGAGGTGTGATTTTGATGCAATGAATTTGTGTGCATTTGCAAAGATGATTTTTAGTAAATGTGCGATTTCCATTGATACCAAAGTTACGTTGACGATGTTTGTACTAATGGTGATTTGCTTCAAGGAGTTTAATGCCTTTCTATACTGCCCCCCCCCCCCCCCCAAAAAAAAAGATATTTTTTTTTTAAATTGCCAGTGCAGTGGAATACTATTAACAGTAAAAGCTTTATCCCCACTTTTGTACTCACCATGATTTCATCTGGCTCATACTCTACATTGAACTCTTTTGCTATATCAGACAGATATCTCTCCACCAGGGACTTGGAAAGAGGTTTGGTACCCAGCGACTGTATGACCTGGGGAGAAGGAATGTGTTAGGGCAGTGAGGAAGGGGCATGATGTGGGTGGGCTGCCATATTGTTCAGTTTATAAACAGCTATTGATTTCTTATATTGGGGTTAATGTCGTTTTATGGGCCTAATTCAGCATGGATCGCTATTCAGAGAATCACAAATCGAGCGATTATCATGTGATTGTGCATGTATAGCATTTGCACTGTGCACGCATGAGGGGCAATAGCGACAGAAAATGCGTACAGATCATAATTGCAATTTAGCCGCTGTTTGACTGACAGGAAGCCGGCATTTCTGGGCGGAAACCTGCCATTTTCTGGGTGTGTCAGAAAAAATGCAGGCATGCCCAGGCGTTTTTGAGGAGGGTTTCTGACGTCAGCGCAGACCACTTCCAGGCCGTCTCAGTCGCAGATTAGTGGCAGCCTCAGACCTACTCACATTTGCTCAGATGGTAAAAAATCTGTGATGTTCCGGGAATTGTGTATGCATCTGCGAATGGATAGCGTTCTGCGATGCATTCGCAAACTTGCACAGGGCGTTGTGTCTCCTTGTTGGGGCGGCACCTTTCTACTCGCAGACAACTGCAATTTCTCAGAATAATGACCCATGCTGAATTAGGCCCCAAGTATTGTAAATTAAACATATGGGCCATTATGTAAAATCCTGCAAGAAGAAGAAACCTGTGATAGATAGACAGATAGATAGATAGATAGCTAGATGCTTATGTTGGTTCCTGACCTGTTTTAGCATATTCTCTTTACCATCGGTCAAACCCTCATTTACCTCTCTCGGCAGAACTGTGGAATATACTATCATTATCTATAACCATATGAAATGCACAATTATTACTGATCATAACACATTTCACCAGGCCAGCAATATGTGCCTGACTCAGGGATGGGTGCAGTGACAATGTTGTACACAGTGGAATGATGTTTCCTGTTGCACCTGCGTGTAAGTGGCACTGCACATGTGCAGCGATGGTGTTGTGTCAGGGGTCGCAGGAAGGATTTATTCACAAAGTGACGGACAGGCAGGGGCTGCTTATGGGAGGTAACGGGGGAGTGGCTACTCGCAAACAGCCATGTAAGCGTTTCTGGTGCGTGTCAGATATTGCAACTGTGATCCCGTACATAGTTACAATGGCTTACTTCCAGCGACCTTGTAGCGCGACCATAGGGTCACTCAGAAGGTCAGTGACTGGCTGATGTGCATCTGATGTCTGTGTCTTCATGGGGTCGTGGATTCAGTTTAGAGGAATAGTGGACAAGACAAGTAATAATACAGCATGATAGTGTGGGCCAGGAACAGGAACGAGTGTATCAGTAACAACAACACTGCTGGGGGTTTCATAGGTAACGCGTCATAGACAACAATGTCACAGGTGTAACTCTCAGCCATCTCTGAGCCTGTGCTTGAAATCAGACTATTAATAAAAGGGGCCATAAGATTGTGACAAGAGTTCTGGAGAAAGCGGCATGTTGCGACACATAGGGGGTCACTCAGATCTGGGCTAAAGTTAGCACATCTACGATCAGGAACTCAGACATGCGGGGGGACACCCAGCACAGGGATAGTCCGCCCCGCATGTCAAGCCCTACCTTCCTGCACAGGTACAAAAGAATTGCACGGCGGTGATGCTTTTGTGCCTGGCGACTAGGTCCCTGCCAGCGCAGCTCCTGTGCGCTGGCAGGCCGCTACTCACTGCGTCCCGGGTCGCAGCGCCTGCATCTGACGTCATGCAGCCGCGGCGGCCCGCCCCTCCGTTGTCCGGACAACGCCCTGCCAACGTCATTCTAACGCCGTTGGCACGCCCCTCCTGCCTCGCAACTGCCTCTGCCTGTCAATCAGGTAGAGGCGATCGCACCAGTGAGATGCTGTTTGCACTCCACAAAGTGATTCAGGCTGCGATCACTGACGCTGCAGCGATGCAGTCTGAATTACCCCCATAACTCATTGTACTTAAGGGGGAGATGTATCAAACAGTGAAAAGAAAGGAGAAGTGGACCAGCGGAAAAGTTGCCCATGGCAACCAATCAGTTTTTACCTATCATTTTATAGATTGTACTTGATAAAAGCTACATTGAAAGTGATTGGTTGCTATGGACATCTTCTGCACTGGTCCACGTCTCCCCTCTCATCACTATGTAAAATGTAAAAGTTACCAATGGCGAATGGCAGAGAGCAAACAGGATCACACCCTATCAGGACTGGAGAAACATTGCCTAGTCTGGTCAATCCTGGTTCCAGGGATCAGGCTGCGACAACTGTGAGAAGCTGGGTACACACCTACCTGACTTGACCGAGAACTCGCCTTCGTGCCGTCATAGTGGGTAATTCAGGTAGGTATATACAGTTACCAATTGGGCGCTGAATATATCGATCCTGTCATCCAGCTGGGCAGGCATTTTAATTTGCCCTGCAGCCAGTATACGGGCAGTCGGCGGGTTGCCAGTACACACTGCCAGATGCACCGATATATCTGCAGATATATCGGCCATTGGCTGTGCTGCAAGGCCATGCAATATGTCCGTGAATGCCGGCACCCTACCGATATATTGTCCGTTTGATCGAACGGACAATATATTGCCTAGTATGTATCTAGCTTAAGGGGTCTATTCATGAAGCAGTGAAAAGGGTGGAGAAGTGAGCCAGTTGTCCATGGCAACCAATCAGTATTGAAGTAACATTTATAATTTGCATACTATAAAAGTATACAGAGCAGCTGATTGGTTGCCATGAGCAACTTCTCCACTGGCTCACTTCTCCATTTTTATCACTGCTTAGTACATCTCCTCCTTATATTCTCTTATTAGGCTACGTGCCAGATGTCTAGCATGAAGGCTGTTGGTGGCAGTGTAATGATGTGGTCTGGAAGGCATTGGTTCCTTGATATAGATACACATTTGCATGCTGCCACTTCTCTGAGCATCACTGCCCATGAGATGCATCTACTCATGGCAATAATATAGGAAAGCTTTGGAATGGTACCAGTGACACTTCAGGTTCTAGGTGGGAAACGTGTTTGTAACCCCACATTGCACATCCCTGGTAATGGGTACATAGAACATACATCTCACACCTACTTTATCGTTGACTGTTCCAAGCTTATTTGACCGACAGAGATTGCCATATTCCTTGCTAAAGTTATGACACAGCTGACTGGCTGCCTGCAATACAATCAGCATGGTCATGTAATCACAGTACATTAGGCGGCTTATATGCTGCTATATTAGCCAATCTTCATTACTTAAACACACCCATATATTCATTTTCCATAAAGCACATACATCAGAGCAGGAGTGTAGCTACACCTACAGAGAGGATGCAATCAAATTGCCGGCTGTTGGGATCCCGGCGGTCAGGATACCGACGGCGGAATACTGACAGCCGACATTGCTGGCAGCCGGAGTCCCAGCGCACAGGGGCTATTCCCATTCATGGGTGTCCACAACACTCATAGAGTGGGAATAGAACCTGTGGCGAACGCAGCGAGCCACTAAGTCCGCAAGGGGACTCTTAGCACTTGCTGCGCTGCCGGCATTCTGGCGGGCGGGATGCCACTGACGGGATCTTAACAGCCGGCATCCCACCCTCTGGTAAATAGTATGTATTCCCTACAGAGGCCCCATAGCAAATCTTCCATTACTTAGAGTGGAGCGGGCGCTCCCTTCCTGAGCCCCGTGGGCTGCTTTTCATTTCTTAGCAGTGTGCTGGGGATGGTCTGGGGATGTCCGAGCAGGCTCAGCACAACCACGCCTCCTCCCAGCATCAGTGAGGAGAGACGGAGCCGCCCGGGACAGCAGATGTGCCGCTCTGTAGCAGCACACAGCTAAGAAATAAAAAGCCATCTATGTGACTGAGTAGGAGAGCATCCGCCTGCTGGAAGTAACTGGGTGCAGGGGAGGGACAGGCCTCTTACCAGCGCCCGGACGCACCCCTTGAACCATCTATAGCTACTCCCCTACATCAGAATGCAAACAACACTTTTTTAGCCTATACAACCTTTATACATGCATTTTGTCACCTACATGTGGTGAACAGAAAGAAAGCAGTATAATGTGAGTGAATGGACGTATGGCATGTGCGTTTCAAGTCATTGGTTCTACAAATTTCTTTAACTGGCCAGAAGTGAAGCGGCATCATTCTGGTTGATGGTGGTGTGATGGTTTATAGTACGAAATAGTCCATAAATATTGGCTTGTGTTCAGATCAGGTGACTGAGAAGGCCATAACATGAGTGGCATCATCATCATGCTCAGCATACCACTGGGAGGCCATTTTGGATGGATGTTTTGACAACCAGGACAGAAATGCTGCAACATAGCAGCAACTTGAAATAAGCATTGACCTTGCCTTCTAAGGGAATGACTGCTCCCAAACTGTGCCAGGAAAATGTACCCAGAACATTGTGGAACCCACAGAAACCTTTGCTTATAGAAACCAGCACTTAGGGCTGAATAATACCCGTAGGATGGTGTCACACATGAACATGGTGATGGAAGATTTATCATCTTCCTTCACTGCTGTTACACGATTGCCTGTGCTTTTGTAAGTGTCCCCCCCAACCCCATTTGCCATGTTTTGCTCGCTACCTGCAGTTTGTATGGCATACCTCCTGCTTTCTGGGGACAGTGCCGCTTTCCCACCCGAGGGCTCCAGTGTCCAGTGAGGGGTGTTGCTGGGTGCACAGCACACATCTACACAGTGTGTAGAGAGTCCCTGGGGTCAACCCAGTATAATCCTGCACTGAAGGTACAGTATTACACTATCTATGTGCTCAAATAGGTGACAGACATGTAGTGTTCTTCCCACACAGCTTATTAGTTATTATACCCCTTTCACAACGCACAAATAATCCGGTATCGACACGGGTCGGTGTGCGGTGTGAAAGGGCCATGGTCGAATTCCTGGGTCCTCTGACCCGGTAGTTCAACCCGGGAATAAAGCAGTGTTATTCCCGGGTTGAATACCGGGTCAGAAGGCAGCGTAAACGATTTCCCGGGTTGATGCGACCCGGGACCCGTTCACTACATAGGGAGAAGCGGCAAGGAAATGAGCTCATCTCCCAGCGCCGCCTCCGCCCCCGCTGCTGGCTCCGCCCCTGCCGCTATGGCAACCCGCACGCCATATTGCCGGGTCAGGGAAGCCTACTGTAGGGTCCAATGCCGGATTCCACCCAGGAAGGATCCATTTCCAATTCCCGGGAGGGATCCGGCATTGGCGGTGTGAAAGAGGTATCATTTACCTCTGAAAGAGGTATCATTTACACTTACTGTCTTCAGCTCAGGGACCTCTGTTTCCATATGTGGAGCAGCCCAGATCACAGTGGACACTGCTTCGGACAGGGTTGGGTCCAAATCTCTGCACCTAAAGAAACCATCATGAGAAGTTTTGAGAACATGAATTGTTGTTGTAAAGTTACAAGAACATCTTGCTCTTTTCACCATCTGCAAGCAGCAATGGTCCATGTATTCTGCTCATTTGCCTGTATACTATTGCTGCTAAGTCTGGTGTCCCACAAGCGTTTCTCAACTCAGTATTACAGGTATCCCACAAGTTTCTAAGGTTAGCAATCCAATGTATGTTAAGCTTCATATATTTAAATGTATCAGCAATATTTATATTTTACAAAATCTAATAAATACTTGTGAAAAACATTACACTATGGAGATATGTTTATTATGCTAATTTCACTTGTTAGAAAGTCATAATCTGGGAAATAGAAAAAGGGCAATTACAGATAAGAATATAACATATCCACTTTAGGTATGCAGGTATACACTCCCCTCATTTACTAATTGCACTACAAAGAGCCTTTTTATATAAATAAAAAAGTGAAGTCAAATATTTTGTCTTTAGAAGGCTAAAAGTAAACATAGAACATATGGTAAAGAAATCTTCCACTTGTCCGCTTTAGCTGAGACCTGTGTCGGGCCGGTGTCAGTCCCCGCCAGTAACAAGAATAGTATTTTGGTGATGGTACCTCATCTGATTTAGTAGTATAGGTCTAGCAGTCACTATAAGATGACTGAGCCAGATCTTGTCCGCTATGGGGAGCAGTAAGCAGCACAAGGGTGGCCAGCAGAGGTCCTGTCTATAGTTAGGTGGCAAGATTCCGCTATATGAAGCAAATGGTGAGTGTCACAGGGGAAAACAAAACACGACCACCAAAGTATAATTATTTGAAGGTGAGGGGATTTAGTGCAGGGGTCACTGAAAGCATAAAATACAGTTAAACTTGTTTACTTGTGTTTCTAATGCTGGGTACACGCTGGCCAATATGTCGGCCGTTCAATTGAACGTTCGATGTATTGATGGTCCGTCTGTCAGTGTGTACCAGCGATATGTTTGTGAACGCTGTCTTTCATAGACATATCACGACGGCCCTGCAGACACACGATGACCAGCACACACCAATATATCTCCAATATAGCTACAGATATATTGGTGAATCGTTCTGTGTCTACAACCGCCCGTACATATGCTGCAGCAGCCGGCGGTGATTGACGGCTCAACTGGGCGGGTGCATGTATAGTAAATGCCAGCCCAGTTAGTGACCTCAGTCACAACGGATCGGGCAGTGTGTATGCACAACACACTGCCCGATCCGTCTATAGATACATCTGCAGATCCACTGACCTGTAGATATATCTTCCACTGTAGTGTAGGTACCCACCTTAGTTTTCCTGATTTACAGAATGTTCTTATTGATTTGTAGGTGCTGCAGATCCTACAGAATGACCTCTATTCATTTTGTCTCTTGTTATGCAGCTAGCAACTACCCATTTTGATGATTATCCCGCTTATATTGAAGGATTTGATCAGACAGGTGTACATTGCCCACATGAAATATGGTATACCGGGCGTTGACTATGGACACATAAATTATTTTCCTGCCAGCATAGGGATCCCTGATGCCCCTCCAGGCTGCATGTGTATGCAGTGTTGGACTGAGCCATGAAGGGCCCACCGGGGGGATGCTGTTGTAGGGGCCCATTCTTAAGGGTGTGGCAAGGCTCCACTGGGGCGTGGCCAGCCAACACAGAGGTTTGGCTAACCATTATATAATAAACCATATTCTTGTGAAGTAAAATGTAACTTAAGTATAATGTATAAGTATAATATATAATTCAAGTGCACTAGGATAGAGTCTGGAACCTGATCCCTAGAGAAGGAGGAGGGCCCACAGGCAGTGGGGCCCACCGGGGGTTTTCCCTGTTCCCCTGTGGTCCAGTCCGACCCTCACAGAGGCAAAATACACCCATGTCAATGGGTCAAGGGGTCCATTCAGTTACGTGCGAATTGGGAGCTGCGAGCTGTCCAAACTCGCATTGATTTTTCAGAGAAAATCTTTATTTCAAGGTAAAGATGTCAGTACACAGTGTAGAACCTCTGGTGCACCCCTCCTAATGAATACTCACACACTTGGTTTCATTTGGCCAATAAAGACATGTCAGTTTTCTCGTAATTTTCTCTAAAAATCTCAATAATGGGATAAATGATGTGGGACAGGTTCCTGGAGATTGTGTTGATGGAGGAAGGATTTAAAACATTACAAATGAAAGGTAAAGTATGTAAACGTTTTACAACTTGCATAAATTAAAAACATAAAAAAATTATAGACATTTTCCTGTTCCCCAAAATGCTGGAAAGACTTTAATTTGCTGGCAAATGATTGCTGGCTATCCTTATGCCACCATTAATAAAAAAAAGTGCAAAAATAATCCATTTGGCACATTGTAAGACCCTCCAGTGCTGCCAACAGACTTCTATATGTCCTGCTATCTCAGTTGCCCTGTTTTTTGGGGTCCAGGATGGTTTCCCCACTTTTCCATTCACTTCTTCCAGGTCACAGCCTTTAGAACAGTCACCCAATCTCGCTGCGAGAACTGTGAATTGGCATTTCTAACTGAACCATGCATGCGTGCGCACATTGACGCAATGTATGCCAGTTTCATGAAACTAAGGGGGTCATTCCGAGTTGATCGTAGCTGTGCTAAGTTTAGCACAGCTACAGTCGTTAACTCAGACATGCGGGGGGACGCCCAGCACAGCACTAGTCCACCCCGCATGTCAGTGCCGGCCCCCCCGCACAAATACAAAAGCATCGCACAGAGGCAATGCCTTTGTATTTGAGGAGCAACTCCCAGCCAGCGCAGCTCCTGCGGCTGGTCGGGAGCTACTCGTCGCTCCCGCTGGCCGCAGCGGCTGCGTGACACGTCACTGTGAATTGGCCGGACCGCTCCCCCTAAATGGCTGCTAAACGCCGCCGTTCAGCCCCCTCCCGCCTAGCAACCGCCTCTGTCTCAGAGGCGATCGCTAGGCAACGATGACTGCCGTTCGCCGGCGCACTGCGACGTCGGTGCATGCGCAGTTCCAACCTGATTGCACGGCTGCGAAGAAGTGCAGCGTGCAATCGGGTCGGAATGACCCCCTAACTCACTTCTACAAACTCACTCCTAATTGAATTGACCCCTAAGAGGGATATGTATGAAACTTTGTAAAGTGGACAAGTGAAGAAGATTCCTATAGCAAGTACATTCTATCAAGTGGTAACTAGAGGTTGATTACAATAGGCTACATTTCCACATGTCCTATTTAGCAGGTTAGATAGATAAGTGGCAAACGCAGGATTTGCATGGGGGGGTTTCCAGGACTGGGCGGAGCCAATCACGGGGGTGGGGACTAAGGGGACCCGGTATATGCTGGGTCCGTAAAACTAGTGTGTCTGTGTGTGTGTGTGTGTGTGTATATATATATATATATATATATATATATATCTACACATATATATATATATATATATATATATCTACACACACATATATATATATATATATATACACATACACACACACACACACACATACATATACACGGGTGGTCTTCAGTATGCCGGCGGTCGGGCTCCCGGCGACCAGCATACCGGCGCCGGGAGCCTGACCGCCGGCATACCGACACTTATTCTCCCTCGTGGGGGTCCACGACTCCCCTGGAGGGAGAATAGAATAGTGTGGCGCGCGTAGCGTGGCGAGCGCAGCGAGCCCGCAAGGGGCTCATTTGCGCTCGCCACACTGTTGGTAAGCCGCGGCCGGCCTCCCGGCGCCGGTATGCTGGTCGCCGGGAGGCCGGCCGCCGGGAGATCGTAGTGAACCCATATACACATATACATAGCATATTAAACATGCATACATATATATATATATACACACACACACACATACAGTACACATATATATACACATGTATATATATATATATATATCATATGTGTGTGTGTTTATATGTATGTATGTATGTATGTATATACATGTGTATATATGTAGGCACATGGATATATATGTACTATAATTAAAATAAAGTAAACTTTTATTGCACTTGCAAATGCCACCAGGAAGACAGCAGGCTGCAGAGGACGCTAGACAGTCATTAATAATACTCATGCAGCTAAAAAAAAAAAATAATAATAATATATATATATATTTTATTTTATTTTTTATAGTGGAGGGGGGTTTCTGGGTACTCGGAAACCCCCCCTGGGTGCGCCACTGCAGATCCCCAGTATAGAACAAGAAAGATGTCAATTCGCCTTTTCTACACGTGTTGTCTATGTCATTATTCTGTAGCATGCATTGGTTTTGTAAAAAATTAACTTTATATATTTTGCACCATCGTCTGTCTGCCTTTCTTACGTCATAGACTGGATTGCTTCAACTTTGTTATATAGCAGATCACAAAGCGTCTGAATGATCTCAATGGCATCCACAAGGTTCTCCTCCCGAATAGTGGCTTCCCCCCGGATTTGTGCTTGAACTTTCTCCTTAGACGTTAAATGCTCTGCTATTTCTTTTTTCCCTTTCTTTGCCATCTCACCTGGATGTTAAAAAAGAATAAACATATTGCAATGTATCTTGTCCACTCCTGGAGAAAGTCCACCTTCACATGCTAGGACAGATGCGGCCAACTACAGTTGGGGGACTACAAGTTCCAGCATGCCTTTTGGAAATTATTACCATACATGTGTGAGACGAAATGCCATCCAAACAGTCACCCCATGCACCCAAAATGCGCAGCCAAACTATTAAGTCATGCCCTCTACGACAACAGGGTCTACTACGGCATGTCAGTGCTCGGGATCCCGTGCTGAGCATACCGGCGCCGTGATCCCGACTGCCGGTATACCGGTAGCAGGGCAAGCGCAAAAGAGCCCCTTGCGGGCACGTGGTGCGTTACGCGCGCTGCGCTATTTATTCTCCCTCCAGGGGTGTAGTGGATACTCCAAGAGGGAAAAAAGTTGTGGTGTGCCGACTGTCGGGATTCCGGCATCGGTATGCTGAGCGCCGGGTTCCCGACAGCCGGCATATCAAGTGCCACCCACGACAACATCATACTGCACCAAGCTAGACAGTAGATTTGTGCTGAGAGCCACAAAACCATGACTAGACCCAGGATTATCCAGCCCGCCCTAAGCCAGTACAGACCCCAACAGCTCTCACAGACTCACTTTTCCTTTGTTTCAGTAGCTCCAATTGCTGCATGGCCTCTTTCAGGCTCGAAGTAAAGTGTTGAGGTTCGAAACTGGTTTCAGACATATTGTGTCTAAGAACCTAAATAAATACAGTGTTACATATGGGATTCATAGGAAATGTAAGTTACTGGAATTTTATAGTTTTTACAATCAAAGCAGTAGCATATGTGCGTATACAATATATCGCTCTCTCTCTCGGGTATATTTACGAAAGTACGGGTTTAAAGAAGTGGATTGGTTGCTATGGGCAACATCTGGGTAAATAGACCCTCTATCTCTCTTCCTTTAAATATACCTATATAAAAATTGTGGATGGTCTCTCCCATCTTTGATGTGCACAGTCTGTCCTTTGGGGGACAGAGTAAAGGGACTGCTGGAAGAGACTGCAGGAAGTATAGGCTGAAAGATAGTGATAAGGCCATGTTAAGTGTAGGAAGTAGGGGAGAACCCTGGAAAAGATGGGTCCAATAAAGGTTGCCTATCCCTGCTTTAGGTACAGATGTAGCCACAACCATCTAGCCTGCAGCTTGCTGCATTTGCGTCAGGTGTGCCCACGACTAGGACACGCGCGTACGTCTTAGTACGCACGTTCATAGGAATACTAGGTATACTAAGCCGCAGTTCAGCGTACTTGGTTGCACCCGTGCTTCGGCATGGCGTGCCAAAGGCTGTATGAGCATGGCTACATCTGTATTGTCTTCAATACTATTTTAATTTAAATTGTCTCCCTCAGTTGCTCAATAGAAGTGCAAGTAGAAGAATGGGACTGATGCAAACCGAACGTAATTGCTCCTGAAGACATGGACGCATCTCTGCGACCAAACTGCTCCCCATGTGAACACTTGGATTCATAGCCATGGTGCAAAGAGGCCATCTAAATACAGGCATAAATACACTTATGCACATCTTTGCACGCCCTCAATAAACTTAGCCAACATGCCTAGTTACCACCCAGTAACGCTCCTTCATCTGCAGGACGAGATGCAGCTTACTTATAGCTGTGTGGAGTATAACTCTGCTGGACTATAGCTGTGTGGAGTATAACTCTGCTGGACTATAGTTGTGTGGAGTATAATTCTGCTGGCCTACAGCTGTGTGGAATATTACTCTGCTGGCCTATAGTTGTGTGGAGTATAACTCTTCTGGCCTATAGCTATGTGGAGTATAACTCTATTGTCCTATAACTGTGAGGAGTATAACTCTGCTGGCCTATAGTTGTGTGGAGTATAACTCTGCTGGCCTATAGGTGTGTGGAGTATAACTCTGCTGGACTATAGCTGTCTGGAGTATAACTCTGCTGGACTATAGTTGTGTGGAGTATAACTCTGCTGGCCTATAGTTGTGTGGAGTATAACTCTGCTGGCCTATAGCTGTGTGGAGTATAATTCTGCTGGCCTATAGTTGTGTGGAGTATAACTCTGCTGGCCTATAGTTGTGTGGAGTATAACTCTGCTGGCCTATAGTTGTGTGGAGTATAACTCTGCTGGCCTATAGGTGTGTGGAGTATAACTCTGCTGGACTATAGCTGTCTGGAGTATAACTCTGCTGGCATATAGTTGTGTGGAGTATAACTCTGATGGACTATAGCTGTGTGGAGTATAACTCTGCTGGCCTATAGCTGTATGGAGTATAACTCTGCTGGACTATACTCCAATTGTTAGAAACTTTTGCGCTATATTATAAATTTATATGATATAGCTGACAAAAATAACAGACTCCTATTGAATTAAAAATAATTAATAATATATGAATAATCACAAATCATAAAACAAGACCGGTCTTAGTAGTTTAAACATCTAAGATGACAAGTATATATACTTTCCAATAAAAGGCATTCTTTGAGGAAGCCCCTGTGGGAGGAGCGAAACGCGTCAGAAGCTGAACTGTTGGACCCCAGCTGGAGTTAGACCCGTAGTACATACCGGCCGCAGCATTCATCTGCTGGTTGTTTATTCTTGAGTGGAGAGGAGCCGCTCACCGGTGCCCGCAAACGGCACGTATAGGTGGAGACCTGTGGAGCATTCAGACCGAGCAGGACAAGTTGTAGCAGGCGCCAGTGCAGGTGCCGTTTTCCCCGCAGCTAGAAGCCAGTGTGGTGGACGTCGGGATGTACTCCTGCTGATACTACTTGCTCACACCTCACGTAAGATTCCGGTTGAAAACAGCTCTCATTTCATTTTACTGACCTATGTTGGATTATTACATTCAAAGGAACTTTGATACAAAGTGACTGTCTATTGGAAACATCTATTATACGGGTTCTACCAGCAGCTACACTTGATCTATATTTTTTTTTACTTTGTAAATCAAGTCATTTAGCTATAAAGCTAGTTTTTACACCTCTGTGCACAGAATATGCTTAAGTCCACCTCCTTTTATTGGAAAGTATATATACTTGTCATCTTAGATGATTAAACTACTAAGACCGGTCTTGTTTTATGATTTGTGATTATTCATATATTATTAAATATTTTTAATTCAATAGGAGTCTGTTATTTTTGTCAGCCATATCATATAAATTTATAATATAGCGCAAAAGTTTCTAACAATTGGAGTTTTGTGGTTAATTGCACTTGGGTGGCCCAGTGCAATTTGATTGACCTGCTAACCCCAGGTCATTAACTTTTTGCAGCTGATTGTTATTTTATCCAAAAGGGTTTTTTATAGCATTTGATATTAGCGCCTGATAAAAAAGGTTTTTTCTGCTGGACTATAGTTATGTGGAGTATAACTCTGCCGGCCTATAGCTATGTGGAGTATAACTCTATTGTCCTATAACTGTGAGGAGTATAATTCTGCTGGCCTATAGTTGTGTGGAGTATAACTCTGCTGGCCTATAGGTGTGTGGAGTATAACTCTGCTGGACTATAGCTGTCTGGAGTATAACTCTGCTGGACTATAGTTGTGTGGAGTATAACTCTGCTGGCCTATAGTTGTGTGGAGTATAACTCTGCTGGCCTATAGCTGTGTGGAGTATAACTCTGCTGGACTATAGTTATGTGGAGTATAACTCTATTGTCCTATAGCTGTGAGGAGTATAACTCTGCTGGCCTATAGTTGTGTGGAGTATAACTCTGCTGGCCTATAGTTGTGTGGAGTATAACTCTGCTGGCCTATAGCTGTGTGGAGTATAACTCTGCTGGACTATAGTTGTGTGGAGTATAACTCTGCTGGACTATAGCTGTGTGGAGTATAACTCTGCTGGACTATAGCTGTGTGGAGTATAACTCTGCTGGCCTATAGTTGTGTGGAGTATAACTCTGCTGGCCTATAGTTGTTTGGAGTATAACTCTGTTGGCCTATAGTTTTGTGGAGCATACAGTAACTCTGCTGGCCTATAGATGTGTGGAGTATAACTCTGCTGGCCTATAGGTGTGTGGAATATAACTGTAGTTTATGTGTGAAGCACCGCGCTGTATCTCTATATGCAGCAGCTCAATAAAATATAATGTTAATGGGGAAAATAGTGAGCGCTCAATGTGCTATTTACTTATTGTGGCACCTGTAAAATGAAAAAAGGTTAGATTAAAAATGTTTACACTTTTTTTAAGAGCAAGTGGAGAATGTGGATAGAGTCTGTTATGTCCGCTACAGTTGCACCTGCTGAGCTAAGCTATCCCTACCTCTATCTTACCGCAGTCCGGGTTGGATGGGATGGTTTGTATCTCCCGTTTGCACAGTGATCTTGTCCTCCTCCCGCTGCAGGCAAGTAATGTTAGCGGCGGATGTCCGGAAGTTTAGTGCCGCTCTGGCTGATGTTTGGTGCAGCGCCGCAAACCTGGGTCCGGACAAGTGGTTCTACACTCCCATTTGCACGGGGCTCTTGTCCTCCCTCTGCCGCTGATGACATGAATGGCGGCGGGCGCCCGGAACTTGCGTTGCACTGTGGATGTTATTAAATGCGGTCAGGTGCTTCGTTTAACAGTCCTCACTCCGTTTCTCCTATTGCCCCCAACGCGTTTTGTGTGCCGTGGCGCACTTTGGTGGTCATTCCGAGTTGTTCGCTCGCTTGCAGTTTTTAGCAGCCGTGCAAACGATATGCCGCCCTCTGGGAGTGTATTTTAGCTTAGCAGAAGTGCGAACGAAAGGATCGCACAGCGGCTACAAAAAAAAAAGTGCAGTTTCAGAGTAGCTCCAGAACTACTCTGCGCTTGCGATCACTTCAGACTGTTCAGTTCCGGATTTGACGTCACAAACACGCCCTGCGTTCGGCCAGCCACGCCTGCGTTTTTCCTGGCACGCCTGCGTTTTTTCGAACACTCTCTGAAAACGGTCAGTTGACACCCAGAAACGCCCACTTCACGGCAATCACTCTGCGGTCAGCAGTGCGACTGAAAAGCGTCGCTAGACCTTGTGTAAACCTACATCGGCCGTTGTGAAAGTACATTGCGCGTGCGCATTGCGCCGCATACGCATGCGCAGAAGTGCCAAATTTATTTGCATCATCGCTGCGCAGCGAAAATTTTCTGCTAGCGATCAACTCAGAATGACCACCATTGTCAAGGATGGCAGGGTTGGAAACATGTTGATTATTTATAGTAAAAAACTTTATTATAAAAAACGGAAGTAACCACCAGAAATGTTTAAAAAAGGTGGGAATCACATGTTCCTTACTCTCCTTCTATCCAGTCTACAATTCATGGCCATCCAGAAACTAGAACCAAATTGGAGAGGAGGAGACATGATACGAAAACTAAAAAAGACTGAATCCCGATGGATCTTTGAAATGCAAACTTTAGAACCGAAAGGGTTGAATATAGATTTCGAATTTAATGGGGTTTTTTAATGAGATTTTTGTATATGTATCATCAACTAAAACATACTAATCATTGTGGCACCATAAAATAATTTTAAATATTGTTAGATTTATTTTTCCCCTTTTCCCATCAGAAATGATAGGAGAATAAGGAACATGTGATTCCAACCTTTTTTAAACATTTCCGGTGACTACTTCCGTTTTTTATAATAAAGTTTTTTACTATAAATAATCAACATGTTTCCAACCCTGCCATCCTTGACAAAGGCCCTCATTCCGAGTTGTTCGCTCGTTATTTTTCTTTGCATCGGTGCGATTTTCCGCTAACTGCGCATGCGCAATGTTCGCACTGCGGCTGCGTCAAGTAAATTTGCTAAGAAGTTTGGTATTTTACTCACGGCATTACAAGGTTTTTTCTTCGTTCTGGTGATCGTAGTGTGATTGACAGGAAGTGGGTGTTTCTGGGCGGAAACTGGCCGTTTTATGGGAGTGTGTGAAAAAACACTGCCGTTTCTGGGAAAAACGCGGGAGTGGCTGGAGAAATGGGGGAGTGCCTGGGCGAACGCTGGGTGTGTTTGTGACGTCAAACCAGGAACGAAACTGACTGAACTGATCGCAGTGGCAGAGTAAGTGTCGAGCTACTCAGAAACTGCAAAGAAATTTCTATTCGCAATTTTGCGAATCTTTCGTTCGTAATTCTGCTATGCTAAGATACACTCCCAGAGGGCGGCGGCTTAGCGTGTGCACTGCTGCGAAAAGCGGCTAGCGAGCGAACAACTCGGAATGAGGGCCAAAGTGTGCCACTGTGCACGAAACGCGTTGGAGGCAATAGGAGAAACAGAGAGGACTGTTAAACGAAGCCCATCTCAGGGCACCTGACCGAATTGAATAACATCCACAGCGCAACACTATAGTTGTCTGCGCTCAGCCCTGGAGAATGTGCCATGCAAAAACACACAAGATACAGCCACAATCCTGGCTTGTGTTACCCTCTGCACCAGCCCCAATATGTAGAACCTGTTCTCTAGGATGTGCTGGTTTAGTGATACACACTTACAGGATGATGCGGTCTAGGTAAAACCCTATAGAGTATACGGCAAAATAGATATAGGATATAATCTAGAAATGGAATATAAAGAGAGAAACACTTACGTGAGCTGACTCGCTGAGTGTACTGGCAGCAGAGAAAAGGGCAGGAAGGATGTAGTCCAGGGACTGACACTGGATATGGGCATGTATTGTTAATGTGACATCTAGCTGTAGCGTGCTATGATGTGGTCTATGTGACAGATGCTCCCCGCATTATACTTTGTGTTGTAAATAAATAATGGGAGTAATGGGGAATATTTAACCACAGTAAGAAATCATCTGGAAAATAAATAAATATTATCTTCTTACAATTGCCAACCAAGAGCCTGGTGCTGAATTTTAACGCATTTTGGGTAGAGATGTGCACTTGAAATTTTTCGGGTTTTGTGTTTTGGTTTTGGGTTCGGTTCCGCGGCCGTGTTTTGGGTTCGACCGCGTTTTGGCAAAACCTCACCGAATTTTTTTTGTCGGATTCGGGTGTGTTTTGGATTCGGGTGTTTTTTTCAAAAAACACTAAAAAACAGCTTAAATCATAGAATTTGGGGGTCATTTTGATCCCAAAGTATTATTAACCTCAAAAACCATAATTTCCACTCATTTTCAGTCTATTCTGAACACCTCACACCTCACAATATTATTTTTAGTCCTAAAATTTGCACCGAGGTCACTGGATGACTAAGCTAAGCGACCCTAGTGGCCGACACAAACACCTGGCCCATCTAGGAGTGGCACTGCAGTGTCACGCAGGATGGCCCTTCCAAAAAACACTCCCCAAACAGCACATGACGCAAAGAAAAAAAGAGGCGCAATGAGGTAGCTGTGTGAGTAAGATAAGCGACCCTAGTGGCCGACACAAACACCTGGCCCATCTAGGAGTGGCACTGCAGTGTCACGCAGGATGGCCCTTCCAAAAAACACTCCCCAAACAGCACATGACGCAAAGAAGAAAAAAAGAGGCGCAATGAGGTAGCTGTGTGAGTAAGCTAAGCGACCCTAGTGGCCGACACAAACACCTGGCCCATCTAGGAGTGGCACTGCAGTGTCACGCAGGATGGCCCTTCCAAAAAACACTCCCCAAACAGCACATGACGCAAAGAAGAAAAAAAGAGGCGCAATGAGGTAGCTGTGTGAGTAAGATAAGCGACCCTAGTGGCCGACACAAACACCTGGCCCATCTAGGAGTGGCACTGCAGTGTCACGCAGGATGGCCCTTCCAAAAAACACTCCCCAAACAGCACATGACGCAAAGAAAAAAAGAGGCGCAATGAGGTAGCTGTGTGAGTAAGCTAAGCGACCCTAGTGGCCGACACAAACACCTGGCCCATCTAGGAGTGGCACTGCAGTGTCACGCAGGATGGCCCTTCCAAAAAACACTCCCCAAACAGCACATGACGCAAAGAAGAAAAAAAGAGGCGCAATGAGGTAGCTGTGTGAGTAAGATAAGCGACCCTAGTGGCCGACACAAACACCTGGCCCATCTAGGAGTGGCACTGCAGTGTCACGCAGGATGGCCCTTCCAAAAAACACTCCCCAAACAGCACATGACGCAAAGAAGAAAAAAAGAGGCGCAATGAGGTAGCTGTGTGAGTAAGATAAGCGACCCTAGTGGCCGACACAAACACCTGGCCCATCTAGGAGTGGCACTGCAGTGTCACGCAGGATGGCCCTTCCAAAAAACACTCCCCAAACAGCACATGACGCAAAGAAGAAAAAAAGAGGCGCAATGAGGTAGCTGTGTGAGTAAGATAAGCGACCCTAGTGGCCGACACAAACACCTGGCCCATCTAGGAGTGGCACTGCAGTGTCACGCAGGATGGCCCTTCCAAAAAACACTCCCCAAACAGCACATGACGCAAAGAAGAAAAAAAGAGGCGCAATGAGGTAGCTGTGTGAGTAAGATAAGCGACCCTAGTGGCCGACACAAACACCTGGCCCATCTAGGAGTGGTACTGCAGTGTCACGCAGGATGGCCCTTCCAAAAAACACTCCCCAAACAGCACATGACGCAAATAAAAATGAAAGAAAAAAGAGGTGCAAGATGGAATTGTCCTTGGGCCCTCCCACCCACCCTTATGTTGTATAAACAGGACATGCACACTTTAACCAACCCATCATTTCAGTGACAGGGTCTGCCACACGACTGTGACTGAAATGACGGGTTGGTTTGGACCCCCACCGAAAAAGAAGCAATTAATCTCTCCTTGCACAAACTGGCTCTACAGAGGCAAGATGTCCACCTCATCATCATCCTCCGATATATCACCGTGTACATCCCGCTCCTCACAGATTATCAATTCGTCCCCACTGGAATCCACCATCTCAGCTCCCTGTGTACTTTGTGGAGGCAATTGCTGCTGGTCAATGTCTCCACGGAGGAATTGATTATAATTCATTTTAATGAACATCATCTTCTCCACATTTTCTGGAAGTAACCTCGTACGCCGATTGCTGACAAGGTGAGCGGCGGCACTAAACACTCTTTCGGAGTACACACTTGTGGGAGGGCAACTTAGGTAGAATAAAGCCAGTTTGTGCAAGGGCCTCCAAATTGCCTCTTTTTCCTGGCATTATAAGTACGGACTGTCTGACGTGCCTACTTGGATGCGGTCACTCATATAATCCTCCACCATTCTTTCAATGGTGAGAGAATCATATGCAGTGACAGTAGACGACATGTCCGTAATCGTTGTCAGGTCCTTCAGTCCGGACCAGATGTCAGCATCAGCAGTCGCTCCAGACTGCCCTGCATCACCGCCAGCGGGTGGGCTCGGAATTCTGAGCCTTTTCCTCGCACCCCCAGTTGCGGGAGAATGTGAAGGAGGAGATGTTGACAGGTCGCGTTCCGCTTGACTTGACAATTTTGTCACCAGCAGGTCTTTGAACCCCAGCAGACTTGTGTCTGCCGGAAAGAGAGATCCAAGGTAGGTTTTAAATCTAGGATCGAGCACGGTGGCCAAAATGTAGTGCTCTGATTTCAACAGATTGACCACCCGTGAATCCTTGTTAAGCGAATTAAGGGCTCCATCCACAAGTCCCACATGCCTAGCGGAATCGCTCCCTTTTAGCTCCTCCTTCAATGCCTCCAGCTTCTTCTGCAAAAGCCTGATGAGGGGAATGACCTGACTCAGGCTGGCAGTGTCTGAACTGACTTCACGTGTGGCAAGTTCAAAAGGTTGCAGAACCTTGCACAACGTTGAAATCATTCTCCACTGCGCTTGAGACAGGTACATTCCACCTCCTATATCGTGCTCAATTGTATAGGCTTGAATGGCCTTTTGCTGCTCCTCCAACCTCTGAAGCATATAGAGGGTTGAATTCCACCTCGTTACCACTTCTTGCTTCAGATGATGGCAGGGCAGGTTCAGGCGTTTTTGGTGGTGCTCCAGTCTTCTGTACGTGGTGCCTGTACGCCGAAAGTGTCCCGCAATTCTTCTGGCCACCGACAGCATCTCTTGCACGCCCCTGTCGTTTTTTAAAAAATTCTGCACCACCAAATTCAAGGTATGTGCAAAACATGGGACGTGCTGGAATTTGCCCATATTTAATGCACACACAATATTGCTGGCGTTGTCCGATGCCACAAATCCACAGGATAGTCCAATTGGGGTAAGCCATTCCGCGATGATCTTCCTCAGTTGCCGTAAGAGGTTTTCAGCTGTGTGCGTATTCTGGAAACCGGTGATACAAAGCGTAGCCTGCCTAGGAAAGAGTTGGCGTTTGCGAGATGCTGCTACTGGTGCCGCCGCTGCTGTTCTTGCGGCGGGAGTCCATACATCTACCCAGTGGGCTGTCACAGTCATATAGTCCTGACCCTGCCCTGCTCCACTTGTCCACATGTCCGTGGTTAAGTGGACATTGGGTACAACTGCATTTTTTAGGACACTGGTGAGTCTTTTTCTGACGTCCGTGCACATTCTCGGTATCGCCTGCCTAGAGAAGTGGAACCTAGATGGTATTTGGTAACGGGGGCACACTACCTCAAGAAATTGTCTAGTTCCCTGTGAACTAACGGCGGATACCGGACGCACGTCTAACACCAACATAGTTGTCAAGGCCTCAGTTATCCGCTTTGCAACAGGATGACTGCTGTGATATTTCATCTTCCTCGCAAAGGACTGTTGGACAGTCAATTGCTTGGTGGAAGTAGTAAAAGTGGGCTTACGACTTCCCCTCTGGGATGACCATCGACTCCCAGCAGCAACAACAGCAGCGCCAGCAGCAGTAGGCGTTACACGCAAGGATGCATCGGAGGAATCCCAGGCAGGAGAGGACTCATCAGAATTGCCAGTGACATGGCCTGCAGGACTATTGGCATTCCTGGGGAAGGAGGAAATTGACACTGAGGGAGTTGGTGGGGTGGTTTGCGTGAGCTTGGTTACAAGAGGAAGGGATTTACTGGTCAGTGGACTGCTTCCGCTGTCGCCCAAAGTTTTTGAACTTGTCACTGACTTATTATGAATGCGCTGCAGGTGACGTATAAGGGAAGATGTTCCGAGGTGGTTAACGTCCTTACCCCTACTTATTACAGCTTGACAAAGGCAACACACGGCTTGACAAATGTTGTCCGCATTTCTGTTGAAATACTTCCACACCGAAGAGCTGATTTTTTTGGTATTTTCACCAGGCATGTCAACGGCCCTATTACTCCCACGGACAACAGGTGTCTCCCCGGGTGCCTGACTTAAACAAACCACCTCACCATCAGAATCCTCCTTGTCAATTTCCTCCCCAGCGCCAGCAACACCCATATCCTCCTCATCCTGGTGTACTTCAACACTGACATCTTCAATCTGACTATCAGGAACTGGACTGCGGGTGCTCCTTCCAGCACTTGCAGGGGGCGTGCAAATGGTGGAAGGCGCATGCTCTTCACGTCCAGTGTTGGGAAGGTCAGGCATCGCAACCGACACAATTGGACTCTCCTTGTGGATTTGGGATTTCGAAGAACGCACAGTTCTCTGCGGTGCTTTTGCCAGCTTGAGTCTTTTCATTTTTCTAGCGAGAGGCTGAGTGCTTCCATCCTCATGTGAAGCTGAACCACTAGCCATGAACATAGGCCAGGGCCTCAGCCGTTCCTTGCCACTCCGTGTGGTAAATGGCATATTGGCAAGTTTACGCTTCTCCTCCGACAATTTTATTTTAGATTTTTGAGTCCTTTTTTTACTGATATTTGGTGTTTTGGATTTTACATGCTCTGTACTATGACATTGGGCATCGGCCTTGGCAGACGACGTTGCTGGCATTTCATCGTCTCGGCCATGACTAGTGGCAGCAGCTTCAGCACGAGGTGGAAGTGGATCTTGATCTTTCCCTAATTTTGGAACCTCAACATTTTTGTTCTCCATATTTTAATAGGCACAACTAAAAGGCACCTCAGGTAAACAATGGAGATGGATGGATACTAGTATACTTATGGATGGACGAGCGACTGCCGACACAGAGGTAGCTACAGCTGTGGACTACCGTACTGTGTCTGCTGCTAATATAGACTGGATGATAATGAGATGAAATTAATATATATATATATATATATAATATCACTAGTACTGCAGCCGGACAGGTATATATATTTATTATGTAATGACTGATGACGGACCTGCTGGACACTGTCAGCTCAGCAGCACCGCAGACTGCTACAGTAAGCTACTATAGTAGTATGTATCAAGAAGAAAGAGAAAAAAAAAAACACGGGTAGGTGGTATACAATTATGGATGGACCAGCGACTGCCGACACAGAGGTAGCTACAGCCGTGGACTACCGTACTGTGTCTGCTGCTAATATAGACTGGATGATAATGAGATGAAATTAATATATATATATATATATAATATCACTAGTACTGCAGCCGGACAGGTATATATATTTATTATGTAATGACTGATGACGGACCTGCTGGACACTGTCAGCTCAGCAGCACCGCAGACTGCTACAGTAAGCTACTATAGTAGTATGTATCAAGAAGAAAGAGAAAAAAAAAAACCACGGGTAGGTGGTATACAATTATGGATGGACCAGCGACTGCCGACACAGAGGTAGCTACAGCCGTGGACTACCATACTGTGTCTGCTGTTAATATAGACTGGATGATAATGAGATGAAATTAATATATATATATATATATATATATAATATCACTAGTACTGCAGCCGGACAGGTATATATATTTATTATGTAATGACTGATGACGGACCTGCTGGACACTGTCAGCTCAGCAGCACCGCAGACTGCTACAGTAAGCTACTATAGTAGTATGTATTAAGAAGAAGGAGAAAAAAAAACCACGGGTAGGTGGTATACAATTATGGATGGACCAGCGACTGCCGACACAGAGGTAGCTACAGCCGTGGACTACCGTACTGTGTCTGCTGCTAATATAGACTGGATGATAATGAGATGAAATTAATATATATATATATATATAATATCACTAGTACTGCAGCCGGACAGGTATATATATTTATTATGTAATGACTGATGACGGACCTGCTGGACACTGTCAGCTCAGCAGCACCGCAGACTGCTACAGTAAGCTACTATAGTAGTATGTATCAAGAAGAAAGAGAAAAAAAAAAACCACGGGTAGGTGGTATACAATTATGGATGGACCAGCGACTGCCGACACAGAGGTAGCTACAGCCGTGGACTACCATACTGTGTCTGCTGCTAATATAGACTGGATGATAATGAGATGAAATTAATATATATATATATATATATATAATATCACTAGTACTGCAGCCGGACAGGTATATATATTTATTATGTAATGACTGATGACGGACCTGCTGGACACTGTCAGCTCAGCAGCACCGCAGACTGCTACAGTAAGCTACTATAGTAGTATGTATTAAGAAGAAGGAGAAAAAAAAACCACGGGTAGGTGGTATACAATTATGGATGGACCAGCGACTGCCGACACAGAGGTAGCTACAGCCGTGGACTACCGTACTGTGTCTGCTGCTAATATAGACTGGATGATAATGAGATGAAATTAATATATATATATATATATATATATATAATATCACTAGTACTGCAGCCGGACAGGTATATATATTTATTATGTAATGACTGATGACGGACCTGCTGGACACTGTCAGCTCAGCAGCACCGCAGACTGCTACAGTAAGCTACTATAGTAGTATGTATCAAGAAGAAAGAGAAAAAAAAAACACGGGTAGGTGGTATACAATTATGGATGGACCAGCGACTGCCGACACAGAGGTAGCTACAGCCGTGGACTACCGTACTGTGTCTGCTGCTAATATAGACTGGATGATAATGAGATGAAATTAATATATATATATATAAAATATCACTAGTACTGCAGCCGGACAGGTATATATATTTATTATGTAATGACTGATGACGGACCTGCTGGACACTGTCAGCTCAGCAGCACCGCAGACTGCTACAGTAAGCTACTATAGTAGTATGTATCAAGAAGAAAGAGAAAAAAAAAAACACGGGTAGGTGGTATACAATTATGGATGGACCAGCAACTGCCGACACAGAGGTAGCTACAGCCGTGGACTACCGTACTGTGTCTGCTGCTAATATAGACTGGATGATAATGAGATGAAATTAATATTTATATATATATATATAATATCACTAGTACTGCAGCCGGACAGGTATATATATTTATTATGTAATGACTGATGACGGACCTGCTGGACACTGTCAGCTCAGCAGCACCGCAGACTGCTACAGTAAGCTACTATAGTAGTATGTATCAAGAAGAAAGAGAAAAAAAAACAAAACGGGTAGGTGGTATACAATTATGGATGGACCAGCGACTGCCGACACAGAGGTAGCTACAGCCGTGGACTACCGTACTGTGTCTGCTGCTAATATAGACTGGATGATAATGAGATGAAATTAATATATATATATATATATATAATATCACTAGTACTGCAGCCGGACAGGTATATATATTTATTATGTAATGACTGATGACGGATCTGCTGGACACTGTCAGCTCAGCAGCACCGCAGACTGCTACAGTAAGCTACTATAGTAGTATGTATCAAGAAGAAAGAAAGAGAAAAAAACACGGGTAGGTGGTATACAATTATATATATATTATATACAATTTTATATATATATATATATTAAATTGGTGGTGATTAATTAAACTGGTGGTCAGGTCACTGGTCACACTATCAGCAACTTGCAAGTAGTACTCCTAAGCAGACAATCACAATATATACTGGTGGTCAGTGTGGTCACAATGGCAGTGTGGCACTCTGGCAGCAAAAGTGTGCACTGTACGTTAAAATATGTACTCCTGCTCTCAGACTCTAACTGCTCCCCACTGTCTCCCCCACAAGTCAGATATACAGTCACACTATCACTTCAGCAAGTAGTAGTACTCCTCCTAATGCTCCCCAAAATTACTTAAGTAAATAATACTGTGTCTCTCTCTACTCTAGTCTCACTCTCTATAAACGAGAGGACGCCAGCCACGTCCTCTCCCTATCAATCTCAATGCACGTGTGAAAATGGCGGCGACGCGCGGCTCCTTATATAGAATCCGAGTCTCGCGATAGAATCCGAGCCTCGCGAGAATCCGACAGCGGGATGATGACGTTCGGGCGCGCTCGGGTTAACCGAGCAAGGCGGGAAGATCCGAGTCGCTCGGACCCGTGTAAAAAAACCTGAAGTTCGGGCGGGTTCGGTTTCCGAGGAACCGAACCCGCTCATCTCTAATTTTGGGTCCAAATTTGCAGAAGTAAAACATGTTCACCAAACAGATGCAAATGCGTGCATATCAAAGATGAACGACTCGCAAGATACATGCAGATCTGCGCCCGTAGAATGTGCGCCGCATTTACATTAGGCATGCAGCTGCAACCAAATCTTAAAAAAATAGATAAAGAACATTTTTGATAGTGACATTGGCATTCGCTGTTACGTTTGAATGACATAAAAGACACTTATCTAATACAGCAGGTATAATTATTTCCTTGATAGGAGGAATACAGAGACACAAAAAGAAAAACCCTTTTGTATATTAATACAGTTTTTATTTTACACACAATTAAAAATTTATCGGAACTTATTTTTTATACCAATACTATTACTGTTACGCAGCTGCCTGATGCGTGGCAGTAGTGGTGATGGCACAAGAGTGTCTATAGGTGTATGACTTTCAGATCACCCTGCGAACAGCGGTACTTGTATCAAATTTCAATAGTTTCAATTCTCAAATTGTAATGTTATTTCTACACTGCCCCACAAAACAAGGCACATTATTGTTCGGGATGTAGTCAATTTACCTCCAATCAAAATCCCGACGGTCGAAATCCCGACAGCAATTGACCGACGGTCAAAATCCCGACAAGGTCAAAATACTGACATGGACAAAATACCGACATTTAAAATACCGACAAGGTCAAAATACCGACATGTCAAATGCAGACAGGTCGAAATGCCGACATGATTTTTTCATTGAAATCGACTTGTTCATACTTTACCATCCCAGTGGACCTGGAGGGGGAATATAATAGTGTGCCGAGCGCAGTGAGGCACCGTGCCCGAAGCATGGCGTGCGCAGTGAGCAATGCGAGGGGACGCGGTACACTTATATGGTGTCCATGTCGACCTATGTCGACATACACACAAAAAACAATGAAAACCGCATGTCGGTATTTTTACCTGTCTGCGTTTTACATGTCGGTATTTTGACCTTGTCAGTATGTTAAATGTCGGTATTTTGTCCATGTCGGGATTTTGACCTTGTCGGGATTTTGACCGTCGGTCAATTGCTGTGGGGATTTCGACCGTCAGGATTTTGATTGGAGGTATTTCATACCGATCCGTATTGTTCCTTCTCCACACCTGACAAGGAGCAGTCTATCAGCTGGTTTAAATGTCACAAACATTGCTGTTTTCATATGCAAATCCATCCATTTTGGTGGGAAGCTATGTGTCTCTATGCAAAGCAGCACCACATTGGATTATTAGGGGGTTTAGTCAGAGATGAATGCAGTTCGCTGCATACGCAGCCACATCTGTGTCTCTCTCCTCACATGCTGGGGCCGGCCGCCCAGCACAGGGCAAGGCCGCTGAGCATGTGTGAGGCTGCTCCCTGATGCATATGCTATTAGATTGCGGAGGCATCGGATCTAAGGTTGAACCCTGGCAGCGCAGCCTGGATTTGCTGTCAGGCAGTCAGCTACCAATTTTTTTGGGGGAAGCTGCTGCGTGTGACGCAGCTGCCCCAAATATGGTCCTGCCACGCCCCCATTTTACCGGCGCCCCCCATAAAAAGTGCACCCTCTAAAACAGGGGTGTAACTACATTTTGTGGACCCTATAGCAATATAGTACTTTAATACTAGCGAGACACCTCTCTCAGCAGTTGTTTATAGTAGTTTACAATATGCCACATTGTAGTGATGCCAGTACACATTATGCCAGTGCCCCCCTATTCACATGTAGTGACGCCAGTACACATTATGCCATAGAGTGCCCCCCTATTCACATGTAGTGATGCCAGTACACATTATGCCATAGAGTCAGTGCCCCCCTATTCACATGTAGTGATGCCAGTACACATTATGCCATAGAGTGCCCCCTTATTCACATATAGTGATGCCAGTACACATTATGCCATAGAGTGCCCCCTTATTCACATATAGTGATGCCAGTACACATTATGCCATGCAGTGTATCCAGGACATATTATACCATACTGTACAGAGTAGAAGTTGAACCCAGTCCATATTATGAGCTATAGTAGTGTGCCCCCAGTCCATATTATGCCACATTGTAGTGTGCCCCCAGTCCATATTATGCAACATTGTAGTGTGCCCCCAGTCCATATTATGCCACATTGTAGTGTGCCCCCAGTCCATATTATGCCACATTGTAGTGTCCCCACCCCCTGTTCATATCATTCTACCGTGTAGTGTCCCCCCCCCCATTTTATATTATGCAACATTGTAGCATCCCCCCAGGTCATAGTGTGCTACATTGTAGTGGCCCAAATTCACATCATGCTACGCTGTAGTGTCCCAAGTCCATATTATTCCACATTGTAGTATGTCCTCATTTAATATTATGGGCCCGATTCAGACCTGATCGCTGTTCTGGGAAATCGCACAGCAGCTGATTATCGAATGACTGCGTATACATATGCAACGCAATGCGCAGGCGCGTCGCCAAACAGCGTCAGGATGATGTGAAAATTTTGATTGCACGGGCGTCCGCAAAGTGATTGACAGGAAGGCAACGTTTGAGGGTGGTAACTGCTCGTTTTCAGGGAGTGTCAGCCTGACACTATCAGGAATAATGTAGGCGTTCCCAAGCGTTTTCAGGGCGGGTGTGAGACGTCAGCTCCGGCCCCGATGAGCCTGTTTGTATGGCACTGTAGGAGTAAGTCCTGGGCTACACACAGACTGCACAGACTAGAAAAAAACATTAGATGGTGAATGAGCTGCGAATGGATTTGCTGATATCCGCTGTCTGGCGGAAATTTTGCACGGTGTACGCATGCATTCGCACACTTGCATGGGGCGGGTGTTCACTCTCTATGCGCTATCTGATCGCAGACTGCTGCAAGAACACAGAGGAGCAAGCAGGTCTGAATTGGGCCCTACGTCATATTGTTGTGGCCCCAGTTCATATTATGCCACATTGTAATGCCCCCCCCCATTTCTTATTATTCCCCATTGTAATGCCCCCAGTTCATATTATGCCACAAAGGGCGCATGGTTTCTTGGTTAATGGGCATGACCTCACGTGGGGGTCCCAGAGATGCGGTCTGCCCCCGGAGAGTACAGTGCTGGCTGGTGAGTACAATGCCGGCTCCTACCCAGTGACAGGAGCCAGGTGCTTCACGTAATGTCACATTCAGCACTTTGGTGTCACCTCTCGGTGAGTGACACCCGGGTGCGGCCCACACCTCCTGCATCCCTGTTGTTAAAGCCACAGATTAGAGTGTCTCCATTTCATATTATGTAACATTACAGTGCCCAGCCAGATTCATACTTGCCTACCCTCCCGGAATGGCCGGGAGGCTCCCGAAAATCGGGTGACCCTCCCGGCCCCCTGAAAAGGTGGGAAAGCCTCCCGCTTTCCCCCTCGGCCGCCCGCAGCAGAGAACAAGTGGGCGGCCCGAGGGGGTCCGATCACGCGATTCGCGCTGAATCGCGTCATCGTAGCTCCGCCCCCTGCTATGCAGCACCTCGTTTCTCGGCACAGCACAGCAGGGGGTGGAGTCATGATGACGCGACCCTGATGAAACGCCCCCAGAACGCCCATCCTGCTGCCGGCCACGCCTCCGTACCGCCCGTCCTGCTGCCGGCCACGCCCCCATACACCTACAACGCTGCCTCCTCCCGGAGGAGGAGGAGGCAGCAAAGTAGGTAAGTATGGCCAGATTATGCCACATTACCAGTGCCGGTTCCAGGGCCGTCTTAACAGCAGTATAGGCCCCTGGGCACAGCAATGCACTGGGCCCCCTACGCATCCTCCAGTGGTAGGGGTGTGGGGTGTTCTATCTTCCGCTCAGCATGTAGGACCTGGAGCAGTAATCTCTGCTAATTACTCCTTTACTGCACAGATGGGGAAGGAGAGAGAACACTAAACTGTAAAAGCGGGCAGTGAGCTGAATGAAGTGGCCAGGATACATGACTTCCAGGGTGGTAGTGGGTGTTTAATACATAGGGGAGGGGTGGATAGTGGAGGGGGCTTAATATTTATAATTTTCTGGTGGGAGGGCAGCTTACTTGACTGCAGATATCTCCAGTTCCTGAAAATATATTTCTTAGATTTGAATGGGATAAAACACTAGAGAGTCTCACCTTTCAGGAGGTTCTGGGGACTTCGGGATCAGTGTTCAGGAGCCAGAGCAATTCACCAATGGAAATCTAAAACTGCATATTAGGCGTGTGGAGCTGGAGCAGGGACCAGCTGCTGGAAGGCTGATATCTCTGGTTCTGGGCATAGTAGAGACAAGCTGCCAGTGTCCACCAAAAGGGGAGAATCACAGATTTCGATTATACCCTCAGAAAAACTCTTAAGTCAGACAGAACCAGAGATTTCTGGCTGGGAAGAGCAATTAACATGCTTGGATGGGGACCACTGCTTCCAAGTCAGATATCTCCGGTTCCCCAGAGCCGATTTTCAAAAATCTGGTACCCCTGGCAAGAGCCCATTGAGCCCATACGAAAAGATGGCCCTGGCCGGTTCTTGTGGCGGGTGAGCCTTGTTATCGCACCGAACGCCCGCACACGGCACTTTGTGGCTCCATTGTGCTCCCCCCTCCTTCCTATTACCTAGTACTCTGCTCTGGGAGCGGGGGGCGGGGGTGGTTTGGAGTTTTGCAAAGTGGCGCTGTTGCAATTGGAAGCTCCCCCATTTGAATTTTGGACTGTACTGCAGCCCCACCTCTGGAGCCACCACTGCATATCTCTTATATACTTGTGTGTGGGGGGGGGGGGGGGGTAAAAAAGAAATAAGAGATATATACAAGCAAATGGTATCATCAGCGGCAGTTTCATGTATTGGTTAAACGGCACAGTGATCCCTATGGCTACATGCATTTTCACATAATGTGGTAACGGGTCTGTGTACTGAGGGGGGAATGTCACCAATTCTGGGGAGGTGTAGCCACGCCTCCTTAAAAAAAAATTCACACACATGGGGACAGCGTCTATTCACTGAGACAAGAGGGACTGGGGGCATGGCCAGCAGCTCACAGAGTGCTGGCCATGCCCCCAAACTGATAGAATATGGGGCGTGGCTCTTGATTGTGCCATTACAGCAAAGCCACGCCCCTTTATTTAGGATACATCCCCTTTTTCCGTGCGGGTCCCTCTTCCTCCTTGATGTTGGGAGCTGTGCCACTGCCATCTCTAAATAGCTGTAGCCCGTTGTAACCTATAGGCTACACATCGTGGGTGTAGTTCTGGCAGGGTTTCCCTGGGACCCTCTGTCGGAAATGGCCACTGTATGATCGAGCATGTACAGCAGCCCCAGAACTGCACTCAGCATATTGCACGGACAGGCTCCTTTTTGGAGCACCTATCTCTGTCTGTGCATGGGTGATACATTCACTCGAAGTGTTTGCATTCTGCAATGCGATCCTGGGTGCTAATATCGCCCTCAATCTGGCTGTATAAATACAAGCACTAGCATAAGATAAGTCTATTGGAATATGTCGTTTTACAACCATACAGCAAGTACTGTTAAAAAGAAGAAAGAAAGAAAAAAATGCAGGCACCAATTATTGCTGTGCTTCTCAAACTCCGTCCTCATGGCACCCTAACAGGCTAGGTTTTAAGAATATCCATGCTTGTGCACAGATAGATAAATACAGGGGCGTAGACAGAACTTTGTGGGCCCTATAGCAACATTTGAAGGGGTCCCCATCCCAATGCTTCTAGAGAGACACTTCTCTGCAGCAGTTGTTACTTTTATGCCCTATAATAGTGCCCTAGTTATAATAGTGCCCTAGGTCATTTCCTGAACCATAGTAGAGCCTTATTTAATGTTACGCCCCATAGTAGTGCCCTAGTTTCTTTTATGAATCGCAGTAGTGCTTAAGTTTACCCTATGTCACATTTCAGAGATGCCAGTACACACCATGCCGCACAGTACCCCCAATTCACATTATGATATAGTGCTCCCCATTCATATTGTGCCTCATTACAGTGCCCCGGTTCATATTATATAACATTAAAATGCCCTTCAGTTCATTATTTTATACCACACTACAATGAGCAGGTCCAGGGGCATACCTAGATAGATTGCAGGGCCCAAGAAAAAAGTTTGAAAGGACCCCTACGTACCACTCAATAGCGAAAAATTTATATAACACTTGTAACTGGGTCAGGGAAGGTGGGCCCCTCTCAGCTCTGGGCCCCATAGCAGCTGTCCTGCCTGCACCTATGGGCCCTCATTCCGAGTTGTTCGCTCGCAAGGCGATTTTAGCAGAGTTACACACGCTAAGCCGCCGCCTACTGGGAGTGAATCTTAGCTTCTTAAAATTGCGAACGATGTATTCGCAATATTGCGATTACAAACTACTTAGCAGTTTCAGAGTAGCTCCACACTTACTCGGCATCTGCGATCAGTTCAGTGCTTGTCGTTCCTGGTTTGACGTCACAAACACACCCAGCGTTCGCCCAGACACTCCCCCGTTTCCCCGGCCACTCCTGCGTTTTTTCCGGAAACGGTAGCGTTTTTTCCCGCACGCCCATAAAACGGCCTGTTTCCGCCCAGTAACACCCATTTCCTGTCAATCACACTACGATCGCCGGAGCGATGAAAAAGCAGTGAGTAAAAATACTATCTCCATTGTAAAATTACTTGGCGCAGTCGCAGTGCGAATATTGCGCATGCGTACTAAGCGGAATTTCACTGCGATGCGATGAAAAATACAGAGCGAACGACTCGGAATGAGGGCCATGGTTGCTACGCCCTTGGATAAATACATTTGAATGAGGTACTAATTAAGCCACCTATCCTCAAGCATGGATAGCCTGAGAAACTGGACTGTGAGTGCTGAAACACACTACCCGGCTTTTGCCGGCCGGGAAAAAGCCGGACGGCTTTTTCCCGTGCCGGCATTGTAGTTAACAGTGTGAGGGCTAGGGTCCCTTCACACTGCACGGCCCCGGCCCGGCTGCCGGGTTGCAGCCGGGTCTCACCACTGGAAGGTCCGGCGGCCGGGCGGCCGCCGGGCCGTCTTTGGAGCCAGTAAACCATGTGTGTGAAGGGGAGCTTTCACACACAACGGTTTTTTCTGAAGCCGTGTCTGATGCTGCGCATGCGCACAGCATTACACACGGCTCAAAGCCGTCCTGTATGAGCGACTCTGCCGGTTTCTCCCGGATGGCAAAAAGCCGGACAAAGTTTGTCCGGCTTTTTGCCATCCAAGAAAAACCGGAGTGTGTGTTACAGCCCTTAGGGCTGTAACACACGCGCCGGTTTCTCCCGTAGGGCAAAAAGCCGGACAAACTTTGTCAGGCTTTTTGCCATGCGGGAGAAACCGGCAGAGTCTCTCACACACCACAGCTTTGAGCCGTGTGTGATGCTGAGCGCATGCGCGGCATTAGACACGGCTTGGAAAAAAAACGTGGTGTGTGAAAGCTCCCCTTCACACACACGGTTCACTGACTGCAAAGACGGCACGGTGGATAGTTTCCGGCTGCAACCCGGCAGCCGGGCCGGAGTCGTGCAGTGTGTAAGGACACTATTCCTCACACTGTTCATTACAATGCCGGCACGGGAAAAAGACATCCGTCTTTTTCCCGGCCGGTAAAAGCCGGCTCGTCTGTTTCAGCCCTTAGGGCTGTAACACACACTCCGGTTTTTCCCGGATGGCAAAAAGCCGGACAAACTTTGTCCGGCTTTTTGCCATCCGGGAGAAACCGGCAGTGTCTGTCACACTGGACGGCTTTGAGCCGTGTGTGATGCTGTGCGCATGCGCAGCATCAGACACGGCTGCAGAAGAAACCGTTGTGTGTGAAAGCTCCCCTTCACACACACGGTTCACTGGCTCCAAAGACGGCCCGGCGGCCGCCCGGCCGCCGGACCCTCCAGTGGTGAGACCCGGCTGCAACCCGGCAGCCGGGCCGGGGCCGTGCAGTGTGAAGGGACCCTACCCCTCACACTGTTAACTACAATGCCGGCACGGGAAAAAGCCGTCCGGCTTTTTCCCGGCCGGCAACAACCGTGTAGTGTGTTTTAGCCCTTAGGGTGCCTTGAAAACCAGGCTGGGTAATCATTGATTTGATTGAATTAATGTTATTTCAAATAAAGGCACTCTCCCAAATCCTTTGTTTGCTACTTCACTATTCTCCTAAATCTACATGGAAATGCACAGAAATGCTAGCAGGCAATGGACAAAAATAATATAATTGGATTCATTTTAATATGTGGTTCCATAGTTTGTTGTTGCATTAAAAAAGTATATTATTAATATGATCATGTTTATGGTTGTCTCCATATAGAAAAGGAGAGGAGGGAAGCAAGGGAAAGTAAAAGAAAATACCCAATCTGATTATTTATATATATATAAAGATAAGGATTGGACCGGCACTCCCGCAAATGGTGCAGCTGCCCTGGTGCCCTCTGAAGAAAATCCAATTACAAACGCATAGAAAAAATCAGCGGCACTCAGAGACTGTTTAAATGGTCAAAAAATATTCTATTAAAGATTACTGCAAAAAATTCCAACGTAACGAGTTACTCACCTTGAAAAAGGGACGATCCAGTCCCGAAACGTTGGAATTTTTTGCAGTAATCTTTAATAGAATATTTTTTGACCATTTAAACAGTCTCTGAGTGCCGCTGATTTTTTCTATGCGTTTATATATATATATATATATATATATACTAGGTGCTTCATCACGCCCTACGGGCGCTCTTCACACTGTCGCAAGGGGCTACACCCCTTAACCCTTGCACGCTTTTCTGGGGTTCAATATTTGTATTATATGGAGTATTATTTGCATTCCTTTGTTAGTGGTTAAATATTGCACAATGAAAGGGCGTGCGATGGTGAAGGAGGCGCAGCCCCTTGCGACGGCGTGAACAGCGCCTGCAGAGCATGATGTACAGAATGTAGCGGGTGCAGGGGGGACTGCGGATGGGGGAGGGTGTATGTAGATGCTGCCGGTGAAGGGGGGGCGGATGCGCGGGGGGGGGGGCCCGGATGGGGAAGGGTCGGGAGGTGCTGCGGGTGGGGGAGGGGCAGAGGAGTGGGGGCTGCAGATGGGGGAGGGGTCCAGAGGCACTGCAGGTGGGGGAGGGGCAGGGGTGCCATGGGTGGGGGAGGGGCAGGTGCGGGGATGTTGCGGATGGGTGAAGGGTTCCGGAGGTGCTGTGGGATGGGAACGGGCAGGGGTGCCGGAGGTGGTGTAGGGGGTCCAGAGGCGCCGTGGGTGGGGGAGGGGCAGGTGCGGGTGGTGCAGCAGATGGGGAAGGGGGTCCGGAGGAGCTGCAGGTGGTTGAGGGGCGGGTGCAGGGGTGCCGTGAGAGGGGGAGGGGAGGGTGTGGGGGGAGACCACGGATGGGGGAGGGTGTCTGCAGATGCTGCGGGTGGAGGGGGGGCAGGTGTGGGGGGAGACATATATGGGGGGTGGATGATGGAGGGGGTCTGGAGGTGCTGTGGGTGGTGGAGGGGCGGGGGAGTGGGATCTGCGGGTGGTGTAGGGGGTCTGGGGGCACAGCGTGTGGGGGAGGGTGGGGTGCCGCATGTTGTGGAGGGGAAGGTGCGGAGGTGTAGTGCATTGGGGAGGGGTCTGGAGGCGCTGCGGGTACTGTACCTGCCAAAAAGGTAGTTGGAGGGTATGCAGTAACAGGGGTGACAGGGTCAGAACAGGGGTGACGGGGCCAGGACAGGGGTGACAGGGCCAGGACAGGGGTGGCAGGGCCTGGACAGAGGTGACGGGGCCAGGACAGGAGTGACGGGGCCAGGACAGGGGCGACGGGGCCAGGACAGAAATGACAGGGACAGGATAGGGGTGACAGGGCCAGGGTAGGGGCAGCAGGACCTGGACAGCGGTGACAGGGCCAGGATAGGGTTGACAGAGCAAGCACAGGGGTGACAGGGCCAGGATAGGGATGGTAGGGCCAGGATAGGGGTGACAGGGCCAGGATAAGGGTAACAGGTCCAGGATAAGGGTAACAGGGCCAGGATAAGGGTGAAAGGGCCAGGATAAGGAAGACAGGGCAAGGCCAGGGGGGACAGGTCAAGGCCAGGGGTGACAGGGACATGACAGAACACAGGGCACTGGAGAGATTGGTATTAGGGACAGAACAGTGGTGACAGACAGATGTGTCTTACCGGAGTCACTGCTGCTGGCTGCTGCTGTCCACTCCAACCTGTTGGGATCTGCTGCTGCTGGAGACTTGGCATGGCTGACTCTCTCAGGCTGGAGTCCTGCTTCCTCTGCCCGCCCGCATCCCCCCCCCCCCCCACTCCTCAGTCACACAGCGCGGACCTCGCGGCTGCCGGGCACTGTGGTAAGGGGAGACTGGGAGTGACTGGTTAGCCCCCAGGAGACGCTGTGGCTGGAGGGAGGAGGGGGTCATAGCATGTACGTGGCGTGGACCTCGCAGCTGATGGGCACTGTGGTAAGGGGAGACTGGGAGTGACTGGTTCGCCCCCAGGAGACGCTGCGGCTGGAGGGAGGAGGGGTTAATAGCATGCACGCGGCGTGGACCTCGCAGTTGATGGGCACTGTGGTAAGGGGAAACTGGGAGTAACTGGTTAGCCCCCAGGAAACGCTGCGGCTGGAGGGAGGAGGGGGTCATAGCATGCAGCGTGGACCTCGCGACTGGCGGGCACTGTGGTAAGGGGAGACTGGGAGTGACTGGTTAGCCCCCAGGAGACGCTGCGGCTGGAGGGAGGAGGGGGTCAGAGCCTGCAAGCAGCGCGGACTTCTGCAGCGCTGCCCGCCAGCTAAAGTGTGTGAAGGAGCTGGGCGCACCTCACTGCGGGCGGCAGCGCTGCAGCTAGCGGTGGGGTTGCCGGGGCTGGAGATAGAGGCAGTACGGAACCTGCACAGCGGCAGGTGCCCCACAAAACTGCAGCTAAGAAGCGTGGAGTGTGCCAGAAAGTGACGCTCCTCCGCGTCAGAGAGCCCCTGCTGAGTATGCTGATGTGGGGGGTCAAGCACACAGTGAGCCGGTGCCCGTCTGTCTGTATGGCATACCCCCTCACACACCCCCATACCTCCCCACTGTTCCAATTTTCGCGGGACAGTCCTGTTTTTTGGGGTCTGTCCCACTGTACCACCCGCGGGACGCAGTGTCCCGCAGTGAAGGGGGGGGGGCAGTTGGGAGGCTCCTGTACTCGCTGTTCTGCTTTGCAGAGCAGTGGTGAATCGACGCTGTGTGCATGGTGGAGACAGGAGGAGAGGGGGCATGCCAGCAGCTCACAGAGCACTGAGCATGCCCCCTCACTGGTGAAAATGGGGGCGTGGCTCTCGATAGCGGTTCCTCTGTGAAGCCCCACCCCCTTTTCATCAGCCACACCCCCTTTTGCCACGCATGTGTCCCTCCTTCTGCCTGAAGAAAGTTGGGAGGTATGCACCCCTGCCTGTGCCATGCCCATACCATCTGCTTCTGCTCCTAGTCTCCTATAGATTTTCCCAGATCTGTGACTCATTTGACTAACTCCGCCCAGTGTTGTGACTCCACCCACAAAGTCACAGATCTGGGCTACTATATAGGATATATATATATATATATATATATATATATAGTCCAAGAAGAAGATACGGCACTCTAGGACTTAATAAAACATGCCTGTGGCAACTTAAAGCAAAGCTGACAGCGCAGCATAGTTTGGTCAACGTTTCATTTCATTTCTTAAATTTCGTCAGGACAATATCAAAAGTACAAACAAACATGCTTACCTTATATACCAACACCACATACAGACTTGTCCACGCAGCACGAGCGGGTCCCGGACGGGGACTGATGACGTCACGGTCAAGCGACATGCGCCCTCCGGCGCCGTAGTCATAGCAACCCGCCGGGTTTAGCCGCACCAGTGCTGAGGGTCAAAAGACAGTAATCAAACACATATATAACACAATATGAATATATACCAAAAAACCAAAGAAAAAACATCTGCAATATGGTGAGACCTGAGCACATAAAGAGTGTAATATATTAATATATTCAATATAAATAGATGTCCTCCAGGTTATTATAAGATTGTGTGTGTCCAGAGGCCAACACGCCCACAGCTGCACACAAGCAGACAATAATGAATGATACATAAAATACCTGTAGGTAAACAAACCAAGTAAAAAATTAAAGAAACAATTACAGAAAGCATCCTAAATTATTAGATTCGTTAAGCCCATTCGGGGCCAAAGTCCGCAATTCAAAGATCCAGCGAGCCTCCTTACTGCAAACTGCGACATAAAGTCATCGATCATGTCCCCTGTGACATCCGGGGGGGTGACCGAGGAGCACTTCTACTTCGTAAGGAGGCTCGCTGGATCTTTGAATTGCGGACTTTGGCCCCGAATGGGCTTAATGAATCTAATAATTTAGGATGCTTTCTGTAATTTTTTCTTTAATTTTTTACTTGGTTTGTTTTATATGCATTTCTTGCTTTATATGCATTTTTTGCCATTTCATTGCACGTGATCTGCATCATCTGTTATGACTAGTGAGTTGATTTTTTCTTTTTTTCCCTCCTTAATCTTAAGGGTAGTTGTTCCAGTGATTTTTTGTTTCGCTGATATTATGTATACCTACAGGTATTTTATGTATCATTCATTATTGTCTGCTTGTGTGCAGCTGGGGGCGTGTTGGCCTCTGGACACACACAATCTTATAATAACCCGGAGGACATCTATTTATATTGAATATATTAATATATTACACTCTTTATGTGCTCAGGTCTCACCATATTGCAGATGTTTTTTCTTTGGTGTTTTGGTATATATTCATATTGTGTTATATATGTGTTTGATTACTGTCTTTTGACCCTCAGCACTGGTGCGGCTAAACCCGGCGGGTTGCTATGACTACGGCGCTGGAGGGCGCACGTCGCTTGACCGTGACGTCATCAGTCCCCGTCCGGGACCCGCTCGTGCTGCGTGGACAAGTCTGTATGTGGTGTTGGTATACAGTGGCGTAACTAGAAATTTTTCTCCCCCAAGCCAAAAAATTCTTCGGCGCCCCCCCCCCCCCCCCTTCATGCTCCATAACTGGGAGCAAGAAAGGGATAAATATGCGCGCGCCGAAGGCGCGCGCGCCAAAAAGGGACGTGGTGTTGTTGGAGTGGGCGTGGTTTCGCATAAAGGGGCGTGGCATTGCAGGAAAAGACTACCTTATACCCCAGTTTTGCAACCTGCACGCCCATACGTTGGCCACCACAGGAAAGAAAAATAATCCTGATTCATGCCCCTTACATTATTTGTCATTTTTCCTCCTTATAGTAATGCCCAGTATACATTATGCCACATACTGCAATGGCCCTTAGACATTATGCCGCACACAATAATGCACGACACAATATGCACACACTGTAATGCCCCCGACACATTATGCCACACACCGTAATGTCTGTGACACATTATGCCACACACCGTAATGCCTGTGACACATTATGACAGGAATCGCAATGCCCGTTATACATTATGCTACACACTGCAATGCCCCTGATACATTATAGCACATACAATGTCTGTGACACATTATGACACACACCGCAATGTCCGTGATACATTATGCCACACACTGCAATGCCCGATACATTATAGCACATACAATGCCTGTGACACATTATGCCACACACTGCAATGACCTTGAGACATTATACCACAATGCCCGTGATATAGTATACCATACGCCGTAATGCCTGTGACAGATACCGCAATGCCCTGCCCGTTATACCCTATGCCACACATCGCAATGCCCGTTATGTATTATGCCACACTGCAATGACCCTGAGACATTATACCACATACCACAATGCCCGTGATATAGTATACCACACACCGTAATGCCTGACACATTATGACACACACCGCAATGTCCGTGATACATTATGCCACACACTGCAATGACCCTGAGACATTATACCACATATCACAATGCCCGCGATATAGTATACCATACACCGTAATGCCTGTGACACATTATGACACACACCGCAATGTCCGTGATACATTATGCCACACACCGTAATGCCCATTACACATTAAGTCCTACAGTAAGGCTTCTAATTACTTTTCAATTACCTGCTCGTTGTCAGGGGTTTCATGCACTGGGTGTCATGCTCGTTGCCAGGGGTTTTATGCTCTTGGTTCCATGCACGGTGCCAGGGGTTTTCATGCTCAGGGTGTCATGCTCGTTGCCAGGGGTTTCATGCACTGGGTGTCATGCTCGTTGCCAGGTGTTTCATGCACTGGGTGTCATGCTCGTTGCCAGGTGTTTCATGCACTGGGTGTCATGCTCGTTGCTAGGAGGTAGTCCTTGTTGCTAGGGCTGTGCTCCCAGTGCCACATATGTCCCCAGTGCCAGATATTCCCCCACGGTGCCAGGTACTTACATGCCCCAGTGCCAAATATAGTCGTCGTCCCCATGTGCCAGGTACACATATACCCCCCCAGTGCCACATATGCCCCCAGTGCCAGATATTCCCCCCCAGTGCCACATATGCCCCCAGTGCCAGATATGCCCCCAGTGCCATATATTCCCCCCCAGTGCCAAATATGCCCCCAGTGCCAGATATTCCCCCCGTGCCATATATGCCCCCAGTGCCAGATATTCCCCCCCAGTGCCAGATATTCCCCCCGTGCCATATATGCCCCCAGTGCCAGATATCCCCCCCAGTGCCATATATGCCCCCAGTGCCAGATATTCCCCCCCAGTGCCATATATGCCCCCAGTGCCAGATATTCCCCCCCAGTGCCAGATATCCCCCCCAGTGCCAGATATTCCCCCCAGGGCCATATATGCCCCAGTGCCAGATATCCCCCCCGCAGTGCCAGATATTCCCCCCAGTGCCATATATGCCCCAGTGCCAGATATCCCCCCCCCAGTGCCATATATGCCCCCAGTGCCAGATATTCCCCCCAGTGCCATATATGCCCCCCGTGCCATATATGCCCCCAGTGCCAGATATCCCCCCCCCAGTGCCATATATGCCCCCAGTGCCAGATATTCCCCCCCAGTGCCATATATGCCCCAGTGCCAGATATCCCCCCCCCCAGTGCCAGATATGCCCCCAGTGCCAGATATTCCCCCCAGTGCCAGAAATGCCCCAGTGCTAGATATTCCTCCCTCCCCCCCCGTGCCATATATGCCCCCAGTGCCAGATATTTACCCCCCCCCCCCCCCCCGCCGTCGCTTTTTGGAGGGACACGGAGGGCACAGCTCGTCTCTCCTGTGTCCCTCCTGCTGCATCATCTCCGGCGGCCGCGGGTCTAATAGGGGGAAGTGCCGGTTCGTGAGCCAATTAGAGCTCACGGACGGCACTTCCCCCTATTAGACCCGCGGCCGCCGGAGATGATGCAGCAGGAGGGACACAGGGAGGCGCGCTGTGTACCCTCCGTGTCCCTCCAACAAGCGGCGGAGGGAAGGAGACTGCAGACTGACATGCGGACGCTCGTCCGCATGTCAGTCTGCTGTAAATCAGTGGCGCCCCCGCAGCCCCTCGCCCCCAAGCCACCGCGAGAACTGCGGGGGCAGTAGTTACGCCACTGTTGGTATATAAGGTAAGCATGTTTGTTTGTACTTTTGATATTGTCCTGACGAAATTTAAGAAATTAAATGAAACGTTGACCAAACTATGCTGCGCTGTCAGCTTTGCTTTAAGTTGCCACAGGCATGTTTTATTAAGTCCTAGAGTGCCGTATCTTCTTCTTGGACTGTCTAATATCATTTACTGGCACCTGGGCATTGTACACCGGATGGAATATAGGAGTGCCGGTCCTTGTTTTGGTTTTTATATATATATATATATATATATATATATATTTATTAATAGTATTGCCTTTATGAAATTAAAAAAGTAGCTTTAAAAAATAAAAAAAAAGGGTCACAAGATAAAATTGGTGCACATGGAATACACCTGATCTATAGAGCTATAGATCTATAGAGCTATGTATATTTTATAGCACTGTTTTAATGTTTGTAGGTCTGTATGTGCATGTTGGAAATGGTTTTTTTTTTTGTGTATGTAAAAAAAAAAATGATAAAGATTATAAGTGAAAAAAAAACAAACCTGTATATTAGGCTCAGCTTAAACACAAGAGGGTAAGGGCAGGTCTGCTACCTCTCATGAATTACTTATGCCTGTAATACCTAGGGGTCACGGCTGAGAAATCTCATTTAAAGCAAGTTTCTTTGTGTATTTATACTGAATAATTTACTTATGTAAGAAAATACTTTTCAAAATGCTTTCTTTTTACTATAGACTTTTATTAAAAAAAAATATTTTGTTACATTTATTTAAATTCGATAACTGTTATATAGAAAACTTTGCTGTATATATTTTCATTAATAGATGAATACACTCTAAGATCCTAGAGATGTTCAGGAACCATGTCAGCTCAGCTATAAATAGTATAAAGTACTTTTTATCCTCTAATGACCTATGTAATTCTTCAGTATATGCATCATATGTATGCATATTTTGATAGAAAATGGCCACCTCCTTAGGACTGGATAACACTCTAGTTACCCTTTATGGAGAGGACCTTTCCCATAAGCCCCTGGGTCCATGTCACTAACTATTTGGAATAGTAACCTGTGGCGAGCAAAGTGAGACACCAAGGCCAAATCGTGGCGAGTGAAGTGAACTTAACCCGTGAGGATACAATGGTGCATAGATAAAACAAAATAACCTAAAACAAACGAAGAATGGATAAAATATTAACGTGCTGTAAGGGCGAAAGTTCTCCTTTTCTCTCACGTGTTGTCACTGTTCCTGGTCCTGTTAGACACAACCATAAACACGGCTGTTTCTAGCCAATTTGGCTCCCAGTGCGAGATTTAAAAATGCGCCCCCCCCATGACATAAAAAAATGTGCCCCCCCCCCACACACCTAGATAAAAAAAAAATTGCGCGTGCACCCGGCAAGGGGGCGTGGCCTCATCTAAATGGGTGTGGCCGCGTCTGAAAAGTACAGTTTTTGACCCTGCTCCAACAGATCACGACCACCACAGGGAAAAAAAATTCTACCATATTAAGCCCCACACAGTAATGCCCCCTGCACCATATTATGCCACACACCGCAAAGCCCTTGATACATTAAATTCCCACACTACGGCAGGCAAGAGTCCCCATTTCACACATTACGCCAGGTGTCCCCATTTTACACATTGAGAGAGAGAGAGAGAGAGAATACTTACAGAGGCGATTACTGCTCTTCGGCCCGCCTCACCAGTCGCTCCTCGCGCCGCCCTTTCCCTCTTCCTAACTTGGATCCCCCTCTGTACTTCGCTCGGGGGGGGGGGGGGAGTTTTGTGGAGTGACGGGGTTGCGTCGTGACGTAACGACGCAACCGTGTCATTCCGTGAAACTCCGACCCCCGAGCGGGTTACTAGGGGAGAAATAGGGGGGGGGGGAAGCAGGGAGCCACAGTTAGTGCCGCGGCTGGCGCCCAGTGCGGTTGCACTGCTCGCCTGCCCCAAGAAACGGCCCTGCATAAACTAAACACTACATAAAAGAGAATGCAATAAAAGTATTATTCATTAATGCCTTGTTCATTTGACAAGCCTGATTGAGAGGTGGAAGCAGTTAGCACAGTTGCGGCATCTTTGCTAAAATATGCAAGGCATCTTAAATTAAAAGACCCCCACTAACGGCTTCTGTGATCAGTTGAATGTGATTTGGGACAGAGCTTCACAGCAGCCCGTTCCTGTCACTGTGGGGGCTGGGCTTCACAGCACTGTGAATAGATACTGTGCATCTTTTCCATACCCTCCAACTGTATCTTTTTCGCTGGTACAGTTCTGTTTTTTAATGGTCTGTACCGGCCAAAAGGGGCCTTGTACCAGTTTTCAGCACCTCCCTTGTCCTAGACATTCTTATGGCAGCGTGGCCACGCCCCTTTTTAGAATTTGTACTGGTATATTGTTTAATGATGTTGGAGGATGTGCTATTCTCCCACTGCTTACTTGCTGCTATGCAGTGTATGTTCCCCCTACCACCACCGCCGGACACTGCTAGCTGCTGGTGGGACAGATGGGACAATCCTAGAAAAATGGGACAGTCCCACTGAATGTGAGACAGTAGGGAGGTATGGCCTCTGCCCCCAAACGGCACATCCTGTTAATCAAAATGCACAGTGTGACATCGGAGGTGTCTATTAACATTGATTACATCTCTGAACAGTGGCGTCACAAGGGGGGTGAGGGGAGTGCGGTCCGTTCCCGGGTGTCACCCACTGAGTGACAGGAGCCGGGTGCTGCACATTACGTGCAGCAACCCGGCTCCTGTCACCGTGTAGGAGCTGGCACTGCAGACATGCTAGTCTCCGGATACAGCCCGCAATTTCCAGACCCCCAGAGTGACGAACACGCAGGTCGGGGCACTTAGCCATGCCCCCTCCACAAACCCACACCCCCTCTGCAAAGTCACACCTCCCTTTGCTCACGCAGACACACTGGGTGCATGAGAGGTGAGTGCCGCCTTTGTCTCTGAGTCAGACTTTTATTACATTATATCCAAAAGAATATAGTTAGCAAATTCCCGGGTCTCAGCTCCATGACCCCATACCCTCCAAATGTACCTTTTTGGCAGGTACAGTACCTGTTATCCTCTGACGAAACCGCCAGGACATAGGTGAAACGCATATGGAGAATTTAACCCACTCATTAGACACTTTGGGCGGGATTCAAATCTTGCAGCTGCCCTCCCGCCCCCATCACGCCCGCTGGCAGTATTCAAATGTTACTGCCGATGGGCGCGATATCAGCATTTCAGCACGCCACCCCCTGGGGTGTTGAGCTAAAATGCATGAAAAGTGACCTCACTTTAGACGGGAGATCAGGGGCAAGAAAAGATTTGAATCCCACCCTTCGTCTTACCGGAACATTCCTTAGTCCAGCCAGCATCCAGTCAGCGCAAGTCACGCTGCTGCTACTCGAGCACAGATTGCACTACTACACGGCGGTGAGCACCCGGTAAGAGAGACCCGCATATGCCTATACCAACACGGCTATTTGGACATTGACAGCGCCGCTCCGCAGTGGCGCACCCAGGGGGGGTTTCCGAGCACCCAGAAACCCCCCTCCACCAAAAAAAAAAATAATACATTTTTTTTTTTCTAGATGCATGAGTATTGCTAATGGCTGTCTAGCGTTCTCAGCAGTCTGCTGTCTTCCTGGTGGCACTTGTAAGTTCAATAAAAGTTTACTTTATTTTAATTATAGTACATATATATCCATGTGCATATATATATACACATGTATATACATACATACATACATACATACATATAAACACACACACATGATATATATATACATGTGTATATATATGTGTACTGTATGTGTGTGTGTATATATTATATATATATATATATATATGTATGCATGTTTAATATGCTATGTATATGTATGTGTGTGTGTGTGTGTGTGTGTGTGTGTGTGTGTGTGTGTGTGTGTGTATATATATATGTGTAGATAGAGATTTTATATATATATATATATGTATATATATAGATACACACACACACACACTAGTTTTACTGACCCAACATATACTGGGTCACCTCAGTCCCCACCCCCGTGATTGGCTCCGCCCAGTTCTGGAAACCCCCCCGTGCAAATCCTGCGTTTGCCACTGCTCCAGGCACAGGTGGAGCATAGCGCTGTAAATGATTCAACACCGCTCCGGCGCCCTCCCTCTGCCCCCTCCTATGCAGCATCATTATACTGAAATAACGGAGGAATTCTATTTGCTGGTTTGCCTTGCCATCGTAACCTCACGTTGCTGCATTTACAACCTTTCTTGCACTAAAGGAATGAAGGAGGTGAGCAATTTGTGGGTCCACTCTCTGTCTGGATAAGACTGTAATTAACAGAACTGTTTCTACGTGCCATGTTTACCCTATCCTATACAAGGACTCTATAATGGAATATTTATTTCATTTAAGGGTACATTTAAATGCTATATCCGGAGACGATTGTGTCAGATATATAACTCAACACAGCTTTTTATTATTTGTTGCAAGGTTTATATGTCAACCATCTGCTACAATATGATACATTGTTTTTAATCTGAAAGATGTAATTAATAAATCTTTATTTTATTTACTACATAAAGTGCTCTCTTGACATTTTTTTATATCTTTTCTACAATACATTTATCGTCTGGCACTCCAGTACTGCCATTTGGGAGCAGCTTACTAATAATTATTAAGAATAATTTTATCTCCTATATAGTCTCCTATATAATAGCCCAGATCTGTGACTATGGGGCAGATGTATTAACCTGGAGAAGGCATAAGGAAGTGATAAACCAGTGATATGTGCAAGGTGATAAACACACCAGCCAATCAGATCCTAACTGTTAATTTACATATTGGAGCTGATTGGCTGGTGCCTTTATCACCTTGCACATGTCACTGGTTTATCACTTCCTTATTCCTTCTCCAGGTTAATACATTTGCCCCTCTGTGACTGTGTGGATAACGCTGGGAGTGGCTAGGAGCTCTCATTGGGTTAACAGCAGATATATCGCACCCAATCCACAGCTGATTGGGCGAGAAACGCCCTCCCACACAGGGTACATCCAATGGGAGGCTCCGCCCTTTGGCTGCTGTGTGTTCCCAGAGCAGGATTAACAATGGGGCTGATGGAGCTGCAGCTCCAGCCCCACACCCCAAAACAGGCCCACTGCATCTGCAGGAACATACCCTCCAACAATTTACGCATAAAAATCGGAACAAATTTGAAAAGGGAGCATGGCCACGGGTACAGTGGCGTGGTCATGCCCCTTTTCCTATACTTTCAATGGAAGTTTGGAGAGCCAAAAATCAGTACAGACCATAAAAAAAAGGTACTGTACCTGCCAAAAAGGTACACTTGGAGGGTATGCCACTGCATCTGCAGCAAGTCTCTGTGATGTAGATATGGGGGAAAAAATAGGATTTTAATACCTACCGGTAAATCTTTTTCTCCTAGTCCGTAGAGGATGTTGGGGTCCACTTCAGTACCATGGGGTATAGACGGTTCCGCAGGAGCCATGGGCACTTTAAGACTTTTCAAGGGTGTGAACTGGCTCCTCCCTCTATGCCCCTCCTCCAGACCTCAGTTATAGGAACTGTGCTCAGGGAGACGGACATTTTGAGGAAAGGATTTACTTTTATACTAATGGTGAGATTCATACCAGCTCACACCTCAACCATGCCGCACAACATGGCATTCAACATGACACAGGCCAACAAGCATGAACCATTTACAGCAACATGCTGAAAACAAATGAAACACAACTTGTGTAACTGTAAAGAACAAACTGCAGGTAAAGTACGCACTGGGTCGGGTGCCCAGCATCCACTATGGACTAGGAGAAAAGGATTTACCGGTAGGTATTAAAATCCTATTTTCTCATACGTCCTAGGGGATGTTGGGGTCCACTTCAGTACCATGGAGTTATACCAAAGCTCTAGTACGGGCGGGAGAGTGCGGATGACCCTGCAGTACCGATTGACCGAACTTGAGGTCCTCATCGGCCAAGGTGTCAAACTTATAAAATTTAGCAAATGTGTTTGACCCTGACCAAGTAACTGCTCGGCAAAGTTGTAAAGCTGAGACGCCCCGGGCAGCCGCCCAGGATGAGCCCACTTTCCTAGTAGAATGGGCCTTCACCGACTTCGGTAGCGGCAAGCCTGCCGTAGAATGAGCGTGCTGAATTGTCCATCTGATCCAGCGCGCAATAGTCTGCTTAGAACTGAAGCAGGACACCCAATCTTGTTGGGAGCATACAGGACAAACAGAGCCTCTGTTTTCCGTAATCGAGCTGTTCTTGCGACATAAATCTTCAAAGCTCTAACCAGATCTAGAGACTGTGACTCAGTGAAAGTGTCAGTAGCTACTGGCACCACAATAGGTTGGTTTATGTGGAAGGATGAAACCACCTTTGGAAGAAAATGTTGACGAGTTCTTAACTCTGCCCTATCTTCATGGAAGATCAGGTAAGGGATCTTGTGAGACAAGGCCCCCAACTCAGACACCCGCCTTGCGGATGTCAAGGCCAAAAGCATCACCACTTTCCAAGTGAGAAACTTCAATTCTATCTCCTGCAGAGGTTCAAACCAATCTGATTGAAGGAACTGCAACACCACATTAAGGTCCCATGGTGCCACTGGAGGCACAAATGGAGGCTGGATGTGCAGAACCCCTTTCACGAACATCTGAACTTCTGGAAAGGAGGCCAATTGTTTTTGAAAGAAAACTGATAAGGCCGAAATCTGGATCTTGATTGATCCCAATCTAAGGACCGCATCCACACCAGCCTGCAGAAAATGGAGAAAACGTCCCAACTCAAACTCTTCCGTAGGAGCCTTCTTGGATTCACACCAAGACACATATTTTCTCCAAATACGGTGGTAATGTTTAGATGTTACTCCTTTCCTGGCCTGAATAAGAGTGGGGATGACTTCCTTAGGAATACCCTTTCAGGCTAGGATCCGACGCTCAACAGCCATGCCGTCAAACGTAGCCACGGTAAGTCTTGATACACACATGGCCCCTGCTGTAGTAGGTCCTCTCGAGGAGGAAGAGGCCGAGGATCTTCTATGAGCAACTCCTGAAGATCTGGATACCAAGCCCTCCTTGGCCAGTCTGGGGCAATGAAGATTGCTCAAACTCTTGTTTTTATTATTTTGAGAACTTTTGGAATCAGTGGAAGTGGAGGGAAAACATATACCGACCGAAAAACACCCACTGGGTCACCAGTGCATCCACTGCTATTGCTTGAGGGTCTCTCGACCTGGAACAATATCTCTGAAGCTTCTTGTTTAGACGAGATGCCATCATGTCTACTTGAGGAACTCCCCAAAGACTTGTCACCTCTGCGAAGACTTCTTGGTGGAGGCCCCACTCTCCTGGATGGAGATCGTGTCTGCTGAGGAAATCTGCTTCCCAGTTGTCCACTCCCGGAATGAAAATTGCTGACAGAGCTCTAACATGTCTTTCTGCCCAGAGGAGAATCCTTGTCACCTATGCCATTGCCGCTCTGCTTTTCATTCCGTCTTGCCTGTTTATGTACGCGACTGCTGTTGAAGAAGATGTACCGCATGTAGAAGGCCATTGTAAATGGCTCTCAATTCCAGAACATTTATGTGAAGGCAGGCTTCCTGACTTGACCATTTTCCTTGGAAGCTTTCCCCCCTGTGTGACAGCTCCCCAGCCTCAGAGACTTGCATCCGTGGTTATTAGGACCCAGTCGTGAATCCCAAACCTGCAGCCCTCTAGTAGGTGAGAACTGTGTAGCCACCACAGGAGTGAAATCCTGGCTTTGGGGGACAGGATTATTTTCCGGTGCATGTGTTGGTGGGATCCGGACCACTTGTCCAACAGGTCCCACTGGAATACTCTGGCATGAAATCGGCCAAACTGTATGGCCTCGTAGGCCGCTACCATTTTCTCCAACAACCGAATGCATTGATGGATCGACACCCTTGTTGGTTTCAATATTTGTTTGACCATTTTCTGGATTTCCAGAGCCTTTTCCACTGGAAGAAATACTCTCCGTACTTCTGTGTCCAGAATCATCCCTAAAAAGGACAATCTTGTCGTCGGTTCCAACTGCGACTTTGGAAAATTCATGATCCAACCGTGTTGATGGAGTATTGACAGGGAGAGTGCAATGTTCTGCACCAACTGTTCCCTGGATCTCGCTTTTATCAGGAGATCGTCCAGATAAGGAATTATATTGACTCCTTTTTAACGAAGGAGGATCATCATCTCCGCCATCACCTTGGTGCATACCCTCGGTGCCGTGGAGAGTCCGAACGGCAACGTCTGGAACTGGTAATGGCAATCCTGTACTGCGAACCTCAGATAAGCTTGGTGAGGAGGATAAATGGGAACATGCAAGTAAGCATCTTTTATGTCTACTGACACCATAAAGTCCCCCTCTTCCAGACTGGAAATCACTACTCTCAGGGATTCCATCTTGAACTTGAACCTTTTCAGATTTTTCAGGTTTAAAATCGGTCTGACCGAGCCGTCCGGCTTCGGAACTACGAAGAGGCTTGAATAAAAAACCTTCTCCTTACTGTGTCAAGGGTACCAGGACAATGACCTGATCCTGACATAATTTTTTAATTGCCGTTGTTACTGCCTCTCTTCCCGGAAGAGAAGCTGACAAGGTCGATTTGAAAAATCGTCATGGGGGGACGTCTTGAAACTCTAGTTTGTACCCATGGGACACTATTTGTAAGACCCATTGGTCCAGGCCAGATTGAATCCAGATTTGGCTGAAAAGTTTCAGACGTGCTCCCACCCGAGCGGACTCCCGCAAGGAAGCCCCAGCGTTATGCTGCAGATTTGGCAGAAGCAGGGGTGGACTTCTGCTCCTGCGATCCGGGAGACGCTGCGGATTTCTTTCCTTTTCCCCTTCCCCTACCTGCAAAGAAGGGGGAACCTTTGGCCTTTTTGTATTTGTTGGGCCGAAAGGACTGCATGTGAGAGTGATGTGTCTTTTTCGCCGGTGTAGGAGCATAAGGCAAGAATGTCGACTTACCTGCGGTAGCCGCCGAGACTAACACATCCAGCCCATCACCAAACAAGGCCTCACCTTTATACGGGAGAGCCTCCATATTTCTTTTGGAATCTGCATCAGCATTCCACTGGCGAATCCACAACGCCCTCCGAGCTGATACTGCCCTGGTAGCGGTTCTTGATCCCAAGAGACCAATATATTTCATGGTTTCTAGTACGTACGCAGCAGCGTCTTTGATATGACCTAACGTTAGGAGTATCTCGTCTCCATCTATTGTGTCAATGTCTAAAGACAAGTTTTCTGACCACTTTTCAATAGCACTACTCACCCACTCACAGACAATGGTAGGCCTGAGTAGTGTCCCATTGGCCACATCAATAAATCACCTCACTCACTTGCGGTCTTTCGGCTCCTTAAGTGAAGCCATTCCAGGCGCAGGGAGAAACACCTTTTCTCTTTTATGACATGTCTAAAATGCGGGGTGACTCCCACCTTTTGGAAAAAGGTAAGCTGCCTGAATTCCTTTTGGGAATCTGAAATTTCTTTTCAGGTTAAATCAGACTCTCTCCAAGAGACTGTTCAACTCCTGAGGTGGAGGGAAAATTACATTACTTCTTTACTAAAGTAAACCCTCTCCTTGTGGTAAAAGAGGGGGCTTCGTAACTTCTAACACCTCCTTTATAGCTAAAACATGTTTTGAATGCTTTTTGCTAACTTAGGACCTATTCCCCTGGAATCACTAGTGTCGACACACTAATCAGAGTCTGTGTCGGTATCAGTTTGTACTACTTGTGCAAATTTGTATGTGACCCAGAGGGGTCCCTGTGGATGAAAGGCAGAACTATTAAAAATCACATCTTCAACAGATTATATTCAGTTTTCTGTAAGAGATTCAGTCCAACCTCTTACTGATATGATTCACACTATCATGTAACCTTTCACCCAGTCAGGCTCTTGGTGTCATATTACACCTCTGTGTCTCTAACATGTCTCCCACAGAGGAAGAGTTCCCTGCCACAGACATGTCACACACGTGCACAACCACACCACAGACACTCCGGGTCTTATAGGGGTCAGACCCACAGTAAAATCTGTCAGAGGGACACAGGATTTGCCAGTTCATAACCCAGCGCCAGTAACACAATGTCTGTGAACACAAAATGCCCACTGACATGCAGCGCTTTTATAATGCTAATCACACCAAATTCACTATGGCCCCCCTGTTTTGCACCCTGATACTTGTTCAGTAGTGGAGGAGGACCAGCGTTGTCTCTGCAGCCTGAGGAGAGAGAGAAAATGGCACTGAGCAGTGTGCTGGCTGACTGAGGAGGAAGCTCCACTCTTCAGTGGTGTGTTTCTCCTCAGCTTTTATGAGGTCATTATTTATACTGGCGGTGGTAGGATTGTGCCTCAGCAACTTATGCCCCTTATTTATGCCAGTTTCAATAAGTTTCATGCTGCCCAGGGCGCCCCCCCCACCCCCGCACCCTGCACCCTGCAGTGCCTGTGTATGTGTGGGCAACATGGCGCGCTGCGCTACCGCCAGCCGCGCGGTACCTTTAGCCGTCACTTTCTTGATTGAAGATCTGTCTTCTAACACTCACCTGTCTTCTGACTTCTGGCTCTGTGAGGGGGGTGACGGCGTGCTGTGGGAGTGAGCATCTAGGCACGGCCAGTGTTCAGTTCCTTTCAGGAGCTAATGGTGTCCTGTCAGCCAGAAGCAGAGCCATGAAACTCTTTAGGAAGTTGGTTCCTACTTCTGCCCCCTCAGTCCCACGAAGCAGGGAGTCTGTTGCCAGCAGTTCTCCCTGAAAATAACATGTCTTTTCAGAGAAACTCAGTAGAGCTCCTCTGGAGTGCATCCAGTCTGCCTGGGCACATTTCTAAAACTGAGGTCTGGAGGAGGGGCATAGAGGGAGGAGCCAGTTCACACCCTTGAAAAGTCTTAAAGTGCCCATGGCTCCTGCGGAACCGTCTATACCCCGTGGTACTGAAGTGGACCCCAGCATCCCCTAGGACGTATTAGAAAAACCTTTTACTGCAGCGTCCTATGGGGGTCATTCTGACCTGATCACTCGCTGCAGTTCATCGCAGCGCAGCAATCAGGTCAGAACTGCGCAAGAGTGCGCCGGTACATGGCTGACAGCAGACGGCTGTCGTTGCCTAGCGATCGCCTCTGCCTGATTGACAGGCAGAAGTGGTCGCTGGGCGGGAGGGGGCGGCACGGCTGCGTTTGGCCGCCGTTTTGTGGGCATGGTCCGGACAACGCAGGCGTGGCCGTACTGTGAGGGGGGTGTCCCAGAGCGGCTGCGAGACATCACACGCAGCCGCTGCAACCACGGCACCGACGAGTAACTCCCGGCCAGCCGCAGGAGCTGCGCTTGCTGGGAGTTACTCTTCAAGTACAAAAGCATCACCACTGTGCAATGCTTTTGTACCTGTGCGGGGGGGGGGGGGGGGGGCTGACATGCGGTGTGGTTTAGCCCTGTGCTGGGCGTCCCCCTGCATGTCAATGTAAGTGATCGTAAATTTAGCACAGCTACGATCAGGTCAGAATGACCCCCTATGTCCTGCTGCCAGTCCGCCTGCCCCCTCCGGCATCAACAATCCCCACTCCCTAGCCGCGGCGCAGGTGGAACAAAAGCTGCTGTGGCCACCGGCATAGATGTGCATGAAAGCGGCGCAATGGAAGGCTTTCATAGCCCTCCCTGCGCCGCATACTCTCTGAGCCCTGGAGCCTCCTCTGCGTGTGATGTCACAGACGTGCCTCCCCGCCACAGCCGCGGCCAGATCCCCAGAGGCTCTGACTCCGCAACACAGCACCTGGCCTGCCGGCCTGGAAGCCCCGAGATGGCTAATGTAATGGATAGAGTGGGTGATAGACAGTGCTGTGACACTGCACAGCACTCTCACCTTTTACATTGATTCAGCGAGTCAGTCAGTTCTGCCAGCCAGTCACTATTGTCAGCGCTGTTGTCCAAACGCGCCGCATTACAGGGAAGGAGACACACTAAATAACCGGTGCTAACAATAGTGATTGACTGCTGTGCGAGTCTCCGGGAGAGCCACTACCAAAGGGAGGACAGCAGCCTAGCTGCTTCCAGGAGGAGAAGCACGCCCCCACGCCCCCTTTATCCATGGTCACACCCCCTTTCCTAATTTGTACCGGTTTTCATGTGTAAAATGTTGGCGCATACATGCCGACATTCTGTCTGCTCTCTCCGGGAGAGAGCAACCAGGTCGGCTCAGCAGAGGGGCGGGGCAGGGCTATGACGTGAGGAGGGGGTGGACCAGAAGTGGAATGGGAGCGGGTAGAGGCAGGATGGGGGTGGGGTTACAGCGGCACCTCTAAGCCACGCCCCTGCTCTGTAATGCCGCAATCACCTGCATTATACTGCAGAGGGCGTGGCTATGATGATGCAATTCAGTCATCGACTACCCGGACCACCCACTTTACTCACTAAGTGGGCGGCTGGGCAGGGGGACCTGAAGAATTGGGAGACTTGCCTGCTCTTCCAGGGGGCCGGGAGGGTCACACGATTTTCGGGGGCCTCCCGGCCATTCCGGGAGAGTAGGCAAGTATGTGTTGGAGGGTATGTGACCCTGATCGGGAGCAAGGTCGTGGACTCAGGACCTAGTCCCGGGTTGCCTGGGTTGTTTCATACATGCAGAATTCCCGGGATGATGCGCATTCAAGTGCAAAAAATAGGGATACAGCTGCATGTGTGAAAGGGGAACAAGTTGGAACTTGAATAAACTGAATGTGATTACATTCTGAAAATAGGATTTGAATTACCTACCGGTAAATCCTTTGCCCGTAGTCCGTAGGGGATACTAGGTTTCCATTTAGTACCATGGGGTATAGACGGGTCCACTAGGAGCCTTGGGCACTTTAAGAATTTTATAGCGTGTGCTGGCTCCTCCCTCTATGCCGCTCCTACCAGACTCAGTCTAGGAAACTGTGTCCAAGGAGACGTGTGATAGCCGGGCAGCGCCGGGCCACTCTGTGATTTTTAAAGCATTGCACGCCAGGCCGTCTCATCACATAAGCAAGCAGTTTATTCATAGTTCAGACAGGGTTATCACAACAATAACATTTAATTTCTTGCTCTCCTCTCTCCAGCGTAATATTCATATGGGTTACATCAGGTTACATTTCTTTTAATTCGCTTCACTATACTATTCGCAATAACAGCATTAACAATGATGGGACAGAATTACAGTACATACCAGCGCAGTCTCTGGGAATCAGTAGAGCTGCATCCGCAAACTGAGATTCATTTCAGTGTGCTCTCCCCTATTCGCTGGGGGCTCTATCTAAATGGGATATCTCATGGACACGTCACTGGGGGCCTTCCGCCACATGTGGCTTCCTACCACTCACCCAGATAGTCCTCTCCCGAAGACTCACACCTCCCGTCCTCCTTCTTGGGTACCCCTGAAGGTAGGGATCCCCTTTGTTCCTGGTTCCTTCCACTGTACTCTGCATACGGTGGTTCTCACACTGCACTCTCCATCTCTCACTGAAGCTGCTGGCTCTCCTGTTACACTGCAGATATGGGCTCTCCCTCTCTCCATAGCAACACCCACACGCTGCTCTTCTCTCCATAATGCCAGGGACTGTGGAGTACCATGCTCGTTCCACAGTCCCCAGACTGCGTTTCTCCTGGTCACTTAGCCTGTGCCCTCCATCTCAGTCCTCAGCTCACACTGAACTCTAGCCTGTGCTTTATTCCTTGTGCTAAAAACCCCTACACTTCCTGTCCTAACGCCCTACATGTGGCAGGGTCTGCCAGAACTGGTTTAACTGGTTTTGGGGCCATAAACTTCCTGATGAGAATCAAATGGCTTTTGGAACTTTTCAATACAGTATCTCTTGTTTCCTAAAGAGGGGTACACACGGAGAGATCCATATTTACAATCTAAGCAATCTGACTAGATTGCTTATATTTTGAGTACGGCTCTGCCGTGTATGCCCCCCAGCGATAGCGATGCGCGGCCCCAAGCATCGCTATCACTGGTGCTAGATTGAGCCTGCATGCAGGCTCAATCTATCAGGTCGCTCACTTCACCATTGTGTGAAGTGAGCGGCCCCCCGTCCATCCACCCCCTCGCTCAGCACATTGCACTGTGCTGAGCGGGGGGAGAGATGTGTACTGAGCGGCCTGTGTTAAGATCGCTCAGCACACATCTCTTCCGTCAGTACCACCCTTAACACTCCAGTATGCCACAGACGGACATACTTTGAGAAAAAGATAGATAAGGAAAGTGGTGAGATTACGAACCAGCACACACAGAACAAGAGGAAAGCCATGCTAATCAAACTTGAAAACAGGAACAGCAACAGCTGAACCAGACAACATTACTGAACCAAGTAACAGTGCAGGAAGAACGGAGCACTGCGCCCAGTATTCCCTACGGACTACGAGAAAAGGATTTACCGGTAGGTGATTAAAATCCTATTTTCTCTTACATCCTAGGGGATACTGGGATTCCATTTAGTACAATGGGGAAGTACCAAAGCTCCCAAACCGGGTGGGATAGTGCTGAGATTCCTGCAGATTGAACAAACTGAAGGACCTCAGAGGCAAAAGTATGAAACTTGTAAAACTTAGCAAAGGTGTTCGAACCTCACCAATAGCTGTAAAGCCGAGACACCCCAGGGAACCGCCCAGGAAGAACCCACCGACCTAGCAGAGTGGGCCTGTAAAGTTTTTGGAACTGCCAAGTCTGCTGTGGAATAAGCATGCTGGATAGTGAGCCTGATCCAGCATGCAATGGATTGCTTTGAAGCAGGACACCCAATTTTATTGGGATCATAGAGAACGAGCAGAGATTTGGATTTCCTGTGATGAGCTGACCTCTTTACATACACCTTCAAAGCCCTCACAACATCCAAAGACTTTGAAATAGCAGATGTGTCCGTAACAGTCAGAACCACAATAGATTGGTTGATGTGAAACGCGGACACCACCTTAGGAAGAAATTGCTGATGAGTTCTGAGTTCAGCTCTGTCCTCATGGAAAATTAAGTAGGGACTCTTGTAAGACAACGCCCCTAGCTCTGACACGCGTCTTGCTGAAGCCAAGGCCAACAGTGTGACGGTCTTCCACGTAAGGTACTTTACGTCAACCTCCTGTAACGGTTTAAAGCAGTCTGATTGGAGGTACTGCAGCACCAAATTGAGATGCCAAGGTGCCGTGGGAGGCACATAGGGAGGATGGATACGCAGAACACATTTCAAGAACATCTGGACCTCAGGGAGAGAAGCCAATTGTTTCTGAAAGAAAATAGACAAGGCCGAAATCTGGACTTTTATGGAGCCTAGACGTAGGCCCACATCCTCTCCCGACAGCAGAAAAAGCAGGAGACGTCCCAGATGAAATTCCACCGCAGAATATTGTCTGCACTCACACCAAGAGACATACTTCTTCCATATACGGTGGTAATGTTTAGACATTACCCCCTTCCTGGGTTGGATCATAGTCAAGATGACCTAGTCAGGAATCCCTCTCCTGGCTAGAATCAGCCGTTCAACTTCCATGCCGTTAAATGTAGCCACGGTAAGTCTTGATAGACGAACGGGCCCTGTTGCAGAAGATCCTTGCAAAGAGGTAGAGGCCACGGATCTTCGATCAGCATCTTGAGAAGATCCGCATACCAGGACCTTCGCGGTCAGTCCGGAGCAATGAGGATTGCTTGAACCTTTTTCCTTTTTATTCTCTTTAGAATTCTTGGGATCAGAGGAAGTGGAGGAAACACGTACTCCAGCTGGTAGACCCACGGAGTTGTCAGAGCATCTACCGCCACTCCTTGTCGGTCTCTCGACCTGGAACGATATCGCTTGAGCTTCTTGTTGAGTCGAGAGGCCATCATGTCGATCTGTGGATATCCCCACCAACGTGTCAACCACTGGAACACCTCCGGATGAAGGCCCCACTCCCTCGGGTGCAGGCCCTGTCTGCTGTAGAAGTCTGCTTCCCAGTTGTCTACTCCTGGAATGAAGACTGCCGGCAATGCCACGGCGTGTTTTTCCGCCCAGAGGAGAATTCTTGACACCTCTGACATTGCTGCTCTGCTTTTCGTTCCGCCCTGTCAGTTTATGTACGTTACTGCCGTCACATTGTCCGACTGGACTTGAATGGCCTGATTCCAAAGTAGAGATGAGGCCTGCAGAAGGGCGTTGTAGATAGCCCTGAGTTCCAGGATGTTTATTGGAAGGACGACTTCCTGACTTGACCATCTTCCTTGAAACTGCACCCCCTGGGTGACTGCTCTTCAATCTCTGAGACTTGCATCTGTGGTTAGCAGAATTCAATTCTGAATCCCGAACCTCCGACCCGATGAGGTGAGAAGTCTGTCCCCACCACAGAAGTGAGATCCTGACTTTTGGTGACAGACGGATCCTCTGGTGCATGTGAAGATGCAATCCGGACTATTTGTCCAATAGATCTTGCTGGAAGGGCCTCGCATGAAACCTTCCGTACTGAGACGCCTCATAAGAGGCCACCATTTTCCCCAGAAGGCGAATGCACAGATGCACCGAGATCCAGGTTGGCTTCAGGACAGCCCAAACCATCGACTGGATTACCATAGCCTTCTCCAAGGGAAGGAACACTCTCTGAGACTCTGTGTCCAGTATCATTCCCAGGAAAGGAAGCCTCTGCGTCGGTTCCAGGTGAGATTTTGGTAAGTTCAGAATCCACCCGTGATCAAGGAGTAGTTTGGTTGAGAGGCCAATGCTGTCCAACAACCGCTCCCTGTACGGTGCCTTTATCAGAAGATCGTCCAGGTACGGAATTATGTTCATTCCCTGTTTGCAGAGTAGAAACATCATCTCTGCCATCACTTTGGTGAATACCCTCAGTGTTGTGGAGAGACCAAATCGCAGGGCTTGGAACTGGTAGTGACAGTCCTGCAGTGCAAACCGTAGATAAGCCTGATGAGGCGGCCAGATTGCAATGTGAAGGTACGCATCCTTGATATCCAGATACACTAGGAATTCCCCCTCCTCCAGACCAGAGATCAGCTCTCTCAGTGACTCCATCTTGAATTTGATCACACGTAAGTACGGGTTCAACGACTTGAGGTTCAAAATCGGTCTTACTGAACCATCCAGTTTCAGTACTACAAACAAGTTGGAATAATGCCGCTTGTTTTGTAGATGAGGTGGAACTGGAACAATGACCTGAGTATGTACCAGTTTTTGAATGGGGTCCTGTAAAGTTATACTTGTCTCTTGCGAAACTGGTAAGCCTGATTTGAAAAATCTGTGAGGTGGAAACTACTGGAACTCCAGTCTGTAGTCCTGGGAAATAAGATCTATGACCCAGGGATCCTGGCACGAACTTGTCCAGATGTGACTGAAGAATTTTAGTCGGGCTCCCACCTGCCAGTTTTCCAGACTGAAGGCTTAGAGGAGTCAGAGCTTAAGCGCTGTTCCTGCAAACCGGCAGTTGCTGGTTTGCGTGGTTTACCTCTAGCACCTCTGGCGGGGGCAGAAGAACCTCTGGCCTTGACCCTAAACTTGGCAGTCTGAAAGGACTGTAAATTGGGACCTGAGTAAGCCTTCCTTGCTGAGGGAGCTGCAGAAGAAAGATATGTGGACTTATCCACAGTTGCTTTGGAGATCCATTTATCTAGTTCATCTCCAAATAAGGCCTCTCCTGTGAAGGGTAGGCCTTCCACGCCTTTCCTGGAGTCCGTGTCAGCAGTCCACTGGCATAGCCATAAGCCCCTGCGTGCTGACACTGCCATAGCATTAAGTAAGTCTATTTTTTTTATGGCTTCCACCATAAAGGTCACAGAGTCCTGTATATGTTGCAGGAGTAAAATAATTTACCCTTGAGGCAAGGTATCTAACCCTTTTCCTATACTTTCAATGAAAGTTTGGAAAGCCAAAAATCGGTACAGACCATAAAAAAAGGTACTATATCTGCTAAAAAGATACAGTTGGAGGGTATGCAAATGGCAGGGGACTGACACGCTGGTTTGGGTACTGAGTCTCTTTTCATAAACTCAGTCATAGATTGTCTTAAGTATTGCGCCTCTTTCTCATTGCGGGACAATTTAGTAGAAATATTGGAAATCATTCCCCTAATGGAGTCCAGCCATGCTGGCTCTGCCCTGCTAGCCTAGGAAGGTACACTACACTGAGTACACACTAGTGAACCCCCTGGAGAAAAGGAACACTGTGCCTTACATGAAACACAATCTTTGCCTGACATACTGTAACAGTGACAGCACACACACACAGGAAAAGGTTAAATGCACAATTAACCCACAAAGAGCCCTTCCAGGGAGACACAGAGAAAGTTTGGAGCCAGCACACAGCGCCCTTACCGCTAATGCTAAGTTTAGCCGGGTCACAGACTAAGAATAGGGACTTAGTACACTAATAGCCGCTCACCCCCCTGCTATGATCCCCTGGTACCGCTGAGGTAATCTGGAGTCTCTCCGGGGGAGCTGCGAGTCCCTGTCAGTCAGCGTCTGTGTCCACTGCAGAGGGAAAATGGTGCTGGTGAGCTGCTGGATCCGCTCATAGTGAAGCCCTGCCCCTTGAATGGCGCGCTGTCTTACGCTCTTTTTTATACTAGCTGAGGTAATTTAGTGCCTAAAATGGAGTCAGCCCCGTTTTAAGTTTGTATTGCCAGTCTGGGTACTGTGTACACATATAGTGTACTGAGACTCAGTTCGCCCCCTCAGAAGCTGTGCATCTGCACTGTGTACTGAGTCTGGAGACCCAGCCGCCCCATGTAGAAGCCGTGTGTCTCCGTACCCTCATGCCGCCATAATGGACGACGACTCGCTAACCGGCTCGCCGGCTAAGTACTCACCATTCTTCTTTCTGGCTCTGTTAGGCGTGATGGTGTGCTGAGGGAATGTACGCTCGCCATGGTGGGGCTTGCAAATAGTTCATTCAGGAGCTAGTGTCCTGTCAGCGGGGAACGGGACCATTAACCCTTCAAGAGGTTGGGCCGTTCCCCCCTAAGTCCCACAAAGCAGGCAGGCTGGTGCCATCCAGTCCTGCCTGAAAATAACAAACATCTCCTATATATTAGCCCAGATCTGTGACTTTGTGACTTATTTGCTAACGCTGGGTGGAGTCACAACGCTGGGCGGAGACAAGCCACAGATATGCCCTAATATATAGGAGATATAGGGGAGTAGGATAATACATAGGAGACTAGGATATATCGATAATAGCAGAATCCTAGGATATATAGATATAATTAGTGAGTGAGTGCAAACCCCGTCCCCCCCACCAACCATTGGACAGTTGGTGGAAGGCCGCGCTGTGATTGGCCACCCCTGCAGCTAGCAGCGAAATGATTGACACCTGCTGGCTGCACCTAACACAGAACCACTCCCGGCACCCGGCCTCACCCCCCGTCCCTGCTATATGGAGGGAGCTGGGGATGCTCTGTAGCACGCACACCTGCACGGATCCTGTGCTGCGGGTAGGAGGGCGGCTGAGCACGGCCACACAATGAGGCCGCCTCCCACCACTGCGGCCGCCGCACCTCCCCGAATCCCCCCTCACTATCAGCCACTATCCGCCGCCGGAGGCGAGCCCAGTGTTACTGAGCGGCGCGCTCCCTCCCGTCACCTGCTGCAGACTAGCCACGACCCCGTCTCTGAGCCCCTGTCGCCGTTACCCGGACAGCAGGAGCAGCACCAGCAGCAAGTGTGAGGGAGCACGCATCCAGTTCACTACAGTGCTGCTACTGCTGCTCCAGGAGATTGTGTGTGTGCTGTCTGGGGTATAGTACGTGCATGGGAGTGTCTGCCTCATGTGTGAATGGTTGGCTGCATATACAGTGCCCCTCCCCCACCCACACCACCACCGCACCCGCCCCTCCACCACCCACAGGAACCTCGCACCCGCCCCTCCACCACCCACAGAGCCACCGGACCCCCTCCCCCATCTGCAAAAGCCCCACACTCGCCCCTCCCCCACCTGCGTCGCCTCCTGGCCCCCTACCCCACCCGTGACACCCACACACCTGCCCCTTTACCCTCCGCAGCGCCTCTGAGCCCCCTCCTCCATCCGCGGCACCCCACTACCTGCCCCTCCCTGCCGGCGGCGTCTTCAGACCCTCTACCCCACCTGCCCCTTCCTCACCCGCAGCACCTCCAGAACTCCTCCCCCATCCATCGCAGCCCCGCACCTGCCCCTCCCACACACGTCACGCCCATACCTACCCCACCTGCAGCCCCTCCGGACCCCTTCCCGCATTTGCCGCCCCCACGCCCCTGACCCTATCCCACCCGTAGCACCTCCCCACCCCCTAACCCATCTGCGCATCCTCACCCACCCCCATACGCACCTCCCCCAACCATAGCACCTCCGGACACCCTCCCCATCCGTGATATCCCCGCACCCGTCCCTCCCCCACCCATGAAACCTCCGCAACCGCCCCTCCCCCACCCGCACCCCCTCCCCCATCCACAGCACCTACTAGGTGACTTATCGTACGCTGTTCACACCATCACAAGGGACTACGGCCCCTTAACCATCGCACGCCCTTTGTCTGTGCAATATTTCACCACTCACTAAATTATGATTGGCGCAAATACTCCATATAATAAAAATGTTGGGGCGTGCAAGGGATAAGGGGGCGTAGCCCCTACCAACGGTGTGAAGAGCGCCCGTAGGGCGCGATGAATTACCTAGTATAAAATAAATTCAGAAAACTCTTCAGGAGCTTCCAGAAAAGTGACCGGCTCCCCTGGGCACATTTTCTAAACTGAGTCTGGTTGGAGGGGCATAGAGGGAGGAGCCAGTGCACCCTATAAAATTCTTTAAGTGCCCAAAGCTTCTAGTGGACCAGTCTATACACCATGGTACTAAATGGAATCCCAGTATCCCCTAGGACGTAAGAGAAAAGAGGATTGGCCATTGCAGGTGGACTCATGTTGGAATACAGCAAGGACTTTTTACAGTGTTATTGAGAAACCTGTCTTAATGGAGTTTGTAACTGTTTATTTATTACCAGTTATTTATATAGCGCACACATATTCCGTAGCACTTTACAGAGAATAATTTTCCATTCACATCAGTCCCTTCCCCAGTGGAGCTTACAATCTATGAGGGTAATTCCAAGTTGATCGCAGCAGGATTTTTGATAGCAACTGGGCAAAACCATGTGCACTGCAGGGGAGGCAGATATAACATGTGCAGAGAGAGAGAGATTTTGGTGGGTTATTTTATTTCTGTGCAGGGTAAATACTGGCTGCTTTATTTTTACACTGCAAATTAGATTGCAGATTGAACACACCACACCCAAATCTAAAACTCTCTGCACATGTTATATCTGCCTCCCCTGCAGTGCACATGGTTTTGCCCAGTTGCTATCAAAAATCCTGCTGCAATCAACTTGGAATTACCCCCTATATTCGCTACCACATGTACAGTACACACACATACATACATACATACATACATACATACATACATACACACACACACACACACACACTTATAGGGTGAATTTTGTTAGGAGCCAATTGACCTACCAGTATATTTTTGGATTGTGGGAGGAAACCAGAACACCCGGAGGAAACCCACACTAGTACGGGGAGAATATACAAACTCCACACAGTTAGGGTCATGGCATAGTTGCCTACCCTCTCTCATTCTGCAGGAGACTCGCTGAAATAGCAGCAATCTCCCTCACTCCCTGAAAAGTCCAGCAATCTCCCTGACTGCACCTTACCCCCATTATGCAGCTATTACATTCTTGGGGGGAAAAGAAATCAGCGCTACATACATTCAAATGGGATCATTAGTGCCATTTCCCTGCATTGGTTATAAGGCACAATGAACCATACTTGCCTACCCTCCCGGAATGGCCGGGAGGCTCCCGAAAAACGGGTGACGCTCCCGGCCCCCCGGAAGAGCAGGCAAGTCTCCCGATATCCGCGGGTCACCCCCTGCCCGCCGTCCACTTAACGAGTAAAGTGGGCGGTCCAGGCAGGCGATGACGCGATTCTTGTTGAATCGCGTCATCGTAACCACGCCCCCTGCTGTATAATGCCGGTAAATGCGGCATTACACAGCAGGGGGTGGGGGTGGGGTGGCTTAAATTATGTGGTCCAGAAGCCACGCCCTGGTCCGCCTCCGTTCCGCCTCTGGCCCGCCCCCTGTTACGTCACCTCACTGCCCGCCCCCCCCTGCTGAGCCGACGGGCTGCTCTCTCCCGGAGAGAGCAGCCCAGAAGTCGGCAACTATGCAATGAACCCTATGGCCGCTTACATTATATGGAACTTCTTGTAAAACACAATGGAGGTCATTCCGAGTTGTTCGCTCGGTAAAAATCTTCGCATCGCAGCGATTTTCCGCTTAATGCGCATGCGCAATGTCCGCACTGCGACTGCGCCAAGTAAATTTGCTATGCACTTAGGAATTTTACTCACGGCTTTTTCATCGTTCTGGCGATCGTAATGTGATTGACAGGAAATGGGTGTTACTGGGCGGAAACAGGCCGTTTTATGGGCGTGTGGGAAAAAACGCTACCGTTTCCAGAAAAAAACGCAGGAGTGGCCGGAGAAACGGGGGAGTGTCTGGGCGAACGCTGGGTGTGTTTGTGACGTCAAACCAGGAACGACAAGCAGTGAAATGATCGCAGATGCCGAGTAAGTGTGGAGCTACTCAGAAACTGCTACGAGGTGTGTAATCGCAATATTGCGAATACATCGTTCGCAATTTTAAGATGCTAAGATTCACTCCCAGTAGGCGGCGGCTTAGCATGAGCAAATCTGCTAAAATCCGCTTGCGAGCGAACAACTCGGAATGAGGGCCAATACACGAACAAATCCTGCAAAAATAGGATTTTAATAGCTACCGGTAAATCCTTTTCTCTTAGTCCGTAGAGGATGCTGGGGATGCTTCAAGAACCATGGGGTATAGACGGGAGCAGTAGTGCCATTTGGGAGCAGCTTACTAATAATTATTAAGAATAATTTTATCTCCTATATAATCTCCTATATAATAGCCCAGATCTGTGACTCTGGGGCAGATGTATTAACCTGGAGAAGGCATAAGGAAGTGATAAACCAGTGATATGTGCAAGGTGACAAACACACCAGCCAATCAGATCCTAACTGTTAATTTACATATTGGAGCTGATTGGCTGGTGCCTTTATCACCTTGCACATGTCACTGGTTTATCACTTCCTTATGCCTTCTCCAGGTTAATACATTTGCCCCTCTGTGACTGTGTGGATAACGCTGGGAGTGGCTAGGAGCTCTCATTGGGTTAACAGCAGGTATATCGCACCCAGTCCACAGCTGATTGGGCGAGAAACGCCCTCCCACACAGGTTACATCCAATGGGAGGCTCCGCCCTTTGGCTGCTGTGTGTTCCTAGAGCAGGATTAACAATGGGGCTGATGGAGCTGCAGCTCCAGCCCCACACCCCAAAACAGGCCCACTGCATCTGCAGGAACATACCCTCCAACAATTTACGCATAAAAATCGGAAACAAATTTGAAAAGGGAGCATGGCCACGGGTACAGTGACGTGGTCACGCCCCTTTTCCTATACTTTCAATGGAAGTTTGGAGAGCCAAAAATCAGTACAGACCATAAAAAAAAGGTACTGTACCTGCCAAAAAGGTACACTTGGAGGGTATGCCACTGCATCTGCAGCAAGTCTCTGTGCTGTAGATATGGGGGGGAAATAGGATTTTAATAACTACCGGTAAATCCTTTTCTCCTAGTCCGTAGAGGATGCTGGGGTCCACTTCAGTACCATGGGGTATAGACGGTTCCGCAGGAGCCATGGGCACTTTAAGACTTTAAAAGGGGTGTGAACTGGCTCCTCCCTCTATGCCCCTCCAGACTCCAGTTATAGTAACTGTGCCCAGGGAGACGTACATTTCGAGGAAAGAATTTATTGTTAAACCACGGTGAGCATTTTACCAGCTCACACCTCCAGTATGCCGCAGAACGTGGCATTCAATAGAACACCAGCCGACGGCATGAAGAATATGCAGCAATACGCTGACATAAAACGTAACACAACCTATGTGTGTAAACACAACCAGTAACAGCATAACGCATGCTATGGCCTGAATATCATCAGCAACAGGCTGACTTATACCCCTTTTCCACCTGAGTACCGTGTCCGATCCGGGATGTTTAACCCGGCTACAACCCGTTTCCACTGCACTTCGACACGGGTTATTCCTGTGTCGGATCTGTTTCCACCTAACCCGGGTAAGCTCTGTAAAAGCCTATTGATGTCACTACAAATGGACTTTTTACTGTCTCATCAAGATGATGTCATCAAAATGACCAAAAGGGAGGGGTGGGGCCTGCTCACAGCATTACAGCAATGGACGCCAGTGCAGTAGCTGTGTCTAGCATGGAGTCGCAGACTGTTTGCAGTTTACTGCTGCTTATTTCTGCTACAGACAGCTTGATGCAGCTTTTCACCTTGTGCTACCTACTGCTGAGCTGGAGAAGGAGGTCTCAATTCTTTTGCAGAGAGGGCTACCTATCGACGCAAATATTTGAAAAGGAGGAGAGTGCTGATATCATCCACTGTTATTTCTCTCATAACAATGAGTTCTACACCAAGCCGAAGAATGTGGGTGAGAGATCGCAGACATGGAGAAGCATTCATGCAGACCACTCTAGCATATCAGGAGGAGCAGTGGATGGAAAACTTCAGGATGTCTCGCGCTAGATTCGAGTATGTTTTGGAACTACTGTCCCCCGCAATAACCATGCAGACCACCAGGTTCCGGAAGCCCATTGAGCCAGCCAGGAGATTAGCGATTGCTCTCTGGTCGTATGCTACCCCTGGAGAGTATCGCACAGTTTCCAGTTTATTTGGAGTAGGGATTGGCACGGTCTGCAAGATTGTCTACCAGATCACGCGGGCATTGCTGGATACCATGAACCATCCCTTTATTTCCTTGCCACAAGGACAGCAGCTAGATGCGACTATAAAAGGATTTAAAAAGCGTGGCTACCCACAGTGTGCTGGTGCCATAGATGGGACCCACATCCCCATCATCGCCCCCCGTGACAACCCAGCAGACTATTACAATCGCAAGGGTTGGCATTCCATTGTTCTGCAAGCTGTAGTGGACCATAAATACTGATAAGCACTGTTTCACTAATGTGTTTGAAATAGGCTTGGCCTGTTTTATGATAATGCATAAACCTTTATTTTTAGTTTCACAGATGTCTTCATAGGGTGGCCCGGATGGTCACATGATGCAAGGGTTCTCGACAACTCCGATCTTTAATGTATTGGTGAGGACAAGCTTGGTGGATGGCTTTTCCCTCGAGAGGTAAGATTATTTACTACTTAAACTAATGTTCGCCCATAAACCAATAGTCAAGTTTTACCCCTGTAATAATATTAACGTTTTATTATCAGAAATCAGTGATCGTACATGGTGTGGACAGCCCGGTCCACCTCATTGGTGATGCAGCATACCCATTACAGCGCTGGCTAATGAAGGGCTACACCCAGCATGTTCACTTATCTCCCGAACAGACATCATATACCCATGCCCTAAGTTCGGCCCGTATGGCAGTGGAGAATGCGTTTGGGCGTTTAAAAGGACGCTGGCGCTGCCTCATGAAGAGGAATGATGTGGACTTGAAAATAATGCCAGATATAGTAGCAGCCTGCTGCATTCTCCATAACATATGTGAGATTCAAAAGGAAAAACTTTCTCCCCGAGTGGAATGTACATGATCATGGGGCGGGGGTCACTGAACATGATGCACCAGGCTTGGTGGGACAAGTTTTTGTGTTCCTTTTTTTTTGTTTATTTTGTTTTTCAGTTATAAAAATTTTGTTTAAAAGTTATGTTATGTGTTTTCTTTTAAACAGTTGGCACACATTTTCTGAGGTAACAATATAAAATATTTAAGTGCAAACATGACACTCTGTAAAATTCCACATAACGCAAGGGGTCTTCAACATGTGTCCCGCTAGCTGTTGTGGAACTACATGTACCAGCATGTCTTGCTATGTATTTCCACAACAGCTAGAGGGCCACATGGTGAAGACACCTGCCCTGAGGTAACAATATAAAAGGTAGCCCCAATATCTGGATCCCACTGCTCATTTTCTGAGGTAACAATATAAAATTATAAAAGTTTAAAGTGCCAACAGGGCACTCTGTAAAACAAAAAATAAGATTTTAAACCTACCGGTAAATCTTTTTCTCCTAGTCCGTAGAGGATGCTGGGGACTCCGTAAGGACCATGGGGTATAGACGGGCTCCGCAGGAGACATGGGCACTCTAAAGACTTTAGATGGGTGTGCACAGGCTCCTCCCTCTATGCCCCTCCTCCAGACCTCAGTTAAAGAACTGTGCCCAGAGGAGACGGACAGTACGAGAAAAGGATTTTTGTTAATCTAAGGGCAAGATACATACCAGCCCACACCATCCACACCGTACAACATGGAATATACGAACCAGTTAACAGTATGAAACAAAACAGCATCAGCCAGAGACTGATCAAAACTGTAACATAACCCTTATGTAAGCAATAACTATATACAAGCCTTGCAGAATTTAGTCCGCACTGGGACGGGCGCCCAGCATCCTCTACGGACTAGGAGAAAAAGATTTACCGGTAGGTTTAAAATCTTATTTTCTCTTACGTCCTAGAGGATGCTGGGGACTCCGTAAGGACCATGGGGATTATACCAAAGCTCCAGACCGGGCGGGAGAGTGCGGATGACACTGCAGCACCGATTGAGCAAATATGAGATCCTCATCAGCCAAGGTATTAAACTTATAGAATTTAGCAAAAGTGTTTGAACCCGACCAAGTAGCTGCTCGGCAAAGTTGTAATGCCGAGACACCTCGGGCAGCCGCCCAAGAAGAGCCCACCTTCCTAGTGGAATGGGCCTTTACCGAATTTGGTAACGGCAATCCAGCCGTAGAATGAGCCTGCTGAATCGTGTTACAGATCCAGCGGGCAATAGTCTGCTTAGAAGCAGGAGCGCCAACCTTGTTGGCTGCATACAGGACAAACAGTGCCTCTGTTTTCCTAACTCGAGCCGTCCTGGCTACATCAAGAGACTTGGAATCCTCCAAGTCACCCATAGCCACAGGCACCACAATAGGTTGGTTCATATGAAATGATGAAACCACCTTAGGCAGAAATTGAGGACGAGTCCTCAACTCTGCTCTATCCACATGGAAAATCAGATAGGGGCTTTTGTGAGACACAGCCGCCAATTCGGACACCAGCCTTGCAGATGCCAAGGCTAACAACATGACCACTTTCCAAGTGAGAAATTTAAACTCAACTGTTTGAAGAGGTTCAAACCAGTATGACTTAAGGAACTGTAACACCTCACTAAGGTCCCATGGCGCCACTGGGGGCACAAAAGGAGGCTGGATGTGCAGCACTCCCTTTACAAAAGTCTGGACTTCTGGGAGAGAAGCCAATTCCTTCTGAAAGAATATTGATAGGGCCGAAATCTGCACCTTAATAGGCCCATATCAACTCCTGTCTGCAGAAAGTGGAGAAAACGGCCCAGGTGGAAATCTTCCGTAGGAGCATTCTTAGCTTCATACCAAGATACATATTTCCTCCAGATACGGTGATAATGTTTCGCCGTCACCTCCTTCCTAGATTTTATCAGAGTAGGGATGACTTCCCCCGGAATACCTTTCCTAGCTAGGATTTGGCGTTCAACCGCCATGCCGTCAAACGTAACCACGGTAAGTCTTGGAACACGCAGGGCCCCTGCTGCAACAGGTCCTCCCTGGGTGGAAGAGGCCACGGATCTTCTGTGAGCATTTCCTGAAGATCTGAATACCAGGCCCTTCGAGGCCAATCCGGAACAATGAGTATTGTCTGGACTCTTTTTCGTCTTATGATTCTCAGTATTTTTGAGATGAGTGGAAGAGGAGGGAAGACATAGACCGACGGAAACACCCACGGAGTCACCAGGGCGTCTACCGCTACAGCCTGAGGGTCCCTTGACCTGGAACAATACCTCCGAAGTTTCTTGTTGAGGCGTGACGCCATCATGTCTATTTGAGGAAGCCCCCAACGACTTGTTATCTCTGCAAAAACTTCTTGATGAAGACCCCACTCTCCTGGATGGAGATAGTGTTTGCTGAGGAAGTCTGCTTCCCAGTTGTCCACTCCCGGAATGAAGACTGCAGACAGCGCGCTTACGTGATTTTCCGCCCAGCGAAAAATCCTGGTGGCTTCCGCCATTGCCACTCTGCTCCTTGTCCCGCCTTGGCGGTTTACATGAGCCACTGCTGTGACGTCCGATTGAATCAGAAAAGGTAGGTCGTGAAGAAGAGTCTCCGCTTGTCGTAGGCCGTTGTATATGGCCCTTAATTCCAGCACGTTGATGTGTAGACAAGCCTCCTGGCTTGACCACAGTCCCTGAAAATGTCTTTCTTGTGTGACTGCTCCCCATCCTCGGAGGCTTGCGTCCGTGGTTACCAGAACCCAGTCTTGAATGCCAAACCTGCGACCCTCTAGAACACAGGTTCCAAAACTCGGTCCTCAGGACCCCACACAGTGCATGTTTTGCAGGTCTCCTCACAGAATCACAAGTGAAATAATTAGCTCCACTTGTGGACCTTTTAAAATGTGTCCGTGAATAATTAATACACCTGTGCACTTGCTGGGTTACCTGCAAAACATGAACTGTGTGGGGTCCTGAGGACCGAGTTTGAGAACCACTGCTCTAGAAGGTGAGCACTCTGCAGCCACCACAGGAGAGACACTCTGGCCCTGGGGGACAGGCTTATTTTCTGATGTATTTGTAGATGGGACCCCGACCACTTGTCCAGAAGGTCCCACTGAAATGTCCTCGCATGGAACCTACCGAAGGGGATGGCCTCGTATGCCGCCACCATCTTTCCCAGTACTCGAGTGCATTGATGAACTGACTCTTTTTGGCTTTAACAGGTCTCTGACCATGCTCTGGAGTTCCTGGGCTTTTTCCGTTGGGAGAAAAACCCTCTTCTTTTCCGTGTCCAGAATCATGCCTAAAAATGATAGCCGAGTCGTTGGAATCAACTGCGGCTTTGGCAGATTTAGGATCCAGCCGTGTTGCTGCAGCACTCTCAGGGAGAGTGACAGGCTTTTCAGCAACTGATCTCTCGATCTCGCTTTTATCAGGAGATCGTCCAAGTATGGGATAATTGTGACTCCTTGCCTGCATAGGAGCACCATCATTTCCGCCATTACCTTGGTGAAAATCCTCGGGGCCGTGGACAGCCCAAACGGCAACGTCTGAAACTGGTAATGACAGTCCTGTACAGCGAATCTCAGGTACGCCTGATGAGGAGGATAAATGGGGACATGAATGTATGCATCCTTTATGTCTAGTGATACCATAAAATCCCCCCCCTACCAGGCTGGAGATCACTGCCCGGAGATATTCCATCTTGAATTTGAACCTCTTTAGATACAGGTTTAGGGATTTTAGATTCAGAATGGGTCTGACCGAGCCATCCGGTTTCGGGACCACAAATAGGGTTGAATAGTACCCTTTCCCCTGTTGTATTAGGGGAACCTTGATAATCACCTGCTGTCAACAGAGCTTTTGTATTGCAGCTAGAACTATTTCCCTCTCTGGGGGAGAAGCTGGCAAAGCCGACTTGAAAAATCGGCGAGGAGGCACTTTTTCGAATTCCAGTTTGTAGCCTTGGGATACAATTACTATCGCCCAAGGATCCAAATCTGACAGAACCCAGACCTGGCTGAAGAGTCGAAGACATGCCCCCACGGGCGCGGACTCCCGCAGTGGAGCCCCAGCGTCATGCGGTGGATTTTGTAGAAGCCGGGGAGGACTTCTGTTCCTGGGAACTAGCTGTAGCAGGCATTCTTTTCCCTCTACCCTTACCTCTGGCGAGGAAGGACGAGCCCCGACCTCTTCTGGACTTATGCGACCAAAAGAACTGCATCTGATATTGAGGTGTTTTCTTTTGCTGTGGGGGAACATAAGGCAAAAAAGAAGATTTACCCGCGGTAGCTGTGGAAACCAGGTCCGCGAGGCCCTCCCCAAATAAAACCTCACCCTTGTAAGGCAAAGTTTCCATATGTCTCTTTGAATCGGCATCACCCGTCCATTGGCGGGTTCACAGGGCTCGCCTAGCAGAAATTGTCTCTCATATATAACGCTGTGTCTTTAATATGACCCAAGGTCAATAAAATGCTATCCTTATCTAGGGTGTCAATGTCAGATGACAAGCTATCTGCCCATGCTGCTATTGCGCTACATACCCATGCCGATGCTACTGCCGGTCTGAGCAAGGCACCCGTATATGTGTAAATTGATTTTAAGGTAATCTCCTGTCTGCGATCAGCAGGTTCCTTGAGGGCTGCCGTGTCTGGAGATGGTAGCGCCACCATTTTGGACAAGCGCGTCAAAGCCTTGTCCACCCTGGGCTAGGATTCCCACCGTAACCTGTCCTGTGCGGGGAAAGGATACGCCATAAGAATTCTCTTGGGAATCTGCAGTTTCTTGTCCGGAGTTTCCCAAGCTTTTTCAAATAAAGCGTTCAGCTCATGAGATGGGGGAAAGGTTACCTCAGGTTTCTTCTCCTTAAACATGCATACCCTCGTGTCAGGCACCGAGGGGTCCTCTGTGATATGCAAAACATCTTTTATTGCAATAATCATATAATGAATACTTTTGGCCACCCTTGGGTGTAACTTCGCATCATCGTAGTTGACACTGGAGTCAGAATCCGTGTCGGTATCAGTGTCTGCTACCTGGGACAGGGAACATTTATGAGAGCCCGAAGGGCCTTGTGACACAGTCAAAGCCATGGATTGACTCCCTGCTTTTTCTCTGGACTCTGCTTTGTCCAATCTTTTATGTAATAAAGACACATTTGCATTTAAAACATTCCACATATCCAACCAATCAGGTGTTGGCGTCGCCGACGGAGACACCACAATCATCTGCTCTACCTCCTCCTCAGACGAGCCTTCCGCTTCAGACATGTCGACACACACGTACTGACACTCCCACACACACTGGGATATACAATTATGGGGACAGCCCCTTAATAAGGCCCTTTGGACAGACAGAGAGAGAGTATGCCAGCACACACCCAGCGCCACTGGACACTGGAATAAAATCCCAGACTGTACAGCACTCTTTTATAGAATAAATAATACACTCACTGCGCCAATTAAATGTGCCCCCCCCCTCTTTTTTGCCCTCTGTACTTGCTCAGCAGGGGAGAGTTCGGGGAGCAACTTCTCTGCAGCTTGCTGTGGAGAAAAATGGAGCTGGTTAGTGCTGGAGGATCAAGCTCTGCCCCCTCAACGGCGGGCTTCGGTCCCGCTCAAATATTTTTTACTGGCGGGGGGTTTTCAATATACTGCCTCCGCAGTATCTAATATATTAGCCAGTGTCCCTTGAGGTGAATATTGCTCCCCAGGGCGCTCCCCCTGCGCCCTGCACCCGTACAGTGCCTTCTGTGTGTGTACCTCAGTGAAGATCTGAAGTCTTCTGCTGCCTGTGAAGTCTTCTTTCTTCTTATACTCACCCGGCTTCTATCTTCCAGCTCTGTGAGGAGGACGGCGGCACGGCTCGGGGACGAACAGCGAGGACGACACCTGTGTTCCGACCCTCTGGAGCTAATGGTGTCCAGTAGCCTAAGAAGCAGAGCCTATCATTTAAGTAGGTCTGCTTCTCTCCCCTCAGTCCCACGATGCAGGGAGCCTGTTGCCAGCAGTGTTCCCTGAAAATAAAAAAACCTAACAAAAAGTATTTTCAGAGAAACTCAGTAGAGCTCCCCTGCAGTGCATCCAGTCTCCTCTGGGCACAGATCTAACTGAGGTCTGGAGGAGGGGCATAGAGGGAGGAGCCAGTCCACACCCATCTAAAGTCTTTAGAGTGCCCATGTCTCCTGCGGAGCCCGTCTATACCCCATGGTCCTTACGGAGTCCCCAGCATCCTCTAGGACGTAAGAGAAATAATGTTTGGATTTGTAGGTATCAGGGTTGAGGATACAGTGCAAACAGAACCTTAAAACACAAACATTGTTTTATCACCCGCTGCTCTAAGGCAGTTGTCTATATACCCAATATTCTGAGGATTGCGGGATTTGTGTTGGGGGATTTGAGGGAGGCTCATAGTTGTATGGACCATATGGGTGCTGTGGGTAGGCTGTGTCTTGCTGTTGTGCGGTATTCCCTATGGTACGTGCAAACATGCGTTCAAAAAATGTCATCTGCCTATCATGCATGGTCATTAACTGCGTAATAAAAGTTTGATGCATTTCCTTTTCTGACGCAAGAAATCTCTCAAGCCGTGCATCTTCCTGGGCATTGAGCTCACTATCCGCCTCACGCAGGTGATCCACGATAATGGACGTCATTGCTCTGACCGTTTGTTCTGTTTTGTTTAGTTTCTTTTTCCATTGTGGAATGTTGTAGACTGTGAAGGGGATGAAAGAGAACGTAAGCAACAATATAAAAATAGCAGTGGTAGCATATACGTGTTTGTGGCCTTCTCCCACCTGCACACTAGCTTTACTCTGCAACATTACCATGCCTTTACATAGATTTTGTATAGGGACTGCTGCAACTGTATTTGTAATGGTAATACTTACTATTTGAGCGCAAAGTCGTGGACTTGGGGGGGTTGCGACGTCTCCGCCTTAGACTGTGGTACGTCCTCAATAGTGGCACTGATGGAATCATCATTGACGGTCGAGTCTTTGAAACTGCTGTCCGATATAAGCAGCGGGGATGATGGGCTGCATTGTGAGCTGGGAAGGCTGCGTTGTGTTTCGTCACGGTCCTCGTCGACTGACATCGGGCGACTGGCAGAGCTGGATGACGATAGTGCTATGGGATTTGTTATCGCAGTTTTGCCGAAGACACTATAGCATAGGTCATAATATGCCCATTCCATACGCCCAGCACCACTTTTCTTGCGGTTATGGTCGTGTACTTTGGTGAATTGTCTGTGTAGTGCCTTCAATTTGTTAACGACTTGTTGCTGGGTTTTTTGGATGCCCCTTTCTGCCAGCATAAGGGATAGGTTCTTGTAGATGATAGCATCCTTAACTGTTCCAGTCACCTGCCTTCTAATTTCTTCTTCTCCCCGAATATTAAGCAGCTCTTTGATCTCTGTGTGTGACCAGGGATGGGTAGCCATGTTGCTGTGTTGGAGCTGCTGCTGCTGTATTCTGTCTGTTTGTAATCTGCTGGAATTAAAAATAAAAAAATATATGTACAGTGTGTGCCCCAGCGTGACTTCTTTTACTGCCTCAATGCCTGCATGTGCCCAGCGTAGGGTTTGCAAACTGCTGCAATACCTGTGTACAGCTGCTGCGGTGCCTGCATGTGCCCAGCGTGTCTCCCAGGGACGACATCATCTTCCTGTGCTCCAGAAGCACCAATCAGCGTGTCAGAGCGTTACTCGTGTCTGAAAACACGTGTAATGACCGTTTCCACTGCACCGTTACCCGTGTCATTACCGTGTTCTACCCAGGTAGCTATCCGGGTAGGATTCCCGGGTCACTCAACCCGTGTTGACCCGTTTCCACCTACTAAAAACCCGTGTCGATGCGCGCCCCTGTGCAAAAACACTGGTAAAAAAAGCTAGTGAAAAAGGGGTATAAAACACAACACACCATGTGTGTAAACATAGCCAATGACTGCAGATACAGCCCGCACTGGGACGGGCGCCCAGCATCCTCTACGGACTAAGAGAAAAGGATTTACCGGTAGGTATTAAAATCCTATTTTCTCATACGTCCTAGAGGATGCTGTGGATGCTTCAAGAACCATGGGGTTTATACCAAAGCTCTAGAACGGGCGGGAGAGTGCGGATGACTCTGCAGCACCAATTGACCAAACAAGAGGTCCTCCTCAGCCAGGGTATCAAACTTGTAAAATTCGCAAGGTGTTTGATCCTGACCAAATAGCAGCTCGGCAAAGCTGTAATGCCGAGACCCCTCGGCAGCCGCCCAGGATGAGTCCACCTTTCTGGTAGAATGGGCCTTCCCGATTTCGGTAACGGCAATCCCGCCGTAGAATGAGCCTGCTGAATCGTATTACAGATCCAGCGTGCAATAGTTTGCTTGGAAGCAGGAGCCCCAATCTTGTTGGGAGCCCACAGGACAACCAGTGCCTCTGTTTTTCGAACCTGAGCCATTCTGGCGACATAGATTTTCAAAGCTCTGACCACATCGAGAGACTTCGATTCCGCCAAGGCGTCAGTAGCCACTGGCACCACAATAGGCTGGTTTACGTGAAACGATTAAACCACTTTTGGCAGAAAACTGCTGACGAGTTCTCAACTCCACTCTATCTGCATGGAAGATTAAATAGGGGCCAAGGTCAACAGCATGACCACTTTCCAAGTAATGAATTTCTTACGTAAAGGTTCAAACCAATTAAATTGCAGGAACTGCAACACCACATTAAGATCCCATGGTGCCACTGGGGGCACAAAGGGAGGTTGGATGTGCAGCACGCCCTTCACGAAGGTCTGAACTTCTGGAAGGGAGGCCAATTCTTTCTGAAAGAAAATAGATAAGGCCGAAATTTGTACATTAATGGAGCCTAACTTTAGGCCCGCATCCACACCTGCTTGCCAAAAAATGGAGCAAACGTCCCAGCTGAAATTTTTTTCGTAGGAGTCTTCTTGGATTCACACCAAGATACATATTTTCTCCAAATACAGTGGTAAAGCTACGCCGTTACTTCTTTTCTAGCCTGAAGCAGTGTGGGAATGAATTCACTGGGAATACCCTTTCGGGCTAGGATATGGCGTTCAACTGCCATGCCTTCAAACGCCACCGCGGTAAGTCTTGATACACGCACGGTCCTTGCTGTAACAGGTCCTCTTGTAGAGGAAGAGGCCAGGGATCTTCTATGAGTAATTCTTGAAGATCTGGATACCAAGCCCGCCTTGGCCCATCCGGAACAATGAGGATCGCCTGAACCTTTGTTCTTCCTATGACCTTTATCCCTTCAGAAAGACTGGAAATGGTGGGAACCCATAGACCGACTGAAACACCAACGGTGTCACCAGGGCGTCCACCGCCATTGCTTGAGGGCCCCTCGACCTGGAACCATATCTCTGAATTTTCTTGTTGAGGCGAGACGCCATCATGTCTATTTGAGGAATTCCCCAAAGACTTGTCACTTTTGTGAAAACCTCTTGTAAATGTTGATTTACTTACAGGACTAAAAGCAATACTTAAAAACACACTCTATACACTTTAAAATCGAGCCGCTGCGGCCGCTGTAATCAATCCTTTTACCCTTATATTGGTTACACACCTTACGTACACAAGATCGTACCGTGTACGCACTCTGCGTACGTACGCCGAAAGGGCGCAGTGACTACACAGTTTGCGTACACAGGCCTACACGCTGTTAGCACAATGCAGCAGCCCGAGTGGCTGTAAATACACTTTAAACCTTAGCAAGGAAATGGGACACGACACCAATTGTAATTCAAAAACTATATTGAGGTCCAACCCACAACGGTTATCTTTACTAGCAGGGGGTTACAACAATATTACAATACAATTAGAGAAAAAGGCTACAGTCAATGGTACATACGTTTGATTTTGCCTGCGCTTCCTGGTCCGGTCCTCAGTCATCAAGGTAGATGACCTTCAGAGATTGAGAGTGACCTGGCCTGCAGCTGGCTATTTATACATTTGTCCAAAACCTAACACAATGGAAACTGTAATCTCTTTGTCCATTGGACACAGGGATGGACATTTACAGTACAAGAGAGGTCATAGGTCAGTTTGAATAGGTGGGCGATGTCTGGTCCAGGTGCAATTGCAGAGGTTCTCCTCTGGGTTCCCGCCGCATATCAAGTATACAGTAAATACAGTTAATATTTATATTCTGCTCCTGCGCATAACTATTCGCAGGAGCGTGCGATCTTCTGCAAACCAACACCGGAATATTGCTCTTAAAATACCCTACAGCTGGATAACAAACACCACCTTATAACCTAGTTCTGTCCTTTCCTATTCTGTAAAGGAGAATCCCTTTGTTCTTATACCCTTTAAGCAAGTGTAACTCGCTGGTGTGGTGCAGGGAGACTATGTGTACATTGTGCACTATGGGGGTCATTCCGAGTTGTTCGCTCGTTGACGATTTTCGCAACGGAGCGATTAAGGCAAAAATGCGCATGCGCATGGTTCGCAGTACGCATGCGGTTAGTATTTTAACACAAAACTTAGTATATTTACTCATGCCCGAACTAAGATTTTTCATCGTTGAAGTGATCGGAGTGTGATTGACAGGAAGTGGGTGTTTCTGGGCGGAAACTGGACGTTTTCTGGGAGTGTGCGGAAAAACGCAGGCGTGCCAGGGAAAAACGCGGGAGTGTCTGGAGAAACGGGGGAGTGGCTGGCCGAACGCTGGGCGTGTGTGTGACGCCAAACCAGGAACGAAACTGACTGAACTGATCGCTATTTGTGAGTAAGTCTCGAGATACTCAGAAACTGCTAAGAATTTTCTATTCGCAATTCTGCTAATCTTTCGTTTGCAATTCTGCTAAGCTAAGATACACTTCCAGAGGGCAGCGGCTTAGCATGTGCAATGCTGCTAAAAGCAGCTAGTGAGCGAACAACTCAGAATCACCCCTTATGTGGATTAAATATGTAATGTGTTTTTATAGCTTTTCCATGCGATTACAAATACTACCGTAAATACTCATACCACACGCTAATACGCAGGCCCGCGGGAGCGACCATATGCAAATTGCGAATATGCGCACGCACGGCAGAACAAGTACGCGCACGGAGGCCATCTGTGTGCAGTTTGTACGTGATGTGTGTACTGAAATATTTTCGACTTCGACAGTCCACCCTTTGGCAGTCATCAATAACTGCCACACTTTACTACTAAACAGAAAATATTATCTACACAATATATACAAGTTTGGATGATCGGAGGAGAGCGGTAGGTGGGAAATGTGTAACCTAGTGGGATAGTAAAAAGCATGTATGTATGAATCAATGTCTGAGGGGCATGTATCATTGTGCCGTATATGTTCTAAATAAGCTTCGAGGTATTGCAAAGTATACATTAAATCCTTCTCATCCTGTATTAAGGGTCTGTAAATGGGCAAACAAACACTACCGAGCTCTTTTCGGCTTCTTATCCCAACAAATGGGGTGCACATTTAGTTGATGATACATGGAGGGGGAACATATGTGAGTGCTAGTATATGTGTATATCACCTGTAGACTATGTGTGCCATTAACTGGAGGTTGCAGAGATGAAAATAAGACACATATATAAAAATACATTCACATAAACATTTTGGGTAGGGTTGTCGTCTATTCCGGTGGGATGTATCTGGGCAGAGGGGGAGACAGAGAAAAACGGGTGAAAGAAACAGGCCATGAAATTCATTTTTACAATCCTTATCATATCACAGTTTCTATTGAGGGGTCATAAATTAAATCTGCTGCTGTAACAGCGCTCTCGCTCCTTAGACTCATCAAATTTGTTCTGTGCTTGCGCCGCATTAGAATTCGAACACACCTGAATATCAGACCAATAATTATGATGACTCCCCGGATACAAAGGAGAAACTTCCCCACACTCATAATGACATTTTGAGCCCACTCTCCTAACCCTCAGAACCATTTGCGTGGGTTCAACCATGAGACCCAGCCTATCAGTTCATTACCCACAGTCGCTAAGGTAAGGTTGTGCTTCCTCCTGAACTCCCACTTCCACTGTAAGATCTCATCCATCTTGTGATCGATGATCTCCGTAGGGTCGTCAGTGCTATTCATGATATACGTACAACACTTCACGCCATATTGAGTTGCCAGGGTAACACAGTACCCACCTGTCACGGCTGTGACGTAATTAAGGATCATCCTGTGCTGGATCAGTTCCTTCTTGTAGGCTTGTAACTCCCTTCCCGTATACCTAAAGATGTCATCATACATCTCGTTGATATTGTCTATCAGGTTCGCTAGCGCATGGATGTAGCTATAATTTATAGTTCCTCTGGCAGTACGGGTGATATCTAATGCGAGAAGGAACTGAATCCCGGTGGATTCATGGATCAAATCAGAGGCTGCGTGCTCTGCCCTATCTATGAGGTGCCTCTTGATGATGTGTTCGTAGTGGTTATGAGTATAAGGAGTCTGAGCACTGCAGTGAACGTCTTTCATTTTGTCGTGGGTTATGGTCATGACCTCTGGTAGTACCCTTCCAATGTAACACAATCCCTCAGAGCTCGGAGTAAGCCACTTGTATGCTTTCCTTCCACATATGAAATAGGCATCATCTGGGAGAACATAGGGGACAAAATGTAACATCACCATATTGCAAACTTTCCAGGTAAAGAAACCAATCCCTAGTTCTCTCATTTGTTTAGTACAAGTATCAGGCTGGATGATATGGGCACAATACCCTGACGATACTTTTCCAACCCACATGGTCTTGCTTCCACGTGTATACCTATACCAAAAATACCTCCCACTGTTGGCTATCTTGCGTACAAGTTCAGAGTCGATAGGAATCCTATCAGCTCTGTGTGAAAAAGTCATTGTCTGGTTATTCCACGTCACTTCCCAATTTCCTGGTTTTCGGAAATTGGAAATATTAAAACACAAGAGGGACCTATCTACATTGTACTTGTGGAGCTTCAAACTAGGGGGCCTAGATATATTGAATCTCTTGTCCACCGGTCTCCCACCCCGTAATTCGAGTACCTCATCTATTGCTAAAGGGTATGGTACTAATCCTGACTTACTCTGTCCTTGAGGTACCTGTGAGCACACTCAGCATTCTCTGTCTGGTTTAAGACCTTACCCACTAATGAGTGGTAATCACTCAACGGATTTCAGTCCATGTCGATATTAATGTTGGACTGACATCTCTGGATGCACTCGTCTTCGACTATGTTCTCACAATTCCAACAAATACAATATTCATCAGACAATAACCCTTCACATTGCCTCCGAGCTCCATGACTACAAGAGCGCTTACTGATACCAGCCTTTACTCGAGTGATGTGCTGCTCCTGAGATCCTACAAATTCGTACTCGCCATCAGAACCCATTCCAGATCGCCGCTCGACCTCTCTGGGACCCTCACCAAAACAAATTGTCCTGATCAAAAACAGAATTACAAGTAGAACCCGAAACGCAGTCTCTTGTGATAGATCCACAAGATAGGTTAGGGGAAAGAAGGAAAATAAGGAGGAGAAAAGAATGGAAAATACAGGGGGGGGGGTGAAAAAAGAAAATGGTGCGACAACAGTCCTTGATCTTGTTGCTCTCCGTGCTCAGGTGCTTTTCAACAGTCCTGCCTCTCAACTTTCCCGGAATAAACACTCTAGTGATACGAGGTTCTCTTCACCTTGCTCTTTGTCACGAGTTTTCTCCGGGTCAGCGACCTTCTTGCAGTGGGACGAGTGGACCCAAGTCTCTCTTTCAGCAACCTTTAATGCTGTCGTGCTGATTAACAAGACTTGGTACGGTCCTTCCCACCTGTCTATGAGGCAACCTGAGCGTAAGAAATTTTGAATCATCACATAATCCCCAGGCTCAATGTCATGACAATTACTGTTCGGTAGGTCAGGAATCACCAGCTTTAGATTTCTTTGTTGATTTCTCAGCTGCTGGCTCATCCTAAACAAATATTTCAGTTATTTCATTATTGCATTTCAAATCATCCTGAGGGTCTCATTACATGAGGTTGTCGACCAAAAAGAATTTCAAAGGGTGATAAGTTAAGCGGAGACCTGGGAGTGGCTCTGATACTGTACAACACTAATGGCAAAGCTTCTGGCCACAGCAATCCAGTTTCAGCCATCACGTTGCTCAGTTTGTTCTTAATAGTGCTGTTCACTCTCTCTACCTTCGCACTCGCCTGTGGTCGGTACGGAGTATGTAGCTTGCTATTAATTCCCATCAGTTTGCACATGACCTGAAAGACTTCACCTGTAAAATGGGTACCCCTACCACTTTCAATCACTCTAGGGATACCATATCTACACACAAATTCCTGCACAATTTTCTTTGCAGTGAACGTGACAGTATTTGTGGCAGCAGGGAACGCTTCTACCCAGTTGGAAAACACACCGATACATACTAACACATATTTCAAATTCCTACGGGGTGGTAACTGTATGAAGTCGATTTGTATTACCTGAAAAGGTCAGTCTGTAGGAGGGATATGGGATTGCTCTGTTGGTATTGTCTTACCAATATTCTTCCTCAAGCAAGTAAAACATGTCATTGCTCTCTTACCTGCATGAGAAGAAAATCCTGGCGCACACCAGTAGGCTCTTACCAGCTTGCACATACCCTCTTTACCCAGATGAGTCAGACCGTGTTCCGCCTCAGCTAGACTAGGAAGACATGCTCTGGGGGTCACTGGCTTACCTTGTCCATCTCTCCAGAGTCCTGGGGACTCCTAACCATACCCCTTCGCCTTCCAGACCGCCTTTTCCTGTAGGGAACACAAATTTTGCATTTCAATTACTGTTGTGTGTTATCAGTTGTGTGAAGTAGAACATCTGTGGAAAGCGAAAAAAGAGGGGAAATAATAAAAAGAAAATTGTCAGGTTTGCGTTCACCATCAGGCTGTCACACCATCATGCATATCGATGTCTGTACACAGTCTCCCTTCACCAGTATTCTCATTCTCCACCCTTTGTGCATGACCAGGCACACTGCAGTAATACTGGTGTCCTTGTGCTGGTGAGATATACTGGATTTGGGTAGAACTCTGAAGGACCGAGTAGGCATGTGGCGTTTGAACTGTAATCGGGTCCATGTATTGTACCCTCCTGTCGGTGTACGTAAGAGATGAGGAGGAAACTGAGAAGAAAAATCACATAGAGGTTAGTAACAGATAAGTTTGTAGAGGCAGAGAGGATTTTATAAAATTTGACAACTGGATTGGGCACTATGGGGAATGACTTTTCTACTTGGTCTACTCCCCTAAAAAAAATTCTATGTGTGTTATATCTCTACTGGGACTATCCCAGCCAACAATCCAGTGTCCTGTCCATCCTAAATTCATAGGGAACCCGGTATCTTTGAGATAATTTCCTCTACCTGTGATTGACATGAATCTAGAACAGTGAAATGTAACATTAGTCTTCGTGGGTATCTAACATACTTTGTACTTCCTGAGCGGGAGCACATTATATGTATTCCATATCTAACAAAGCTCCTGTTAAGTTAATCAGGGGCTATTTCTGCTAGAGAAAGAAGCAAAAGTTTAGAGGCCCCATCTTAACCCCAGCAAGTTTTGTCAAAGGGTAATGTTGCATATATTTCGTTCTTCCCATTAGCCGAATCTGTGTTTTCTATATGGCTCGTGATTCCTTACTATATGTCCCTTGGTCCCGTCTATGTGTTTAATGATGTGGCTTGTGTTTTCTGTCTAGGGGGTCTATACTGACTATGTGTCCTATTACTCCTACAATCTGTTGCAAAATGCCCTTCCTTTTTACAAATGTAACATATTCTCAGTCTTTTCCAAACAGCAGGGGTCTGGGGTTTGAGCTGATGAGTCTTTCCTGTCAGAGCCTGTATACTTACTGTCATCAGCTTCTCCTCCTGTTGTTCTCTGCGCCCAGCAATATTCTTGTGGTGTTTAATAGCGCACTCTCTAAGACAAGCTACTGTGACCCCTCTCCAATTAGGCAAAGATGTTTGCACCCTGTCCCTTAATGCCTTATTGAGCCCGTCCATTAGCACAGAGACAGCCACCTCCCTGTAATTCGCATTGTTCCCTATATCCGATACCCCAATGTATCGATCCATTATTTGCAGAGCCCGATGGAAATATTCAGATGCCATTTCATTTTCTCTCAGTTTTATGGAGAAAATTTTTCTCCACTTAACAGTAGTGGGGAAATACAACTCTAGTTGCATGTTAATTCATTCCACGTTCTCCTGATTGTGTTCGTCAGTCATAGGACCATCCGACTCTAATTTACAATCAGTAATACATTTTTGGGTGTCAATATTAGGGGGTAGGCACGCTCTCAAAAGTATCCGCCAATCTTTGTTTGCAGGTTCATATGCATTACACAGATCCTTTACATACTTCTGACATCTGGCTAAATGCTTTCGGGGATCGGGGAATTCTGAAATGATTGATCGCAGTTCTGATCTGGGTCACGGGCAATACTTTGCATTATTCCTGGTGAGGATTATTCCCTGCCTATCGGTTCCCCCATTGGGAGTTACTATTTCCAAGACAGGATGTAATCCTACCATTCCATTCCTAATTTGCTCACTGTGGGGTATTAATGTCTCTGTGTAATGAACAGTCTCACATGTCTGTGATCTCACCAGTCCTTTCAGTGGGGGATACTGTTACTGCTCTTACTGGTTGGACAGGGCCCACCTGAATTTCCTGTAAATCGATTGCCTGGATGAGGGCTGAGAGTGGGATGGATGCATCATTTTCCTCTGACCTATGACCTTGGAGAGAGTTCAAAACAGGATACAACTTGCACAGGTTAGGGTTAACACATTGCTTCTGCATTCTACTTTCATTTACAGATATACCATTGACTGTAGCCATCTTTTCCCCTTTGACCTGTGTCGGTAATGGTGTGTTTGTGCCCTCATTCCTGCTAGGTTTGGAACTTGCTTTGCGAGTTTGTTCCCTTTGCACCTCCCCCTCTTGTTGCCACAGGTTTAAACAATCGTTATGTCTTATCCTTTGTTTTCTGGATTTAATCCTACCTACATTCTGCAGTACCTCTGGTTCAAAGCTGCCCATCCTAGGGAATGATACCCTATCTTCCGCAGTCATACGTTCCCATTCATTGCAAAAAGCCTCCGTGTGTGAATTATATTTTTCACACATAATAAACCTTGCTGACCCTCTCGGCCGCAATTCTGATCTTCACGGTCCCAACTCTTCAGCCTGAACCCTAGCTACCAAACGTCTCTCACTTGAGCAACTGGCTCCCATAATTGTGGGCCTTTTCCCACAAACACCAAAATACTCAATGCAAGCAGACGGTGAAAGTTCTCTGAGCGCTCTTCACCCGCTCTCGCCCACGTTGGCAAGTACTACGATACACTGTCGATAGTGGATTGCGATGTACCCAACCTAGGGCCCCTAACTGGCTTCTATTCACTGGAAGTTTTTAGGCGTGACTTACCTTTTCCAGTGAATATCTACCGTTGGAGATTTTCCTGAGAGAGACCAGCGAAAACGTCCTATGCACTTATACACAAATCACGCTTGCGTATGCTCTACACGGCGCTAATGATACCACGGTTTTGTGCAAAAAGTTTGCACAAGGTTGCGTCACGTATCACACCCACAAACGCGCAGTCCAATCGCACAGCGTATAGGTACTTGTTACCTATCCGCTCTACGACCACTGGAATCGAATCACAAGCTGCGAAACCTCAGCCGGAGCGTAACAAAAAAACTATATGGGGTCACAATTCACAATTTCCTACCACGCTCCTGTGCAAGTCTCCTCACGACTTGCATACTTTTCTATCTATACTAACGTGAGTCAGCCGCCTCACGCCGCCAATCCTCCATGCACTTGGTGTACCAACGACGGGATCCCGAATTCCCGGGTTCAAATCCACTCACTCTTACTTTCAGCTCACACAAATACACAGCGTTTTTCTGTACAGAAAATTTTCACTCTTTCTGATTGGCAGCTTTACCCCAGAGGCAGTACAGTTTAAACAAAAGTCTTATACTAATCTGCTTTTGAAACCGGATAGTTATGTGCTATTGTATTTAAGGTATACTACCCCACCTTTTAATTGAACAAACTATCGTGTAATTTGTACTTAGCATGCGCACTCTTACGCACTTTGCGTAAACACGCGACCGTGCGTGCCTTTTACGCTGCGTGCGCGGTCCTGTACTATGTCCGAGCCACGTGTACAAAACGTGCATCCGCAATAAAACAAATCACACAACCTCTATAAATGTGAGCAATACAAACTATAATCGCTCACAAGCACAACCCACACTTGTTCTGTGTAACCCTTTATGACTGGGCCAGAACTGCGTTTTGTGTTTTTATAATTATTCCCTTAACACACTAATTCAAATTTATCTATATAGCAACAAATGTATCCGATTTCACACAGATCTAAACTGGTCTAGCAATCTATAGCTTGTGGCAACAATATGTGAGAGGGTATGCAAAGTATCGGTACCCTTTGTGTACGTTTTTGGCACACAAAAAAATTACACAGATTTTTAAATAGCTTTTTTTCCTGTTTACCTACGGGTTCTATCAGCACCTCTGCAGACTAGGCAGAGCAGACGCAATCTAACAGCACACAAATAGCGTTTTAAAACATCCAGCAACCAGAAAAAGGTTTAACGTAGATATCTTTCCACCCATTGCTGATAGATTAAAGTCTGCTATGACCTGCTAGCCTTTGAGTGTGTGAAAAAGCGGATCAAGCCCCCAATTGTAAATGTTGATTTACTTACAGGACTAAAAGCAATACTTAAAAACACACTCTATACACTTTAAAATCGAGCCGCTGCGCCCGCTGTAATCAATCCTTTTACCCTTATATTGGTTACACACCTTACGTACACAAGATCATACCGTGTACGCACTCTGCGTACGTACGCCGAAAGGGCGTAGTGACTACACAGTTTGCGTACACAGGCCTACGCGCTGTTAGCACAATGCAGCAGCCCGAGTGGCTGTAAATACACTTTAAACCTTAGAAAGGAAATGGGACACAACACCAATTGTAATTCAAAAACTATGTTGAGGTCCAACCCACAACGGTTATCTTTACTAGCAGGGGGTTACAACAATATTACAATACAATTAGAGAAAAAGGCTACAGTCAATGGTACATACGTTTGGTTTCGCCTGCGCTTCCCGGTCCGGTCCTCAGTCATCAAGGTAGATGACCTTCAGAGATTGAGAGAGTGACCTGGCCTGCAGCTGGCTATTTATACATTTGTCCAAAACCTAACACAATGGAAACTGTAATCTCTTTGTCCATTGGACACAGGGATGGACATTTACAGTACAGGAGAGGTCATAGGTCAGTTTGAATAGGTGGGCGATGTCTGGTCCAGGTGCAATTGCAGATGTTCTCCTCTGGGTTCCCGCCACATATCAAGTGTACAGTAAATACAGTTAATATTTATATTCTGCTCCTGCGCATAACTATTCGCAGGAGCGTGCGATCTTCTGCAAACCAACATCGGAATATTGCTCTTAAAATACCCTGCAGCTGGATACCAAACACCACCTTATAACCTGGTTCTGTCCACTCCTGTCCTGTAAAGGAGAATCCCTTTGTTCTTATACCCTTTAAGCAAGTGTAACTCGCTGGTGTGGTGCAGGGAGACTATGTGTACATTGTGCACTATGTGGATTAAATATGTAATAAGTTTTTATGGCTTTTCCATGCGATTACAAATACTACCGTAATTACTCATACCACGCGCTAATATGCAGGACCGCGGGAGCGACCATACGCAAATTGCGAATATGCGCACGCACGGCAGAACAAGTACGCGCACGAAGGCCATCTGTGTGTAGTTTGTACGTGATGTGTGTACTGAAATATTTTCGACTTCGACACTCTTGATGAAGACCCCACTCTCCTGGATGGAGATCGTGTCTGCTGAGGAAGTCTGTTTCCCAGTTGTCTACACCCGGAATGATGACCGCTAATAGAGCATTTACATGCCTTTCCGCCCAGCGGAAACCTCTTGTGGCTTCTGCCATTGCCGCTTTGCTCTTCGTTCCGCCCTAGCGGTTTACTTACGCCACTGCTGTTAAGTTGTCCGACTGAATTAAGACAGGCAGATCGTGAAGAAGATGTATCGCCTGCAGAAGGCTGTTGTAAATAGCCCTTAATTCCAGAATGCTTATTGCAGACAAGCTTCCCGGCTTGACCTTTTTCCCTGGAAATTCTTCTCCTTGAAAGACTGCTCCCCAGCCTCGGAGACGTGTATCCATGGACACCAGGATCCAATCCTGGATCCCGAACCTTCGTCTCTCTAGGAGGTGAGAACTGTGCAGCCACCACAGGAGAGATATTCTGGTCCTGGGAAATAGGATTATTTTCCGGTGCATGTGCAGGTGAGACCCGGACCACATGTCCAACTGGTCCCGCTAAAACCACTCTGGCATTTAACCTGCTCACCAAATGGCCTCGTAGGCTGCAAACATCGTCTTCATCAACGGAACGTATTGATGGATTTACACTGTTGCAAATCTGATCCGACTCTGGATCCTCAGATCTCTTTCCACTGGAACAAACAAACTCTCAACAGTTCTGTATCTAACCTTATTCCCAACTCCGACATCCGTGTCATTGGAATCAACAGTGATTCTGGCCAGTTCAGGAGCCAACCACTGTGTTGAAGAACTGTCAGAGAGAAAACAACGATTTGCAGCACCTGTTTCATGACCTCGCTATAGTCAGGAGAGCGTCCCAGTACAGAATAATAATGGCTTTTACTATTGAAGGAAAACCATCATACTGCCATCACTCCGGTGAATTGGCAATGACAAACCTGAATAGCAAACCCAGGTAAGCCTAATGCGGAAGAAACCGTACTTAGACCCTCTTTCTCCTTTTACAGATTGGAGAACCCTGCCCTGAGAGATTCCATCTTGTAGTTCAACTTCTTAAGTAGAATTTTTTTTTTTGGGGGGATTGTTCTGACCGAGCCGTCCGGGCTCAGAAGCACGAAAAAGCTAGAACAACAGCTTTTTTTTCTTTGTGTGACCGGGACAGCAGGACAATGGGGGTAATTCCAAGTTGATCGCAGCAGGATTTTTGATAGCAATTGGGCAAAACCATGTGCACTGCAGGGGAGGCAGATATAACATGTGCAGAGAGAGTTAGATTTGGGTGTGGTGTGTCAATCTGCAATCTAAATTGCAGTGTAAAAATAAAGCAGCCAGTATTTACCCTGCACAGAAACAAAATAAACCACCCAAATCAAATTCTCTCTGCAAATGTTATATCTGCCTCCCCTGCAGTGCACATGGTTTTGCCCAACTGCTAAAAAATTTCCTGCTGCGATCAACTTGGAATTACCCCCTAGGTTTTGCCCAATTGCTAACAAAAATCCTGCTGCGATCAACTTGGAATTACCCCCAATGTCCTGATCCTGACCCAATCTTGTATGGCGTCGAATACTACCTCCCCGTCCAGAGGAGAATCGGTAAGAACTATTTTAAAAATCAGTGAGGGGAATCGTCTGGAAACACCAGTATGTCTCCCTTGGGACTCTATTCTTAACTCACTGGTCCATGTCCATTCCAGGACTGACTGAAGAGTATTAGACGTGGTCCCACCGGTGTGGGCTCTCGCAAGATAGACCCAGTGACATGCGGTGGATGTGGTAGAAACAGAGGATGATTTCTGCTTCTGCAAACTTGAAAAAGGCTGCTAACCTCTTACCTTTTCACCTTCCTCTACCTGCAAAGAGGGGGAAAAACCGTATCCATCCGGTCGAAATGACTGCATCCTACAAAAATGCGTCACCAACCGTTGTGAGGGAACATAGCTCAAGAAGGTAGACTTACCAGTGGTATCTGCCGAGATCAACTTAACAAAGCCATCCCTAAACCAGGTTTCACCTTCATAGGGAAGATACTCCAGTACTTCTCGGAGTCAGCCTTAGCATGCCATTGGTGAATCCACAACGTCTTCCTAGTCGAGACCGCCATGGAAGTGGCCCGCGAACCCAAGAGTCCTACATCCCTTGTAGTCGCACGGCAGTATACTGCAATGATATAGACATGACTCAACTTCAGGAGTACCCTGCATACAACTACTCCCCCATGTGCATGTAATGCTAGTATAATCAACGTACACGCGGACACATAATCAGAGTATTACATATCTTCCTGCATACGATCCTTTGTGACAGAGCCCCGTGCAGAACAGGGGTGACTCTCACTTTCTTCTAGCCATGAGAAGGAATAACTTTACCTCAGCATTCATTATAAATATTTATATATATATATATATATATATATATATACATAAATATACCTTCAAATGCACCTATACACACCTATATCTATATATATCTAATACGTATACATATATCCTTTTGTCAGGAACAGCAGGGTCCCTAGTGACGTTAATACATTCCAATGTGTATGAACAGGTACTGAATGACGATTTTGTGGATCTGATCAGGAAACATTATGGTCGACATAAGAAACAATATTCGAGTCGATCTCAGGGAGTAGTAACTGGGCAAAATAACATTTTTGCGATCCCGAGGGGTCTGAGAGAAATCAATTCTATGAATATGACTCCCTCCATAAATATTATCGCGTCTGTGATCGTGCCACAGACCGATGTAACCTTACTATACATCAAACCCGGAAGTGAACAAGCCCGCACGGGCGAAACGCGTCTTCCACGGGGGGGGGGGGGGGGGGGACCGCTGATGGAGTGACTTTCTGACACCTTCACCTGCACCTGACCATGCCTTGATCTTATCTGAAACTTTTCATTCTGGTGATCGTAAGCCTAATCCTGTCCTGTGTTAATTATACACAGACAGCAGGATAATATCTGTGTAACACTATAATTTGTATTCCATTACACATCCCAGCTTTTTTGGTGTATATATATTGTCTGCTGTATTAGAACTCTGATTTAATTGACACTTTGTGTTAATCATACACAGACAGCAGGATAATATCTGTGTAATACCATATTTTGTATTCCACTACACATCCCAGCCTTTTTGTGTATATATTTTGTCTGCTGCTTTAGAACTCTGATTTAATTCTGAAATTGAATTTATATTTGTCCAATACCTTGAAGATAGCACCAGGCAGATACCTCACACCATTATTTTTTATCACCAGCAGAGGCCAGTATACAGCTACATGATTTCTTCCATTTGTAATTTCCAGTGCTACTTTATTTATTTACTGATGATAATATTGCATCTCGGATCCAGTCTTTTTTGACTCATGATATGTAATTCTTTAAATATGAATTAATTTCTACACCTTGTTCATCCCTAGGTGCACTATAACGTGCGCCAATATCAGTAAATTACTGTCAGAGGCCTAATAACTATTGTCTGGTGACACAGAATATCCCATTTTTCGCTTACCTTTTTCCAATACAGGTTGAGTATCCCTTATCCAAAATGCTTGGGACCAGGGGTATTTTGGATATGGGATTTTTCCGTATTTTGGAATAATTGCATACCATAATGAGATATCATGGTGATGGGACCCAAGTCTAAGCACAGAATGCATTTATGTTACATATACACCTTATACACACAGCCTGAAGGTCATTTTAGCCAATATTTTTTGTAACTTTGTGCATTGAACAAAGTGTGTCTACATTCACACAATTCATTTATGTTTCATATACACCTTATACACACAGCCTGAAGGTCATTTAATACAATGTTTTTAATAACTTTGTGTATTAAACAAAGTTTGCGTACATTGAGCCATCAAAAAACAAAGGTTTCACTATCTCACTCTCACTCAAAAAAGTCCGTATTTCGGAATATTCCGTATTTCGGAATATTTGGATATGGGATACTCAACCTGTATATAAGTGTACTGAATCATTGATTTTGTGCCTTTTTCTTGTCCTACTATTTTTCGTGGACTCTCATCCACGATCCACGGAGCATGATACCACGGATGTGGGATTTTGTGAGCCGTGCCTAACGTGGAAAGCAGATCCACACATTTCTTCCCTCTTTACTCATTCATTCCCTTTTCGTCTCTTCTATTGTTTCCATCTTTTTCTTTAATTTCCTATATAGGTGCACTCTCATTGGTGTACTTATCACATAAATTCTCTACTATCATACCACGCTGCAAATGCCCGATCTCGTCCGATCTTGGAAGCCAAACAGCGTTGGGCTGGGTTAGTACCGGGAGAGGAGACCCCCTGCGAATACCTGGTGTTGTAGAGTAGGAATTATTTTCCTTCCTATGTGAAGCGTGACGCCAACAGCAGTATCACCACTAACTCTGGTTCCTACCATATTTTCTTTCTACGCTAGGCTTACGACCAATAATCTTGGCATATGTTACAAAGTCAGGTTTTTTGAATTTTGGTGACCAGTAATTTCCGATTGTAAGCAGCCCTTTTGGAACTTACCTATCATTATCGCTATGACCACTCCGCGGTTCCATTAATGCAGACATTCTGTACTGGTCAAGGGGAATGGGGGTATGACTATCAAGTGTCTACAACCCTTTCAATCACTTATTGTGATAAAACAGACCAGAACATTTTCATTCTTTATCTGTAATATCTTTATTTTACATGGATCACTTCTATGGGTAATTATGTTTTTAAACTTTAAACATTAAAAATTATGTTTTATTATATTTTTTCTCATATATCATAAGAATTTTTCTACATTTCCAAAGAGTGCACCCACACAAGAGCCTTCTCTCTCTCCCTTTTGCTAGTACATGTATTTTCTGGCTCTGGGCGCACCACCAACTAGGACAGTGTTAATTAATTGAAAAAATTATATATTTTTTCCTCCTAATTTTCAAGGGTTTAATTGTCCGATTTTGGTTTTCACATATCAATACTATATCAATTTGACTGGTGCCCGATCACCCTTTGTCTAGTTATACATCATACTTGCCTACCTGACCCTCTCCATGAGGGAGAAAATGCTCTGTTCCTGGACTTTCCTGGTAATGTATGATTGCCATCACCTGTGGTGAAACACCTTTCTTATCAATTTACTAGCTCACCACAGGTGATGGCAATCATACATTACCAGGAAAGTCCAGGAACAGAGCATTTTCTCCCTCATGGAGAGGGTCAGGTAGGCAAGTATGCTATACATACATATACATATAGGTATAGCACTTTCTGATATCACATTATCATGTCAATATCCACCCAGTCAGATATAGTTGTTGCCAACAGGGTCACCCCTCACGTCTGTGTCTCCCATATAGTTTTCTCTCGGGAAAAATATATCTCTACTGACATGTTGACATTGATTTACATGTACCAAGTACTATTAGGAGTCGACAGCGCCGACATAGTCACTCCCTTTGTGGCAGAGCACTCAGCCTCAGATATGCCGACACACGTGTACCAAACACCCACCGACATTACACTGGCTATAAGGGATAGACCCCAGTACATTCTGTCATGGAAACACATAAGGAGTTTATCAGCTCATTTACACCGCGCTCATGATATAGTGCTTTTATTTTATAACTTATATTGCACCAAACAACTGTGTCCCCCCTCGTTTTTCACTCTGAACTATACAGCAGTGTTTTGGAAGGACTAGTGTCTCTGTGAGGAGAAAATGTCTCTGGTTAGAGCTGTGAGGGCTAAGCTACGCCCCCTTAATGGCACGCTTCAGTCCCGCTTATTTTTATATTTTTATACTGGCGGGGGTCTGTATTTAGTGCCTAGGCACTGTATACTCTGATGCAGGTGGCCATTGTGGTTTTTATGCTGCCCAGGGCGCCCCCTCTGCGCCCTGCAGTGCCGGTTTGTATGTGGGAGCATGGCGTGCTGCGCGGTACCTCAAAAGCCGTCACTGAAATCTTCTGCCGTCACTGAAGTCTTCTGATCTTTTTCTACTCACCCGGCTTCTGACTTCTGGCTCTGCAAGGGGGTGACTGCGCGGCTCCGGGAACGAGCATCTAGGCGTACCTAGCGATCAGACCCTCTGGAGCTAATGGTGTCCAGTAGCCTAAGAAGCAGAGCCTTGAAACTCACAGAAGTAGGTCTGCTTCTCTCCCCTCAGTCCCACGATGCAGGGAGCCTGTTGCCAGCAGGTCTCCCTGAAAATCATAAACCTAACATAAAGACTTTTTTCTGAGAAACTCTGGAGAGCTCCTCAGTGTGCATCCAGTCTCACTGGGCACAGAATCTAACTGGAGTCTGGGGGAGGGGCATAGAGGGAGGAGCCAGTTCACACACCTTTTAAAGTCTTAAAGTGCCCATGTCTCCTGCGGATCCCATCTATACCCCATGGTTCTTGAAGCATCCCCAGCATCCTCTAGAACCTATGAGAAATATCATTGTCTTTTCTTCAACAAATAGATCTTACTAACTTTGGGACTCATTTACATTTGGATGTAAGTCATTTTCATGACACGCCTCTCCGAAGTAGCAGTACACGCCCACGCTGAAAGGTGTTACTTTCACAATCTCCCTGAAATGCTTTTTCAAAAGTAGGCAAGTATGGCTCATGGTGGGAATTAAACTGATGACCTCAGTGCTGTGAGGCAGTAGTGCTAACCATTACACCATCAGTACTGTTTTATTAAGTACTATATTTGTTGGTTAGAAGTCTATCTTGACCCCATTGGTTTATTATATAGTCTAAGTTGGTATTAGTGACTTTATACAGCTGAGCTGGACATAGTGGCACTGTATAGCACTGTAGCAGGTGTACACAGTACTACCCACTGTGACACAGGCACATACCTCCCAACATGACCGTCTCCAGGAGGGACACAATGCTCTGCTCCTGGACTTCCCCCTTAATTTATAATTGCCATCACCTATGCTGAAACAACTTTCTTATCCAATTCACTTGTTCAAAACAGGTGCAGACACTCATACATTAAGAGGAAAGTCCAGGAGCAGAGCATCGTGTCCCTCCTGGAGAGGGTCATGTTGGGAGGTATGCAGGCAGGCATTGCATGACTGTTTACAATTGTAAGTGCTGCCCCTAGTGGAGGAGACTCTCATGTAACCATAGCAACGCCTCCCAGGACCAGCCTTTCCGGCGCTCTCTGATGACGACAGCAGGTCGGTCACGTGCTGCGCGGTTGCTAGGGATGACGCAGGGCGCACGCAATCTTCAGACGTCCGTTGTTAAGGGATTCGTCACGGTGACGCGACGGGTGCTGTGTCCAGGCCAGGCCGCGAGGAGGCGCCGGGGCCGGAGAGAGAAGAAGGCCCGGAGAAGGGAAGGGGGATGTAGCGCGCAGGAGCCGCCGGCAGACGAGCTAGAGCACCATGAGAAGATGTGCCGGTGAGCAGCTGTCGCTGTGTCCGCACGGGCTGCTGGTGTGCTGGGCTGCCTGCTTGTCTCTGGATGTCTAGGCCGGGGTCGTAAAGCCCTACTGCCGGGGTGGAACTACAAGTCGCAGCCTGCCCCTGGGCCTGTAGTCCCCAGACAGCCGGAGAGCCCTAGGCCTGGTTTCCTCTGGTGTCAGCGAGGCCTGGCAGAGACATGTCTAGGTCTGTGTGCTGCGTGTGAGTGCGGGTTTCTGACTGGCTATTGTCTTTGGGGGTTCTGAGGGGCCACTAATTAAGCAAGGGCACTACATAGATGGAGGTGAGGGATGACTCTGGCTCCCTGCATGTGAGACCCTTGTCTTTAGGGAAGAGGTTACATGGGAATGCCTGCCACTCTGCAAACAATAGATTACAGGGAAAGCCCTGCCAGCCAACTGCGAAGTAGAGATTACAAGGGAAGCCCTGTCAGACAGGCGGGGTGTGCAGGTGAAGGGGGGTGAAGTTGGCTCCGCTTGCAGGTGGGGTGTGCAGGGGAAGACCTGTTGGCTCCGCTTGCAGGTGAGGGGTGTGCAGCGAAAGCCCTGTTGGGCAGATGGTGTGTGCAGGGGAAACCTGTCGGCTCTGCTTGCAGGCGGGGTGTGCAGGGGAAGACCTGTTGGCTCCGCTTGCAGGTGGGGTGAGCAGCGGAAGACCTGTCCGCTCCACTTGCAAGTGGGGTGTGCAAGTGAGGACCTCTCGGCTCCACTTGCTGGTGGGGGTGTGTAGGGGAAGCCCTGTTGGCCAGATGGGGTGTGCAGGAGAAACTGTCGGCTCAGCTTGCAGGCGGGGTGTGCAGGTGTAGGCCTGTCGGCTCAGCTTGCAGGCGGGGTGTGCAGGGGAAGGCCTGTCGGCTCCGCTTGCAGGCGGGGTGTGCAGGGGAAGGCCTGTCGGCTCCGCCTGCAGGCGGGGTGTGCAGGGGAAGGCCTGTCGGCTCCGCCTGCAGGCGGGGTGTGCAGGGGAAGGCCTGTCGGCTCCGCCTGCAGGCGGGGTGTGCAGGGGAAGGCCTGCAGGCGGGGTGTGCAGGGGAAGGCCTGTCGGCTCCGCCTGCAGGCGGGGTGTGCAGGGCAAGGCCTGTCGGCTCCGCCTGCAGGCGGGGTGTGCAGGGCAAGGCCTGTCGGCTCCGCCTGCAGGCGGGGTGTGCAGGGCAAGGCCTGTCGGCTCCGCCTGCAGGCGGGGTGTGCAGGGGTAGGACTGTCGGCTCCGCTTGCAGGCGGGGTGTGCAGGGGTAGGCCTGTCGGCTCCGCTTGCAGGCGGGGTGTGCAGGGGAACCCCTGTCGGCTCCGCTTGCAGATGGGGTTTGCAGGGGAACCCGTCGGCTATGCTTGCCATGGGGTGTGCAGGGAAAGCCCTGTCAACTCTGCTAGAGGGTGAACGGGTGGCTAAAAAGGTACCAGGAAATCATTGTGAACATTGTTGCAGGGAGAAGGGTGTAGGGATGCTTTGGCATCCTGCTTCATGGTGGAGGGTCCAAGGGAAGCCTTATTGCTCCTACTGCAAGGATGAGGGTGCAGGGAAGCCTTATTGCCCTGTTGCAGGGATTTAGGTGAAGCGAAGCCTTATCAGCCCTATTAGAGGGTACAGGGGAAGCCTTGGTGGGCCAGCTGGTAGAAGGAAGGCTTGTATGTAAGATTGCTTTACGGAACAGAAACCTGAACATCTGATTGCCTGTCTGCAAGGATGATTGTGAAGGTATACTGTCTGCATGGATATACTGCAGCAAAGGAGCCCAGTCTGCTTCTTTGCAGGTAGTGGGTGAACTCCATCTGCAAGGAGTTCCTTCATCTGCATCTTGTAATCTAATGTGCATTTTTAATAATAGAAACTAACAGGCCATGTATATATTTACATCAGTACGTATGCTAGTAGATGAGTTTTGTGTTTTAAATAGGAACATGTTGTTTATATTTGGTTGCTTTGACTGTGGTCCATGGCCACACTGGTGTGTTTGTGTAGGATAAGTTTATCCATAGGAGATGTACAGTACAGCACTGTGTATGTAAATAATAAATGTAAGTGATAAGCCTGTGTGGTGTTTAGTGCTACTCTATTTTACTGCGATAAGTCTATCTATCTGTGTTTAAATACTGAAAATATATATGTGTGTATGTATGTATATGTGTATGTATATATCTATCTCTACAATAACTGAATGTCTGCATCGAATTATGCTAATAGGAAATTATTACACACTGCTTTGCATCTGTTCTTATTTCTTTGAGGCCAGAGCGTCTGTAGCCAAGATTCTGACTAGCTATGGGTGGATCATTGAGAAGTTACCACAGTAAACCATTACTGCTCCCAAAGTTACATTGCCTTATATTCACTATCTCTTTGTTTCAGAGGTCAACCACTGGGAAGTTAGTTTGTGCAGCCTACTGTACATATGTTTTTATTCTATTTGGTTCAGATGTAAGAAAAACAATATAGGGTAAACGTTTCACTATTCATTGTTCGCTGTTGTCATACATATTGACTTTGCTGTGTTTTCATGTAGTGTGCTGACGGTAGTTCTATTTATGGTACATGGCATACGTCACTTCACTTGTGCTGCTATGCTGCCTTTTATTATAGATTTATTTACAGCATAAGCAATCATTCACCCTCTTATATTGCATTAGAGTGATGTGGTTTTACCACGGATATCTTGTGATTATTACTGGGTCACCTTTCAGTGGTTGAGAGAAGGCAATGAAATGTCTTTTGGTTATTACATTCTCCATAGTTAATTATCAGCTTTCATGTCACCGCTAGTTTGTACTACGTTGGCATTATGGTTGTCAACCAGCCGCAGTCCCCCTAGCCACCCCCACAAGCCTCCTGATGTGTCACCCAGCGCTGCTCCTCATCATTTCACTCTTTTAATATATTTGTTCAGAAGAAACAAAATTTGGCACGTCCTGAATAAATGTGTACAATTTGTCAGTTTAGGGATGAGTTCAGGGCATGTGGCCCGCTGAGTTGGCGTGGCCTGGTTGCTTTAGGGCATCACTTTTTTTTTTTTAGCACTTAGTTATTTTTCTACCTATGTAACACTTTTTAGTATACTCCTTTTTACCTTACTCCCGTGTGCTGCTTTTAACGCATATCTGATGCTTCTTACTTATTAACACTTCAACCTCTTACGAGTGTGGCGCCTTGGGGTGTTTAGCCTGTGCTGACTTGGGGGGGGGGGGGGGGGGGGTCCTGTGTCTTGGACTTGAACCTTAGTGTTAGGGACCCACTAGATGAGGTCACCTGGTCATTGGTTGGTGGGTGCGTATTTTTTGTCCAAAAATCATGCTGAGAACCTCCATTTTGCTCTGTTAGATTACAGAGTTTATAACAATTTTTCTGATTAGCAGTGCTTGGTATTATAGAGTGTGCATCTGCAACTTTTTTCATCTGTGTGGAGGTACAAGTCTCAATATGATAGCACTTCTCATTATGTTTAGAACTAAGGTGTGCATTACAAGGTCATTGTCCCCCTGCCTCCTCCCCCTCCATATATTTGTTGGCAGGTCTTCTTCATGTAATCTATTGTCTCTCTACTAATTTGATCCTTTCTTCTGCAGTTCTTAGACCTAGAAGATGCCCACAGGATGCATGTGGTGTCATCACCAACCATTACTGCTGGACACCCATGAAGCTAACCGAAAGCCATAGAGGCCCTATTAAGAGCAGGAAGCACCATGAAGCCTGCATACGAACGGAGCCAGGAATGTCTTCCACCAAAGAAACGCGATCTGGCCCAGAGCGCTATGAACATAGAGGTGCAGCCCAAGGTGGATAACTCCTCGGCTAATGACAGCCTCACTAATGAGACCTCAAACTGGCCTAGAGGAGTACTGGTGGCAGCTGGACAAGGACAGGGAGTTAGGTATGAAGTGTCCGGTGAAGGGACCGAGGCTGTCACTATGGATCAGTATGGAAATCTGTACAAACTTGCTGTGCCATCTGCTACCTTCTCCCCATCAGGCCTTCACTCTGTGGTGAACATGGGATCTCTTCCTCCCTCTTTTAATGTAGCATCGCCATTAATCCAGCACTCAGGCATCACATATCCACCTATTCATTATACCCCCATCTCTCACACATCTGTGCAGTTTCTTGGTTCTCCTTATGCCGTTCCATATGCTGTTCCCCCAGGGTTCCTTCAACGGGCTGTAATATCGCCACCTGCTACTTTGGCTGCTTCTCATGTTCCCCACTATGTGCCATATAACTCCATCTTGTCTGAAGTTGTGACCCCTCCCCCGCAGACTCCGCCACCTCACTCTTACAGCAAAGTTACTACAGCGCAATCTCCCTCTGTGCTTATGGGTGTGGTACCCGTTGATGTCACAAAGGGAAGAGTCCCTGTGTTCTATCAGCATTCTTCTCAAATGTCAGCCAGTTATCCTGTGCATGAGATGCTCCTGACATGTCCTCCCAATCCAGTCCATAGCCCAGCCAGCCACAGTGACAAAGAAGGTTTGATAACCTCTACCAATGGGACTCAGAGGGGGTCTGACTGTACCTCTGGCCGGCGAGGGAGCCAGACTGTAGACAGATATGTGCATAATACAGATGAAGATCATATGAGAGGTCAAGGTGACAATCTGTTAGACTGTGATGCGTACTCAGGACATGTAACACCAAGGACAGAGGTTACTATGATGACCCACAGGAGCACTCCTGACACAGACTTAGAAGTGCAGAGAGTGGTTGGGGGAATGGTTTCCCAAGAGTTCTGTGCACCTTCACTTCAGAGAGTTCAGAGGAAAGACCGGATGAGTCCGTTAAATCTTTCCAGCAATATTAAACATGACTCAAAACGAGGAAGTCGAAATTTTCCAAGTCCATCAAGGGGAGAGCTCAGAGGTGTGTACAATGTACAGCACACACTCAAATACACAGAGAAAAATGCACTTATATCAAACGGAGAGTCAACGCAAGGAACAATGAGTCCTGCAGACAGCTTAGCGTCAGCCGCTTCCCATCATGCCTCTAAGACCCAAGGGACAGAATCTCCACAAGTGGTGTGTGGAGACGCCCAATCAGACAGAGATTCTCCACAAGCAGGTCCTGCCCAGCCTCCACCTTCTACCACACTACCCTCGCACTTCATGAAAGGGGCCATCATCCAGCTGGCCACTGGAGAACTGAAGAGGGTAGAAGACCTACAGACCCAGGACTTTGTGCGCAGCGCAGAGGTAAGCGGTGGCCTTAAAATAGATTCCAGCACAGTGGTGGATATCCAGGAGAGTCAGTGGCCGGGATTTGTGACTCTTCATTTTGTAGTCGGAGAGCAGCAGAGTAAAGTCTGCCTGGATGTTCCTCCTGAGCACCCATTCTTTGTGTATGGGCAAGGCTGGTCATCGTGCAGCCCCTCACAGACTGCGCATCTGTTTGCACTTCCCTGCCATCGGCTCCAAGTGGGAGATGTTTGTATATCAATAAGCTTGCAGAGCATAACTAAGAACGGTGCGTCACCAGCAAGCAGTGCGTCCACACATCCGGCCCTGCCGCACCCTGTTGAAAAAGCAGTGTTACAATCTAGGGAGTGCCCCCTGTTGTCAGAAAGAGATAGCGGTAAGCAAAATCAGCTTCAGAACGATGGCATGGTGCAGGGTTCCTATGCCCAAGCCGTGTGCCCTCTTCCTGCAGCTCAGTCAAGCTGGTCAAACCCAGGAGTCCAAAGATATAGTGGGCAGAGCATAGAAGCCCGACCCTCGCCTTCACGACACTCTTTCATTCCGCAGGAGGTAAAGCTGTCCATTGAGGGTCGGTCAAATGCGGGGAAGTAATCAATAGATACACAAATGCCCCATCTGCAAGCGGAATAGATTTGCACAGTTAGAGTACAGGGATAATCATGGAAACTGCGGCTGGCTCCCTGCGGCTGCTGGAGAAATAAAGTGGGAGGGTACTGTCTCTATTGCACAGATACTGCCTGTTGTTCAGTAAGAAAATTAAAAGCTTTTATTTTCTTGGTAATCTTTTGAACTCAATCGTACTTCTATACATGTATTGTTCTCCTCCGTGCTTTATGCCTGGTGGGGGGAAGTGTAGGAGAAGGTAAAATCAATATTTTCATCATAGGTTGAAGAGAAGAGACAGACATTATTTTGGTATGAGTCTTCCTGGCATGCTAGGCTTCCAGAAAATGTCCGCTGGCTCTCCAATCTCATTGACCACGCTCTTTAGATTACCATTTTTTTTTGTCTTCAGTTGTTTGGGCACAAACACCTTAACTAGTTTTGTGGTTCCAACAAGGCGTGTTGTAGCATTGTTTTTGCACCACTGCCTACTCAGGACATCGGACGGAAACAGACCAGCTGACATTCCTGAGATAGCGGCTCACCGAGATCCAGCAGGGTTCCTGATCACCCAAACACACCCAAAGTGCAATAAAAGGTATATATCCAGTTGTAGCATGGACCCTGGCTCTCCTGCACGAGACGTTAGAGATTATATATATATATATATATATATATTCTCAGATCTGGAATACACTTGGCGTGTAGTAGTAGTATAATATTTTTTTATTGAAAACTTTCCACACTGTTAAATTCTGCTTTAGGAGACACCTGTACCTATTCTGGACATCACTGGACACTACATTCATCCCCCGCTCCCATCCCCTCCCCCATATCTCTCTAAAAAAAGACCAGATGAGTCACTGGATACATTAATAAGACATATAGATATATAAATGTGTGCGCTTAAACAGGAGGGCAAATAATATGGAAAAGCAGTTTCATATCTCTGGTGTATTGCGCAGGGGGTGGGGCTTATTGTATTGCTCAGTCTTTAAGTAACGTGCAAACAGAACGATGGAAGAGTAAAGTGAGAGGCCGTGTTCCTACTGCCTCAGACTTCAGTGTTATATTATAACAGGTACTGTTTCAGAGAGACCCTTTGTGCAGTCACCTAGTGTGACTGGAATGGGACGCGTAGGTCATTACATCCAGTACCCAGAACACAAGTTTGATATAATTAATCAATAACCTATTATGCATCTTACCAAGCCTTAGACATAGGCAGGTGCTTCTACCCTATTGTGCTACCTGATCTTTAACAGAGCATTAATCTATATTTTGTTGTGCTTATTTTGTAACTGTTTTAAATAAATCAATTTGTACTGTATATTTGTATTCCAGCTGAGAAGCATTTTAGTTTTATTTTATCTCCCCCCTCCCCCCCTATTGAAAATCTCTGTACCTGAGCTATACAAAGACTGTATTTTCCTGCTAAATCACATTTTACATATGTAAGCATTATATGTACCAAAATGCCTATATAAACACATAGCTCTTTTTTTTCTGGGTGTGTGTGAGTTTCTCGGGCCCCGGTTCCATTAGACATACAAAGCAATGGTAAAGGAAAAATGTATCCACAACTCGGCCATCCAGCCATCATGGGTTTGCATAAAGATTCTCTGTGCATGTAGTTCAGTGGCATCAGCAGGGTTATTCCTTATTTGATGATAATGGTTAAAACCAGGGACGTGCAGTCAGGGGAGGCACTGCCTCCCCTGTCATTAATGATTACAGTAATATAAAGAAGATACTTATGACACATTCTGTCATAAGTATCTTCTTTACATTATTCTAATCATTTTAAGGCATTAAATTAGTTTGGGAGGCACTGATAGCAAGTGCCTCCCATTGATAACGGGATAGAGCGGGTGGGCGGGGCCAAGCACTGGGCTGTAGATGCCCATTGAAAAAAACTGTGAAAGCTGCACTTCAACATGTGCCTCGTTGGACAGAGACGGGCTTCCCCTGCCAGCGAGGCACATGTGATTGGACAGTGGATCCACTCCTCTTGCCTGCTGGGGCCTGGGTGACGTGAGCCTTTTTGACAGGAGCAGCGTGCGATTGGTGCGCTCCGTTTTATCCCACAGCTGGCAGCGCCGGGGAGGCCAGAGCGTCAAGTGTAGCAGATCATCAGCGGCGGTGGTAAGTAAGCCCGGAGCTGGGGAGTGCATTATGCAGCGGCGGCCAGCGCTCTCCTCCTCCTCCTCCTCCTCCTTTCAGGTAGCAGCCTCGGCAGCGCCGGCCCCTGCTGCAGTTTCCCACCAGAGGCTCTACACACAGGCTGATGGGGATGTACTGGAGAAGCCAGTGCCTCCCCAGCCATTGAACTCGCTGCACGTCACTGGTTAAAACTATATGAACCCTTTAGTATTTTTTACATGTTCTGTTTAGTACATCATGGAATTAAAATGTATTTATTGAGGAATTTTCTCTTACGTCCTAGAGGATGCTGGGGACTCCGTAAGGACCATGGGGTATAGATGGGCTTCGCAGGAGACATGGGCACCTATAAAGAACTTTTAGTATGGGCGTGCACTGGCTCCTCCCTCTATGCCCCTCCTCCAGACCTCAGTTAGATCCTGTGCCCAGAGGAGAAGGGTGCACTGCAGAGAGCTCTCCTGAGTTTTCTGTGGAAAAAAGAATTTTGTTAGGTTTTTTTATTTTCAGGGAGCACTGCTGGCAACAGGCTCCCTGCATCGTGGGACTGAGGGGAGAGGAGCAGACCTACTTAAGTGATAGGCTCTGCTTCTTAGGCTACTGGACACCATTAGCTCCAGAGGGAGTCGGATCACAGGTCTCACCCTGGGGTTCGTCCCGGAGCCGCGCCGCCGTCCTCCTAACAGAGCCGGAAGATAGAAGCCGGGTGAGTATGAGAAGCAAGAAGATGTCAAAGGCGGCAGAAGACTTCAGATCTTCATGAGGAAAAGCGCGCAGTGGTAAGCTGCGCGCCATTGCTCCCACACACAGAAAGCACTGATGGGTGCAGGCCGCAGGGGGGGCGCCCTGGGCAGCAATAAACCTAGTTTTTGGGCAAAAAAGGTCACATTAGGCTGCGGAGGCAGCAAATAAATGATCCCCCGCCATTTTATTAAAATTGAAGAGGGACCGAAGTCCGCCGCTGGAGGGGGCGGAGCTTGATTCCTCAGCACTAACCAGCGCCATTTTCTCCACAGAGGCTGCAGAGAATGTTGGCTCCCCGGACTCTCCCCTGCTGAACACTTCAGAGGGCTGAAAAAGAGGAGGGGGGCACATTGGAGCGCAGTGAGTGGGAAGATTGGCATTATATAATAATATAAAAGCGCTGTCTGGATTTTCCAGTGTCAGTTTGGCGCTGGGTGTGTGCTGGCATACTCTCTCTGTCTCTCCTAAGGGCCTGGTTGGGGATTTGTCCCCTTATAGGTATATCCCTGTGTGTGTGTGTGGGGTGTCGGTACGGGCGTGTCGGCATGTCTGAAGCGGAAGGCTTCTCCAAGGAGGAGGTGGAGCAGATGAGTGGTGTGTCCCCGTCTGTAGTGCCGACTAAGGAATGGATGGACATGTGGCATATGTTGAATGCAAGTGTGGCATCTTTACATAAGAGGCTTGATAAAGCTGAATCCAGGGAGGCATCAGGGGGTCAATCCTCGGATTGGACCGACTCACAGAGCCCGTCGGGGTCTCAAAAGCGTCCCTTGTCACTAATTGTGGACACAGATACTGACACGGACTCTGATTCCAGTGTCGACTATGATGAAGCTAGATTGCACCCTAAGGTGACAAAGCTTATTCAGTGTATGATTATTGCAATTAGAGATGTGTTGCAAATTGCTGATGAACCCTCTGTTCCAGACACGAGGATACACATGTTTAAGGGAAAGAAACAAATAATAAACTTTCCCCCATCTCATGAACTTAACGAGTTATTTGAAAAAGCTTGGGAGACTCCAGATAAGAGGCTGCAGATTCCCAAAAGAATTAATATGGCATACCCTTTCCCTACACAGGACAGGGTACGTTGGGAATCCTCTCCCACTGTGGACAAGGCTTTAACACGCCTGTCCAAGAAAGTGGCGCTGCCGTCTCCAGACACAGCGGCCCTCAAGGACCCTGCGGACCACAGGCAGGAGACTACATTAAAGTCTATTTATTCACATACTGGTGCTTTGCTCAGACCGGCAATTGCGTCGGCATGGGTATGTAGCGCAGTTGCAGCTTGGACAGATACCCTGTCGGCTGACCTTGATACCCTAGATAGGGATGCTATTTTGTTAACTCTAGCCCATATTAAAGACGCAGTCTTGTATATGAGAGACGCTCAAAGGGACATTGGGTTGCTGGGTTCCAGAGCCAATGCCATGGCTATTTCAGCGAGACGATCCTTATGGACCCGCCAATGGACGGGTGATGCGGATTCGAAAAAGCATATGGAGGTTTTACCCTATAAGGGTGACGTGTTGTTTGGGGATGGGCTCGCGGACCTGGTTTCCACAGCTACCGCGGGTAAATCTACCTTTTTACCTTTTATTCCCCAACAGCACAAGAAAACTCCACAATATCACATGCAGTCCTTTCGGTCGCAAAAGTCCAGAAGAGGTCGGGGATCCTCCTTCCTTGCCAGAGGTAAGGGTAGAGGAAAGAGAACACCTGCTTCGACTGGTGCCCAGTGTCACAACTGAGGGCTGGTGCTGACCAGGGGGAAGCCTCAGTTGTAGGGGCTGAGGTATATGTGTACCTGGGAGGCAGTACAGGGTTCTTGGACATGCAGGGAACATTTAGAACAAATGCCCGAAGGCGTGACCACGACAACAAGGGAAAGTTCAAAGGTTTTATTAAACACAGTTCAGAGGAATACTGATGACTTGGTACTGGTAATAGGAAACACAGTTCAGAGAAATACTTGGGATCTATGACGGAACACCGATGGTTACTTTGGGATCATTGGTAAGCTTTGAGTGAAGCTGGGGTTCGCAGATAGAAATGCACTATTGTACTTAGAAGCACAGGTTAAGCATGAAGTGATGCTGGAGAGCTGTAGAAGAATCTGGAGAATGGCTGCTGGAAAGCCGGAGTTCAGACACAGGTGAATCAGGGTAGACTGTAGAGGGTTAATCACTGGAGTGTCGGGTAACACTGCAGAGTGTAATCACCAGGGAGTCAGGCTGTACTGCAGAGAAAGTCCATGGGAGAACTGCACACTGGAATCACTGAAGACAATTGAAGCACTGACATCTTTCCACCCCAGGAACAGGATATTTATACCTGCTGGGAAGCAGGGATTGGCTGGCTGATTAACCAGAGACCAGTGTGCAGCTGCTGTGTAATCAGGCTGAGAGCAGAGTGCAGCTGATAGGCTGAAAGGTAACATGTGATTAGGAAAACATGGCTGCGCCCATGGTAGCTTTTGGAGGGAAAGATTGTAACTTGAATGTGAGCTTTAACCATGAAGCTGCCAGAATCACAGTGAGATTTGAGACAATGAGATGCAGCGTGCTGCACACAGACAGTGCAGATGGAATCCAGGCTTGTAACACTGGGACAGTCTCAGGAGGCATTTGGAAGGTAAATACTGATAAGGAATTACCTAGATCGTGACAGCACCCCCTCCTTTAGGAGTGGCCCCAGGACACTTCTTATAAGTTCTTTACCTGAACAAATGGAAGGATCTAGATTGAATCTTGATGAACTTGAACTGGCTGGGACCAGAGGAGACTGTACTGGATCTATGGACGAGACCAAATTAAGTCCAGACAACCTTGAACCGGTTGAGACCGGCGGAGACTTTAGACCGACGGATAGGACCGGATTAGATCCGAAGGTATTGGAATCGGCTGGAACCGAAGGAGGCTGATCCGGACAGACGGATGGGACCGGATTGGGTCCAGAAAAGCTTGAACCGGCTGGGACCGGAGGAGTCTTCGGATTGGCAGTTGAATCAGCTGGAACTGAAGGAGTCTTTGGACCTACGGATGGAACCGGATTGGGTCCAGAGATATCGGAATCGGCTGGAACCGAAGGAATCTTCAGACAGACGGATGGAACCGGATTGAGTCTAAAGACAGTTGAATCAGCTGGAACTGAAGGAGTCAGAATCCGGTTAGAACCGGAATGAGTGGTATCCGAGTGTTCAGTTAGACCATCCTGGACCTGGTCCATGCTGGATGCCAACAGGGTGGTGCTCTCTGAAGACGGCAAACAGGAGTTCACAACTGCATCTGTAGCACAAAAATTTCCATCTGGGAATTTGGCTCTGGATACTTCCCTTGGGACTGAAACTTTGGTGACCCCTCCTGGGGTTGATGAATCAGACACCTCTCTCAGGGTTGTTTTCTCCAGCACCCCTCCTGGGGTTGACAGATCAGAAACTCCTTTTTGAGAAGACTCATATGCCCCTACTAGAGCTTGAACATTGGATACCCGTCCTTGGGCTGTAGACACAGACGCCCCTCCTTGGGCTGTAGACACAGACGCCCCTCCTTGGGCTGAGTTAAGAGCATCATCATTCCAGGAAAGTTCGAACGCTAGGATCTGGTACTGTACCAGATATTTACCGACTGTTCGTGTCCCCTGACGTAGCCGGAGGATATCAGAGGAGGCAGAGGTCACACGACCTGGTTCATCAAAGATGCGCCTGAAGGTTGCCACGAAATCTGCATATGAAGAGAGCAGGGCATCAGACTTCTCCCATAGAGGTGATACCCAATCGAGGGCGGAGCCACTGAGGAGGGAGATGATGTAAGCAACCTTGGTGTGGTCAGTTGGGAAACTGCCAGGCTGTAACTCAAAATATATCTCACACTGATTTAGGAAACCCCGACAGGCTTTTGGGGAACCATCAAACTTGGCAGGTGTCAGTAAATGGAGACAAGGAGCAGAAACGGGAATGGTGGGTGGGGATACCACCAAAGGTACTGCAGTCGGCACACTGGACGCCCCTGAACCACGGTGGGTTACTTGTATTCCATCCAGCCGAGAGGAGAGGTCCTGGAGACAGCGGATCACATGGCCCTGTGCAGTCTCCTGACGTTCAAGGCAGGCTGCAAGTTCTAGCATCGGCCTGGTCGTTTGGACCTGGTCTCCGGCCGGAACCTGAAACTGGAACGGAACTGGAACTGCTGGGACCTGTAGTTCCACAGGTCCAATACACAGGGGTATCTCTGCAGACAGAGGACTGCAAACAGGAGACGCCTGTTCACAGAATGTGACACCCAGGAACAGAAGTCCTCCCCGGCTTCTACAAAATCCACTGCATGACGCTGGGGCTCCCCTGCGGGAGTCCGCACCAGTGGGGGCACGCCTTCGACTCTTCAGCCAGGTCTGGGTCAGGTCAGACGTGAATCCTTGGGCGTTGGAAATAGTTTCCCAAGGCTACAAACTGGAATTCGAAGAGGTGCCCCCACGCCGATTTTTCAAGTTGGCCTTACCAACTTCTACCCCAGAGCGGGATGTAGTGTTAGCTGCAATTCAAACGCTGTGTCAACAGCAAGTAATTATCAGGGTTCCTCTGAACCAACAGGGAAAAGGGTACTATTCGACCCTCTTTGTGGTCCCGAAGCCGGATGGTTCGGTCAGACCCATTTTAAATCTAAAATCCCTAAACCTGTACTTGAAAAGATTCAAATTCAAGATGTAATCGCTCCGAGCGGTAATAGCCAGCCTGGAGGGGGGGGGATTTTATGGTGTCACTGGACATAAAGGATGCTTACCTTCATGTCCCCATATATCCCTCTCATCAGGAGTACCTGAGATTCGCTGTACAGGATTGTCATTACCAGTTTCAGACGTTGCCGTTTGGGCTTTCCACGGCCCCGAGGATTTTCACCAAGATAATGGCGGAAATGATGGTGGTCCTGCGCAAGCAAGGAGTCACAATTATCCCATACTTGGACGATCTCCTGATAAAGGCGAGATCAAAAGAGCAATTGCTGAGAAATGTGTCACTCTCTCTGAGAGTACTCCAGCAACACGGTTGGATTCTCAATCTACCGAAGTCACAGTTGGTTCCAACAACTCGACTAGCGTTCCTAGGTATGATACTGGACACGGAACAAAAGAAGGTTTTTCTCCCATTGGAAAAAGCCCAGGACCTCCAGAACATGGTCAGAGACCTACTAAAGCCAATAAGAGTGTCAGTTCATCAATGCACTCGTGTTCTGGGGAAAATGGTGGCAGCCTACGAGGCCATCCCCTTCGGCAGGTTCCATGCGAGGACGTTTCAATGGGACCTTCTGGACAAATGGTCCGGGTCCCATCTACAATTACATCAAAAGATAACTGTCCCCCAGGGCCAGGGTGTCTCTTCTATGGTGGCTGCAAGGTGCTCACCTCCTAGAAGGTCGCAGATTCGGCATTCAGGACTGGGTACTGGTAACCACAGACGCGAGCCTCCGAGGATGGGGAGCAGTCACCCAAGGAAGAAATTTTCAAGGACTATGGACAAGCCAGGAGTCCTGCCTGCACATCAATGTGTTGGAATTAAGGGCCATATACCACGGCCTTCGACAAGCGGAGAGTCTTCTTCGAAACCTATCGGTGCTGATTCAATCGGACAATGTCACAGCAGTGGCTCATGTGAACCGCCAAGGCGGGACAAGGAGCAGAGTCGCGATGGCAGAAGCCACCAGGATTCTTCGCTGGGCGGAAAATCACGTAAGCGCTCTGTCAGCTGTCTTCAGTCCGGGTGTGGACAACTGGGAGGCAGACTTCCTCAGCAGACACGATCTCCATCCAGGAGAGTGGGGACTTCATCAAGAAGTCTTTGCAGAGATAACGGGTCTTTGGGGAGTTCCTCAAATAGACATGATGGCGTCCCGCCTCAACAAGAAGCTTCGGAGGTATTGTGCCAGGTCCCGGGACCCTCAGGCAATAGCAGTAGACGCTCTGGTAACGCCATGGGTGTTCCAATCGGTCTACGTGTTTCCTCCTCTTCCTCTCATCACAAAGGTGTTGAGGATCATAAGGCAAAAAAAGAGTACAGACAATACTCATTGTTCCAGACTGGCCTCGAAGGGCCTGGTACTCAGATCTTCAGGAGATGCTCACAGAAGATCCTTGGCCTCTTCCTCTAAGGGAGGACCTGTTGCAGCAGGGGCCCTGCATGTTCCAAGATTTACCGCGGTTACGTTTGACGGCATGGCGGTTGAACGCCGGATCCTAGCTGAGAAGGGTATTCCGGAAGAGGTCATACCTACTCTAATAAAGGCTAAGAAGGAGGTGACGGCAAAACATTATCACCGTATCTGGCGGAAATATGTCTCTTGGTGTGAAACCAAGAATGCTACTACGGAAGATTTCCATTTGGATCGTTTTCTCCACTTCCTACAGACAGGAGTGGATATGGGCCTAAAATTAGGCTCCGTTAAGGTACAGATTTCGGCTCTGTCGATATTCTTTCAGAAGGAATTGGCTTCTCTTCCAGAAGTCCAGACTATTGTAAAGGGAGTGCTACACATCCAGCCTCCTTTTGTGCCCCCAGTGGTACCATGGGACCTGATCGTGGTGTTGCAGTTCCTAAAATCACACTGGTTTGAACCCCTTAACACGGTTGAGTTGAAATTTCTCACCTGGAAGGTGGTCATGTTATTGGACTTGGCATCTGCAAGGCGGGTGTCAGAATTAGCGGCCTTGTCTCACAAGAGCCCCTACTTGATTTTTCATGTTGATAGAGCGGAATTGAGGACTCGTCCTGAATTTTTACCTAAGGTGGTTTCTTCATTCCATATAAACCAACCTATTGTGGTGCCTGTGGCTACGAGTGACTTGGAGGATTCCAGGTCCCTGGATGTAGTCAGGGCCTTAAAGATTTATGTAGCCAGGACGACTAGAATTAGGAAAACAGAGGCTCTGTTTGTTCTGTATGCAGCCAACAAGATTGGCGCGCCTGCTTCAAAGCAGACTATTGCTCGCTGGATCTGTAACACGATTCAGCAGGCGTATGTTACGGCTGGATTGCCGTTACCACATTCAGTAAAGGCCCATTCCACTAGGAAGGTGGGCTCTTCTTGGGCAGCTGCCCGAGGCGTCTCGGCATTACAGCTTTGCCGAGCAGCGACTTGGTCGGGGTCAAACACTTTTGCTAAATTCTACAAGTTTGATGCCCTGGCTGATGAGGACCTAGCACTTGCTCAGTCGGTGTTGCAGAGTCATCCGCACTCTCCCGCCCGATTGGGAGCTTTGGTATGAACCCCATGGTCCTTACGGAGTCCCCAGCATCCTCTAGGACGTAAGAGAAAATAAGATTTTAAACCTACCGGTAAATCTATTTCTCCTAGTCCGTAGAGGATGCTGGGTGCCCGTCCCAGTGCGGAAAATCTGCAAGACTTGTATATGGTTATTGCTTACATAAGGGTTCTGTTACAGTTGGAATCGGTCCGTTGCTGTTGTTTGTTCATACTGTTAACTGGTTATGTGTATTCCAGGTTATATGGTATGATTGGTGTGGACTGGTATGAATCTTGCCCTTAGATTTACAAAATTCTTTCCTCGTATTGTCCATCTCCTCTGGGCACAGTTCTCTAGCTGAGGTCTGGATGAGGAGCATAGAGGGAGGAGCCAGTGCACACCCATACTAAAAGTTCTTTATAGGTGCCCATGTCTCCTGCGGAGCCCGTCTATACCCCATGGTACTTACGGAGTCCCCAGCATCCTCTACGGACTAGGAGAAATAGATTTACCGGTAGGTTTAAAATCTTATTTTTTTTTATCCCTGATCAACATAAAATATTTTGTAGTTTAAAGGTGAGCACACACTAGGTGATGTGCTCTATGAGCGACGGCCTAGTGTGTTCCGTGCCGGGGCGGTCGGCGGCAGTGCGTACACACTGAGCGATCTGACGAAGATATCGCTCAGTGACGTCACGCAGTGGCCGAGCCATGCATGCAGCTTGCGGACGACAGTCCAAATTGAGCTGCATGCACGGCCGACAGCGAGGGTCATTCACGACCTGCTGGGCCGCGCATCTCTCGATGGCAGCATACACACTGGCCAAAATAGTAAACAACGTTGCTCAGGAAGCGTGAAAATGAGTAACGTTGTTTACTTTCTCGGCAAGTGGGTATGCACACGAAGAAGTCTTTTTATTTTTTTTCATTTTAAAGTTAATATTTATAGAAGTACAGTACAAATAAGTCCTGGCACAATGCTTTGCCTGCAGCTGTCACAGCTGATTGCACCTGTATGAATACTCTGATCACTGAGCGGATGCATAGTTGGTTACGGCAGGGTATGAAGCCTGGAGAAGTGGAAGGTGATAAACGATAACGCACGAGCCAATCATTTTTTAACTGTCATTTTTCAAACCTGTAATGATTGGCTGGTGCGATATCACTTTCCACTTATCAATTTTCCAGGCTTCATACATCTGCCCCTCAGTCCTCAAGACACCCTAACAGTCCAGGTTTTAAAAATATCCATGCTTGAGCACACATGGTTTAAGCAAACTGACTGTGGTATTAAATAATTCACCTGTGCTTTGCATGGATATACTTAAACCCTGGACTGTTAGGGTTCCTTGAGGACAGAGTTTGGGAACGACTGGGTTAGGTCAAGTCCAAGGAGCTTTATCTTAAAAAAAAAACACAAAACATTAAAAGCAAATCTGACCTACCGGTAAATCCTTTTCTCCTAGTCCGTAGAGGATGCTGGGGTCCACTTCAGTACCATGGGGTATAGACTGTTCCGCAGGAGCCATGGGCACTTTAAGACTTTTCTAGAGTGTGAACTGGCTCCTCCCTCTATGCCCCTCCTCCAGACCTCAGTATAGGAACTGCGCCCAGGGAGACGGACATTTTGAGGAAAGGAATTACTTTTAAGTTAACGGTGAGATTCATACCAGCTGACACTTCAATTATGCCGCACACATGGCATTTAACAAAACACATGCCAACGGGCATGAACATTACAGCAACCGTGCTGAAAACATTTTTAACAAAATAACAACTGCAGGTAAAGTACGCATTGGGCTGGGTGCCCAGCATCCGCTACGGACTAGGAGAAAAGGATTTACCTGTAGGTATTAAAATCCTATTTTTGCAGGATTTGTTCGTGTATTGTGTTTTACAAGAAGTTCCATATAATGTAAGCGGCCATAGGGTTCATTGTGTCCAGCATCCTCTCCGGACTAAGAGAAAAGGATTTACCGGTAGGTATTAAAATCCTATTTTCTCAGACGTCCTAGAGGATGCTGGGGTCCACTTCAGTACCATGGGGTTATACCAAAGCTCCAGTACGGACGGGAGAGTGCGGATGACCCTGCAGCACCGATTGACCAAACTTGAGGTCCTCATCGGCCAAGGTGTCAAACTTGTAAAACTTGGCAAACGTGTTTGCCCCTGACCAAGTAGCTGCTCGGCAAAGTTGTAACGCCAAGACCCCCCGGGCAGCCTCCCAGGATGAGCCCACCTTTCTAATAGAATGGGCATTCACCGAATTCGGTATCGGCAATCCTGCCGTGGAATGAGCGTGCTGAATCGTACCTCTGATCCAGCGCGCAGTGGACTGCTTAGAAGCAGGACACCCAATCTTGTTGGGAGCATACAGGACAAACAGAGCTTCTGTTTTCCGTATCCGAGCTGTTATTGCGATATAAATTTTCAAAGCTCTGACCACATCCAGAGACTTTGACGCAGCGAAGGTGTCAGTAGCCACTGGCACCACAATAGGTTGGTTTATATGGAAAGAAGAAAGCACCTTCGGAAGAAATTGCTGACGAGTTCTTAACTCAGCCCTATCTTCATCAAGTAAGGACTTTTGTGAGACAAGGCCCCTAACTCAGACACCCTCCTTGCGGATGCCAAGGCCAACAGCATGACCACTTTCCAAGTGAGAAACTTCAACTCTATCTCCCGTAGAGGTTTAAACCAATCCGACTGAAGGAACTGCAACACCACGTTAAGATCCCATGGTGCCACTGGAGGTACAAATGGAGGTTGGATATGTAGAACCCCTTTCACGAACGTCTGAACTTCTGGAAGGGAGGCCAATTGTTTCTGAAAGAAAACGGACAAGGCCGAAATCTGGACCTTGATTGAACCCAATCTTAGGCCCGCATCCACACCTGCCTGCAGAAAATGGAGAAAAGGTCCTAACTGAAATTCTTCCGTAGGAGCCTTCTTGGATTCACACCAAGACACACATTTTCTCCAAATACAGTGGTATTGTTTAGTCGTTACTCCTTTTCTGGCCTGAATCAGAGTGGGGATGACTTCTTTTGGAATACCCTTTCGTGCTAGGATCCGGCGCTCAACAGCCATGCCGTCAAACGTAGCTGCGGTAAGTCTTGATACACTCACAGCCCCTGCTGCAGCAGGTCCTTGCGAAGAGGAAGAGGCAGAGGATCTTCTATTAGCAACTCCTGAAGATCTGGATACCAAGCTCTCCTTGGCCAGTCTGGGACAATGAGGATCGCTCGAACCCTTGTTCTTCTCACGATCTTGAGCACTTTTGATATTAGTGGAGGAAAGACATACACTGACCGAAACACCCACTGGGTCACCAGTGCATCCACTGCAATTGCTTGAGGGTCTCTCGACCTGGAACAATATCTCTGAAGCTTCTTGTTGAGACGAGATGCCATCATGTCTACTTGAGGAACTCCCCAAAGACCTGACACCTCTGCGAAGACTTCTTGGTGGAGGCCCCATTCTGCATGTCTTTCTGCCCAGAGGAGGATCTTTGTCACCTCTGCCATCGCCGCTCTGTTTTTCGTTCCGCCCTGACTGTTTATGTACGTGACTGCTGTTACATTGTCCAACTGGATCTGTACGGGTTGATCTTGAAGAAGATGCCCCGCTTGTAAAAGGCCGTTGTAAATGGCTCTCAACTCCAAAACGTTTATGTGAAGACAGGTTTCCTGACTTGACCATCTTCCTTGGAAGCTTTCTCCCTGTGTGACTGCACCCCAGCCTCGGAGACTTGCATCCGTGGTTACTAGGACCCAGTCCTGAATCCTGAACCTGCGTCCCTCTAGTAGGTGAGAACTGTGTAGCCACCACAGGAGCGAAATTCTGGCTTTGGATGACAGGATTATCTTCCGGTGCATGTGTAGGTGGGATCCGGACCACCTGTCCAACAGGTCCCACTGGAATACTCTGGCATGGAATCGGCCAAACTGTATGGCCTCGTAGGCCGCTACCATCTTCCCCAACACCCAAATGCATTGATGAATCGACACTCTTGTTGGTTTCAGAATTTGTTTGACCATTCTCTGGATTTCCAGAGCCTTTTCTACTGGAAGAAATACTCTCTGTACTTCTGTATCCAGTATCATCCCCAGAAAGGACAATCTTGTTGTCGGTTCCAATTGTAACTTTGGAAAACTTATGATCCAACCGTGATGTTGAAGTACTGTCAGGGAGAGTGCCATGTTCTGCACAAACTTTCCCTGGATCTCGCTTTTATGGGGAGATCTTCCAGGTCAGGAATTAGATTGATTCCTTGTTGTTGAAGGAGGACCATCATCTCCTGCCATCACCTTGGTGAAAACCCTCGGTGCCGTGGAAGGTCCTAACGGCAACGTCTGAATTGGTAATGACAATTCTGTATTGCAAATCTCAGATAAGCTTGATGTGGAGGATAAATGGGAATGTGTAAGTAGGCATCTTTTATGTCTACTGACACAATGAAGTTCCCCTCCTCCAGACTGGAAACCACTGCCCTCAGGGATTCCATCTTGAACTAGAACCTTTGCAGGTAGAGATTCAGAGTATACAGGTTTAGAATTGGTATGACCGAGCCGTCCGACTTCGGAACCACGAATAGGGTTGCAATAAAACTCTTCCACTTGTAACAAGGGAACCAGGACAAAAACTTGATCCTGACACAATTTTTGTATTGCTGCTGCCACCTCTTCCCTGTCTGCGATAGAAGCTGGTAAGGTCGATTTGAAAATACGGCCTGGGGAAATGTCTTGAAACTCCAGTTTGTACCCGTGGGACTCTATTTGTATGACCCACGGGTCTAGGCCAGATTGAAACCAGAACTGACTGAAGAGTTTCAGACGTGCCCCCACCTGAGCGGACTCCCGCAAGGGAGCCCCAGCCTCGTGCTGAAGATTTGGCAGGAGCAGAGGTTGATTTCTGCTCCTGTGATCCTGGAGACGGTGACTTTATTTCCTTTTCCCCTTTCTTTACCCACAAAGAAAGGGGAACCTTTACTTTTTTTTGTAATTTTGGGGCTTAAATGACTGCATCTGAGAGTAATGTGTCTTTTTCGCCGGCGCAGGAGCAATAGGCAAGAATGTCGACTTACCTGCGGTAGCCGCAGGAACTAAAGCATCCAGCCCATCTCCAAATAAGGACTCGCCTTAATACCGGAGAGCCTCCATATTCCTTTTGGAATCTGCGTCAGCCTTCCATTGGCGAATCCACAACGCCCTCCGTGCTGAGATTGCCATGGTAGCGGCTCTTGATCCCAAGAGACCAATATCATTAATGGTTTCTAGCATGTACGCAGCAGCGTCTTTGATATGACCTAACGTTAGGAGTATCTTGTCTCTATCTATTGTGTCAATGTCTAATGACAAGTTTTCTGACCACTATTCAATAGCACCACTCACCCACGCACAGGCAATGGTAGGCCTAAGTAGTGTCCCATTGGCCACATAAATAGATTACAACGTAGACTCCCATTTGCGGTCTACCGGCTCCTTAAGTGAAGCTGTCCCAGGCACAGGGAGAGACACCTTTTCTCTAACGTCCTAAGTGGATGCTGGGACTCCGTAAGGACCATGGGGAATAGCGGCTCCGCAGGAGACTGGGCACAAAAGTAAAAGCTTGAACTAGCTGGTGTGCACTGGCTCCTCCCCCTATGACCCTCCTCCAAGCCTCAGTTAGATTTTTGTGCCCGAACGAGAAGGGTGCATGCTAGGTGGCTCTCCTGAGCTGCTTAGAGTAAAAGTTTATTTTAGGTTTTTTATTTTCAGTGAGTCCTGCTGGCAACAGGCTCACTGCATCATGGGACTAAGGGGAGAAGAAACGAACTCACCTGCATGCAGAGTGGATTGGGTTTCTTAGGCTACTGGACATTAGCTCCAGAGGGACGATCACAGGTTCAGCCTGGATGGGTCCCGGAGCCGCGCCGCCGGTCCCCTTACAGAGCCAGAAGAACGAAGAGGTCCGGTGAAATCGGCGGCAGAAGACGTTCCTATCTTCAACTAAGGTAGCGCACAGCACTGCAGCTGTGCGCCATTGCTCTCAGCACACTTCACACTCCGGTCACTGAGGGTGCAGGGCGCTGGGGGGGGAGCGCCCTGAGACGCAATAAAGACAGAAATACCTTAGGATGGCAAAAGAAATACATCACATATAGCTCCTGGGCTATATGGATGTATTTAACCCCTGCCAGTTTTCCAGAAAAAAGCGGGAGATAAGGCCGTCGTGAAGGGGCGGAGCCTATCTCCTCAGCACACAAGCGCCATTTTCCCTCACAGTTTCCGCTGGAAGGACGGCTCCCTGACTCTCCCCTGCAGTCCCTACAGAATCAGGGTAAAAACGAGAGAGGGGGGGCACTATTGGCAGCTAAATTATAAACAGCAGCTATAAAAGGGAGTAACACTTATATAAGGTTATCCCTATATATATATATATATATATATATATATATATATATATATATATATATATATATATATATATATATATATATATATATATAGCGCTCTGGTGTGTGCTGGCAAACTCTCCCTCTGTCTCCCCAAAGGGCTAGTGGGGTCCTGTCCTCTATCAGAGCATTCCCTGTGTGTGTGCTGGGTGTCGGTACGATTGTGTCGACATGTATGAGGAGGAAAATGATGTGGAAGCAGAGCAATTGCCTGTATTAGTGATGTCACCCCCTAGGGAGTCGACACCTGACTGGATGGTTGTATTTAAAGAACTACGTGACAATGTCAGCACTTTACAAAAAACTGTTGACGACATGAGACAGCCGACAAATCAATTAGTGCCTGTCCAGGCGTCTCAGACACCGTCAGGGGCGATAAAACGCCCGTTACCTCAGTGGGTCGACACAGACCCAGACACGGATACTGAGTCCAGTGTCGACGGTGAGGAGACAAACGTAATGTCCAGTAGGGCCACACGTTACATGATCACGGCAATGAAGGAGGCATTGAACATTTCTGACACTACAAGTACCACAAAGAAGGGTATTATGTGGGGAGTGAAAAAACTACCAGTAGCTTTTCCTGAGTCAGATGAATTAAATGAGGTGTGTGATAAAGCGTGGGTTTCCCCCGATAAAAAAGTGCTAATTTCTAATAAATTATTGGCACTATACCCTTTCCCGCCAGAGGTTAGGGCGCGTTGGGAAACACCCCCTAGAGTAGATAAAGCGCTCACACGTTTATCTAAACAAGTAGCGTTACCGTCTCCTGATACGGCCGCCCTCAAAGAACCAGCGGATAGAAGGCTGGAAAATATCCTGAAGGGTATATACACACATACTGGTGTTATACTGCGACCAGCAATCGCATCAGCCTGGATGTGCAGTGCTGGAGTGGCGTGGTCGGATTCCCTGACTGAAAATATTGATACCCTGGATAGGGACAGTATATTACTAACTATAGAGCATTTGAAGGATGCATTACTATATATGCGTGATGCACAGAGGGATATTTGCACCCTGGCATCAAGAGTGAGTGCTATGTCCATTTCTGCCAGAAGAGCGTTATGGACGCGACAGTGGTCAGGGGATGCGGATTCCAAACGACATATGGAAGTATTGCCGTTTAAAGGGGAGGAGTTATTTGGGGCCGGTCTATCGGACCTGGTGGCCACGGCAACGGCCGGAAAGTCCACCTTTTTACCCCAGGTCACCTCTCAGCAGAAAAAGACACCGTCTTTTCAAACTCAGTCCTTTCGTTCCCATAAGTACAGGCGGGCAAAAGGCCACTCATTTCTGCCCCGGGGCAGAGGAAGAGGAAAAAGACTGCACCAGGCAGCCTCTTCCCAGGAGCAGAAGCCCTCCTCTGCTTCTGCCAAGTCTTCAGCATGACGCTGAGGCTTTACAAGCGGACTCGGACACGGTGGGGGCCCGTCTCAAAAATTTCAACGCGCAGTGGGCTCACTCGCAAGTGGACCCCTGGATTCTGCAGGTAGTATCACAGGGGTACAAACTGGAATTCGAGACGTCTCCCCCTCGCCGGTTCCTGAAGTCTGCTCTACCAAAGTCTCCCTCCGACAGGGAGGCAGTTTTGGAAGCCATTCACAAGCTGTATTCCCAGCAGGTGATAATCAAGGTACCTCTCCTACAACAGGGAAAGGGGTATTATTCCACGCTGTTTGTGGTACCGAAGCCGGACGGCTCGGTGAGACCAATTTTAAATCTAAAATCCTTGAACACTTACATAAAGAGGTTCAAATTCAGGATGGAGTCACTCAGAGCAGTGATAGCAAACCTGGAAGAAGGGGACTATATGGTGTCTCTGGACATCAAAGATGCTTATCTCCACGTCCCAATCTACCCTTCTCACCAAGGGTACCTCAGGTTTGTAGTACAAAACTGTCATTATCAGTTTCAGACGCTGCCGTTTGGATTGTCCACGGCACCTCGGGTCTTTACCAAGGTAATGGCCGAAATGATGATTCTTCTTCGAAGAAAAGGCGTTTTAATTATCCCTTACTTGGACGATCTCCTGATAAGGGCAAGGTCCAGGGAACAGTTAGAAGTCGGAGTAGCACTATCTCAGTTAGTGTTACGTCAGCACGGGTGGATTCTAAATATTCCAAAATCGCAGCTGATTCCAACGACACGTCTCCTGTTCCTAGGAATGATTCTGGACACAGTCCAGAAAAAGGTGTTTCTCCCAGAGGAGAAGGCCAGGGAGTTATCCGAGCTAGTCAGGAATCTCCTAAAACCAGGCCAGGTGTCAGTGCATCAGTGCACGAGGGTCCTGGGAAAAATGGTGGCTTCTTACGAAGCGATTCCATTCGGAAGATTCCATGCAGGAACGTTTCAGTGGGATCTTCTGGACAAATGGTCCGGATCGCATCTTCAGATGCATCAGCGGATAACCCTGTCGCCAAGGACAAGGGTGTCTCTTCTGTGGTGGCTGCAGAGTGCTCATCTACTAGAGGGCCGCAGATTCGGCATTCAGGATTGGATCCTGGTGACCACAGATGCCAGCCTGAGAGGCTGGGGAGCAGTCACACAGGGACAAAATTTCCAGGGCTTGTGGTCAAGCATGGAAACATCTCTTCATATAAACATTCTGGAACTAAGGGCCATTTACAATGCCCTAAGTCAAGCAAAACCCCTGCTTCAGGGTCAGGCGGTATTGATCCAATCGGACAACATCACGTCAGTCGCCCACGTAAACAGACAGGGCGGCACGAGAAGCAGGAGGGCGATGGCAGAAGCTGCAAGGATTCTTCGCTGGGCGGAGAATCATGTGATAGCACTGTCAGCAGTGTTCATTCCGGGAGTGGACAACTGGGAAGCGGACTTCCTCAGCAGACACGACCTTCACCCGGGGGAGTGGGGACTTCATCCAGAAGTCTTCCAAGAGATGGTAAACCGTTGGGAAAAACCAAAGGTGGACATGATGGCGTCCCGTCTCAACAAAAAACTAGACAGATATTGCGCCAGGTCAAGGGACCCTCAGGCAATAGCGGTGGACGCTCGGGTAACACCATGGGTGTACCAGTCAGTGTATGTGTTCCCTCCTCTGCCTCTCATACCAAAAGTACTGAGAATCATAAAAAGGAGAGGAGTAAGAACTATACTCGTGGTTCCGGATTGGCCAAGAAGGACTTGGTACCCGGAACTTCAAGAGATGCTCACGGAGGACCCGTGGCCTCTACCTCTAAGAAAGGACCTGCTCCAGCAGGGACCTTGTCTGTTCCAAGACTTACCGCGGCTGCGTTTGACGGCATGGCGGTTGAACGCCGGATCCTGAAGGAAAAAGGCATTCCAGAAGAAGTCATCCCTACCCTGATAAAGGCCAGGAAGGATGTAACCGCGAAACATTATCACCGCATTTGGCGAAAATATGTTGCGTGGTGTGAGGCCAAAGAGGCCCCTACAGAGGAATTTCAACTGGGTCGCTTCCTACATTTCCTGCAAACAGGACTGTCTATGGGCCTAAAATTAGGGTCCATTAAGGTTCAAATTTCGGCCCTGTCGATTTTCTTCCAAAAAGAACTGGCTTCAGTGCCTGAAGTCCAGACGTTTGTCAAAGGGGTACTGCATATACAGCCTCCTTTTGTGCCCCCGGTGGCACCTTGGGATCTCAATGTGGTTTTGGGGTTCCTAAAATCACATTGGTTTGAACCACTCACCACTGTGGAATTAAAATATCTCACATGGAAGGTGGTAATGCTGTTAGCCCTGGCTTCAGCCAGGCGTGTCTCAGAATTGGCGGCTTTATCTTATAAAAGCCCTTACCTGATTTTTCACACGGATAGGGCAGAATTGAGGACTCGTCCTCAATTTCTCCCAAAGGTGGTTTCAGCGTTTCACGTGAACCAGCCTATTGTGGTGCCTGCGGCTACTAGGGACTTGGAGGACTCCAAGTTACTGGACGTAGTCAGGGCCCTGAAAATATATATTTCCAGGACGGCTGGAGTCAGGAAATCTGACTCGCTGTTTATCCTGTATGCACCCAACAAGCTGGGTGCTCCTGCTTCTAAGCAGACGATTGCTCGTTGGATTTGTAGTACAATTCAGCTTGCACATTCTGTGGCAGGCCTGCCACACCCAAAATCTGTAAAAGCCCATTCCACAAGGAAGGTGGGCTCATCTTGGGCGGCTGCCCGAGGGGTCTCGGCTTTACAACTTTGCCGAGCAGCTACTTGGTCAGGGGCAAACACGTTTGCTAAATTCTACAAATTTGATACCCTGGCTGAGGAGGACCTGGAGTTCTCTCATTCGGTGCTGCAGAGTCATCCGCACTCTCCCGCCCGTTTGGGAGCTTTGGTATAATCCCCATGGTCCTTACAGAGTCCCAGCATCCACTTAGGACGTTAGAGAAAATAAGAATTTACTTACCGATAATTCTATTTCTCATAGTCCGTAGTGGATGCTGGGCGCCCATCCCAAGTGCGGATTGTCTGCAATACTTGTATATAGTTATTGTTACAAAATTCGGGTTATTATTGTTGTGAGCCATCTTTTCAGAGGCTCCTTCGTTTATCATACTGTTAACTGGGTTCAGATCACAGGTTGTACGGTGTGATTGGTGTGGCTGGTATGATTCTTACCCGGGATTCAATATTCTTCCTTATTATGTACGCTCGTCCGGGCACAGTATCCTAACTGAGGCTTGGAGGAGGGTCATAGGGGGAGGAGCCAGTGCACACCAGCTAGTTCAAGCTTTTACTTTTGTGCCCAGTCTCTTGCGGAGCCGCTATTCCCCATGGTCCTTACGGAGTCCCAGCATCCACTACGGACTATGAGAAATAGAATTATCGGTAAGTAAATTCTTATTTTTCCTTTAACCTTGACAGGGCACTGTCAAAAATGGGGGTGACTCCCACCTTTTCCTGTTCTCTGCATGGAAAAAGCTAAGCTGCCTGACTTCTTTTGGGAATCTGAAATTTCTTTTCGGGTTAATTCAGACTCCTTCCAAGAGACTGTTCAGCTCATGAGGTGGAGGGAAAGTTACAGTACTTCTTTACTAAAGTAAGCCTGCTCCTGTGGTAAAGGAGGGGGCTTTGTAACTTCTAACACCTCCTTTTATAGCAACAAACATGTTTTGAATGTTTTTCGTTAACTTAGGACCTATTCCCCTGGAATCACTAGTATCGACACAGGAATCAGCGTCTGTGTCGGTATCAGTTCATACTTGCAAAAGTTTATGTGACGCAGAGGGGTCCCTGTGGATGAAAGGCAGAACTATTAAAAATCACATCTTCAACAGATTATTTTCAGTTTTCTGCATGAGACTCAGACTTATCCAATCTCTTACTGATATGATTCACACTATCATGTAAATCTTTCACCCAGTCAGGCTCTTGGTGTCGCATTACAACTCTGTGTCCCTAACAGAGCTCCCTGCCTCAGACATGTCACACACGTGCACAATCACACCACAGACACTCCAGGGCTTATAGGGGATAGACCCACCGTAAAATCTGTCAGAGGGACACCGAAAAAAAACATTGCTAATCCACAACACAGCGCTTAAATAAAAAATCCCTGTGTTGTGTACTTTGTACACAGAGACTTTCCGCTATATATATATATATATATATATATATATATATATATATATATATAATGTCAATAATAGGTTATATTACCACAATATACACTCCCCCCCCCCCTTTTTGCACTCTGATACTAAAATCATAAGTTGAGGGGAGGCTCAGCGTTTCTTCCCTTGCTTTTTGCTGGAAGAAAATGGTGCTGAGCAGTGTGCTGGCTGCCTGAGGAAGAAGCCCCGCCCCCTGCAATGGCGCATTCTTCCTCCGCAAACATGAGGTAATATTTATACTGGAGGGGGTGTAGGATTGTGCCACGGCATAATATGGTACTTTTGCCAGTGTTAGAGTAGGTTTTCATGCTGCCCAAGGCGCCCCCCCTGCACCCTGCTGTGCGCTGTGTATGGGTAGCATGTCCGCACAGCATTCCCGCTCGCTGCGCTGTACCTTGAGCCGTCACGATGACCGGAGGTCCCTCTTGCAGAACTCCAGTAATAATACTCACGCGTCTTCTGACTACTAGCTCTGTTAGGGGGGTGACGGCGTGCTGTGGGAGTGAGCGCATAGCCGCAGCTAGTGTTCAGTATCCTTCAGGAGCTAATGGTGTCCTGTCAGCAAGAAGCAGAGCCATGAAACTATTTAGGAAGTTGGTTCCTACTTCTTCCCCCTAAGTCCCACGAAGCAGGGAGACTGTTGCCAGCAGTCTCCCTGAAAATAAAAAACCTAGCAAAGTCTTTTCAGTGAAACTCAGTAGAGCTTCACAGGAGTGCAACCAGTCTGCCTGGGCACATTTTCTAAACTGAGGTCTGGAGGAGGGGCATAGAGGGAGGAGCCAGTTCACATTCTAGAAAAGTCTTAAAGTGCCCATGGCTCCTGTGGAACCGTCTATATCCCATGGTACTGAAGTGGACCCCAGCATCCTCTAGGACGTATGAGAAAGTTAATGAAGACCACTAATCTGGTGAAGGATAAGATGTTCTAAAGGCTCTTTGGAGGTTGGAGTGCTGTTGTGACAGCAGTAGAATGCACCCCACATTGTGCATTTTAGTCTGCAGTGTTGTAGGGATGCATAATAAAAAGTGTGAAGTAAGGCTACTTTCTACAGGTGTTTGTTGACTGCACATTGTGCCTGGAATGACACGATTTGGCATCGCTCCTCATTGAATTGACCCCATAGTACAGTATGACTGTAGAGCTGTTCCGTCCGTCATAGAGAAATGGAGAGAATGTGGCACAGCCATGATTTTGTCTCTAATTGTGGAATTAGGGAGGCCAATCCCAGGACATTTTTTTCAATGCCAGATATCGTGATTGAAAATGGTCCCAGGATACCAGAGATTGGCTTTTCCCTATGTGGCCGCCCCCCTCACCTCGCACACACAACTCATCATATATCGCGGGCGTGTGGGTGGCAAACATCCTCTTCTCTCTCCCGGCGGCGGGTGATGGCGCAGTGTGACCTCTCACTGCATGTCATGCTGCGCTGGGGAGCGGGGAGGAGGAAGCCGGCCAGCGTCTGAGCGTCCTGAGGACGCTTAACGCTGGTCCCTCAATCCCTGGGATTGGAGCTTCCAATCACGGCCGTTTGTGGGATTGGCCTCCCTAAGTGGAATCAATTTGAGAAGGGGTTCTATTGCAACTTTATGGGAGAAACATATTGGACATCTTACACAATACGAGAGGCGCAAAAGTATAATATAAAAATCCATTTGTTCAAGAAAACACCTAGGATAAAATGTAACAAATGTGCTAGTCCAAATTCCCAATTTTTTGAAGTGTCAATGTAAATGTAGCTTTATACCCCTCAGCAAAAATAGCTTTGAATTGTTGATTTGAAGATATTGCTGTTATCTGGCTCCTGCCTTCCTCAAGACTCCTGTACCCGATCTAGCAGTAGAGAAAGACTCTGTGGTTCGCTTAGCCTAGGATTTGACATTTTGGCCTAGAGAACATGTGACAACAGAAGGCAGAATAGATGGACAAGATATGGACAACTCATGGAGGAAGACCTGCTGCAGTGGGCAAGAGACTTGGACCTCGGGGAATGCATAGTCTAGTGGCAGTGGTCCAAAGCAAACAGAAGAGAAGCCACATTGGGTGGTCTAAATAGATAATAATATGCTCAAGTAGCATTGAGAATCTATGGAATTATTTATAATATTGCTGTTTACTATATCCACAGAAGTCTCCTTTCTCATTACAGTGTTCAGATGAAGTGCTAGTAAGACTAACCATGGAGTGGCCACTCACAGGTGCAGCTACAGGTTGTATTAAGTGGCAAAGGGATATATATCTGTTGTAATGAAGGTGCTTGTTACAACTAGAGTCAGAGCAACCCACCTGAGAGGTGCCATTAATTGTCTTCTCTTCCCTTTAATCCCTCTATTTTCTCTGAGCATTCTAATTAGTATTAGACCTGTGGAATACATTAGTTCTGGGCTGTGTCCCAGCGCACAAGGTGTATGTCTCACATCATCATAGGTAGGGGCAGGTCCAGAACAATGTGACGAGAGCTGGCAGCTCTGAATCACCGTACTATGGGGGTAATTCCAAGTTGATCGCAGCAGGAAATTTTTTAGCAGTTGGGCAAAACTATGTGCACTGCAGGGGAGGCAGATATAACATGTGCAGAGAGAGTTAGATTTGGGTGGGTTATTTTGTTTGTGTGCAGGGTAAATACTGGCTGCTTTATTTTTACACTGCAATTTAGATTGCAGATTGAACTCACCACACCCAAATCTAACTCTCTCTGCCCATGTTATATCTGCTCCCCCTGCAGTGCACATGGTTTTGCCCAACTGCTAAAAAATTTCCTGCTGCGATCAACTTGGAATTACCCCCTTAGTGCAGAACCTGCAAGTGAACATTACATCTGGCACGTACAGTACATTGTGCCAGTCACCATTAAGCAATGAGCACTGCAAGGTTAATGTCCATTTACCTCTTCCAGAGAAGAATCACTTTCATATTATCTGTCGCATATTAGTCACGTGTAGAAAGATTTACTGGAAGTGAGCACTTAGACATCTGGTTACATTATTCCAGGCACTGCTGCCACATCTGCTGGGACGCTACTCCCTATGACTGTACATCAGGGACTCTACTGTGCTGGTGCCTGCTGGAGGATTGGGAGCAGGTCACAATGCTGATATAAATAAGGCCTCTGAGTAAGAACGGGTCTCTATCAAGGATCTGACTGCCTTTATATATGGCCAGTGGAATATTTATATAATAATATGGATGGTCTGTCCCATCTCTGGCATATGCAGGGGGTGCCCTTCCCTCCAACAGCTCCTGCTGTGACAGGCAGGACAATTTCACAGAGGGGGACCCTGCAGCAATGGTGACACCACCCAGCCAATGGCAGGACTAAATTCTACTAGTAGTTGTGTAAGTAGTCTTACAGCATGTTCCTCCATTTATTCAGACCACACCTTCCAATCTCTTTACCTGTATGTTCTTCTAACATTGTTTATCTTGGACATAAATCATGTTTATTTATCTCGCACATGAAACTGTTCCCTGCATGGGCAATTGAAACAAGTAATAGGAATTATGGAAAAGTTGACTGTACGTTCCCTTGTTTGATCACTTAATGCTGTTATACAGAGGCCTAATTGTCTATGGGGGTCATTCCGAGTTGATTTTAGCACAGCTACGATCATTCACACTGACATGCGGGGGGATGCCCAGCACAGGGCTAGCCTGCCCCGCATGTCAGTGCGGGCCCCCCCCCCCTCTCAGAAGTGCAAAGGCATCGCATAGCGGCGATGCCTTTGCACTTCAAGTGTAGCTCCCGACCAGTGCAGCTTTAGCGTGCTGGCCGGGAGCTAATCGTCGCTCCCCGGCCCGCAGCGGCTGCGTGTGATGTCACGCAGCCGCCGCGGACCCCCCCCCCCCCCCCCCCCCCCAGCAGTCCGGCCACGCCTGCGTTGGCCGGACCACTCCCCCTAAATGGCGGCTTAATGCCACCGTCCAGCCCCCTGCCGCCCCTATCTCAGAGGCGATCACTAGGCAACGCCAGCGCAGTTCCGACCCGATCGCTGCGCTGCAAAAAACTGCAGCAAGCAATCGGGTCGGAATGACCCCGAATGAGCATTGCATGCGCTAGTAGCAGAGTCTGAGCTGACCTTATGCTGCAGGCTAAATTGTCACGGTTTAAGGATCGTTCTGAAACAGTCACAAACAAATATTATACAAAACAGATGGCTTGGCGGTCTTTAGGGGCAATTAATGGGTGCACCATCGAAACCAGCCGTGTGTATTTGGATGGAAGATAGGTTGACACCAGATGGTCAACAGCCTATGTCGACAGTCAAAAGGTTGATATTCAAATGGTTGACACAAAAGGCCTACACAGGTTTTTCATGATTTTTAGGGTGAGGGTTAGGTGCAGGGGACACTTAGGGTTAGACACTGAGGGGATGGTTAGGCACCAGGGGGAGGACTATGCTCCAGGAAGGGACAGTTGGGGTTAAGCATCAGGTGGAGGGTCAGGATTATAATATATATATATATATATATATAAAAATTTCTCTTCTCATATGTCCTAGAGGATGCTGGGGTCACTTCAAGAACCATGGGGTATAGACAGGATCCACAGGAGACATGGGCACTTTAAGACTTTCAAAGGCTCCTCCCTCTATGCCCCTCCTCCAGACGCCCTGGGCAGCATTTGTGCATCAATAACTACCTGGCAAGAGCGGACTAAGTGCCAGGGCACTGTCCGGACCCCCGCCAGTATAACATTTTTTTTTAAAAAGAGCGGGTCTGACGCGTGCCATTACGGGGGTGGGGCTTAGCCCTCAGAGCACACAGCCCGGCGCCATTTTCTCTACACAAGGCTGCAGAGACGCTGGTCCTCCTCACACTGCTGTACAAGTAAAAGGGTGCAAAACGGGGGGGGGGGGGGGGGGCACAGTTGTTTTGGTGCATTATATGTAACTTATAAAAGCGCTGCAGGTCTGGGACATCTTCTGTGGTGTTTTCAGTCCGGGATTAGGCGCTGGGGTGTGAGCTGGCATTACTCCCTCTGTGTCTCTCTGACCGGCTTTACTGTGGGTCTGTCCCCTATAGGCCCAGTGTGTCTGCGTGTGGTGGGTGCACGTGTGTCGGCATGTCTGAGGCGGAGTGCTCTTCCCAGGAGGAGACTATGTTAGGGACATAAACGGCTGTGGGAGTGACCCTGTCGGCACCACCGACACCGGATTGGGTGAATGTTTTGAGTACCTTGAATGCTAATGTGGCTCTGATAAATAAAAGATTGGATAAATCTGAGTCTCAGAAGCAGGCTTGGAAGAAGTCCGTAGAGGATGTGTTGTTTCAAGTCCAGACCCCCTCGGGGTCACAAAAACGTTAATTTGCCCAGCTGGCAGACACGGATACTGACACGGACACTGACGCAAGTGTCGACTATAGTGATGCCAGATTAGATCCAAAACTGGCAAAGAGCATTCAGTACATGATTGTGGCTATAAAAGATGTATTACATATCACTGAGGACCCTACTGTTCCTGATACTAGGGTCTGTATGTATAAAGGGAAGAAACCTGAGGTAACATTTCCTCCCTCTCATGAACTGAACACGCTTTGTGAAAAGGTTTGGAAAAATCCTGACAAAAAGTTTCAGATTCCCAAAAGGATTGTAGTGACGTATCCGTTTCCCTCTGGGGATAAGGAAATATGGGAGTCACCCCCCATTGTGGACAAAGCTCTGTCACGGCTGTCCAAAAAGGTGGCTCTTTCGTTCCCTGACACGGCAGCCCTAAAGGATCCTGCGGATCGTAGACAGGAAAATACTTTGAAATCCATTTATGTCACCACGGGTACGCTACTCAGACCAGCCATTGCATCTGCGTGGGTGAGTAGTGCTATCGAAAAATGGGCAGATTATCATCTGAAATGGTTACCCTGGATAGGGATAGCATTCTTTTGACACTAGGTAATATCAGGGACGCTGCAGTCTACCTAAAGGAAGCTGCGAGAGATATTGGCCTCTTGGGATCACGGGCCAATGCCATGGCAGTCTCAGCTAGGAGAGCATTGTGGATTCATCAATGGAATGCTGATGCGGACTCCAAGTAAGCTATGGAGTCTCTACCGTATAAAGGTGGTGTATTGTTTGGTGACGACCTCGCTGATTTGGTATCTACGGCTACCGCGGGTAAGTCGTCATTTTTACCTTATGTGCCTGCACCACAAAAGAAAGCACACTATCAGATGCAGTCCTTTCGGCCCAATAAATACAGAAAGGGCCGAGGGTCTTCCTTCCTTGCTACTAGAGGAAAGGGAAAAGGTAAACAATCACCGGTCGTGGCCAGTTCCCAGGAGCAGAAGGCCTCCCCGGCTTCTGCCAATTCCACCGCATGACGCTTGGGCTCCTCTGCGGGAGTCCGCACCAGTGGGGGGCACGTCTCAGGCTCTTCAGTCAGTTCTGGGCTCGTTCGGCCCTGGACCCATGGGTCTTAGAAATAGTGTCCCAGGGGTACGAACTGGAGTTTCAAGACGTTCCCCCTCACCGATTTTTCAAATCGACCGTACCAACTTCTCTTCCAGACAGGGAGGTGGTATGCGCCGCAATACAAAAATTGTGTCACAATCAAGTCATTGTCGGGGGTTCCTCCGTCACAATAGGGAGAAGGCTTTTATTCGAGCCTGTTCATGGTCCCGAAGCCAGACGGGTCAGTGAGACCAATCCTGAACCTCAAATCCCTCAATTTCTACCTAAAAAAATTCAAATTCAAGATGGAATTTCTCCGGGCAGTGATCTCCAGTCTGGAGAAGGGGGATTTTATGGTGTCGGTAGACATAAAGGATGCCTTCTTACATGTTCCCATTTATCCCCCACATCAGGCTTACCTGAGGTTTGCAGTTCGGGATTGTCATTACCAATTTCAGACGTTGCCGTTTGGTGAAAACCCTCGGAGCCTTGGACAGACCAAAGTAATGGCCGAAATGATGGTTCTCCTACACAAGCAAGGAGTCACGATTATCCCGTACTTGGACGATCTCCTGATAAAGGCGAGATCCAGGGAACAATTACTGCAGAAAATTACGCTATCCCTGACAATTCTGCAGCAACATGGTTGGCTCCTAAACTTGCCAAAATCACAGTTGGTTCCGACAAGACGGCTGTCGTTTTTGGGAATGATTCTGGACACAAAATTACAGAGTTTTTCTTCCAGTGGAAAAGGCTCTAGAAATTCAGAACCTGGTCAAACAAATCCTGAAACCACCAAGAGTATCGATCCATCAATGCACTCAGTTGCTGGGGAAGATGGTGGCGGCCTACGAGGCCATTCAGTTTGGCAGATTCCATGCCAGAGTGTTTCAGTGGGACATGTTGGACAAGTGGTCCGGGTCCCATCTGCACATGCACCGAAGGATAACCCTGTCTTCCAAGACCAGAATCTCACTCCTGTGCTGGCTGCATAGCTCTCACCTCCTAGAGGGTCGCAGGTTCGGGATCCAGGACTGGATCTTAGTGACCACGGATGCAAGTCTCCGAGGTTGGGGAGCAGTCACACAGGGGGAAAACTTCCAGGGAAGATGGTCAAGCCAGGAAATGTGTCTACACAAACGTTCTGGAGTTAAGGGCCATTCACAACGGCCTTCTACAAGCGGAACATCTTCGCAATCAGTCCGTCTTGATTCAGTCAGACAACATAACAGCAGTAGCGTACATAAACCGCCAGGGCGGAACAAAGAGCAGAGCGGCTATGGCAGAGGCCACAAAAGTTCTCCGTTGGGCAGAAAGGCATACAAGCACTCTGTCAGCAATCTTCATTCCAGGAGTGGACAACTGGGAAGCAGACTTCCTCAGCAGACACGATCTCCATCCAGGATAGTGGGGTCTTAATCAAGAGGTCTTTGCAGAAGTGACAAGTCTTTGGGGAATTCCTCAAATAGACATGATGGCGTCTCGCCTCAACAAAAAACTTCAGAGATATTGTTCCAGGTCGAGAGACCCTCAAGCAATAGCAGTGGACGCCCTAGTGACACCGTGGGTGTTTCAGTCGGTGTACGTGTTTCCTCGGCTTCCACTCATTCCAAAAGTGATAAAGATCATAAGAAGAACAAAGGTTCAAGCGATCCTCATTGTTCCAGACTGGCCAAGGAGGGCTTGGTATCCGGATCTTCAGGAATTACTCATAAGAGATCCCTGGCCTCTTCCTCTGAGGGAGGATCTGTTACAGCAGGGGCCGTGCGTGTTCCAAGACTTACCGCGTCTTCGTTTGACGGCTTGGAGGTTGAACGCCGGATCCTAGCCCGAAAGGGTATTTCCAAGGAAGTCATCCCCACTCTTATTCAGGCCAGGAAAGGAGTAACGTCTAAACATTACCACCGTATTTGGAGAAAATACTTGTCTTGGTGTGAATCCAAGAAGGCTCCTACGGAAGAATTTCAGTTAGGACGTTTTCTCCATTTTCTACAAGCCGGTGTGGATGCGGGCCTAAAGTTGGGCTCCATTAAAGTACAAATTTCAGCCTTATCGGTTTTTCTCTTACGTCCTAGAGGATGCTGGGGACTCCGTAAGGACCATGGGGGTATAGATGGGCTCCGCAGGAGATAGGGCACCTAAAAAGAACTTTGACTATGGGTGTGCACTGGCTCCTCCCTCTATGCCCCTCCTCCAGACCTCAGTTAGATCTTGTGCCCAGAGGAGAATGGGTGCACTGCAGAGAGCTCTCCAGAGTTTTCTGTTGAAGAAGAATTTTGTTAGGTTTTTTATTTTCAGGGAGTCCTGTTGGCAACAGGCTCCCTGCATCGTGGGACCGAGGAGAGAGAAGCAGAGCTGGCTTGTCAAGTTGGGCACTGCTTCTAAGGCTACTGGACACCATTAGCTCCAGAGGGAGTCGGAACACAGGTCTCACCTGGGGTTCGTCCCGGAGCCGCGCCGCCGTCCTCCTCCTCACAGATGCCGAAGATAGAAGCCGGATAGAGAAGGCAGAAGACATCTTAGGCGGCAGAAGACATCAGATCTTCATGAGGTAAGCTGCGCGCCATTGCTCCCAGTCACACACACACAGAGCAGCACTGAAGGGCGCAGGGGGGGGGGGGCGCCCTGGGCAGCAATAAACCTCACATTTTGGCCAAATACAGTTTGATTAGGCTGCGGAGGCAGTAAATCTATGATCCCCCGCCATTTTAATTGAAAAATCACTGGGACCGAAGCCCGCCATCGGGTGGGCGGGGCTTGATCCTCAGCACTAACCAGCGCCATTTTCTCCACAGAAGCTGCATGAGGAAAACGCTGGCTCCCTGGTCTCTCCCCTGCTGAACTTCACAGGCTTGAAAAGGAGGAGGGGGGCACATTAGCGACGCAGTGAGTGGGAATTGGCATATTATATATAAAATATATATATAAAAAAGAGCTATCTGGACATATTTTTTAGTGTTTTTAAGCGCTGGTGTGTGCTGGCATACTCTCTCTCTGTCTCTCCTTAGGACCTGGTTGGGGTTTTGTCCCCTTATAGGTTAATCCCTGTGTGTGGGGTGTCGGTACGTGTGAGGCGGAAGGCTTCACCAAGGAGGAGGTGGAGCAAATGAGTGGTGTGTCCCCGTCGGTTGTGCCGACTCCAGATTGGATGGATATGTGGCATATGTTGAATGCAAGTGTGGCATCTTTACATAAAAAGCTTGATAAGGCTGATTTAGGGGGGACATCAGGGGGTCAATCCTCGGATTGGACCGACTCACAGGGCCCATCGGGGTTTCAAAAGCGTCCCTTAACACAAGACACTACTACCGACACGGATTTTGATTCCAGTGTCGACTATGACGAAGTAAAATTGCACCCTAGGGTGACTAAAACCATTCAGGGTATGATTGTGGCAATAAGGGATGTGTTGCATATTGTGGATGAACCCTCAGTCCCCGACACAAGGGTACACATGTTTAAGGAAAAGAAACAGATTATTAACTTTCCCACATCTCATGAATTAAATTAATTCTTTGGAAAAGCTTGGGAGACTCCGGATAAGAGACCGCAGATCCCCAAAAGAATTTATATGGCATACCCCTTCCCTAAGCAGGACAGGGAAATTTGGGAATCACCCCCCACTGTGGACAAGGCCCTGAAGCGCTTGTCCAAGAAAGTGGCGCTACCGTCTCCTGACACAGCAGCCCTTAAGGACCCTGCAGATCGCAGGCAAGAAACTACCTTAAAGTGTATTTATTCTCATACGGGGGCTGTGCTAAGACCGACAATTGCGTCGGCATGGGTGTGTAGCGCAATTGCAGCTTGGACAGATGAGCTGACGGATCAGTTTGATAATATGGATAAGGATACTATATTCCTAACTCTAGCCCATATTAAAGACGCAGTCTTATTTATGAGGGATGCTCAAAGGGACATTGGATTGCTAGCTTCTAGGGCCAATGCCATGTCTGTCTCAGCGAGAAGATCCTTATGGACTCGCCAATGGACAGGTGATGCGGATTCCAAAAAACATATGGAAGTACTACCCTATAAGGGTGATGTATTGTTTGGGGATGGGCTGACGGACCTGGTTTCCACAGCTACAGCAGGTAAATCTAATTTTTTTACCATATATTCCCCAACAGCAAAAGAAAATAACACCCTATCAGATGCAGTCCTTTCGGTCGCACAAGTCCAAAAGAGGTCGGGGATCCTCTTTCCTCGCCAGAGGTAAGGGCAGAGGCAAGAGAGCACCTGCTTCGGCAGGTGCCCCGGAACAAAAGTCCTCCCCGGCTACTCCAAAACCCACAGCATGACGCTGGGGCTCCCCTGAGGGAGTCCGCACCGGTGGGGGCACGTCTTCGACTTTTCAGTCAGGCTTGGGTCAGTTCGGACCTGAATCCCTGGGTGTTGGAAATAGTTTCCCAGGGTTACAAATTGGAATTCGAGTAGGTGCCCCCGCGCCGATTTTTCAAATCGGCCCTACCAGCTTCCACATCGGAAAGGGATGTAGTGTTAGCTGCAATTCAAATGCTGTGTATACAGCAAGTGATAATCAAGGTTCCCCTGCACCAGCAGGGAAGAGGTTACTACTCAACCCTATTTGTGGTCCCGAAACCGGACGGTTCGGTCAGACCTATTTTGAATCTGAAATCCCTAAACCTGTACATAAAGATTCAAATTCAAAATGGAATCTCTGAGCGATAATAGCCAACATGGAGGAGGGGGAGTTTATGGTGTCTCTGGACATAAAGGATGCGTACCTTCATGTCCCCATATATGCCCCCCATCAGGAATACCTGAGATTCGCTGTACAGGATTGTCATTACCACTTTCAGACGTTGCCGTTTGGACTCTCCACGGCCCCGAGGATTTTCACCAAGATAATGGCGGAAATGATGGTGGTCCTGCGCAAGCATGGAGTCACAATTATCCCATACTTGGACGATCTCCTGATAAAAGCGAGATCAAGGGAGAAATTGCTGAGCAGTGTGGCGCTCTCTCTGAGAGTGCTCCAGCAACACGGTTGGATTTTAAATCTACCAAAGTCACAGTTGATTCCGACAACTCGACTACCGTTCCTAGGTATGATACTGGATACGGAACAAATGAAGGTCTTCCTCCCAATAGAAAAAGCCCAAGACATCCAGAACATGGTCAGAGACCTGCTAAAACCGAAAAGGGTGTCAGTTCACCAATGCACTCGAGTTCTGGGGAAAATGGTGGCGGCCTACGAGGCCATTCCCTTCGTAAAGTTCCATGCAAGGACTTTTCAATGGGACCTTCTGGACAAGTGGTCCGGGTCCCATCTGCACTTACATCGGAAAAGAACTCTGTCCCCAGGGACCAGAGTGTCCTTCCTGTGGTGGTTGCAAGGTGCTCACCTCCTAGAGGGTCACAGGTTCGGAATTCAGGATTGGATCCTGGTTACCACGGACGCGAGCCTCTGAGGAAGGGGAGCGGTCACACAGGGAAAAAAATTTCAGGGTCTTTGGTCAGACCAGGAGTCCTGTCTACACATCAATGTGTTGGAACTCAGGGCCATTTACAACGGCTTTCGACAAGCGGAGAGTTTTCTTCGAAACCTACCGGTTCTGATTCAATCAGACAATGTCACAGCAGTGGCTCATGTGAACCGCCAAGGCGGGACAAGAAGCAGAGTCGCAATGGCGGAAGCCACAAGGATCCTTCGCTGGGCGGAAAATCATGTAAGCGCTCTGTCAGCTGTCTTCATTCCGGGAGTGGACAACTGGGAAGCAGACTTCCTCAGCAGACACGATCTCCATCCAGGAGAGTGGGGACATCATCAAGAAGTCTTTGCAGACGTAACACGTCTTTGGGGAACTCCTCAAATAAACATGATGGCGTCACGCCTCAACAAAAAACTTCGGAGGTATTGCGCCAGGTCTCGGGACCCTCAGGCAGTAGCAGTAGACGCTCTGGTAACACCGTGGGTGTTCAAATCGGTCTACATGTTTCCTCCTCTTCCTCTCATCACAAAGGTGTTGAGGATCATAAGACGAAGAAGAGTACGAACGATACTCGTCCCAGACTGGCCTCGAAGGGCCTGGTACTCGGATCTACAAGAGATGCTCACAGGAGATCCCTGGCCTCTTCCTCTGAGGGAAGACCTGTTGCAGCAGGGGCCCTGTGTATTTCAAGACTTACTGCGGTTACGTTTGACGGCATGGCGGTTGAACGCCGAATCCTAGCGAAAAAGGGGATTCCGGAAGAGGTCATCCCTACTTTAATAAAGGCTAGGAAGGAGGTGACTATAAAACATTATCACCGTATCTGGTGAAAGTATGTGTCTTGGTGTGAGACCAAGAATGCACCTACGGAAGATTTTCATCTGGGTCGTCTTCTCCACTTCCTACAGACAGGAGTGGATATGGGCCTGAAATTAGGCTCTGTTAAAGTACAGATTTCGGCCCTCTCGATTTTCTTTCAAAAGGAATTGGCTTCTCTTCCAGAAGTCCAGACGTTTGTAAAGGGAGTGCTGCACATCCAGCCCCCTTTTGTGCCTCCAGTGGCACCATGGGACCTGAACGTGGTGTTGCAGTTCCTAAAATCACACTGGTTTGAACCACTTAACAAGGTTGAGTTGAAATTTCTTATCTGGAAGGTGGTCATGTTGTTGGCCTTAGCATCAGCAAGGCGAGTGTCAGAATTGGCGGCTTTGTCACACAAAAGCCCCTACTTGATTTTTCATGTGGCTCGAGCTGAATTGAGGACACGTCCGCAATTTTTGCCTAAGGTGGTTTCTTCGTTCCATATGAATCCACCTATTGTGGTGCCTGTGGCTACAAGTGACCTGGAGGATTCCAGATCCCTGGACGTAGTCAGGTCCTTAAAAATTTATGTAACCAGGACGGCTAGAATTAGGAAAACAGAGGCTCTGTTTGTCCTGTATGCGGCCAATAAGATTGGCGCTCCTGCTTCGAAGCAGACTATTGCTCGCTGGATCTGTAATACGATTCAGCAGGCTCACTCTACGGCTGGATTGCCGGTACCAAATTCGGTTAAGGCCCATTCCACTAGGAAGGTGGGCTCTTCTTGGGCAGCTGCCCGAGGCGTCTCGGCATTACAACTTTGCCGAGCGGCGACTTGGTCGGGGTCAAACACTTTTGCTAAATTCTACAAGTTTGATACCCTGGCTGATGAGGACCTAGCGTTTGCTCAGTCGGTGCTGCAGAGTCATACGCACTCTCCCGCCCGATTGGATGCTTTGGTATAAACCCCATGGTCCTTACGGAGTCCCCAGCATCCTCTAGGACGTAAGAGAAAATAAGATTTTAAACCTACCGGTAAATCTATTTCTCCTAGTCCGTAGAGGATGCTGGGCGCCCGTCCCAGTGCGGAAACTCTGCAAGACTTGTATATAGTTGTTGCTTACATAAGGGTTATGTTACAGTTGACATCGGTCTTGGACCGTTACTGTCGTTTGTTCATACTGTTAACTGGTTATGTATTGTCCAGGTTACATGGTATGATTGGTGTGGGCTGGTATGAATCTTGCCCTTGGATTGCTAAATCCTGCCTTGTATTGTCCATCTCCTCTGGGCACAGTTCTCTAACTGAGGTCTGGAGGAGGGGTATAGAGGGAGGAGCCAGTGCACACCCATAGTCAAAGTTCTTTTTAGGTGCCCTATCTCCTGCGGAGCCCGTCTATACCCCCATGGTCCTTACGGAGTCCCCAGCATCCTCTACGGACTAGGAGAAATAGATTTACCGGTAGGTTTAAAACCTTTTTTTCCAAAACCAATTGGCCTCCCTTCCAGAAGTTCTTGTGAAAGGCGTGTTGCACATCCAACCTCCCTTTGTGCCCCCTGTGGCACCGTGGGATCTTAACGTGGTGTTGCAATTCCTTCAATCTCATTGGTTTGAACCTTTACAAAAGGTGGAGTTGAAATCTCTCACTTGGAAAGTGGTCATGCTGATGGCCTTGGCATCCGCCAGGCGGCTGTCTGAATTGGCGGCCTTGTCTCACAATAGCCCTTATTTGATCTTCCATGAAGATAGAGCAGAGTTGAGGACTCGTCAGCAGTTTCTGCCGAAAGTGGTTTCGTCGTTCCACTTGAACCAACCTATTGTGGTGCCAGTGGCTACTGAAGCCTTGCTGGAATCGAAGTTTCTCGGCGTAATCAGAGCTTTGAAAATTTGTGTGGCCAGAATGACTGTTTAGGAAAACGGAGGCTCTGTTTGTCCTGTATGCTCACAACAATATTGGGGCTCCTGCTTCCAAGCAGACTGTTACACGCTGGATCTGTCATACGATTCAGCAGGCTCATTCTACGGCTGGATTGCCATTACCGAAATCGGTGAAGGCCCATTCTACCAGAAAGGTGGGCTCATCCTGGGCGGCTGCCCGAGGGGTCTCTGCTTTACAACTTTGCCGAGCGGCTAGTTGGTCGGGTTCAAACACATTTGCGAAGTTCTTCAAGTTTGATACCCTGGCTGATGAGGACCTCATGTTTGGTCAATCGGTGCTGCAGTCATCCGCACTCTCCCGCCCGTTCTAGAGCTTTGGTATAAACCCCATGGTTTTTGAAGTGTCCCCAGCATCCTCTAGGACGTATGAGAAAATAGGATTTTAATACCTACCGGTAAATCCTTTTCTCTTAGTCCCAGTGCGTACTGTATCTGCAGTTATTATTTATGGTTACACACATGTTGTGTTACGTTTATGGTCAGCCTGTTGCTGATGTTGTTCATGCCGTTGACTTGCGTTGTTGAATGCCATGTTGTACGGCGTGCTTGAGGTGTGAGCTGGTATGTATCTCACCTTAGTTTAACAATAAATCCTTTTCCTCGAAATGTCCATCTCCCTGGGCACAGTTCCTATAACTGGATTCTGGAGGAGGGGCATAGAGGGAGGAGCCAGTTCACACCCCTTTGAAAGTCTTAAAGTGCCCATGTCTCCTGCGGATCCCGTCTACCCCATGGTTTTTGAAGTGACCCCAGCATCCTCTACAGACTAAGAGAAAAGGATTTACCGGCAGGTAGTAAAATCCTATTATTTTTATTTTATTTTTAAATTGTTTTTTTGACTGACCATCTAAATAATACTGTTGATCTTTTACTCTACATCCGCCCTATGGCAGGTGCAGATTGAGCGTCTGTATGCAAAAACTGCGACACTTCCATCTCCCTGCATCTGGTTATCCAGCTCCCAGGAATGCCTAGACATTACTAATACAGTCGCAGCAGCACCTCTGAGTACACCCTGTAACACATGTGCCAAATGGGCAAGGAGAAAAACATCGCTAAACTGTAACGTCAGCATTGCTTGCGGCTGTGAATCAGGCCAAGCCTACAGAAAATTAGTTATCACTGGAGAGTGATGTTATCCTTTACTACTGCTTGTTCCCAATGCTTTTTGTGTAGCTTGAAGCAACTCTCCTTTACAGCACTGTAAACCATAGCAATCAATCAGAGACTTTAAAGGACTACAACACCCCAAACACTTGCAGATATGAACTAGGGGTGAATTAAATTGCTCAGCATGACCATGAAAGTACCCAGCAACACCTATATGACACCTTGTCCATTTAAATGGACATTAAAAAATGTACTGTGTAGACCATGGGTCTTCAACCTGCGACCCTCCAGCTGCTGTGGAACTACACATCCCAGCATGCCCTGCCTCAGTTTTAGCATACCTTAATAGCAAAATTGTGGCAGGGCATGCTGGGATGTGTAGTTTCACAGCAGCTGGAGGGCCACAGGTTGAAGACCCATGGTGTAGACTATTGTGATGACGGTTACCATTCAAATCCCAATGTCTATTTAAATATACAAAAAGTTTCCAGCAGATGGCAGCACCTGCTTGTAACAGCCACTGCAAGTTTGAAAGATGCCTTTGCTCAGAAAGATCGCCACGAGGCAGCCCACTTTACCAGTAGAACTTTATGGATGTAGTTGGGATTCCAGCAGTCAGAATACCACCACCGGAATCACGACAGCTGGGATCTTGGATGTAAGTATACCAGTGAGGGCGGGGAGGGAGGGTTAGTGTTCCCTTGACCCCTGATGGGATTTCAAGCAGTCAGGGTGTCGGTATTTCGACCGCCGTCATCCCGTACCCAATGTGTACTTTATCAAATTTCACTAAAATCATTATGCGAACAGTAATTAAAAGTTGATAGAGCATCAAAATACTGAATTAGAACGAATCGCAGTGTTTTGGTGTACGAGCTACAAATCTAGTAAATCATCCATTGGGATGGCCAAAATATATTATTTTGGGGTTACTTAGGGCCTCATTTTATTAGCAGTTTCTTATATAGCGCAGTCTTCTGCGGAGCCCGTCTATTCCCCATGGTCCTTACGGAGTACCCAGCATCCACTAGGACGTCAGAGAAAATAAGAATTTACTCACCGGTAATTCTATTTCTCGTAGTCCGTAGTGGATGCTGGGAGCCCGTCCCAAGTGCGGACTCTCTGCAATACATGTATATAGTTATTGCTTAACTAAAGGGTTATTGTTATGAGCCATCCGTTGAGAGAGGCTCAGTTGTTGTTCATACTGTTAACTGGGTATAGTTATCACAAGTTGTACAGTGTGATTGGTGTGGCTGGTATGAGTCTTACCCTGGATTCCAAATCCTTTCCTAGTAATGTCAGCTCTTCCGGGCACAGTTTCCCTAACTGAGGTCTGGAGGAGGGGCATAGAGGGAGGAGCCAGTGCACACCAGATATAGTACCTTATCTTTCTTTTAAGAGTGCCCAGTCTCCTGCGGAGCCTGTCTATTCCCCATGGTCCTTACGGAGTACCCAGCATCCACTACGGACTACGAGAAATAGAATTACCGGTGAGTAAATTCTTATTATTTTGGGGTTACTTAGAGCCTCATTTTATTAGCAGTTTCTTATATAGCGCAGCATATTCCGTTGCGCTTTACAATTAGCCTACTTTACCAGTGTCATCACTGAGATCCACCAAAAACATACAATGGGCCATAAAGGGTAAAAAGTAAAGAATTGCTCCAAATTCTTGGTGCTTTGCCCATATCTGATACAGGTGAAAAAGCTGAGTCCTCTGCACTGCTGTGATGGTACTAGTTCTGATGCAATAACTCTGCATCGCTGTCACAGAGACTCCACCTGCTTAGTGAGGCTCCTCCCTCCAAACATGGCACTCTAATGCAGAGGAGGGACAGACAGTACTGCAGACATAAGTATAATAATGTTCCAGGTATTCCATGTATATTGTTCAGCTCCATAATACACAGTCCTGTATGTTTCCCATAGGAAGATGTTCTGTAGAGGAAGATCTATGCCTTGTTTCAAGCACAGATTAAAGTTTTTTGGTATTGGAAACCGGCTCACCTACAGCCTGATAGTTTGTGTACAACACTGATTGTGGGAGATCTGTGCATGGGCAGGATCTGTACTGTGTGCAGGTCTCCTTCTCCCAGATCGTCACCAAGCCACAGCATGATTGACATATAACAACCATTTAGGGGTAGGACAGTGGCAGTGAGTGTTTTTATAACGGGTCGTGTGGCCTCCGTTTTGTAGGCTTGCCATGGCCAGGAGTCTGCATTCACAGATTTCCTGGGCCGGCAGCGTGAAAACACCAGCCGGTCCTGCAGAACTTGGGGTTTTCTCAGATGGACAATGTTTTTGCAGATGATCGGATCGCAGACGTTGGCAGGAGGCAAGTATTTGCTCAAGACACCTCCTGTGACAATAGTTTACATTCACAGTAGCAGCTGCGATACTACTGTATTGTCCCCTGACACAGGTAGATGGGCAGCTCTCCACCTAACGTGGCAGCACAGCGAGCGTCTCATTTATTTATCAGACAGAAGTTCTTCAGACAGGAATAAGCCGCTGCGTGTTGCTCGACAGCCAAGGCCACTGCTTCTGCTGTACAATGATGTGGCACAATACTTCCCCCTGCAGAACTTTTACCTCTGAGCAGTCTCCAAGGCTCATGGTACCAATATGTATATGTGATTTGCAGAACACATTTACTGTAACAGAACATCCAGTACTGAGAACCCTACCGGACTGCTGTATCATGGGCATGAATTATGGCAAGGGGTGAACACCTTTCATTTTAAGGCTTCCACTCAACCAAACGTTAGCTGCTTTGTACTCATCTCATACTGGCAGACTGCAGTGGTTGTGGAACACACTTTTAGTCAATACTTCTAAGCAGCCAAGTGTGGTATGATCGGTCAACATGAGAATATCGGCATGGTCCAACTGTGGACATGCAGAATGCCGACAGTGACCATATCAACATTCATCAGGTGTACCTGGATTACATGCTGACATGATCAACTGTTAACAAACAGTCCCTCCTGGTCTGGGGGTCTCTTACCCTCTCCCAGTGGCTCCAGTGCGACTTCCAGGTCCCGGCAGGTCATGTGACAGTTGCTTCCAGGTCACACGCACCTGCAGCCTAACCCCCGGCATCCTCAGAATGTTGACGTTTCACATGATGACATGGTAACTGTCGACCATGTCACCATTCTGAGGATGTCAACAGTTTGACCAGAAGAGGCGGTAGTGTACGATAACCACTGTTCTCTTTGGGCTACATTTTTGGTTGCACGATGATGCTCTTATCGCACTTCTAGTGGCTGGAAAATGGGCCTGTACCTGAACAAAATATTTGTAAAATTATTACTTTTCAGGGTGACACTATATCTGCTTGGGACGAAATCTCAGGTTTCAGGGTGTTTTCTGGGAGGCACATATACCCTTAGTGAGTTGCTGACCTTGCACCAAAAAAAAATAATAATTTTTTTTTTGCCAATTTTAGGCCTAAATGTGTCTGGTTAGCAACATAGGATATAAAAACAAAAGACACTTGCACACATATCTCAGACCTAGTGGGATATTCAATTACCCCCGATGAGACATCGGCAGTAAAAAAAATAAGAATTTACTCACCGGTAATTCTGTTTCTCGTAGTCCGTAGTGGATGCTGGGAACTCCGTAAGGACCATGGGGAATAGCGGGCTCCGAAGGAGGCTGGGCACTCTAGAAAGATCTTAGACTACCTGGTGTGCACTGGCTCCTCCCACTATGACCCTCCTCCAAGCCTCAGTTAGGTACTGTGCCCGGACGAGCGTACACAATAAGGAAGGATTTTGAATCCCGGGTAAGACTCATACCAGCCACACCAATCACACCGAACAACTCGTGATATGAAACCCAGTTAACAGTATGAAACGATAGAGCCTCTCAACAGACGGCTCAACAATAACCCGATTTAGTTAACAATAACTATGTACAAGTATTGCAGATAGACCGCACTTGGGATGGGCGCCCAGCATCCACTACGGACTACGAGAAACAGAATTACCGGTGAGTAAATTCTTATTTTCTCTAACGTCCTAGTGGATGCTGGGAACTCCGTAAGGACCATGGGGATTATACCAAAGCTCCCAAACGGGCGGGAGAGTGCGGATGACTCTGCAGCACCGAATGAGAGAACTCCAGGTCCTCCTCAGCCAGGGTATCAAATTTATAGAATTTTGCAAACGTGTTTGCCCCTGACCAAGTAGCTGCTCGGCAAAGTTGTAAAGCCGAGACCCCTCGGGCAGCCGCCCAAGATGAGCCCACCTTCCTTGTGGAATGGGCATTGACAGATTTAGGCTGTGGCAGGCCTGCCACAGTATGTGCAAGCTGAATTGTACTACAAATCCAACGAGCAATAGTCTGCTTAGAAGCAGGAGCACCCAGCTTGTTGGGTGCATATAGGATAAACAGCGAGTCAGATTTTCTGACTCCAGCCGTCCTGGAAACATATATTTGCAGGGCCCTGACAACGTCTAGCAACTTGGAGTCCTCCAAATCCTTAGTAGCCGCAGGCACCACAATAGGCTGGTTCAGGTGAAACGCTGACACCACCTTAGGGAGAAACTGGGGACGAGTCCTCAATTCTGCCCTATCCATATGAAAAATCAGATAAGGGCTTTTACATGATAAAGCCGCCAATTCTGACACTCGCCTGGCTGATGCCAGGGCCAATAACATGACCACTTTCCACGTGAGATATTTCAGATCCACGGTTTTTAGTGGCTCAAACCAATGTGATTTCAAGAAATTCAACATCACGTTGAGATCCCACGGTGCCACAGGAGGCACAAATGGGGGCTGAATATGCAGCACTCCTTTCACAAATGTCTGAACTTCAGGTACTGAAGCTAGTTCCTTTTGAAAGAAAATCGACAGAGCCGAGATCTGTACTTTAATGGAGCCTAGTTTTAGGCCCATATTCACTCCTGCTTGCAGGAAATGCAGAAATCGACCCAGTTGAAATTCCTCTGTTGGGGCCTTTTTGGCCTCGCACCATGCAACATATTTCCGCCATATGCGGTGATAATGTTTTGCCGTAACATCTTTCCTGGCTTTAATAAGCGTAGGAATGACTTCCTCCGGAATGCCCTTTTCCTTCAGGATCCGGCGTTCAACCGCCATGCCGTCAAACGCAGCCGCGGTAAGTCTTGGAACAGGCAGGGGCCCTGCTGTAGCAGGTCCTGTCTGAGCGGCAGGGACCAAGGGTCCTCTGAGATCATCTCTTGAAGTTCCGGGTACCACGCTCTTCTTGGCCAATCCGGAACCACGAGAATTGTGTTTACTCCTCGCTTTCTTATTATTCTCAGTACCTTTGGTATGAGAGGTAGAGGAGGGAACACATATACTGACCGGTACACCCACGGTGTCACTAGGGCGTCCACCGCTATCGCCTGAGGGTCTCTTGACCTGGCGCAATACTTCTCTAGTTTTTTGTTTATGCGGGACGCCATCATGTCCACCTGTGGACGACCCCATTGATTTACAATCATTTTGAAGACTTCTGGATGAAGTCCCCACTCTCCCGGGTGGAAGTCGTGCCTGCTGAGAAAGTCTGCTTCCCAGTTGTCCACTCCCGGGATGAACACTGCTGACAGTGCTAGTACATGATTCTCCGCCCATCGGAGAATTTTTGTGGCTTCTGCCATCGCTGTCCTGCTTCTTGTGCCGCCTTGTCGATTCACATGGGCGACTGCCGTGATGTTGTCTGACTGGATCAGCACCGGCTGGTGTAGAAGCAGGGATTTTGCTTGACTTAGGGCATTGTAAATGGCCCTTAGTTCCAGAATATTTATGTGAAGGGCAGTCTCCTGACTTGACCATAGTCCCTGGAAATTTCTTCCCTTTGTGACTGCCCCCCAGCCCCGTAGGCTGGCATCCGTGGTCACCAGGACCCAGTCCTGTATGCCGAATCTGCGGCCCTCCAGAAGATGAGCACTGTTCAGCCACCACAGAAGAGACACCCTGGTTCGTGGAGACAGGGTTATTAAACGATGCATCTGAAGATGCGATCCGGACCACTTGTCCAACAGGTTCCACTGAAAGATTCTGGCATGGAACCTGCCGAATGGAATTGCTTCGTAAGAAGCTACCATCTTTCCCAGGACCCGCGTGCAGTGATGCACCGATACCTGTTTTGGTTTTAGGAGGTCTCTGACTAGAGAAGACAACTCCCTGGCTTTCTCCTCCGGGAGAAACACTTTTTTCTGGGCCGTGTCCAGAATCATTCCCAGGAACATTAGACGTGTCGTGGGGACCAGCTGTGACTTTGGGATATTCAGAATCCAACCGTGCTGGCTCAGCACTTCCTGAGATAGTGCTACTCCCACTAACAACTGTTCCTTGGATCGTGCCTTTATTAGGAGATCGTCCAAGTATGGGATAATTAAAACTCCCTTTTTTCGAAGGAGTATCATCATTTCCGCCATAACCTTGGTAAATACCCTCGGTGCCGTGGAGAGTCCAAACGGCAGCGTCTGGAATTGGTAATGGCAATCCTGTACCACAAATCTGAGGTACTCCTGGTGAGAATTGTAAATGGGGACATGCAGGTAAGCATCCTTGATGTCCAGGGATACCATGTAATCCCCCTCGTCCAGGCTTGCAATAACCGCCCTGAGCGATTCCATCTTGAACTTGAATTTTTTTATGTATGTGTTCAAGGACTTCAAATTTAGAATGGGTCTCACCGAACCGTCCGGTTTCGGTACCACAAATAGTGTGGAATAGTAACCCCGGCCTTGTTGAAGTAGGGGTACCTTGATTATCACCTGCTGGGAATACAGCTTGTGAATTGCCGCTAGCACTGCCTCCCTGTCTGAGGGAGCAATCGGCAAGGCGGATTTTAGGAAACGGCGGGGTGGAATCGCCTCGAATTCCAGCCTGTATCCCTGAGATACTATTTGAAGGATCCAGGGATCTACCTGTGAGCGAACCCACTGATCGCTGAAATTCCTGAGGCGGGCCCCCACCGTACCTGGCTCCGCTTGTGAAGCCCCACCGTCATGCGGCGGACTTGGAAGAGGAAGCGGGGGAGGACTTTTGTTCCTGGGAACCTGCTGTTTGCTGCAGCCTTTTTCCCCTGCCTCTGCCTCTAGACAGAAAAGACCCTCCTTTTCCCCGCTTATTTTTCTGGGATCGAAAGGACTGAACCTGATAAAATGGCGCCTTCTTAGGCTGTGAGGGGACATGGGGTAAAAATGCTGACTTCCCAGACGTTGCTGTGGAAACTAGGTCGGAGAGACCATCCCCAAATAATTCCTCCCCTTTATAAGGCAAAACTTCCATGTGCCTTTTGGAATCTGCATCTCCAGTCCACTGGCGAGTCCATAAGCATCTCCTAGCAGAGATAGATAGTGCACTTACTTTAGATGCCAGCCGGCAGATTTCCCTCTGTGCATCTCTCATGTATAAGACTGAGTCTTTGATATGGTCAATTGTTAACAGGATCGTGTCTCTGTCTAGTGTGTCAATATTTTCTGACAGGTTATCTGACCATGCAGCGGCAGCACTGCACATCCAAGCTGACGCAATTGCTGGTCTGAGTATAATGCCTGAGTGTGTATATACAGACTTCAGGATCGCCTCCTGCCTTCTATCAGCAGGTTCCTTAAGGGCGGCCGTATCCTGGGACGGTAGTGCCACCTTTTTTGACAAACGTGTGAGCGCTTTATCCACCCTCGGGGGTGTTTCCCAACGTAACCTATCCTCTGGCGGGAAAGGGAACGCCATTAGTAATTTCTTAGGAATCACCAATTTCTTATCAGGGGAAGCCCACGCTTCTTCACACACTTCATTTAATTCATCTGACGGGGGAAAAACTACAGGTAGTTTTTTCTCCCCAAACATAATACCCTTTTTTGTGGTACCTGGATGTAAATCAGAAATATTTAACACCTCTTTCATTGCCTCAATCATGCAGCGAATGGCCTTAACGGGCATTAAATTTGACTCGTCGTCGTCGACACTGGCGTCAGTATCCGTGTCGACATCTACTTGTGCCACCTGAGATAACGGGCGTTTTAGAGCCCCTGATGACTTTTGAGACCCTTGGACCGGCACGAGCTGAAGACTCGGCTGTCCCACAGTCGGCATGTCGTCAAATTTTTTATGTAAGGAGTCTATACGTGCACTCATTTCTTGCCATAATACCATCCACTCAGGTGTCTGCCCCGCAGGGGGTGACATCTCTGCTAAAGGCATCTGCTCCCCCTCCACATCATTATCCTCCTCAAACATGTCGACACAGCCGTACCGACACACTCCACACACACAGGGAATGCTCAAATAGAGGACAGGACCCACAAAAGCCCTTTGGGGGGACAGAGTAAGAGTATGCCAGCACACACCAGAGCGCTATATATATATATATACAGGGACTAACTGAGTTATGTCCCTAATAGCTGCTTATACTGTATACAGTGCCAATTTAGTGCCCCCCCTCTCTTTTTCCCTCTTACTGTATTGTAGAAATGCAGGGAAGAGCCAGGGAGCTTCCTTCCAGCCGAGCTGTGAGGGAAAAATGGCGCCAGTGTGCTGAGGAGATAGGCTCCGCCCCTTTTTCGCGGCCTATTCTCCCGCTTATTTTGGGATTCTGGCAGGGGTATTTACCTCATATATAGCCCCAGGGGCTATATATTGAGGTATTTTAGCCAGCCAAGGTGTTTTTATTGCTGCCTCAGAGCGCCCCCCCCCAGCGCTCTGCACCCTCAGTGACCGGAGTGTGAAGTGTGTATGAGGAGCAATGGCGCACAGCTGCAGTGCTGTGCGCTACCTTGGTGAAGACAGGATGTCTTCATGCCGCCGATTTTCCGGACCATCTTCCTGCTTCTGGCTCTGTAAGGGGGACGGCGGCGCGGCTCCGGGACCGAACATCAAGGCTGGGCCTGCGGTCGATCCCTCTGGAGCTAATGGTGTCCAGTAGCCTAAGAAGCCCAATCCGGCTGCAAGCAGGCGAGTTCGCTTCTTCTCCCCTTAGTCCCTCGCTGCAGTGAGCCTGTTGCCAGCAGGTCTCACTGAAAAAAAAACAAATTCTAAGACTATAACTTTCTAAGAGCTCAGGAGAGCCCCTAGTGTGCATCCAACCTCGGCCGGGCACGAAATCTAACTGAGGCTTGGAGGAGGGTCATAGTGGGAGGAGCCAGTGCACACCAGGTAGTCTAAGATCTTTCTAGAGTGCCCAGCCTCCTTCGGAGCCCGCTATTCCCCATGGTCCTTACGGAGTTCCCAGCATCCACTAGGACGTTAGAGAAAAACCAATGTTTCTTTGGGTTTTGCGTTCTGGCTATTTGATTTAATCGGCCGGTAAAAAGTGTATTTTCACCCGAAAACACACAGGTTCAGTGAAACCTGTGTGTTTACAGGTGAAATAACCCCGTTTTGATCCTGTTATCAGGTAATTTGCTTCGCCTGCTGGAGGCAGGTGAAACAAAATCCCCTAAAAACCACGGCACATGCCGGCTTATCGGGTCTAATTAGATAGGCCCCCACTGGCGATACATTACACCCGACCGCATGTCTGGGTAATTGAATATCCCCCTTAAGGTTTTTGTTTTTGTTTTTGGGTTTTTTTTGCAACAAATTACTACTGGATGTGCACTGAAAGCGGAGATTTCTTCCCAAACTGACACAGTGGTACATCATTTTACAAATATTTTCTTCTGGTTGCGCCCCCTTTTTCAATCATTAAAAAAGTGAGCTAGGGTAACCAGTCCTGTGATATTTGCATTTGTGTAAACACCAGCAAACGCGAGAATCACTGCCCACTATGACATAAAGGTGGCTGCTATTTCTAAGAAGGAGCGAGTAAAAGTTAAATATTTGTGGTTTTGAACTATTGCCATATAAAAGGGTAATGTTGGACACATTTTTTTTTATAAAATGATCAAGCAACATGTGTTGGATCATTTTATCTGGATTAATCCAGAGGTAGACAAAACAATTGCAAGTAACCAACGCTATAAAGAGGCCAGGATTCCTAAAACATGCTGCACTACTTCCTGTACATACCGGATAATGGAGACTTACACAGTAGCAAAAATGAAAATGAGAACATACATAGGGGGTCATTCCTACCAACCACGATGATGTCACAGGCGCGAATCATCACTGAGGACCAAATTCACACAAAAGTGCCCGCTGCTCCTTAGGACTCCGAGCACTTTGGTGAGAATTCGAAGGGTGCGAGAGCGGGTGCCGTTGCCGCCGTTTAAAAGCCACAGGTAAAAGGAACAACCCAAAATACTGTATAAGCTTGCTTACGCCCACCTGCTATTTACAAGTTAGTAAACACGATAGGCACTTTAGCTGAACAAGAGTCAATGGCGCAGTTTTCAGCATTGTGTTAACAAACATCAACACTTAATAAACAAATGTACTTAAGCATAAACTTGTGACCCTAGTACAATAGGTTGTAATGGTAATCACGCAATGCACATAGAGAGAAAAAAGAATTCACGTTTGTTTTTATCCTGTCCCGGTACAGATGATCGAGCCCTAAGCACACAATGTTTATGTAGGGTGCCATAGGTGGAAACCACATCAACCCCATATTAAAATAATTTATTGGCTCCACATCACATATCTTGTACATTTCCACGGATGCTGCTGATATACTCTGTCACACACACACATAAATAAAACATACTACAGACATACAACTCACTTACGGCAGAGATCAGACACAGCACAAAAAGGAGCCACGTGAGCAGAGTGGCAATTCTGCGTTTTCATACCCTGTATTACACACAGTCTCTGAAATGCACCATTTGAGGAGGTCTGGAGTCTGTCCGGCTCTTAGAATGTGGAAGGGTCTGTGACTCCCGCCCAGATATTGGAATAGTCACTTTGTAGTTTATATCGGCTTACGAGATGTATACTACAACCGCAAACATTAATTTTCCCGACAGCAGCCTTATAATCCTGAGCAATGGCTTTCACCGTTGACTACCCCAGGTGGGAGTGAGTGGCTCCTCTCAGTTCTTCGGACTGGAAATTCTGTGTTGGAGAGACCCAACAGAGGTATAAAAGGAAACATGATTCATGTATCACATACTAACAGGAGTAACAGCTTGCCCTGTGGTGGGATGTCCCGGTGTGGTCTGGTTAACCAATGAAAACCAATCTCACAATCAGGTCAGTGCAGAGTAGTGCTATTTTGATCGTCCAGTGAAATCTTCTCAAGAATCTGCTGTTCCAGCTCATTGTTTCCCACTGGAAGCTGAAAGAAGTTCATTTCCGCGGCTAGTGCTGCCATTGTGGTTGGGTCCTGCCCAAATTGTGCCCGGAGCATCATGTCCATCTTTTCAAGTCGTCGTTTCAACCTTTTGGCTTCACGCTCCCGAACCAGTCGCGCTTGGCGTTTGTCTGGTGTCTCGTTAGCCCGTTTCAGCCGCATAGCTTCGCGATCACGCTGCAGGCGTCTTGCACGCTGTTCATCGGTTTCCTGCATTCTCTGTTGCCTCTTTGCTTCTCTGTCCCTCATCCTTCTCATCTCTCGTTCCTCAGGGGTCTCACTGTCCCGCCTGCTCTTCTTGGCAGTACGCTCCCGCTCCAGGCGTTGAACTCTCGCCTCCACAGGCTCGTTCTGTCTGCGAGTTGCCCACTTGCGTACGGAGGTGGACTGAGTGGTCATCATCTTCCTATAGGCCACGCAGTTGTTGCACACGAGTAGTACACCGGCAGGGTAAACAGCATTAAAATCTGGACATTTCTCCTCCAATCCATTGGCGTTTTTGTGGTTGTTCTGATTCCAGGTCTCTGGAGACAAAACCTCTGGCAGTTTCTCGCTGAAAATAGAGCAGAACATATCAAAATATGAGGCCAGCAATCCACACACAATGAACAATCCCATCCTTTACACTAGATCAGCGTTTCCCAAACCCAGTCCTCAATGGTCGACAGGGTCAAAAGGTAGACAGTAGAAAAGGTCAACAGTTCAACAAGATCAAAAGGTCAACTTGTAAATGGTCAGCATAAAAAAGCTAGACAATTTATTTTGGGGGGAGGGGTGTTTTGTCAGTTTTATGCCACAAACAAGCCCCAATAGTGTTCCACTTCGCTTGCCATGCTGCGGGCAAGATGCCTTGCTGCGCTTGGCACAGGTTACTATTCCCAATCGTAGTCCACGTGGATGGTAAAGTATGAAAAAGTTGAAAAAAACCCAAACTTCTGTCAAGCATTGTCATGTCGACCTTTTGAACGGTTTATCTATTACATGTAGACTTTTTAACCCTGTCGACCATTAGTGGTTGACCTACTGACTGTAGAAATTTTTAGTGTAGATCTATAGACCGTATACCGTCTCAGCACAGGTGGGAAAATCAAACTCACTGAGGTAATAATTATATATTTTGATACTTTTACTCACTGAGTGCGCCGTCATTTCTTTCAGCTTCTATTAATGGATTAACAGTGGTGGTTATACTGTTTAATGGAAGTGCATGTACTCACATCCTGGACATTACGGACCTGATACATTTTAAGGATAAGACATTGATTGCACAACCATCTGTCTAATTTGTGTGTGTGTGTGTGTATATATATATATATATATATATATATATATATATACACACACACACACACACACACACACACACACACACACACACACACACATACATACATACATACATACATATATTTCTTTGCAAATAAAATGCATGTGTATCTTGCAAGATTTTGGTGGAAGGATTACATGAAGAAATGTGCGCAGAGCAGTTTTTAATTGGACAGTTTTATTAATGCCCTACTCACCTAAAGCTCAAAATCTAACCTTGCTGTCAGTGTTCAGTTTTCTCTAGTCCAGTGGTTCTAAAACTTTGTCCTCAAAACACCCCAGCAGTCCAGGTTTTAAGGATATCCATGCTTGAGCACAGGTGGCACAATTAGTACATCAGTCGAGGATATCCTTAAAACCTGGACTGTATTAAGGTGCTTTGAGGACAAAGTTTTAAAATCTCAGCTCTAGTCAGTTGGTTATTTGACCTATGAGCTGTTTTCTGTTCCTATGTCCATAAAATAAAATTCTAAATGTTACTAGCTTCTCTTTGTAAACCCCTCCTCTGTGCTCCAGCAGAGGGCGCCAGACTACACTGCATAAACAATACTGGGCTGCGGAACCAGCTGATACATGTATAAACCCTTCCAGGAACCTCAGATTTACTTAAAATGGATAATCTATTCTTTTAGCATGGACAGTTACTATTATTATAGCCCATCTACTCCTCTACTGTATGCCTTTGGCAGATCACCTGTGTGCACTACATGACTAGTTCAATCCTGCAAGTGCTCTCACCTGTTGAAGGTAGCATGGCTGGAGAACGGAGCCCCGCATACAGCGCAATTAGAATGCTGATCCTCTGAATGTATGAGGAGGTGACGCCCCAAGGACCCCGGCGAGCTGAGTGCGCGGCCACACACCGGGCACAGATAACTTTTAGCGCTGACCACGGCAGCCGAGTGCTGAATGGAGGATAAAAGAAACAACTGTTAAGTGGTGAACAGAACACAGCAGATGGGGTGGAGTGGGCTAGTCTACAAACGCCCCGCCCATGTTATACTGTATCACTAGGCAGAATTCCCAGTAGCCCATGTAGAAATAATGGAGGCTTAGCGACACTGAGCTCACCCACCTGATAGACATGAGTGATCAGCTGCTCCTGGCTTTCACAATCCAGCTGACAAAGTGGGCAAAGAAACAGCCCGGACTCCAGGTGATTGTCAAGAGCCTGAGAGACCTTGGGCGAGAGGAGATATTTTAAAGGAAGAATTTAAGCTTGTGTGTGTGTGTGTGACATTACACCTGCAATAATAATGCTAATAATCACAGGTCGTCCGTGTCTGCGTCATCTGCCAGTACGGCATGTGCGACTTCATGCCGTTACAACCCCTATGCTGGTGTACAGACGGGCGCTTGCAGGTGCAAAGACTGAGACACCCACTTTGAGCGTCTTTAGATGCAACTACTGGCTGCACTATTGCAACTTGTACCAGCATTTTCTGCCCGAGTATGGACTCCAATGTGAGTGATGAAGAATCTGAGTTCGTAATAAGTTTAGCAACACTCCGATAAGACAGACCACCCCACATGTCCACTTAGCCACTGCCCTGGAACCATTAATGAGACTAATATGGTCTAAAATGTGAATATTTCCTCATTTAATGGAAAGAAAAAAATATTTTCAGGGATTTTTTAGGACTGCCAACCTTCTGCTGATTAACGGTGGCTTCCTCACTTTCCCACAATGGAGAAACATTTTGTGGGCTGGCCCGGCAAGACTAAGCCTGACCTATACTCACAAGTTAGGCAGTTAGCATTAGCTCCCAGGGAAAGCTACGTTCTCAGGAATATTTGGTCAGCCCATAAAATGGAACCTTCACTGTCTGAAGGTGACTGTTCCACTTTACCTGATAAATGTCCTCTAGAGTCACAGCCCACTTACCATGTTAGCATGTCCTTGCTTCCCTTTCCTTCTGCTGATGCCAGGCTCCTCCACATCTCTCTCCGCGCTGTCTTCCTCTGAGGCCGGGGACGACAGCTCATCGATTGTGGTCTCATCATCACTGTCACCTGAAGCAGAGAGAATTCCTATCACACAAGAGGCAATAATGTGCAATTCAGTGCACACTTGATGGAAAGGAGAATATCTGCAGTACAAAGTGTAAAATCGGTGTACAGCTCTGCCCTGCAGGCTTCGCCTATCCTGCTAATGCCAACAGGTGGATTAAGGCCTCTGCTACATGAGCTGCTTCATGCACAACACAAGAAGGTCTAGTTCTGAATGCGACACCACATTTGCTGTCCACAGACTGTAGTTACACACTGCAGTGAAAAAACATCACTGACACAGAGTTCTATCCTGTGTTACTTCTCAGTCAGCTTTCTCTACTTGGAAGGTAGCTGGACATATCGGCCACATGAACAAGCACAGAGACTGTTAGGTCTGGTAGACTCAGATATACACTAATAGAGGAGAGTGAAATCTTAGAATTGGTCCATGGTAGTTTGCATTTCCCAAATCCTAAGCATTCTGATAACCCCTTCCAGGAGGCAATCCAATTAGACACAACCAGAGATCAGTCTATGGGGCGTATTCATTTAGTGCCGGTTCTTTCGTCCGGGCGAAAAACGTCACTTTTCAGCTGTTTTTAGGTCAAATTTACATTCGACCTATTCAATGGCCGTGCCGTTTTTTTTAACCGGTTGAAAAACCCGGCACAGGCGATAACCACTATGTATGTGCAATCAGGGAGAGACTTTGTTTCTGAAAGATAAAGCTGCAATGGTAAACAAATGACAAATGTGGGATCTAAGTGACAGGTATTCTTATTGGTAGCCAGGGGCAGAGTAAATACTCCTTAAAACAGCCTGTTTTTTTCATAAAACAAAAATGCTGACACTATTATTTAGAGGACAACTAAAATGAGAGTTATGGTAGACTTACCTTTGTTAACTCTCTTTACTGAGGTCCATAGGGGAATATCGGGTTATAGGTGATGGGATCAGGTCCTGGGCACCAAACAGCTAAGCTTTTCAGATTTCAGAATGAGCATGGAGGTGGGGTTATAGGGAGAAGGACCGAGGCATCATGGGAAACCTGAAAAGCTTAAGTAGTTGGTACCTGTGACCTGATCCCACCACCTATAACCCAATGTTTCCCTGTGAAGCCCTACGAAACACGAAGAAGAAATGAAAGTAGGAATTTAATACCTACTGGTAATTCCTTTTCTCGTAGTCCGTAGTGGATACTGGGGTGACATTAGTACCATGGGGGTATAGATCGGGTCCACTGGAGCCTGGCACTTTAAGAAAACATTAGTGTGTGCTAGCTCCTCCCCTCTATGCCCCTCCTGCAGACTCAGTCTATGAAAACTGTGCCCGAGGAGATGGACATACCATGAGAGAAGGATATAGACATATACAGCGGTGAGGTAACGAACCAACTAGGGAGGACAATCCCGGGCCATTTTTTCAATGCCGGGGTTGCAGTAGGGATCAGTGAAAGTTGTAGGTAGCGGTGCGGGAGGGAGGGAGGGTGTAGGTAGCGGTGCGGGAGGTAGGGAGGGTGTAGGTAGCGGTGCGGGAGGTAGGGAGTGTGTAGGTAGCGGTGCGGGAGGTAGGGAGGGTGTAGGTAGCGGTGCGGGAGGAAGGAAGAGTGTAGGTAGTGGTGCGGGACTCAGAAGGGAGGGTGTAGGTCGCGGCAGGGAGGGTTGGTAGCGGGAGGGAGGAAGGCTGTAGGGAGCACCACTGACTGCACGGAGGGAGAGAGGGTGGGTGTAAGTAATAGTACTTACTATTAGGTGGGCGGCAACCATGAACACACTGAACGCGGCGGCATTTCAAATGAAGCGCCGGCCGCCAGCCAACCAGAGCTGGCGGACCGACAGCCAATCAGGGAAGCGGCCGCAGCAGTCGCTCCTGATTGGCTGCCGGTCTGCCAGCTCTGATTGGCTGGCGGCCTGCGCTACATTTGAAGTGCCGCAGCGTTCAACTTGTTCATGGCTGCCGCCCGCCTAATATTAGTATGTAGTATTACTTACGCCCACCCTCCCGCCGCCGCGCATGCGCAGTATAATCCCGTGAATCCCGGGATTGGATGCTCCAATCCCGGGATTCAAATCCCGGCATTTTTGGGCCCAAATCCCGGGATCCCGCTGATCCCGGGATTGGCCTCCCTAGAACCAACACACAACAGTAACAAAGGATAGCATCGCTAACCGGATCAGAGGACAGCAACGCTAACCACAACAAGGATAGCAACGATAACCAAACATGGAACAGGGACAGCAACAGCAGACCCAATCAAGAACACTTACAACCAGGTAAGCAGGAATACGAAGCGCTGAGGCAGGCGCCCAGTATCCACTATAGACTACGAGAAAAGGAATTACTGGTAGGTATTAAATTCCTATTTTCTCTAACGTCCTAGTGGATACTGGGGTGACATTAGTACCATGGGGAAGTCCCAAATCTCCCAGAACGAGTGGGAGAGTGCTGAGACCCCTGCAACACCGCCTGACCCAACTGAAGGTCATCTTTGGCCAAGGTGTCGAACCTATAGAACTTAACGAACGTGTTTGAACCAGACCAAGTAGCTGCATGGCACAACTGTATGGCCGAGACGCCCAGGGCAGCCGTCCAGGACGAACCCACTGACCTTGTGGCGTGGGCCTGGATAGAACTCAGCAGCGGCAAAGCTGCCGAAGAATAGGCTTGTTGAATGGTCAACCTGAGACAACAAGCAATGGACTGCTTAGAAGCAGGACTACCAATTTTGGTAGCGTCATAAAGGACAAAAAGCGAGTCAGACTTTCTGTGACGAGCAGTCCTCTTGACGTAAATTTTCAAAGCCCTCACCACGTCCAAAGATTGTGGAGCAATGGATGTAGCCATCACTGGAACCACTATAGGTTGATTTACGTAAAAAGCAGACACGAGTTTCGGCAAAAACTGCGGGTGATTCCCGAGCTCCGCTCTATCCTCATGAAATATCAAATATGGGCTCTTACAGGATAAGGCCCCCAATTCTGAAACAGGTCTTGCAGATGCTAACGCCAGCAACATGACAGTCTTCCAAGTTAGATATTTCAATTCCACCCTTTGCAAGGGTTCAAACCAGTCCGACTGGAGAAAAGTCAAGACTACATTGAGATCCCACGGAGCTGTGGGAGGTACGAATGGTGGTTGAATGTGAAAGAAAACCCTTCAGGAAAGTCTGTACTTCCGGCAATACAGCTAGGTGTTTCTGGAAGAAGATGGAGACGAAATCTGGACTTTGATGGAGCCTAACTGTAGGCCCATATCCACGCCGGATTGCAGAAAGAGTAGAAAACGACCAAGTCGAAACGCTACAGGAGAATATTTTCTACCCTCACACCAAGAAACATATTTCCAGATACAGTGGTAATGTTTTGACGTTACCACCTTCTGGGCCTGGACCATAGTGGAAACAACCTTGGAGGAGAAACCTTTTCTGGCTAGAATCTCCCTCTCACTTCCAAGCCGTCAAATGTAGACGCTGTTAGTCTGGATAGACGAACGGTCCTTGTTGTAGAAGGTCCTTGAGAAGCAGCAGAGGCCAGGGTTCCTCCAGAGACATGGTCAGGAGGTCTGCATACCAGGCCTGTTGAGGCCAATCCAGGGCAATTAGAATTGCCTGAACGCTTTCCCTTTTGCGTCCTTTTAGAACTCTGGGAATGAGAGGGATTGGAGGAAACAGGTATGTCCACAACGCCATCAGAGCGTCTACTGCTACAGCCTGCGGATCCCTTATTCTGGAACAGTAACAACGGAGCTTCTTGTTGAGACGAGAAGCCATCAGGTCTATCTGCGGACAGCCCCACTGGTGAACCAGTTGTTTAAACACCTGAGGGTGAAGGCTCCATTCCCCCAGATGGAGGTCGTGCCTGCTGAGGAAGTCGGCTTCCCAATTGTCCACGCCTGGAATGAATATGGCTGAGATGGCCCTTGCGTTGGCCTCCGCCCAGAGGAGTATCCTTGACACCTCTCGCATTGCGGCCCTGCTTCTTGTTCTTCCCTGTCAGTTTACGTACGCCACCGCCGTGGCATTGTTCGACTGTACCTGGATGGCTTGATTCTGGAGAAGATAGGAGGCCTGCAGAAGAGCATTGTAAATTGCCCTGAGTTCCAGCATATTTATCGGGAGTGCAGATTCCTGACTTGACCACCTCCCATGGAACTGGGCCCCCTGGGTCCCAGCACCCCAACCTTGGAGGCTGGCATCCGTTGTCAGTAGGATCCATGACTGGGTACTGAAACTCCGACCCTCCACAAGGTGAGAGACTGTAGCCACCATAATAGGGAAATCCGTGCCTTTGGCGACAGAGTTATACTCTAGTGTATGTGCAGGTGAAACCCTGACCACTTGTCCAGCAGATCCAGCTGGAACGGACGGGCATGAAACCTGCCGTACTGGATTGCCTCGTAGGAGGCTACCATCTTGTCGAGTAAGTAAATGCAAAGATGAATTGAGATTTTACGGGGCTTGAGCACTGAGCATACCATAGCCTGGAGAGTCAAGGCCTTGTCCATTGAAAGGAATACCTTCTGAGACACAGTGTCCAGTATCATTCCCAGGAACCGAATTTGTTGTGATGGTTCCAGATGATCCATGATCCGTAAGCAGGCGAGTCGTCAAGTCGATGCTGTGTAGTAGCCGTTCCCTAAACACCGCCTTTATTAGGAGGTCGTCCAAGTAGGGGACTATGTTGACCGCCATCCTGCGTAATTGCAGCATCATCTCCGCCATGACTTTTGTGACTACCGTCGGAGCTGTGGAGAGACCAAAGGGTAAGGCCTGAAACTGGAAGTGGTGGTCCAGTATAGCAAACCAGAGGTAAGCCTGGTGAGGAGGCCATATGGGGATGTATAGTTAAGCATCCTTTACATCCAGGTAAAACTAGGAACTCCCCCCTCCTCCAAACCGGAGACCACAGACCTCAGGGACTCCATCTTGAATTTGAACACGTGTAGATATGGGTTCAGATTTTTTAGGTTCAAGATGGGTCATACCGAACCGTCCGGTTTTGGTACAACAAATAGACTGGAGTAAAAACCCCTGTTGTGCAACGGATGAGGCACTGAAGCAACAACCCCCTGTTTGTAGCAGTTTTTGAATGGCGTCTTGCAAGGTAACTCTTGCTATGGGTGAAGCTGGTAAGCTTGACTTGAAAAATCTGAGAGGAGGTAGTGTTTGAAAATCCAACCGTTATCCTTGGGATATGAGGTACCTCACCCAAGGATCCCGGCAGGACAATGCCCACACGTGGGCGAAGTGCTGAAGGTGAGTACCTACCTGGAAGTCACCCTGCTGCTGGGGCCAACCGTCACGCGGAGGGCTTCGTGGATGAGGATGCGGAGGCCTGGTCCAGAGATGGTTTACGGGCTTTACTGCGATTTCCTCTAGCAGCATTTGAGGCACCTCTGGCTCTGCCACTGAATCTGGCCACACGAAAGGACTGTAGAGAGGGCCCAGGGTAGGGACGTCTAGCCGGAGGTGCAGCAGACGACAGATAGGTAGACTTGCCTGCCGTCGCCTGAGAAATCCACTTGTTCAGTTCCTCCCCAAACAAGGCCTCCCCTGTAAAAGGAAGATTCTCCACACCTTTCTTGGAATCAGCATCCGCTGACCATTGTCGCAGCCATAGAGCCCTGCGAGGCGAGACTGCCATAGCTGTGGTACGGCCATTGATAAGACATAATTCTTTAACGGCCTCACTCGTAAAATTTGCAGTATCCTGGATATGATGCAGCAGTGTAATGATCTCCTCCTGAGGTAGTGAGTCAAACGACCTTATTATATTGTAAGACCATTTTACCATGGCCCTAGATATCCAGCCGCATGCTATCGTGGGCCTTTGAGCAACGCCCACCGCAGTATAAATTGATTTGAGTGTAGTCTCAAATGTAGTCTTGCAGTCAGCTGGGTCCTTGAGAGAGATAGCCCCAGGTACAGGCAGTACAAGTTTACGTGACAGCCTGGACACTGATGTATCCACTGACGGGGGGCTTTCCCATACTTTCCTATCCTCAGGAGGGAAAGGAATGGAATTTAGTAACCGTTGAGGAGTTTTGAATTTCTTGCCGGATTGACCCATGCCTCCTCAGACAAGGAGTTTAATTCCTTAGATATAGGAAAGGTGGCAGAGGATTTTGGTTTCACATTGAAAAACAATTCCTCTTCTGGTTCTGTCTCCTTATCCGGTATGTTGAGGACTTCTCTAATAGAATAAATCAGGGCCTCAACACCCGGGGACAGAGAATTGTCATCCTCCATGTCTAACTCTCCCTCATCCAGGTCTGGTAGTTCATTATCAGAGTCAGACTGGAGTACCTGTGGGAGTGTGTGTTTATGAGAGACCAACAGAGGGGGCTGAGGAGCCCGTCTGTGGTCAGCAGCCTTATACCCCTTTTCCACTAGCTAAATTTACCCGTGTTTTTGCACGGGGAGCGCATCGACACAGGTTTTTAGTTACTGGAAACCCGGATAGCTACCTGGGTAGAACACGGTAATGACCCGGGTAATTGTGCAGTGGAAACGGTCATTACCCATGTTTTCAGACATGAGTAACGCTCTGAGACGCTGATTGGTGCTTCTGGGGCACAGGAAGATGTCGTCATCCCTGGGAGACACACACTGGGCACATGCAGGCACCGCAGCAGCTTGCAAACAAATGCTAGACACAGCTACTGCATCAGTCTCCATTGCTGCAATGCTTGCTGTGAGCAGGCCCCAACCCTCCCTTTTGTTCCTTTTCGTGAAATCTTGAGACAGTAAAAAGTCAATTTTTAATGACATCAATAGGCTTTTACAGAGCTTACCCGGGTTAAGTGGAAACAGAACCGACACAGGAATAACCCGTGTCGAAGTGCAGTGGAAACGGTGGGGTCGACACAGGTTGTAGCCAGGTTACACATCCCGGATCGGACCCGGTACTCAGGTGGAAAAGGGGTATTAATCAAGAAATCATCTACAGCCTGTTTAAGGGTCTGTCTTTCCTGTCTGGCTGTGGCTAATTCTGCATTAATATTATCAAACATGCCTTTGAATGATTCTAACCACTCAGGTTCCTGCATACTACTACCCTGTGAAGGCAGAGAACACTGGGCACACAGGAGGGATCGCCCTGGAAAAGGATTAAACTTTGTGTCCCTCATGTAACACTCAGTCTTTTTCCCAGACATTCTTGTTGCAGAAAAAAAAAACAAGTTATGGGAAAAACCACAGTGCATTGACAACACAGATAGTGAGACAGCGCAATAACCCCAGACAGCCCGAATGGAGTGACACAGGGGCAGATGTATTAACCTGGAGAAGGCATAAGGAAGTGATAAACCAGTGATAAGTGCACCAGCCAATCAGCTCCAAAATGTAAATTAACAGTTAGGAGCTGATTGGTTGGTGCGTTTATCACTTCCTTATGCCTTCTCCAGGTTAATACACCTGTCCCACAGAGAGGATTTGCTCCCCCCTCTCTATAAATCCCCCTGGTACCATTACAATTGGTGGTTCAGTGGGGTCTGTGGAGAAGCTCTTACATGCAGCTTTCAGTCAGCAGCAGCAGGAAATGGCGCCTTCAGCCTCTGGTCCCGCTCTCCAGGAAGCCCCGCCTCTTCAATGGCACGCACTCCACATATTATACTGGCTTGAAAACATAGTTTTTGCGTAAAAGGAAGTTTAAAAATAAGAATTTACTCACCGGTAATTCTATTTCTCGTAGTCCGTAGTGGATGCTGGGTACTCCGTAAGGACCATGGGGAATAGACGGGCTCCGCAGGAGACTGGGCACTCTTAAAAGAAAGATTAGGTACTATATCTGGTGTGCACTGGCTCCTCCCTCTATGCCCCTCCTCCAAACCTCAGTTAGGGAAACTGTGCCCGGAAGAGCGGACATTACTAGGAAAGGATTTGGAATCCAGGGTAAGACTCATACCAGCCACACCAATCACACCGTACAACTTGTGATAACTATACCCAGTTAACAGTATGAACAACAACTGAGCCTCATTCAACAGATGGCTCAGAACAATAACCCTATAGTTAAGCAATAACTATATACATGTATTGCAGAAAGTCCGCACTTGGGACGGGCTCCCAGCATCCACTACGGACTACGAGAAATAGAATTACCGGTGAGTAAATTCTTATTTTCTCTGACGTCCTAGTGGATGCTGGGTACTCCGTAAGGACCATGGGGATTATACCAAAGCTCCCAAACGGGCGGGAGAGTGCGGATGTCTCTGCAGCACCGAATGAGCAAACTCAAGGTCCTCCTCAGCCAGGGTATCAAACTTGTAGAATTTTGCAAAAGTGTTTGATCCCGACCAAGTAGCAGCTCGGCAAAGTTGTAAAGCCGAGACCCCTCGGGCAGCCGCCCAAGAAGAGCCCACCTTCCTTGTGGAATGGGCTTTTACTGATTTAGGATGCGGCAGTCCAGCCGCAGAATGTGCAAGTTGAATCGTGCTACAGATCCAGCGAGCAATAGTCTGCTTTGAAGCAGGAGCACCCAGCTTGTTGGGTGCATGCAGGATAAACAGCGAGTCAGTTTTTCTGACTCTAGCCGTCCTAGAAACATAGATTTTCAGGGCCCGGACTACGTCCAGCAACTTGGAATCCTCCAAGTCCCGAGTAGCAGCAGGCACCACAATAGGTTGGTTCAAATGAAACGCTGATACCACCTTTGGGAGAAATTGGGGACGAGTCCTCAATTCTGCCCTGTCCATGTGGAAAATCAGATATGGGCTTTTACAGGACAAAGCCGCCAATTCTGACACACGCCTAGCTGAGGCCAAGGCCAACAGCATGACTACCTTCCACGTGAGATACTTCAACTCCACGGTCTGAAGTGGCTCAAACCAATGTGATTTTAGGAAATCCAACACAACGTTGAGATCCCAAGGTGCCACTGGAGGCACAAAAGAGGGCTGAATATGCAGCACTCCCTTAACAAACGTCTGAACTTCAGGCAGTGAAGCCAGTTCTTTTTGAAAGAAAATAGACAGGGCCGAAATCTGCACTTTAATGGATCCCAATTTTAGGCCCATAGTCACTCCTGATTGTAGGAAGTGCAGAAATCGACCCAGCTGAAATTCCTCTGTTGGGGCCTTCCTGGCCTCACACCAAGCAACATATTTTCGCCATATGCGGTGATAATGTTTTGCTGTCACATCCTTCCTAGCTTTTATCAGCGTAGGAATGACTTCATCTGGAATGCCCTTTTCCATTAGGATCCGGCGTTCAACCGCCATGCCGTCAAACGCAGCCGCGGTAAGTCTTGGAACAGACAGGGCCCCTGCTGTAGCAGGTCCTGTCGGAGCGGCAGAGGCCAAGGGTCCTCTGAGATCATTTCTTGTAGTTCCGGGTACCAAGTTCTTCTTGGCCAATCCGGAACGATGAGTATAGTTCTTACTCCTCTCTTTCTTATTATCCTCAGTACCTTTGGTATGAGAGGAAGAGGAGGGAACACATAAACCGACTGGTACACCCACGGTGTCACTAGAGCGTCCACAGCTATCGCCTGAGGGTCCCTTGACCTGGCGCAATATCTTTTTAGCTTTTTGTTGAGGCGGGACGCCATCATGTCCACCTGTGGCTTTTCCCAACGATTTACAATCAGCTTGAAGACTTCTGGATGAAGTCCCCACTCTCCTGGGTGGAGGTCGTGCCTGCTGAGGAAGTCTGCTTCCCAGTTGTCCACTCCCGGAATGAACACCGCTGACAGTGCTAGCACGTGATTCTCTGCCCAGCGAAGAATCCTTGTGGCTTCTGCCATCGCTATCCTGCTTCTTGTGCCGCCCTGTCGGTTTACATGGGCGACCGCCGTGATGTTGTCTGACTGAATCAGCACCGGTTGGTTTTGAAGCAGGGGTTCTGCTTGACTCAGGGCGTTGTAAATGGCCCTTAGTTCCAGAATATTTATGTGTAGGGAAGTCTCCTGACTCGACCACTGTCCTTGGAAGTTTCTTCCCTGAGTGACTGCCCCCCAACCTCGGAGGCTTGCATCCGTGGTCACCAGGACCCAGTCCTGAATGCCGAATCTGCGGCCCTCGAGAAGATGAGCACTCTGCAGCCACCACAGCAGAGACACCCTGGCCCTCGGGGACAGGGTGATCAACCGATGCATCTGAAGATGCGATCCGGACCATTTGTCTAACAGATCCCACTGAAAGATCCTTGCATGGAACCTGCCGAACGGAATTGCTTCGTAAGAAGCTACCATCTTTCCCAGGACTCGCGTGCAGTGATGCACCGACACCTGTTTTGGTTTCAGGAGGTCCCTGACCAGAGATGACAATTCCTGGGCCTTCTCCTCCGGGAGAAACACCTTCTTCTGTTCTGTGTCCAGAATCATGCCCAAGAACAGCAGACGCGTCGTAGGAATCAGCTGCGACTTTGGGATATTCAGAATCCAGCCGTGCTGTTGTAGCACTTCCCGAGATAGTGCTACTCCGACTAACAACTGCTCCTTGGACCTTGCCTTTATAAGGAGATCGTCCAAGTACGGGATAATTATAACTCCCTTCTTTCGAAGGAGTATCATAATTTCGGCCATTACCTTGGTAAATACCCTCGGTGCCGTGGACAGACCAAACGGCAACGTCTGGAATTGGTAATGACAGTCCTGTACCACAAACCTGAGGTACTCCTGGTGAGGTGGGTAAATGGGGACATGTAGGTAAGCATCCTTGATGTCCAGTGACACCATAAAATCCCCCTCTTCCAGGCTTGCAATAACCGCCCTGAGCGATTCCATTTTGAACTTGAACTTCCTTATAGAAGTGTTCAAGGATTTCAAATTTAGAATGGGTCTCACCGAACCGTCTGGTTTCGGTACCACAAACATTGTGGAATAGTAACCCCGTCCCTGTTGAAGGAGGGGAACTTTGATTATCACCTGCTGAAGGTACAGCTTGTGAATTGCCGCCAGTACTACCTCCCTTTCCGTGGGGGCAGCTGGCAAGGCTGATTTGAGGTAACGGCGAGGGGGAGACGCCTCGAACTCCAGCTTGTATCCCTGAGATACCACTTGTAGAACCCAGAGATCCACCTGTGAGCGAACCCACTGGTCGCTGAAGTTCCGGAGACGCGCCCCCACCGCACCTGGCTCCACCTGTGGAGCCCCAGCGTCATGCGGTGGACTTAGTGGAAGCAGGGGATGATTTTTGTTCCTGGGAACTGGCTGTCTGGTGCAGCTTTTTCCCTCTACCCCTGCCTCTGGGCAGAAAGGACGCCTTTAACCCGCTTGCCTTTCTGAGGCCGAAAGGACTGTACTTGATAATACGGTGCTTTCTTAGGCTATGAGGGAACCTGAGGTAAAAAAGTCGACTTCCCAGCTGTTGCTGTGGATACGAGGTCCGAGAGACCGTCCCCAAACAATTCCTCACCCTTATAAGGCAAAACCTCCATGTGCCTTTTAGAATCAGCATCACCTGTCCACTGCCGAGTCCATAATACTCTCCTGGACATTGCATTAATTCTAGATGCCAGCCGGCAAATGTCCCTCTGTGCATCCCTCATATATAAGACGACGTCTTTAATATGCTCTATGGTTAGCAAAATAGTATCCCTGTCAAGGGAATCAATGTTATCCGACAGGGTATCAGACCAAGCAGCTGCAGCACTACACATCCATGCTGAAGCAATTGCAGGTCTCAGTATAGTACCTGAGTGTGTATACACAGACTTCAGGATAGCCTCCTGCTTTCTATCTGCAGGCTCCTTTAAGGCGGCCATGTCCTGAAATGGCAGTGCCACCTTTTTTGATAAGCGTGTGAGCGCCTTGTCCACCCTAGGGGATGTTTCCCAACGTAACCTGTCCGTTGGCGGGAAAGGGTACGCCATTAGTAACCTCTTAGAAATCACTAATTTCTTATCTGGGGAACACCACGCTTCTTCACACAATTCATTTAACTCATCAAATGGGGGAAAAGTCACTGGCTGCTTTTTCTCCCCAAACATAATACCCTTTTTAGTGGTAACCGGGTTAATGTTAGAAATGTGCAACACATTTTTCATTGCCGTAATCATGCATCGGATGGCCCTTGTGGACTGTACATTTGTCTCATCCTCGTCTACACTGGAGTCAGACTCCGTGTCGACATCTGTGTCTGCCATCTGAGGTAGCGGGCGTTTTTTGAGCCCCTGATGGCCTCTGAGACGCCTGGGCAGGCGCGGGCTGAGATGCCGGCTGTCCCAAAGCTGTTACGTCATCGAACCTTTTATGCAAGGAGTTGACACTGTCGGTTAATACCTTCCACATATCCATCCACTCTGGTGTCGGCCCCGCAGGGGGCGACGTCACACTTATCGGCTCCTGCTCCGCCTCCACGTAAGCGTCCTCCTCAAACATGTCGACACAGCCGTACCGGACCCCACCAAGTCCTTTGGGGAGACAGAGAGAGAGTATGCCAGCACACACCAGAGCGCTATATAACAGAGGGATTTACACTAACACAAAGTGAATTTTCCCCCAATAGCTGCTTATATCACCTTTTGCGCCTAAATTTATGTGCCCCCCCTCTCTTTTTTACCCTAGTTGTAGTGTATACTGCAGGGGAGAGCCTGGGGAGCGTCCTTCCAGCGGAGCTGTGAAGAAAAAATGGCGCCGGTGTGCTGAGGGAGATAGCCCCGCCCCCTCTGCGGCGGGATTCTCCCGCTTTTTTAATAATATTAATGGCGGGGGATTAGGCACATATACAGTTTATAACTGTATTGTGTGCACTTATGCCAAATTGTATACTTAGTTATTGCAGCCCAGGGCGCCCCCCCCCCCCTTAGCACCCTGCACCCACCAGTGACCGGAGCGTGTGGTGTGCTGTGGGAGCAATGGCGCACCGCTGCAGTGCTGTGCGCTACCTTATTGAAGACCGGAGTCTTCAGCCGCCGATTTTCTCCTGGTTCTTCCGTCTTCTGGCTCTGCAATGGGGACGGCGGCGCGGCTCCGGGAACGGACGACCGAGGTCGGGCCCTGTGTTCGATCCCTCTGGAGCTAATGGTGTCCAGTAGCCTTAGAAGCACAAGCTAGCTGCAAGCAGGTAGGTTTGCTTCTCTCCCCTCAGTCCCTCGTAGCAGTGAGTCTGTTGCCAGCAGATCTCACTGAAAATAAAAAACCTAACAAATACTTTCTTTTCTAGTAAGCTCAGGAGAGCCCACTAGGTGCATCCAGCTCTGGCCGGGCACAGATTCTAACTGAGGTCTGGAGGAGGGGCATAGAGGGAGGAGCCAGTGCACACCAGATATAGTACCTAATCTTTCTTTTAAGAGTGCCCAGTCTCCTGCAGAGCCCGTCTATTCCCCATGGTCCTGACGGAGTACCCAGCATCCACTAGGACGTCAGAGAAAACCCCCTTGTATCTGTGCCAGTCTGGGGTCCGCAGCGGGCACCATAGCTCGCAGCCTGGTGACCGCTGTGCCCTAATGCCGCCACTTGTCACTGGGGACCCGGTGTGATCACTCAGCGCACCGCGTCTACTTCAGCATCTATTAGGGGTGGCGGCATGCTGCCGGCGTGTGCGTACACCCAGTGGTATGTGAAACAGCGCCTCAGGAGCTTAGTGTCCTGTCAGCGGGGATACGAACCATTAACTCTAGGGAGGTTGGTTCGGTATCCCCCCCCCCCCCTCCCCTCCCTAAGTCCCACGACGCAGGCAGACTGGTTGCCAACCAGCGCTGCCTGAAAATAACAAACTAAATAAAATTTTAAAGAAAACTCTCTGGAGCTCCAGAGGAATGCACCCGGCTCCTTGGGCACATTTTTCTAAACTGAGTCTGCAGGAGGATAATAGAGGGGAGGAGCCAGCACACACTAATGTTTTCTTAAAGTGCCAGGCTCCAGTGGACCCAATCTTTACCCCCATGGTACTGTCACCCCAGTATCGACTAGGACGTTAGAGAAAATTTCCCATCCACTTTTATAAAATACCTCTCCTCTCCTAATATTATGCTGAACTTCAGCAGGAGTCCTGTTGGTAAAAACCTGCTGTGCCATATAACAAGGAGACCTTCTTCGGCCCACCCTATCCTGGTGTATGAAACAAATACAAAGGTGGCAGGTACTACAGCTGTCTGTTCTCAGAGTCCCGTAGTGATAGAATGCTGCATGAAGGTCAGTAGTGTAACAGCTGTGGTCCCTAGTACTCCCTTATGACTTGTGCAACAGTGCAGACATACCATGTTGATTACCTAAGCATTGACTTTAATGCTAAGCTCACCAGTCAAAGGGTGGTTTTCCCATTATATGGGAATAAGAGATACCCCAGCAGGGCTGAGGCCTCTCACTGAGGACAAGAAGGTCAAGGGAAAGATCTTTATGACTGGGAATAAAAAATATAGAAGTCTATATTTAATGGTTCTTTACAGCTAGGCAATGAAGCAGAGTTACTCTAGATCATTTTTGTGGGCCACAGATTCCATATGTGATGTTTCAACACGTCTCAGCAGTAGGCAATAAACATTAATGTGAATACGACTGAAATCCTTTTATTTACAGGAGTATCCCCTCCGCACACTGCGCCTACTCACTGCTGCTTCTGTCATTGTGATCCATCTCAGACGCTTCCTGTTTAATAATCTCCGTTTTCATCATTGCTTGACGAGCCTGCTCCAATCCAGCAAACATCTGCTCCCCTGCCGAGGGAAAGGAGAACTTGTTACATGAACATATCTAGGTCCACTGTGCCCTCAATCGGGGGTAACCCGACGTCTTTATTGGGGGGGGGGCGGGGGGTTCACAAAACAATCATGTTTCAGTACAATCAATATATAATTAAAGCAAATAGGCTACAATCTTATCCTGTTTAGTCTGTCACAAAATTATAATTTTTTTTTACAAGAATTACACGCGCCTAAATGAGTGAGGAGAGTGTGTGTTGTGTTACTGTAGAGCAGTGATTTTCAACCTTTTTTCACTCGCGGCACACCGAACAAGGGTGGTCATTCAGAGTTGTTCGCTTGTTGCAGTTTTTCGCAACGGAGCGATTAGGTAGAACATTTGCATGCGCATGGTACGCAGCACGCATGCGCTTAGTAATTTAACACAAAACTTTGGAGATTTACACAAGCTTGATCGACGTTTTTTCAGGAAGTGGGTGTTTCTGGGCGGCAACTTGGCGTTTTCAGGGAGTGTGCTAAAAAACGCAGGCGTGCCAGGTAAAAATGCAGGAGTGGCTGGAGAAACGGGAGAATGGCTGGCCGAACGCAGGGCGTTTGTGGCGTCAAACCAGGAACTTAACAGACCGAGGTGATCGCAATCTAGGAATAGGTCTGGAGCTACTCAGAAACTGCAAGGAATTATTTAGTAGCAGTTCTGCTAATCTTTCGTTCGCTATTCTGCTAAGCTAAGATACACTCCCAGAGGGCAGCGGCCTAGCGTTTGCAATGCTGCTAAAAAGCAGCTAGCGAGCGAACAACTCGGAATGAGGGCCAATATTTTAAAATTGCCATGGCACACCATCCGTTCCCCACAGAAAAAACCTAAAACACACACATTGGCCCTCACAGTAATAAAAGATCCACACATACATCGGCCTACACAGAAAAAACAATCACATTGCGCCCACATAAATCATGTTGCTCACACATAAATCAATCACATTTCTCCCCACATGAATTATTCACATTGATCCCCCTATAAATCCATAAATCCTATTGCTCCACACAGGAGAAATAACATAACAAATATTAGCCCCTACCTGTCAGGTTGTTCATAGTGGATTGCTGCGAATACTGAGCAGCGGCCGGTCAGGTAGGTGTGGATGTGGGTGGGTAAGGAAAGCTGTGGATGCAGGCGGGTTGGCTAGCAGGGTGGTGAGATGCGGCGGCCGTGACCTATGATATCACACCGCCACGTCATCAAGGCACAGGTCACAGCCGGAGCAAGAATGATTCTCTAAGAAGAGCCCAGGCCAACAGTTCACTCTGAAGGTGCAGGAAGCTGCTCTGGCTCCGCGGCACACTGGTTGAAAAAGCCTGCTGTAGAGTGTTTCTTATTTTTTGAGTTATTTGGCTTTTACCAGTTTCCAACTGATGGTCCAAGGATGTCCACAGGGGTGATTCCCTGAACATGTTAAGGGGCCCACAAATCTGTAATTAATTAGGACAATTCTCAATTTTGCAGATGACTGGGTCATCTGCAAAATCCAACATATTGGGAATGCCCAACTCAACAATGATCAGAATCGGTGGTTAAGGGATTTTTAACAAGATATTGATGATCCCCCGAGAAATCACCAGACACTGTAGCCCACCGATTGGTAGATCACCATCGGGAATCAAGGAATTGCTGGTTAGATATATGGTCTGCATTAGCCGATACCCCCAAGCAGGAAATGTGGGGTTGAATATTTGGCCCTCCTCTCCAGTACTAGGAGGCGTTCGGGGAGGTCACCGGCATTAGAGGTCACTTCTAGGTCATGCTCGGTGCTCAGTTGCAGGTAATCTGTAGAGTTTGAGGATATTTTCAACATGTGGCCTGAACCCGCCCCCAAAAAAGCCAAAGTGCACCCATAGGCAAGCCCTTCTTAGAGACGCTCGCTTGGAAACTCTTAGGCTAAGTTTAGTTAGTTAATAATCAGTCCTTCTCAGTGCGCTTTCAAAGCCTGCAGAAGGTAAGCAGTCCAGCAAAAGTCATTGTGTTTGCGGACCATGGGCCTAATTCATGTCTGTACGCACATGCCGATGTCTTTGCGATTTTTTAGGCAACGAACCGGCTAATCATTGCAACTGATGCTGTCACTCAGAAAAGGGTACAGACACCCACCGAAGCAATCTCAAAGTCCTCAGCAGCTGCGTACACATACACAGCACCAATGCAGTAACGAGGAACATCAACTACTCGAGTAGGTCTATGGCTACGCAGAGTGGTCGCAGCAGCAGCGACACTGGTGCCACGATTCTCTACGTACACGGTCGCAGCCGACTGCAGATACGTACTCCGAAAACGGCCGTGACGCGCCTGCGTTTTTGCCGCGACTGCCAGTTACCTCCCCCAAATGGTCCCTTCCGGTCAATCACTCTGCGCTAAAAATCTCACCGCATCTAATCCTAGCTGCGAGCGGCATTGCAACGGAACCTTGGAGTGTGCACAGTGCAAACGCAGCACACGCGCAGTTTAGCGATAATTGCTCAGTTGTGTGAACATCTGCATTTTGTACAAACCTGAATTAGGCCCCTGTGAAGACCTCGGCCATGGGTGTCAGACCAACTACCAAAGAATCATCTGTTTGAGGAAAAACTAGACTGCTTCAGACAGTTGCTGTAAGTTAATCCCATGATTTTCCACAGGATAGGAGAGCTAGATTTCCTTCATCAACATGTTTCCAGCACACCAGAGAAGCACGAAGCTACCACCCAGAGATGCAGTATTTTCCGCAGATTGGTGTTACTGCATTTATACAGCCTCTCCAATCCTTCAGGAATAAGGAATGGAAAGCTCAACTTAAAAGGTTTCACAAAAACTTTTCTCAACCAGCCTCAGTGGAGCCCTTGGTGACAGGATCTCTTCGTATCCCGAGACATGGATGCTAAACGCTCAAGAACAATGGGTTTGCAACATCACCAATGAAGAGCGAATGGTATAATGCCACTCTGGGGAAATTCCTTTGCGAAATTCAGAGTTCTGCCCTCTCCAGTGAAAGTGGAGGCATTTCAAAAACAATATTCAGAAGTTGCTGTTTGAAGTAATTTATATAGTTCCTTTTAGGCAGGGAGGCAACAGCTTCTGTTGCTAACTTTATCTCGTAGAAAATCAGCAGCATTGTGGCATCAGACACCTTCTGGACTGTTCTCTCGCTGAGGTAGCTTAATTAATTTCTCCGTAAAGTCAGTAGAGTGGATTCTCCAGGTGGTGGAGGAAGGACAAATCCTTACCTCAATAGATGCAAGAAACAAGGGATCATGGCATCACCTTATATGGAGGACAACCCTTTAAACAGGAGAATCAGAGCATGTGGCCAGACACAACAGTGCACGTGATTTATTCCCTCCAGATCATGGTTGGATCATCAATACAGCAAAAAGCCATCTAATGCCTTCTCAACACAGGGCCTAATTCAGATCTGATCGCTGGGCTGCATTTCTTGCTGCCCTGCGATCAGATAGTCGCAGCATATAGGGGGAGTGTTTTATCGCTGTGCAAGTGTGCGATCGCATGTATAGCAGAGCTGCACAAACTGATTTTGTGCAGTCTCTGCGCAGCCCAGGACTTACTCTTTCAGTGCGATGAGAGCAGGCTGATCGGGACCGGAGCTGACGTCAAACACCCACCTGCGTTTTTGTCGACACTCACTGTAAACAGTCAGTTTTCGCCCACAAACCGCCTCTTCCATGCAATCTCCTTGCGAACGCACGTGCAAATGGATTCTTTGCGCCATCCCGTCGCATGGTGCTAATGCCCTTGCAGCCGTGCAACGGTGCATACGCAGTTCGGATATGATCGCCCTCTGTGCAAAAACACACAGCAGCGATCAGATCTGAATTACCCTCACAGTTCTTAGGGGTATGAATAGAAACAGCAGCATCCAGCACGTAGCATACAAACTTCAGACTCCGCAAATGGTACCAGGATGAAATAGTCTGTCTCCTACGAATGTTCTCTTCCAGCACAGGCATTGGTCCTTGGACAAGGTGGTTTATGCAAGAGCTTCCAACAAAATTCTTGTGGCATCACAATCCAAATTCTCTTGACAAATTAATCAGAATTACAGATATCATTGGATGGTGGCAGGATCGAAGACAAAAAGGATCATGAATTGTCCATCTCAGAAGCAGAATGTGTGTGCTCAGCAAAGACTCCAGCTCCCAAGGTTGGGGTGCTAGCTTACATACAGAAGTGGTAAAAGGATTAGGGCTCCACAACGGTAAAGAGACCTGCACGAGAACAATCTGGAAGGGAAAGCGGTACGGCATGTGGTTTCAGCATTTTTCAACCTCTCTTAAGACACAAGTATCTCAGAATCAAAACACTAATTGATTTCATAAACTGCCAAGGTGTAATGAGAAGCAGAACCGGGATAGCGGAAGTATTGATCATCGTGTCATGGGCAGAAGAATAGCTATTCTGCTCAGTATTGCACGTAGCAGGCAATGACAACAGGAAAGCAACGTATCTCAGAGAAAGTCAAGTCCATCCAGGAGAATGGGCCTTACACAAAGAGGTTTTTCACATCTTGGTGCAGAAGTTTGGACTCCCTCAAAAAGAACTGACTCCAATTTCTTCCTAACACCAAAGTAACAGTGGGGCATATGTATTAACCTGGAGAAGGCATAAGGAAGTGATAAACCAGTGATATGTGAAAGGTGATAAATGCACCAGCCAATCAGCTCCTAACTGTTAATTTACATATTGGAGCTGATTGGCTGGTGCGTTTATCACCTTGCACATGCCACTGGTTTATCACTTCCTTATGCCTTCTCCAGGTTAATACATCTGCCCCAGTGTTTTTAAAATCACAGGGAAACCTAGTTTACAATAACCTTAATAATAAAATAAAAAAAATATTGTTTAAAAAAAAAAAAAATCACAGGGAAACCTGAACAAATGGGCTGTGTTGATTCTATGAAACTTTTGGATAGGTTATGCGTTGCCAGATGTGCGGCTGGCACTTTTCGTGTTTTGTGTTTTGGTTCTAGTTCCATCCTCGTGTTTTGGATCTGGATTGGTTTTGCCAAAACCACCTTTTCGTGTTTTGGTTTTGGTTCTGGATGATTTTTGAAAAAAAACATAAAAACAGCTAAAATCACAGAATTTGGGGGTCATTTTGATCCTACGGTATTATTAACCTCAATAGCATTCATTTCCACTCTATTCTGAACACCTCATACTTCACAATATTGTTTTTAAGCCTAAAAGATGCACTGAGGTGGCTGGATGACTAAGCTAAGCGACACAAGTGTGCGGCACAAACACCTGGCCCATCTAGGAGTGGCACTGCAGTGTCAGACAGGATGGCACTTAAAAAAAACTAGGCCCCAAACAGCACATCATACTAAGAAGAAAAAGAGGTGCAAGAAGGCAGCTGTATGACTAAGCTAAGTGGCACAAGTGTGCGACACAAACAACATGGGACGTGCTGGAATTTGCCCAGATGTAATACACGCACAATATTGGTGGCACAGGAGAGCGTACCCTTACACCACACAGACACGGCAAAGCCTGTAAAATTAATTTGGATAATAATAACCCTTTTATTTGGAGCTATTATAATAATATGCAGCACAGGCGAGCGTACCCCTACACCACACAGGGAAAACCCTATAAAAATTATTTGGATAATAATATAAGTAATGTATAAAAGCCTTTTATTTGGAGTAAATAATATACAGCACAGGACACCACCACTGGACTTATGGCACCACAAGACACCACCACTGGACTTAGGGCAACACAAGACAGCACCACTGGACTGGACTTATACGGCAGTACTCCTGGACTTATACTGCAGTACCCCTGGAGTTGTACGGCAGGGTCAGACAGGATCACACTTAAAAAAATAGTCCCCAAACAGCATATGATGGAAAGAAGAAAAAGAGGTGCAACATGGCATTGTCCTTGGGCCCTCCCACCCACCCTTATGTTGTATAAACAGGACATGCACACTTTAAAAAAGTAATCATTTCAGAGACAGGGTCTGCCACACGACTGTGGCTGAAATGACTGGTTTGTTTGGGCCCCCACCAAAAAAGAAGCAATCAATCTCTCCTTGCACAAACTGGCTCTACAGAGGCAAGATGTCGACCTCATCCTCCGATTCCTCACCCCTTTCAGTGTGTACATCCTCCTCTTCACAGATTATTAATTCGTCCCCACTGGAATCCACCATCACAGGTCCCTCTGGAGGCAATTGCTGGTAAAGTTCTTCCCGGAGGAATTTATAATTCATTTTGATGAACATCATCTTCTCCACATTCTGTGGAAGTAACCGCCTACGCCGGTCGCTGACAAGGTAACTGGCTGCACTAAACACTTTCGGAGTACACACTGGAGGGGGGGAAACTTAGGTAAAATAAAGCCAGTTTGTGCAAGGGCATCCAAATTGCCTCTTTTCCCTGCCAGTATACGTACTGACTGTCTGACATGCCTACTTGGATGCAGTCACTCATATAATCCTCCACCATTCTTTCAGTGGTGACAGAATCATATGCAGTGGCAGTAGACATGTCAGTAATCGTTGGCAGGTCCTTCAGTCCGGACCAGATGTCAGCACTCGTTCCTGACTGCCCTACATCATCGCAAGCAAGTGGGCTAGGAAATCTTATCCTTTTCCTCGCAGCCCCAGTTGCGGGAGAAAATGAAGGAGGAGCTGACGAGTCACGTTCCGCTTGAGTTGACAATTTTCTCACCAGCAGGTCTTTGAACTTCTGCAGACTTGTGTCTGCCGGAGAGAGATACAACGTAGGCTTTAAGCCTAGGATCGAACACGGTGGCCAAAATGTAGTGCTCTGATTTCAACAGATTGACCACACTTGAATGCTGGCAAAGCGAATGAAGGGCTCCATCCACAAGTACCACATACTTTGCGGAATCGCTCCGTCTTAGCTCCTCCTCCAATTTCTCCACCTGCTTCTTCAAAAACCTGATGAGGGGAATGACCTGACTCAAGCCAGCAGTGTCTGAATGGACTTCACGTGTGGCAAGTTCGAAGGGTTGGAGAACCTTGCACAAGACGGAAACTATTCTCCACTGCGCTTAAGTCAGGTGCATTCCCTCTCCTTTGCCTATATCGTAGGTGGATGTATAGGCTTGAATGGCCTTTTGCTGCTCCTCCATCCTCTGAAGCATATAGTGTTGAATTCCACCTCGTTATCACCTCTTGCTTCAGGTGATGGCAGGGCAGGTTCAGGAGTGTTTGATGGTGCTCCAGTCTTCGGCACGCGGTGGCTGAATGCCGAAAGTGGCCCGCAATTTTTCGGGCCACCGACAGCATCTCCTCCACGCCCCTGTCATTTTAAAAAAAATTCTGCACCACCAAATTAATTGTATGAGCAAAAATAAGAATTTACTCACCGGTAATTCTACTTCTCGTAGTCCGTAGTGGATGCTGGGAACTCCGTAAGGACCATGGGGAATAGCGGGCTCCGAAGGAGGCTGGGCACTCTAGAAAGATTTATGACTACCTGGTGTGCACTGGCTCCTCCCACTATGACCCTCCTCCAAGCCTCAGTTAGGACACTGTGCCCGGACGAGCTGACATAATAAGGAAGGATTTTGAATCCCGGGTAAGACTCATACCAGCCACACCAATCACACTGTACAACTCGTGATACTATATCCAGTTTGACAGTATGAAAAACAACTGAGCCTCTCAACAGATGGCTCAACAATAACTATTTACAAGTATTGCAGACAATCCGCACTTGGGATGGGCGCCCAGCATCCACTACGGACTACGAGAAATAGAATTACCGGTGAGTAAATTCTTATTTTCTCTGACGTCCTAGTGGATGCTGGGAACTCCGTAAGGACCATGGGGATTATACCAAAGCTCCCAAACGGGCGGGAGAGTGCGGATGACTCTGCAGCACCGAATGAGAGACCTCTAGGTCCTCCTCAGCCAGGGTATCAAATTTGTAGAATTTTGCAAACGTGTTTGCCCCTGACCAAGTAGCTGCTCGGCAAAGTTGTAAAGCCGAGACCCCTCGGGCAGCCGCCCAAGATGAGCCCACTTTCCTTGTGGAATGGGCATTTACAGATTTTGGCTGTGGCAGGCCTGCCACAGAATGTGCAAGCTGAATTGTACTACAAATCCAGCGAGCAATAGTCTGCTTAGAAGCAGGAGCACCCAGCTTGTTGGGTGCATACAGGATAAACAGCGAGTCAGATTTTCTGACTCCAGCCGTCCTGGAAACATATATTTTCAGGGCCCTGACAACGTCTAGCAACTTGGAGTCCTCCAAATCCTTAGTAGCCGCAGGCACCACAATAGGCTGGTTCAGGTGAAACGCTGACACCACCTTAGGTAGAAACTGGGGACGAGTCCTCAATTCTGCCCTATCCATATGGAAAATCAGATAAGGGCTTTTACATGATAAAGCCGCCAATTCTGACACTCGCCTGGCTGAAGCCAAGGCCAATAACATGACCACTTTCCACGTGAGATATTTTAGATCCACGGTTTTTAGTGGCTCAAACCAATGTGATTTTAAGAAACTCAACACCACGTTGAGATCCCAAGGTGCCACAGGGGGCACAAACCGGGGGCTGAATATGCAGCACTCCTTTCACAAATGTCTGAACTTCAGGTACTGAAGCTAGTTCTTTTTGAAAGAAAATCGACAGAGCCGAGATCTGTACTTTAATGGAGCCTAGCTTTAGGCCCATATTCACTCCTGCTTGCAGGAAATGCAGAAATCGACCCAGCTGAAATTCCTCTGTTGGGGCCTTTTTTGCCTCGCACCATGCAACATATTTCCGCCATATGCGGTGATAATGCTTTGCCGTAACATCTTTCCTGGCCTTAATAAGCGTAGGAATGACTTCTTCCGGAATACCCTTTTCCTTCAGGATCCGGTGTTCAACCGCCATGCCGTCAAACGCAGCCGCGGTAAGTCTTGGAACAGACAGAGCCCCTGCTGTAGCAGGTCCTGTCTGAGCGGTAGAGGCCACAGGTCCTCTGAGAGCATCTCTTGAAGTTCCGGGTACCACGCTCGTCTTGGCCAATCCGGAACCACGAGAATTGTGTTTACTCCTCGCTTTCTTATTATTCTCAATACCTTTGGTATGAGAGGCAGAGGAGGGAACACATAAACCGACTGGTACACCCACGGTGTCACTAGAGCGTCCACAGCTATCGCCTGAGGGTCCCTTGACCTGGCGCAATATCTTTTCAACTTTTTGTTGAGGCGGGACGCCATCATGTCCACCTGTGGTTTTTCCCAACGGTTTACCAGCATCTGGAAGACTTCTGGATGAAGTCCCCACTCTCCCGGGTGGAGGTCGTGTCTGCTGAGGAAGTCTGCTTCCCAGTTGTCCACTCCCGGAATGAACACTGCTGACAGTGCTAGTACATGATTCTCCGCCCATCAGAGAATTCTTGTGGCTTCTGCCATCGCCATCCTGCTTCTTGTGCCGCTCTGTCGATTTACATGGGCGACTGCCGTGATGTTGTCTGACTGGATCAGCACCGGCTGGTGTAGGAGCAGGGATTTTGCTTGACTTAGGGCATTGTAGATGGCCCTTAGTTCCAGAATATTTATGTGAAGGGAAGTCTCCTGACTCGACCATAGTCCTTGGAAGTTTCTTCCCTGTGTGACTGCCCCCAAGCCTTGAAGGCTGGCATCCGTGGTCACCAGGACCCAGTCCTGTATGCCGAACCTGCGGCCCTCTAGAAGATGGGCACTCTGCAGCCACCACAGTAGAGACACCCTGGTTCTTGGAGACAGGGTTATTAAGCGATGCATCTGAAGATGCGATCCGGACCACTGGTCCAACAGGTCCCACTGAAAGATTCTGGCATGGCACCTGCCGAAGGGAATTGCTTCGTAAGAAGCCACCATCTTTCCCAGGACCCGCGTGCAGCGATGCACTGATACCTGTTTTGGTTTCAGGAGGTCTCTGACTAGAGATGACAACTCCCTGGCTTTCTCCTCCGGGAGAAACACTTTTTTCTGGACTGTATCCAGAATCATACCCAGGAACAGTAGCCGTGTCGTCGGAACCAGCTGTGACTTTGGGATATTCAGAATCCAGCCGTGCTGGTGCAGCACCTCCTGAGATAGTGCTACTCCCACCAACAACTGTTCCTTGGACCTCGCCTTTATTAGGAGATCGTCCAAGTACGGGATAATTAAAACTCCCTTTTTTCGAAGGAGTATCATCATTTCCGCCATAACCTTGGTAAATACCCTCGGTGCCGTGGACAGTCCAAACGGCAGCGTCTGGAATTGGTAATGGCAATCCTGTACCACAAATCTGAGGTACTCCTGGTGAGGATGGTAAATGGGGACATGCAAGTAAGCATCCTTGATGTCCAGGGATACCATGTAATCCCCCTCCTCCAGGCTTGCAATAACCGCCCTGAGCGATTCCATCTTGAACTTGAATTTTTTTATGTATGTGTTCAAGGATTTCAAATTTAAAATGGGTCTCACCGAACCGTCCGGTTTCGGTACCACAAATAGTGTGGAATAGTAACCCCGGCCTTGTTGAAGTAGGGGTACCTTGATTATCACCTGCTGGGAATACAGCTTGTGAATTGCCGCTAGTACAGCCTCCCTGTCTGAGGGAGCAATCGGCAAGGCAGATTTTAGGAACCGGTGGGGGTGGAGATGCCTCGAATTCCAGTTTGTACCCCTGAGATACTATTTGAAGGATCCAGGGATCCACCTGTGAGCGAGCCCACTGATCGCTGAAATTCTTGAGGCGGCCCCCCACCGTACCTGGCTCCTCCTGTGGAGCCCCACCGTCATGCGGCGGACTTGGAAGAAGAAGCGGGGGAGGACTTTTGCTCCTGGGAACCTGCTGTTTGTTGCAGCCTTTTTCCCCTACCTCTGCCTCTGGACAGAAAAGACCCGCCTTTTCCACGCCTGTTTTTCTGGGTCCGAAAGGACTGAACCTGATAAAACGGCGCCTTCTTAGGCTGTGAGGGGACATGGGGTAAAAATGCTGACTTCCCAGACGTTGCTGTGGAAACTAGGTCCGAGAGACCATCCCCAAATAATTCCTCACCCTTATAAGGCAAAACTTCCATGTGCCTTTTAGAATCTGCATCTCCTGTCCACTGGCGAGTCCATAAGCCTCTCCTAGCAGAAATGGACAATGCACTTACTTTAGATGCCAGTCGGCAGATTTCCCTCTGTGCATCTCTCATATATAAGACTGAGTCTTTGATATGGTCTATGGTTAGCAGGATCGTGTCTCTGTCTAATGTGTCAATATTTTCTGACAGTTTCACTGACCACGCAGCGGCAGCACTGCACATCCAAGCTGGCGCAATAGCTGGTCTAAGTATAATGCCTGAGTGTGTATATACAGACTTCAGGATCGCCTCCTGCTTTCTATCAGCAGGTTCCTTGAGGGCGGCCGTATCCGGAGATGGTAGTGCCACCTTTTTAGACAAACGTGTGAGCGCTTTATCCACCTTAGGAGGTGTTTCCCAACGTGACCTATCCTCTGGCGGGAAAGGGAACGCCATTAGTACCTTCTTAGGAATTACCAATTTTTTATCAGGGAAAGCCCACGCTTCTTCACACACTTCATTTAATTCATCTGATGGGGGAAAAACTACGGGTAGTTTTTTCTCCCCAAACATAATACCCTTTTTAGTGGTACCTGTATTTATATCAGAAATGTGTAACACCTCTTTCATTGCCTCAATCATGCAGTGAATGGCCTTAGTGGGCATCAGGTTAGACTCATCGTCGTCGACACTGGTCTCAGTATCAGTGTCGACATCTGGGTCTGAGGTAGCGGGCGTTTTAGAGCCCCTGATGACCTGTGCGACGCCTGGACAGGCACGAGCTGAGAAGTCGGCTGTCCCACATTTGGCATGTCGTCAAATTTCTTATGTAAGGAGTCTATACGTGCACTCATTTCTTTCCATAAGCTCAACCACTCAGGTGTCTGCCCCGCAGGGGGTGACATCCCTTCTAAAGGCATCTGCTCCGTCTCCACATCATTATCCTCATCAAACATGTCGACACAGCCGTACCGACACACCGCACACACACAGGGAATGCTCCAACAGAGGACAGGACCCACAAAAGCCCTTTGGGGGGACAGAGTGAGAGTATGCCAGCACACACCAGAGCGCTATATAATGCAGGGACTAACTGAGTTATGTCCCCTATAGCTGCTTTTTCTATATAATTGTATACTGCGCCTAAATTTAGTGCCCCCCCTCTCTTTTTTACCCTTTTCTGTAGTGTAGACTGCAGGGGAGAGCCAGGGAGCTTCCTTCCAGCGGATCTGTGAAGGAGAAATGGCGCCAGTGTGCTGAGGGAGATAGCTCCGCCCCTTTTCCGCGGACTATTCTCCCGCTTTTTCCTATATTCTGGCAGGGGTATTTTCCACATATATAGCCTCTGGGGCTATATATTGTGGTATTTTTGCCAGCCAAAGTGTTATTATTGCTTCTCAGGCCCCCCCCCAGCGCCCTGCACCCTCAGTGACCGGAGTGTGAAGTGTGTGTGAGGAGCAATGGCGCACAGCTGCAGTGCTGTGCGCTACCTTGGTGAAGACTGATGTCTTCTGCCGCCGATTTAAGGGGGACGGCGGCGCGGCTCCGGGACCGAACACCAAGGACTGGGCCTGCGGTCGATCCCTCTGGAGCTAATGGTGTCCAGTAGCCTAAGAAGCCCAAGCTGGCTGCAAGCAGGCAGGTTCGCTTCTTCTCCCCTTAGTCCCTCGCTGCAGTGAGCCTGTTGCCAGCAGGTCTCACTGAAAATAAAAAACCTAATTTCTATCTTTCTTTCTAAAGGCTCAGGAGAGCCCCTAGTGTGCATCCAACCTCGGCCGGGCACAAAATCTAACTGAGGCTTGGAGGAGGGTCATAGTGGGAGGAGCCAGTGCACACCAGGTAGTCATAAATCTTTCTAGAGTGCCCAGCCTCCTTCGGAGCCCGCTATTCCCCATGGTCCTTACGGAGTTCCCAGCATCCACTAGGACGTCAGAGAAACATGGGACGTGCTGGAATTTGCCCAGATGAAATGCACGCAGAATATTGGTGGCATTGTCCGATATCACAAATCCCCAGGAGAGTCTAGCCATTGTGCGATGATGTCCCTCAGTTTCCGTAAGAGGTTGTCAGCTGTGTGCCTCTTACGGAAAGCGGTGATACATAGCGTAGCCTGCCTAGGAACAAGTTGGTGTTTGCGAGATGCTGTTACTGGTGCCGCTGCTGTTGTTGCTGCGGGAGGCAATACATCTACCCAGTGGGCTGTCACAGTCATATAGTCCTTAGTCTGCCCTGTTTCACTTGTCCACATGTCCATGGTTAAGTGGACAGTGCGTACAACTTCATTTTTTAGGACACTGAGGACACTTTTTCTGACGTCTCTGTACATTATCGGTATCGCCTGCCTAGTGAAGTGGAACTTAGATGGGATTGGTACTGGGGACACAATACCTCAAACAATTCTCTAAGTCCCACTGAACTAATGGTGGATACCAAATGCACGTCTTACACCAACATAGCTGTCAAGGCCTCAGTTATCCGCTTTGCAAAAGGATGACTGCTGTCATATTTCATCTTCCTCACAAAGGACTGTTGGACAGTCAATTGCTTAGTTGAAGCAGTACAAGTGGTCTTCCGACTTCCCCTCTGGGATGACGATCGACTCCCAGTAGCAACAACAGCAGCAGCAGCAGGTGTACCACTCAAGGATCCCCCGGAGGAATCCCAGTTAGGAGAGGACTCCTCAGTCTTGCCAGTGACATGGACTGCAGGACTACAGACGTTCCTGACTGAGGAGGAAGTTGACGTTGATGGAGTTGGTGGTGTGGCTTGCAGGAGCTTGGGTACAAGAGGAAGAAGGGATTTAGGTGTCAGTGGACTGCTTACGCTCTTACCCAAAGTTTCACAACTTGACACTGACTTCTGATGAATGCGCTGCAGGTGACGTATAAGGGAGGATGTTCCTAGGTGGTTAACGTCCTTACCCCTACTTATTACAGATTGACAGAGGCAACACACGGTTTGACACCTGTTGTCCGGATTTGTGAAGAAATAATTGCACACCGAAGAGGTGGCTTTTTTGGTATTTTGCCCAGGCATCACAATGGGCTTATTCATCCCACAGACAAGAGGTGTCTCCCCCGGTGCCTGATTTAAACAAGCCACATCACCATCAGAATCCTCATCGTCAAATTCCTCAGTGCCAGCAACAACCATATCCTCATCCTGGTGTACTTCAACAGTGACATCTTCAATTTGACTATCAGGAACTGGACTGCGGGTGCTCCTTCCAGCACTTGCAGAGGGCGTGCAAATGGTGGAAGGAGCCACCTCTTCTCGTCCAGTGTTGGGAAGGTTAGGCATCGCAACCGCCGACACACTTGGACTCTCCTTGGGGATTTGTGATACCATCTTAGAACGCAGTTCTTTTCTGTGCTTTTTCCAGCTTAACTCTGATCATTTTTCTAGCGGGAGGATGAGGGCTTCCATCATCATGTGAAGCTGAACCACTAGTCATGAACATAGGCCAAGGCCTTAGCCGTTCCTTGCCACTCCGTGTCGTAAATGGCATATTGGCAAGTTTACGTTTCTCCTCAGACCATTTAAATTTGTTTTGGGGTCTTTTTACTGAACTTTGGCTTTTTGGATTTTACATGCCCTCTACTATCACATTTGGCATCGGCCTTGGCAGACGACGTTGATGGCATTTCATCGTCTATGTCAGGACTAGTGGCAGCAGCTTCAGCACTAGGAGGAAGTGGTTCTTGATCTTTCCCTATTTTATCCTCCAAATTTTTGTTCTCCATTATTTTTCTGGAGTTATATAACAATATGCGGTACAGGAGAGCATAACTCTACATCACACAGGGCAAACCCTGTGAAAATTATTTGGATTAAATATAAATAACCCCTTTATTTGGAGAAAATAATATACAGCACAGGACAGCACTAATGAACTTATACGCCAGCACCAGTGGACTGGACACATACGCCAGCACCAGTGGACTGGACACATACGCCAGCACCAGTGGACTGGACACATACGGCAGGACCACCGGACACATACGGCAGGACCACCGGACACATACGGCAGGACCACCGGACACATACGGCAGGACCACCGGACACATACGGCAGGACCACCGGACACATACGGCAGGACCACCGGACTGATGCAGGATAACACAGTACCACTGCAATGGACTGGACTTATACAACAGAACTGGACATATGGCAACAGAGGACGCCACCACTTTGACTGGACTGATGCAGTACAATACACCACCACTGTACTGATGCAGGACAACACAGCACCACGGGACTGGACTTATACAGCAGCACTGGACACATGGCAGCAGAGGACACAACCACTGTGACTGGACTGATGCAGCACAAGACACTAACACTGAACTGATGCAGGACACTGAGGACAGGGACACGTCCTCTCTCTACACTATCCAATGCCGGAGTGAAAATGGCGGCGACGCACGGCTCCTTATATGGAATCCAAACCCTGCGAGAATCCGAGAGCGGGATGATGACGTTTTGCCTCGTTCTGGTTTCTGAGTCAGTCGGGAAAACTCAAGCTTGACTCTGTTACGGGCTCGGGTGGTGAAGTTCGGGCGGGTTCGGTTCTCAGGGAACCGAACCCGCTCATCTCTAGTTACCACCTTTTCCTACACTCTCCTGAGGATAAAGAAAGCAGCAGTAAAAGTTACCATGGTGCTCAAATTTTGACTATGCCACTAACGGTTTTCAGTGGCTTGGGGGCTGTGTGTGGAACAGCCTTAGCATCTGCAACCTTGGTAAGATACTTAGCCCCAGGGACCAACTCTGCTTCTCAACCAGCTGTCTTTGAGTTTATGGCGAATGAGCACTCAATGCTAAGATGCAGAATTAGTATCTAAATAAGCTACTTCTTAAAGTAAGAATTTTGCTTTCTATTTCCTATAGCAGGGCTGGCCAAACCGGTCCTCGAGATCTACCAACAGTTCATGTTTTCCAGGCCTCCTGAAGATCTGTAGAATGGTCAGTTAGGAATGAATGCAGCACATCTTAATTAGAAATGACTACACCTGTGCACTAGCTAGGTGGTCTGGAAAATGTGAACTGTTGATAGATCTCGAGGACTGGTTTGGGCAGCTCTGTCCTATAGGATTATTTATTCAGTGGTGCAGAGTAAATCTATGTAACCTCACTTCTGATCCAAACATGCACCAGCAAGATGGAGGTACGATTCATTATGCTGGCTTTCAATAGGAACAGACAGGAGATACCGAAAATAATAAGGGTACATTCTGCGCGGACAGCAGTGGACCCCTGGGCATGTGTGCTTCCTGCAAGGGAGCAAGGTGATTGAGTCTTCACACCTTGGCCATAAATTCTCTCCTAGAAGTGACACCAAATGACGATGCTCCGTTTGGAAGGAAATCATTTAAACAGGTATTTAAAAAAATATATAGAATTTTGTTGCAATTTCATTGCATTTTTTACTGTCGCCAATACCTAACCCACCCAATACTTTCATATACTTCTTGGGTACATCCCATATATTATGGCTGCAGGTTGGTGAAAATGAAGCAGAAGAATGATTACCATGAATTCTGTCTCATTGAAATATTCAATTGCAGCCAGATATTCCAATGTTGTCTGAATTTTTTTTATTTTTTTATGGACAAATCGGGACGTTTCTCGAAGATACTGAAGGGAAGGAGGGGTTACCTTACAGAGTATACCTTTCACTAGGCATTTATATTTGTGTCTGTACTGAATTGTGGGATCAATTTAATTGTGTGCGATGCGGCTGTATGTCGTACTTACGGTAACGCTGGATTCACAAATCTGTGTTTGCAGTCCTATAGTGCTGCATACAAAAATCTGCAAGTCCGGGGTGATATCAGGCCGTAATGGAAGCGAGTTCTGCTGGTGTTGGCGCCATTTATAAGCTGTTGTAATAGCAACTCGGACCCTTTGCCCACTATTGAATTAAGCCCTAAAGGTGATACTTAAATTTAATTTTTCATCAGACAAGTGGGTAATCCCCAAACACCAGTAGCGTGTTTTTCCTCTTGTCTCTGGTAAGTACTAATGGTCCATACACACTAGATGACGTCACTCTGTCAGTGACGTCGTCTAGTGTTTCCCCTCAAGGGCTGGGCGGTCGGTGGCCGCCCATACATACTGAGTGATATGACCACCTCAGTGACGTCACGCAGCCGCCGACCGTGCATGCAGCTCCTGGACGACAGTCCAGATCGAGCTTGCATGCACTGCCGACACATCGATAGTCGCTGGCGGCATACACACTTGCCGATAAAATGAGCGAAGTCGCTCAGGAAGGGGGAAAATGAGCGGCGTCGCTCATTTTATCGGCAAGTGTGTATGGGCCTTTAGTTAAATAATGGTCCTGGAGAATTGCTATTCTGCATGTTTCCTTGGGCTACTTATACTCAGTCTGGGAACACTGGATCAATGGAGCAGATGTATTAAGCCTGGAGAAGTGATAAAGCAGTGATAAGTGGAAGGTGATAACGCACCAGCCAATCATTATGGGTTTGAAAAAATAGGATTTTGGTACTTACCGGTAAATCCTTTTCTTCTAGTCCGTAGAGGATGCTGGGGACTCCAAAAGGACCATGGGTATAGGCGGGATCCGCAGGAGCTTGGGCACACTTAAAAGACTTAATCTGGGTGTGAACTGGCTCCTCCCTCTATGCCCCTCCTCCAGACCCCAGTTATAGGAACTGTGCCCAGGAGAGACGGACATTTCGAGGAAAAGATTTTTGTTTAAACTAAGGGCTACAAACATACCAGCCCACACCACAACCATACCGTACAACCGGAGTAACTTTAAACCAGATAACAGTAAGAATTAACACCAGCAAGAAGCTGAAACAAGAAATACACAACCCGTGTATAAACTAATTTAACCAGCAAGAAAACACTGCAAGTAATAGTCCGCACTGGGACGAGCGCCCAGCATCCTCTACGGACTAGGAGAAAAGGATTTACCGGTAAGTACCAAAATCCTATTTTCTCTTACGTCCTAGAGGATGCTGGGGACTCCAAAAGGACCATGGGGATTATACCAAAGCTCCAGAACGGGCGGGAGAGTGCGGACGACTCTGCAGCACCGACTGAGCAAACGCAAGGTCCTCATCGGCCAGGGTATCAAACTTATAGAACTTAGCAAAAGTGTTTGAACCCGACCAAGTAGCTGCTCGGCAAAGCTGTAACGCCGAGACGCCTCGGGCAGCCGCCCAAGATGAGCCCACTTTCCTGGTAGAATGGGCTTTTACTGACTTCGGCACCGGTAGTCCGGCCGAAGAATGAGCCTGCTGAATCGTACTACAAATCCAGCGTGCAATAGTCTGTTTTGAAGCAGGATGACCAATTTTGTTGGAAGCATACAAGACAAACAATGCCTCAGTTTTCCTAGCAACAGCTGTCCTAGTGACGTAGATCTTCAACGCTCTTACAACATCCAGAGATTTTGGAATCGCCACAGCTTCCGTAGCCACCGGGACCACAATAGGTTGGTTAATGTGAAATGAAGAAACCACATTCGGCAGAAATTGTTGACGAGTCCTCAATTCCGCCCTATCCGAATGAAAAATCAAGTACGGGCTCTTATGAGATAAGGCCGCCAACTCTGACACCCGCCTGGCAGACGCCAGTGCCAATAGCATAACTACCTTCCAAGTGAGAAATTTCAACTCAACCTTATGCAAAGGTTCAAACCAGGAAGACATGAGAAACCGTAAGACTACATCAAGGTCCCATGGAGCTACAGGAGGCACAAACGGAGGATTGATATGCATTACTCCTTTCACAAAAGTCTGAACCTCTGGGAGATAACTCTTTTTGAAAGAAAATAGACAAAGCCGAAATCTGTACTTTGATGGAACCCAATTTCAGGCCTGCATCTACTCCCGCCTGTAAAAAGTGGAGAAAGCGACCCAAGTGAAAATCTTCCGCAGGAGCCATTTTAGACTCACACCAGGAAACATACTTTCTCCAAATACGGTGATAATGCTTTGCCGTAACCTCCTTCCTAGCCTTAATGAGAGTTGGAATGACCTCCCTGGGAATACCCTTACGAGCTAAGATCTGGCGCTCAACCTCCATGCCGGCAAACGCAGCCACGGTAAGTCTGGAAACACGCATGGACCCTGCAACAACAGGTCCTCTCTTAGAGGAAGCGGCCAAGGATCTTCCACCAGTAATTCCTGAAGATCCGGGTACCAGGCCCTTCTTGGCCAATCTGGAACGACGAGAATCGCCTGAACCCTTGCTCGTTGAATGATCCCCAATACCTTTGGACTGAGAGGAAGTGGAGGGAACACATACACCGACTGGAAAACCCACGGAGACACCATCATGTCGATCAACGGAATTCCCCAACGTTTTGTCACCTCTGCAAATACCTCTTGGTGAAGAGCCCACTCTCCCGGATGGAGATCGTGTCTGCTGAGGAAATCTGCTTCCCAGTTGTCCACTCCCAGTAGGAAGACTGCCGACAGGGCGCTCACGTGTTGTTCCGCCCAACGAAGGATTCTTGTGGCCTCCGCCATTGCCGCTCTGCTCCTTGTTCCGCCTTGACGGTTTATATGCGCCACCGCTGTGATGTTGTCTGACTGTACCAGGACAGGTCGACCCTGAAGAAGGCTTCTTGCTTGCAGCAGGCCGTTGTAAATGGCTCTTAACTCGAGAACATTTATGTGGAGACAGGCTTCCTGGAGCGACCATTTCCCCTGGAAGTTTCTTCCTTCGGTGACTGCGCCCCATCCCCGGAGACTTGCATCTGTTGTTAGAAGCACCCAATCCTGGATACCGAACCGGCGTCCCCCTAGGAGGTGATGATCTTGTAGCCACCACAGGAGAGAAATTCTGGCTCTGGGAGATAGACTTATCTTCCGGTGCATGTGCAGGTGAGACCCGGACGATTTGCTCAGCAAGTCCCACTGAAACACCCGGGCATGAAACCTGCCAAATGGAATGGCAACCATCTTTCCCAGAACCCGAGTACAGTGATGGATTGACACACTCGTCGGCCTCAGAAGTTCCCTGACCATCGCCTGCAGTTCCAGAGCCTTTTCTTCTGGAAGAAATACTTTCTGTAAATCCGTATCCAGAATCATGCCCAGAAAAGGCAGCCGAGTGGTCGGAATCAACTGAGATTTTGGCAAATTGAGTACCCAACCGACAGTGACAAATCTACACTTCTCAGCAACCGTTCCTTGGACCTCGCCTTTATCAGGAGATCGTCCAAGTACGGGATAATTGTAACCCCTTGTTTGCGAAGGAGAACCATCATTTCCGCCATGACTTTGGTGAAAATCCTCGGAGCCATGTAGAGCCCAAACGGCAACGTCTGAAATTGGTAATGAGAATCCTGTATCGCAAACCTGAGGAAGGCCTGATGCAAAGGATATATCGGGACATGTAAGTAGGCATCCTTTATGTCGACTGACGCCATAAAATCCCCCCCTTCCAGGCTGGCAATTACCGCCTGAAGGGATTCCATCTTGAACTTGAAAACTTTCAAGTATGGATTGAGGGATTTTAGATTTAGAATTGGTCTGACCGAACCGTCCGGTTTCGGCACAACAAAGAGGCTCGAGTAGAACCCCTCCCCCCGCTGGGACGAGGGAACGGGAACAATGACCCTCTGTAGACACAATTTTTGAATCGCTGCCAGCACCACCTCCCTGTCCGGAAGAGCTACTGGTAATGCCGAAATGAAGAACCGGTGAGGGGGTATCTCCTGAAACTCCAGTTTGTATCCCTGAGACACAATCTCTAGGACCCAAGGATCCAGGTCTGATTGAATCCAGACCTGACTGAATATTCGTAGACGGCCCCCCACCGGTCCGGACTCCCCCAGGGAAGCCCCAGCGTCATGCGGTGGACTTGGTAGCAGCAGGGGAGGACTTTTGGTCCTGGGCGCCTGAGCCTGCAGGAGGTTTCCTTCCCCTTCCTCTACCTTTTGAAGCGAGGAAGGACGAACCTTTTCCACGCCTGTATTTATTGTGACGAAAGGACTGCATTTGCTAATGTGGTGCCTTTTTCTGTTGTGTGGGAACATAAGGAAGAAAAGAGGACTTACCCGCAGTCGCGGTCGAGACCAGGTCAGCCAAGCCGTCCCCAAACAAGACAGTACCTTTGAAGGGTAACGCTTCCATAGCCCTCTTGGAGTCGGCATCAGCGTTCCATTGATGGATCCACAACGCCCTCCTGGCTGATATCGACATGGCATTGGTTCTTGAACCCAAGAGACAGACGTCCCTCGCCGCATCCTTCAGGTAATCTGCAGCGTCCTTGATATAACCGAGAGTCAAAAGGACATTATCTTTATCAAGGGTATCCATATCATTAGCTAAATTCTCAGCCCATTTAGCAATAGCACTACTCACCCATACCGACGCCACAGCAGGTCTGAGCAATGCACCCGAATTAGCGAAAATGGACTTCAAAGACGTCTCCAGCTTACGATCCGCCGGATCCTTGAGAGCTGCCGTGTCAGGGGACGGAAGTGCCACTTTCTTAGACAAACGAGATAGAGCTTTGTCAACATTTTGAGACGCCTCCCATTTTGCTGCCCAGGGCGCCCCCCCCCCCCCCCAGCGCCCTGCACCCAGTAATTACCGTTGGTGATGTGTGTGGGAGCATGGAGCACAGCGTTATCGCTGTGCTGTACCTTCCGTTACTGAAGTCTTCTGCCGTCCTGAAGTCTTCTGATCTTCTCATACTCACCCGACTTCTTTCTTCTGGCTTCTGTGAGGGGGTGACGGTGCGGCTCCGGGAACAAGCAGCTACGCGCACCAAGTGATCGAACCCTCTGGAGCTAATGGTGTCCAGTAGCCTAGAAGCAGAGCCCTAACTAAGAAGAAGTAGATCTGCTCCTCTCCCCTCACTCCCACGCTGCAGGGAGCCTGTAGCCAGCAGGTCTCCCTGAAAATAAAAAACCTAACAAAGTCTTTTCTAGAGAAACTCAGGAGAGCTCCCCTAGTGTGCATCCAGTCACTCCTGGGCACAAAGTCTAACTGGGGTCTGGAGGAGGGGCATAGAGGGAGGAGCCAGTTCACACCCAGATTAAGTCTTTTAAGTGTGCCCAAGCTGCTGCGGATCCCGTCTATACCCATGGTCCTTTTGGAGTCCCCAGCATCCTCTAGGACGTAAGAGAAACGACAGTTAGGAGCCGATTGGCTGGTATGTTCTCACCTTCCACTTATCACTTCTCCAGTTTTAATACATCTGTCCCAATGCAAGGGGAGATCGCTTGTTATGACTTTATTTATTTGTGTTTATAAACCAGACCTGCAGAGGTTGAACCCTCCCTGTGTTTATTTTATTAGTTTTATTTTGTATTATTCAGTACCTGTTCTACCTTTCTTGTGCCTTTTTGTTGTGTTTTTTTAACATGCTGCACAATCTAATTGATGATCGCACAGTCAATACCAAAAGGCCATGTAGGGTCTTGTTTTTCATGTCACTCAGAACAATTATTATTAAAATAAGTAAAATGAGAATATCTGGATAACCATGAGAAAAGTACCAATAAGCCAGAACTGTAGTATGTGGAAGCTCAGAGACCTGCCTTTTACCTGTCTAATTGGGCAGTACGACACTTTGTGTATTTTGTGTTATCTAGCACTATGCGTGACCACAAAACATAAGCACACAAATGCACAATTGTAGAGTGATACGTATTAAGGACACATTGGGCACTGTTTGTTGTAACGCGATAATTAAAGGAAGCCCATTGTTGCTATTTAATTGTTTTGGACGCCCTTCAATTATCACGCTTGTCGCGCCCAGGTAGACAAGGTTTAGCCGCCTAAAGCGGCTAAACTAATGGGCGCGATGGGGAAAAGTCCTGTTTGGTCGCCCAAACAGCAGACTTTTCACACATTTCAGCTCGTAGCCTCCGGAGGTGCGAGCTGCAATGTGACTGATGTGACAAATGGGTGTCTGATCAGAGCAACATTTGCAAAAACAGGCTCTCCAACAAATGAATAGCCCCCATTGAGTCTTAGCACCGGAGAGGCAGATCATGGGTTAAAAGTGATGTTTCACAGAGGTAAAGCTTAGTAAGTGTGTCTTATACGGACCAGCAATTATACGCCTGTTAGGAGGAGGCATTTCTTCTGCATCTGCTATAGGGAAGATGCACATATATGCTGTAGATATGACTTCACAATGTAAAGCTGTGTACACACAGTGAGATATATCTGTAAGATTTTGACTATATAGTCAAAATCTTAAGAAAAGTTAGTGCACATCTCAAGGTGTTAGGCAGCTTGCGATACCGATTGGATCCCGATGCGCACTCCCATGTGGTCGGTATCGCAAGGCTACATAGTCAAGACTGACTTGCCTGCAGTCTATCTAGTGTACTATCTAGTACAAAGTATAGTCAAAATTGCCACTTGGTCAAAATCGTACATAGACACAATTGGAAGTACAGATAGTCAAAATCTGTGCTATCTGGGCTCTGGGGGAGTTAAGGGGAATTGCATAATCAAAATCGGGCATAGCAAGGATCTCACCGTGTGTACACATCTTAAGCGTATATGTAGATCGGGATGTATCTGGAAATGTGTACGAATCTGCATATGTGCGGAAATACACGCTTTTTACATGTGTTATTGGGTTTGAGTCATTTGTTCTATATCACTCCTTGCGCTAATAGATTAATTAGAGGCAACAGGGCATGAATAACCTCAATCCATTTATTCTTTTATGATATTATTTAATATCCATGAAATTAATCATAAAAAATACAAAAAAGACATCACACAAATTGACTTAATTAATATGCGCATATATAAAACCCCCACTATAAAACCTAATATATCATAATATTAATATTGAGCATAAGAGGTGGATCATATAACTATATTGCTGTACTTGACCACAGTGGATTAATCCGATGTTTGTACAAATGATATTGTCCTTAATTTATTGGATTTCTAAATAGGACAGTCCCGTTAGATGTATTTGATATCACTTGAACTAAATTACTTGTAGTATACTGTAGATGCAGTATATTACCAATCGCTGAAATTGTCCGTATGCTTGCAAAGAGCAAGATTCTTTGTTTCGGGGAGATGTCTTAGATCCTGGAGGATGGAACAACCATGCTGAGCTCGGTGCACTGCACGCACCTGTTGTATATTGCAGCTCCCGTTCACTGACCACTACTCGTGGCGTCCTCCGTCTCCCGCTATCTTGGCACCAATAGGCAGTGCCCACACCTTGCAGGCTATGGGGAAGAGACCGTCCGGCTACTGGAGCTCAGCGCACCGCCGGCACCTGTCAGCTGAATGCGCTCCCATCCTCAAGCCGCCGCATATAGCGTCCTCCTTTCTCCCGACTCTCAGCCTTAGAGCAACAACTGCACATCAACAGGAACCACCAGATAGTATCAACTGGGTCACAATTCGGGCACTTTCTCTGACGCGTTTCGCTTCTAATTTAAGCTTCCTCATAGAGTCTAGTGGTGTATTTGAGTCATTTGTGCAATGTATCGTACAATTCAGCAGCCACCACTCCCTCCGATCTCCGTCAACAGTACATCCCCCCCTCCTTCCCGGTATACATAAATATATCAACACCAAATATGATTACACCAGAGTAGGAAGCCTCTTCAGGGACCACGTCACGGACAATGGGGGTCATTCCGAGTAGATCGCATGTAGCAACTTTTTGCTGCTTGTGCGATCAACTAGACGCCACCTATGGGGGGAGTGTATTTTAGCATAGCAGGGCTGCGATCGCTTGTGCAGCCCTGCTATGCTAAAACCGTTTTGTGCAGAACAAAACTAGCCCTGCAGTTACTTACCCTGTGCGATGGATCCAGCGATGAAGGTCCCGGAATTGACGTCAGACAACCGCCCTCCAAACGCCTGGACACGCCTGCGTTCGGATCTCCACGCCCGGAAAACGGTGAGTATCCGCCCCGGAACGCCTCCCCGCTGTCAGTCTTCTTGCGATCGCGCTAGTGTTCACTTTCTTCTTTCTTCTGGTCGTTGCCCGGCAATGGCTGCCGCTGGGCAACGGCGCCACGGGCGTTGCGCATTTCTGACCCATTCGCACTGCAGCGTGCGAACGGGTCGGAATGACCCCCTATGAACAGGTGCCACTGCAGCAAGTGACAGGTAACCATGCCATCACCTTTGGTATAGAAATGGCTGTGCCAATATTCACACTAGAAACAATATTATTACTACGTAATAAGAAAAACTGATAGGTCAATTTTCAGAACTGAAATTGGAGCTATTCACCCTTTGTGGACAGAGCATGCACCTAAAAATCCCTATACCACATTCATTACGTAAGAGCTGTGTGTCGGGGATGTACAAACTACGGAGAAGGAAAGCTCTTCACATAGCATTCTACCTTTATTTACTGTAGTTACATTTCTACACCTCTTTCATCCCCCTCACCTCCGGGAAAGACCTGTCTGCACAAAGCCAATCAGAAAGAGTAGCCCACATGTGAACGCAGTGGTAGATAGGCGATTGTAGTCTCTGGGGATAACAATTGGGCTTTCATGATACTTATCCAAGTGATAACACACGGCTGGAGCACCACCACACGTCACATTAACTGTGCGACAAAGCAGCTCATTACCATAACAATGCAAAGGATCCGGCAGGACATCTATCTCATGATAGCGGAAACATATTTAGCAAATGTTAATCAGTAGTAGAGAAATTAAAGACGGATTTATAGAAAGGCAGAGAAGGCAATTACTCACAATGTACTTTATTTGGAGTTGTCTGTTTCCTCCGGGACATTTTATGGGAACGTCCACACGTCCACGCTGTCCCTCTACACAGAGCAGATCTGAAATTGGGAGGATAGAGGGGAATTTAAAAATAAATACATAAAAGTTGGTTAAATAATATATATTTGTTTGGCCATTTTTGCAGCGCATGGATGTAACTGAGCTTTTGTTCTCTCCCCATGCCAGCAATTCAATTAAAAGCAAACCGTTTCCCAGGCAACTCATAGCCACAATCATCACAGAATTTCTGTCTCAGCCAATAGCTGTGCATAAGAAAATCGGTGACACTGCTCTACTGAAATTCTGGCCAATGAGGGCATTGGACATATCAGAGGGAACTGAATCGCCCTTGATGAGTATCACACACACAAGTTCCTGAAAGACACAGCATAGCCTGACATCTGGTCGCCCATGTAAACTAACTTCAGTCTTAAGTGGGATAATTGGGTTTAGGCTTTTTGCAGATCAAAGCTGCATGCTGCAAGTGTTCCAGCACATGTAGCGGAACCTCTCCCTGCAATGCAATGATATTCATATACCAGGTACCTAAAGTCTTCTGGTTTGTGATGTCATTGCCCACCCACACAGTGATGTCTACCAGCCAGGGCGTGGTGGTGTAGAGTACAAGTGTCTGCTTTTAAAATGTACGTCAAGCCATTTACTACGCCAGGAGGGATGATTAGCATGCTAATAGCCCAACGTACAGTACTGGCCACTCCCGCTCTGGATAACAAAAGAAGCCATGCTTCTCAAAAGGTGACCAGTCCTCTTTAAGAGCAGGGCTACTTCACTGACAAGGGGGGGGGAGCACACTTGCTGCGGATATCGACCTCACAGCTGGGTGGGCAATTTCAAATGCCTACCCAGCTACACGACAGGGACCGACATATCAAGCGACCGATCGGTAAGTGTGTTTGTGTGTCTTGTCAGATACCCGTTTATGACTATTAGTTTAAAATCAGATTTGACACTGCAATATTGTCTCCCTTCCATGACAGTATGCTCTCAGCATAGGGGAGCGCTGTAAATCGGCAGACAACACGCAGTATTAAGACCCGTACACACGGGGAGAGATGTGTGCTGAGCGATCTGTCACAAAACGCTCAGCGCACAGCGCGAGTCAAACTGCCTAGAATTTAAGCACGGATCTCTCCGTGTACCCCCCTTTACTGTCTATCTAGCATTCCTGAGAACTAGTTGTATGTAGCTATACAAATGGGGATACCATCATTTTTTATTTTTATTTTTTAATTGGAAATATGACTTTTGCTCTCCCCATTAAAGTTAGCTATTAGTTCCTAAACGGTAATAACTGTTTAACCATTACACGTCCCACTGAGAGTTCTACTTAAATTAATATGTTCATGTAAATTTTGTATTATGCTTTTGCATACCTTCCACATGTACCTTTTTAGCAGGTACAGTACCTTTTTTTTACAGTCTGTACCGGCTGTAGGAAGAACCTGGCTGTTCCCTCACATGCAGCAGCTACTCTGGGTAACCGCAGCTAGCCCTAGCAGATTTGTAGCCCAGAAAGTGATCAAATAAACCGCTAGGGAGAAGGGTTGTGCCAGTGGTGGTGGCACCTGCTTGAATGGACTTTCGTTTAAGGCTTCCTCTCCAGATGTCAGAATGGTCTGAGCATGAAAAGGTAACAAGGTTAGCGTAGGGAGAGTTGTAAGGGGATACAGCCTGTCCGGACCCCGCCATTCAGGATACTGAAGCCGGAATCCCAACAGGGTGGGAAATGGCGGTCGGACTCCCGACCACAGCCTGGTATTCCCACGCCACATAATTAAATAGGAAGAGAAAGAATCGTTGAAGCACAAAAATGTAATATTAGACTACACATACAGGCTTCATATTCACTCACTGTAGCAGATAAGCAGTATAAAGCCATAAAGGTTGCATGCACGCAGTGTGGCAGATTAGCAGTATCTACTGCATGCAATTATTAGACAGCCACAATGGCTCCATCACTCAGTGCGGCAGATAAGCAGTATCTACTGCAAGCAATTATTAGACATACCATATTGGCTGCATGCACTCAGTGCGGCAGATTAGCAGTATCTGCTGCATGCAATTATTAGACAGCCGCAAAGGCTGCATGCACACAGTGTTGCAGATAAGCAATATCTACTGCATGCAATTATTAGACAGCCGCAAAGGCTGCATGCACTCAGTGTGGCAGATAAGCAGTATCTACTGCATGCAATTACTGTATCACTCACTGTGGCAAATAAGCAGTATCTGCTGCATGCAATTATTAGACATGCCACAAAGGCTGCATGCAGTTACAGTATCACTCAGTGTGACAGATTAGTAGTCTCGACTGCAAGCAATTATTAGACATGCCATAAGGGCTGCATGCACTCAGTATGGAAGATCAGCAGTCTTTTCTGCATGCAAGGAGACGCTGGTTCATACATAAGGGCTGGAAACTCCTGCACAATCGACCTGGCCTTGCAATTAGACCAATGCAGGTGGTGTATGGTGAATACATGGCGCAGGGTTGCACAGACACTAAGGCCGCCCCTGCACTCTGCATTTCTCATCAGTCTGCTGCATTTACAGAGCTGGAAGACACTCACCACCAGGTGCCCCTGGAAACAGCAAACATTTCAATGGCATGCCAATGTGCACGACTGTAGGGAAGGCACGGGTACTCACACGCATGGTCCCGGTAGCCCCCGGACCGGTCCCCGGTATCCGGGTGTGTCCCGACTCCAGGCAGCAGACGGTAAATGCTGGGTGCTAGAGGGAGAGAGGCCCTCTGGTGACGTCAGAGTCATGTGACCCAGCTGGTAATGGAGGAGCTGCTGCTGCTCTCCATCCAGAGGCTGTGGCAGTCACTGCAGTAACCATGGCAGGCGTCATGTACTTACTCATCAGCTGTTCTCTACAGGACTCTGATCTCTCTCATTCATTCATTTAATTTAGACATTTTCTATTTTAGTTTCAGAATCTATTTAATCCCCAGTGCACTATATGCAGAATAGAGTCAGTCATGTTGTCCTTGCAGGTGCTAAACTAACATCATTAAAATCTATATTTTACGGCATTTTTCTGTCTGTAAAATATTATACAGGTGAAATCCTAAAGTACACGTATAACTTATCTACAAGTGGCATGTTTCTTGTATATAATAGCAAGGATTTATCACTGGACTCGTATATCACGTTTATTTTTTTACTACGTAGCAGCTCTTTATTCATTTTGATTGGCTAATGAAATGTAAGGATCTGACTCCTCACCACAAGATCCAAATCTAGTGAAAAATAATAAAACCAATTCAGTATTGCTCAGGTGCAGGAACATGCACACATCAATGTCCAGGGGAGGTGGTTGAATCCCAATGGATATGGGGCCCGATTCAGACCTGATCACTGCTGTGTGTTGTTGCACAGCGGGCGATTACTGATTGACGCGCGCGCATTGTGGTGCATGCGCAGTCATCAAACAGCAACAAGCTGGTGCGAAAATTTCAACCGCACAGCCATTCGCAAGATGATTGACAGGAAGAGGCCGTTCGTGGGTGGTAACTGACCGTTTTGTGGGAGTGTCAGGGAAAACGCAGGCGTTCCCAAGCGTTTTCTGGGAGGGTGTGTGACGTCAGCTCCGGACCTGATCAGCCTGTTCTTTTCGCGCTGTAGGAGTAAGTCCTGGGCTGCGCACAGACTGCACACACTGGAATAAAACGTTAGCTGGTGAGTGTGTTGTGAATGGATTTGCAGCTGTCCGAGGGACATTTTTGCATGGCGTACACATGTGATCGCACACTTGCACTGGGCAAATTTACACTCCCCTTGGGCGGCGACTATCTGATCGTAAGACAACAAAATTAGCAGCCCAGCGATCAGGTCTGAATTAGGCCCATGGATCCCTCTTTGCAAACTGGAACACGTCCCACTAGGAAGGAGTATGCCTCAGAGGGCTAAAGCCATATTCACATTAGTTCCCACACTACAGCCCCCAATACATTCAGTTTTCAGAGCTTGATGAATTTTCGTCCCATTACCAGTGTTTGGGGAATGGATAGCAGTCTGCTTCAGAGCTACAAGGTAAGCAGAAGAAAGTTGTGATATCTTTTGCCTTACTAATATAATAAATAGTTTTGTAAAATATAAGTTTCTCTGGCTGGGTCCACAGGATTATCCATAGGATAACATTGGAATATGGTTGAGCGACAGCGGAAATGGCACCAACACGGTCACGAGCTTTCTGGCCTCCCAGGATGCATCGGGGCCTCACCATATAGTCCCGCCCACTGACTCAGTCAAATCAGTTTTTTGCTTGGTGCGGCAGGAAGCCGGACCATGGTCACAGGGCTGCTGAGATAAAGCAGCCTGAAGCTTTTATTATTTTATTTTTATAGACTTACTATGTTTTTTTTTTTCCGAGCGACTTTTCTTAACAGCGTCTTAAACGCATACTGGAAAGAGTCGCTCCAACAACTGCCCACCGGGTCGCAACAACGCTTACCTTCGCGGTAATAGCTCCGTATTACTGACTATTATGTAGTAATATTTTTCACTCGGTGTGCATTAGGGAACACAAATATTTTTTTCCTACACAGAATTACCCCTCCCTTTTAGCACCTGAGTGACATCACAATCTGATTGAGCAGCTTACCATTTTGTGCATTGTATTTAGAGAGGCATGGATGGGTCAGCATTAGGAGGGATTGCTGACTCCAGAGTGCCATTGGAGAAGCTAAGGGTATCTCCAGGTAAGCTGGCTCTCAGATGCTGTAGGAGCCATTATCATGTGGCCTTACACTGGGAATTTAACCCAGACATATTTGTAATTATTTATGGGGTGGGTGTGGGGTGCGGTGGCCCCTGTGTCGGTATGGCTGGGCGGCTTCAGGTCGGCACACCCTAACACTTTATTAACACTTATGATTTTCCCTATCACTTTGTATATATTTTTGTATTATTTTAATCACACCACTTACATAGCACTTCTGTGCTTCTTATTAACCCTTATTAATTCTCACCTGTGTGCTGACCTGGGGTAGCCGACCTGTGCCGACGTTATGGGGTCCTGCACCCCGGACCCATACCTAGTATTAGGGACCCCCAGTGACGGAGAAGCCTTGTCGATCGGCCTGGGGGCTTAACCCTATATCTGCAGATATACGCAACTAAGATCTCCGTATTATCTGACTATTATGTAGTAATATTTTTCACTCGGTGTGCATTAGGGAACACAAATAGTTTTTTCCTACACAGAATTACCCCTCCCTTTTAGCACCTGAGTGACATCACAATCTGATTGAGCAGCTTACCATTTTGTGCATTGAAATCAGTTTTTTGCTTGGTGCGGCAGGAAGCCGGACCATGGTCACAGGGCTGCTGAGATAAAGCAGCCTGAAGCTTTTATTATTTTATTTTTATAGACTTACTATTTTTTTTTTTTCCGAGCGACTTTTCTTAACAGCGTCTTAAACGCATACTGGAAAGAGTCGCTCCAACAACTGCCCACCGAAGGCAACAACGCTTACCTTTGCGGTAATAGTGCTATCTCGACGGGCGTCTGTGTCGGATGTTCTAGCAGGTCCAGCAGACGTAACCAGGCTGTGGCCGGAGCATGGGGGGACGGTAAGTCTATGGATTTCCCCTTACTAGGGGGGTCCGGACACAGCTACACTGTATTGGTGGAGACTACAAACAGTGTGTTGATGTGCCGAACATCTCGCTTCGCTCTAGGGATCATAGGCGCCAGGACTAGGTAGAGGCCGCGATCCTTAGGGTTTAAGTCAACAGGGGGATTCAGATGCTCTCCTGGCAGCCCCTCCTCTGAGTTTATGACCAGTTTCCGTGCGTCTCCCGTCCATGAACTAAATGACCTCACTTCCATCTCAGACGCTACCACGAGGGTACTCGGTCGCAGCTTAGACGCTGCGGTTGTGTACACTAGAGATCCCGCCTAGACCGAGTCGCAGGCCTTAGCGTCTGCATACACGTGGAAGTTGCTGTGCGTCCGTGTCCACAGTGAGCGACTGTGTCCGTTATCAGGAGCAGTAGTGTACATCAGTAGCATGTGAATCCACTCAGCGTCTTACGAGCGCATTTGCTTGGATATGGAAGTGTGGTGAGTCTCCCTGTATCCCGCTCTACATAGGAAGGGTATATAGTACTAAAAATTCTCTCTACTTGTTAGTATGAATTGTTAATTTTTAGTACATATTGCATATGAGATCTGTGTATTACTGTGTTTTCTGCATGTTATGTTGAAAAAAGAACCAGTTAAAAACAGAAGTACAATTTTCCTACTTACTTGTAAGTTGTTATGGGGGTTGTATTCTCATATGACATTGTCTAATGCCTTAACATGTGACTGACTGCTAGTATGTGTGCTGACTTTTCTATGTAACGTCAGTCCTGTTCTGACCCTCAATTCAGGTGCACGGCTGTGGTCAGATTGATCTCACTTCTGTCGAAGTCAAAAATATTACACAGAAAGAACATACAAACTACACACATTATGAGTCGCTATACTTGCAAATACGTGCAGCAAGCACAGCAATATATATACACGCATTTACACGGTCATGCCACAGAGATGGATTCAACACTTATTTCATACAGTACATAATTATAATAATTTCAAGCGCCAGACATCATGATGATTTAAAATTATATAATGAAGTAATGTCATGTATGTGTATTATTTAAACGAAGCAAGATAGACCGGTCATATTTACTATTAAAGCAACCAGATTAATGTGTAGATTCATTTGATACTTGTTATTAAGTTGTAGGACATTGCAACAAATAATTATGATTAAATGTATAAAAGCTAAAATCACTTTTATTAGAACAATAGATATTCCAAACAGGTAGTGGACAGGAAGCTCAGGCCAGCCCCTTTGGATGTCCCCAAGGCTGAACCTGATTAGCATATACAAAGAGACTAGTGACTCATCATGAATGAGTAAGTTCCCTCCCCCAAAAACTAGATAACACATTGCTGATCACACAGGTCAGTTCCTGTTTTGGTCTCAGCGTAAGATGGAGTCCCAGCATGATTTTACAGAGAGAGAGAGACATAAGCATTGAGGGAATGGTATTGTATTGCTGGCCTGTAACTGTATGTAACTGTAACTGTATGTAACTGTAACTGTATGTAACTGTATGAATTAACTGCTTACTGTATGAGTTGTAACTATAGGTATACTGTACATTGTAATATATTGAATCCATATCCTTTTAATAACAAATATATACATCAATGAGCTTTGGAACTCAGATAATGTGTGGGCGTATTGTTTTCTCTTATGGGATGCAGTGTTTTGCGATGTACAGCGCACTTTTATCGTATATGGTAATAAGATGTGCCTGGCGTCTGCAGTGTATATATTAGAGTGGGCATTTTACATTTTTGTGAGAAAGCAATTTGACATTCACAGATGAGGGCTCTTACGGGATATCAGGGTCTTAATGATGCACTGTACTGTGTAATCGACCGGCTCCGATGGACGCATTGCGACACTGATGAAAATAACATCCGCGTGTATTGTTGTGATATCGCAACACTGATGAAAATAACATCCACGTGTGTTGTTGTGATATTGTTGTGATATCAGTAAGCCAATTATATGAAATTTCAAGGGACAATGCGTTTCTCATAATATTTAAGATGCTAAAATGTATATTTATTGTTGCAAAACAAAGTTCAAATAAGTCATATTGTGTTTGATTCAGATTGGATTGTTTATCTGTTTAAGTAGGGTTAAAAGTACATTTAAAAGTTGCTGCATAGCCTTGATATAGTTTTTTTTAAAACTCAGGCCTAAAATAACTTCTGGTACTTGTATAATGTGTGATTTCTTTGTGACAAAGGAAGCCGCATGGTCTGTCCTCCATTTTGGACTAACCACATGGCCTGTCCACCATTTTGTGTAAACCTCATGGATGTGGAAGGGGGAGGAGCAGTGGCCATTTTAGGAAGGTCATTTTCTAAATAGCTGATTTTCACTCTGCTCAGAACAATCAGTTTCCTTGGTCACATCAAGCACAATTTATGAGTTACCAATGCATTTATGCCATAGTCAATTACCCATGCCATAGTCAATTACAAATAGTTTCAATTGGGCCTAGTGAGAGTAAATGGTGAGATAAATGCTTGGCTTGGTAAAAAAAAAAAATTGCACACAGATAGAAAAAGGAAAGAAAGGGTTTTGGGTTTTTTTTCTCTTTTTCCTTCCAAGACTTGTAGAATCTGCTTACTAGGGAAGATAGCCATTGAAATGCAAATTAACCTGTGTAACTGCTTTTTTTTTAGCAGTGGAAAAGCAAATAGCTTTGATATGCAATTAAGAGGTAAGGTGTCTCATAGGAGACCAGTGAATGGTACATATATATAATATTATAATTATGTGTATATTTATATCAGTGTATGTTCTGCAAGATAGCTATCCAATCTGAATCATATAATTTAAATTATTGATTATTGCTAGAGTCATTGTAGATCTATGTGAAATAGTATACATTTGTTGCTATATAGGTAAATTTGAAATAACAGTATTTTAAGGAAGTAAGTGTAAAGACACAAACGCAGGTCTGCATAAAAGTTTATACAGAACAAGTTGTGTCTAGTGGGCAGTAGTAATTAGTATTATTCACATTTATAGAGCTGTGTGATTTGTTTTATTGCGGACGCAGGGTTTTGTACACGTGTCTCGGACAAAGTAAAGGACTGCGCACGCAGCGTAAGAAACACGCATGGTCGCGTGTTTACTGTTTACGCAAAGTGCGTAAGAATGCGGGCGCTAAGTACAAATTACACAATAGTGTTGTTTAGTTCAAAGGTGGGATAGTAGACATTTAATACAATAGCACATAACTATCAGATTTCAAAAGCAGGTTACTCTAAATTTAGTTTAAAAACTGTATTGCCTCTGGGGTAAAGCTGCCTATCTGAATAAATTGAAATTTTCTGTACAGAAAAACCAAAGTGTATTTGAGTGAGCGAACGTAGGAGTGAGCGGATATTGAACCCAGGGAATTCGGGATCCCGTAGTGTGGTACATCAAGTAAGTGGAGGCTTGGTGGCGTGAGGCGGCTGACTCATGTTAATATAGATTGAAATACGCAAATCGTGAGGAGATTTGCAGAGGAGCGTAATAGGGAATTGTGCATTGTGTAGTATTGAAGTGAAAAGGTTTTTTGTAACGCTCCGAGCTGAGGGTCACAGTTTGTACATTGACCCGTGGTTGTACGGCAGATAGGTAACAAGTACCTATACGCTGTGCGATAGGACAGCGCGTTTGTGGGTGCGATAGATAGCGCAACTTGATATCCCTTTTACGAGCTTTTTGCGTAGAATTGCGGTATCATTAGCGCTGTATAAAGCATATGCAAGCGTGATTTGTTATAAGTGTATAGGGAGTTTTTGCTGGTCTCTCTCAGGAAAATCTCCAGCGGCGGATATTTACTGGAAAAGGTAAGTCACTCCTAACACTTCCAGTAAATAGAAACCAATAGGGCCTCACTGGGTACGCAGTGTTCACTATTGGAGTGAGTCGTGGTACTCAGCGGAGAAGGAGCGAGTGAAAGCGCTAGGTGTCTTTCACCGTCTATTTGCGGTGTGCATTGGGGATTGCGTTTATTGGCAAAAAGTCCGCGATGGGATCCAATTGCACAAGCAGTGGGCGTTTGGTAGCTAGGGTTCAGGCTGAAGAAGAGTTGGGACCGAGAAGGTCAGACTCGGGACCGAGAAGGTCAGAATTGCGACCGAGAGGGTCAGCAAGGTTTATTATTTGTGAAAAGTATGGTTCACACACGGAGGCTTTTTGCAATGAATGGTTAGGTATGACTGACAAAGATAGGGTACCAATCCCTAAGGTGGGAAGCTTTGAACCAGAGGTACTGCAGAACTTAAGGATTAGAATATGTCTGATAAAATCACGAAAACAAAGGGTCAGACATACAAATTGTTTAAAGCTGTGGCAGCAAGAGGGGTCGGTGAGTTTGATCCTAAGGTATTGCAGGTGGTATGTCTAACCAAAGTCATATAAGACAAGAATGGAAATATAAAAACTGTTTGAACTTGTAGCAACAATAAACAAGTAGGAAGAAAAAAAAAAGAGAATGCAAGTACACCGCCATATGTAGATGTGGAAGCAGTTACGGCCAGCATACAAACTATAGAAAAGAATAAAAATATGAAAAATATGACTGTAACCTATATATGTACTAATGAATGTTGAAGTTTTATTTAGGAGGAGAAGGTGACCTGATTGTTTTCAGCCATTTCTCATGTACCCAGAGGTGTATCCAACTGGTAAAAGAAGACTGTGGGGGAAGTGGCTGAGACCAGTGGAACAGGTAAGTATGATATCATTCGTGTACATATATAGTAAAAAAAAAAAAAAATCAAGAATGTAACGTCAGAAATGGAGAAAAACTTGTCCGCACATTAGTATTTGCCAGTAGGAAAGCGGACAGAGACAAGGTAACCCCAGGGTATTTCTTTCAGTTACCATATAAGAAGTATTCATTCCTAGTAATGCCCCTAGTAAAGATGAGCTCGGAAATGTTTGTTGGACCATGTACAGACCCTTAATACGGGATGAGAAGGATTGAATGAATACTTCGCATGACCTAGAAGCTTGTTAAACTTTTTTTTTTTTTTGTCTCTTGCAGAAATAGAAAATTCTCCATCTGGATAAGATCACTGGTAAACACTAATTTGGCAAATGGGAGGTGTCTGTCTCCGTGCAAATGGATGGGCTCAATAAGGCATTGAGTGTCAGGGTGCAGACTTCTTTGCAAAATTGGAAAGGGGTCACAGTAGCTAATCTTAGATAGTGTGCTATTGAACATCACAAGAATAGTGCTCGGCGCAGAGAACAACAGGTGGAGAGGTTGAGGACGGTAAGTATACTTGCACATACAGGAAAGACCCATCAGTCCAAACCCCAGATCCCTAATGGTCAATAATATGTTACACTTGTAGGAAGGAAGGGCATTTTGCCAGAGATTGTAGGAGTAGTAGGACACTAATCACAGAAATCACAAGCCACATTATTAAACACATAGACGGGACCAAGGGACATATAGTAAGGAATCATAAGCCATATAGAAAACACAGTTTCGGCTAATGGGAAGAACAAAATAAATGCAACATTACCCTTTGACAAAACTTGCTGGGGTTAAGATGGGTCCTCTAAACTTTTGCTTCTTTTTCCTAGCAGAAATGGCCCCTGATTAACTTAATTTTGTTAGATATGATATACATATACTGTGCTCCCGCTCAGGAAGTACAAAGTATGTTAGACACCCACGAAGACTAATGTCGCATTCTACTGTTCTAGATGCATGTCCATCACAGGTAGAGGAAATTATCTCACAGATACCAGGTTCCCTATGAACTTAGGATGGACAGGACACTGGATTGATGGCTGGTATAGTCCCAATAGCGTTACGACAAACACATAATTTTTTTTTAAGGGGAGTAGACCAAGTAGAGAATCACTTCCCCGTAGTGCCCAATCCAGTTGTCAAATTTTTATAAAATCTTCACCTCTACAAACTCATTTGTCACCAACCTCTATTCTGTTTCTCTACAGTTTCCTCTTCATCTTTTGCGTTCACACAGGGTGGTACAATACATGGACCCAATTACAGTTCAAACTCCACATGCCTAGGTCCTTCAGAGTTCTGCCCGAACCCAGTATATCTCAACAGCACGATGACACCAGTATTACTGCAGTGTGCCTTGTCATGCACAAAGGGTGGAGAATGGGAATACTGGTGAAGGGAAACTTTGTATAGACACTGATATGCCTGTTGGTGAATGGCAAACCTGACATTTTCTTTTTCATTTTACTTCTTTCTCTCCTCTAGAGATGTTTCTTTTTTCTTTTTTTGTTGACTTATGCTCATGATACTCTACATTGCAAACACACAACAGTTAAATTAAGATACAAAAAAAATTGTGTTCCCTACAGGAAAAGGCAGTCTGGAGGACAAAGGGGTATGGCCAGGAGTCCTCAGGACTGTGGGCAGGTGGACACGGTAAGCCAGTAGCCCCCAGAGCATACCTTCCAAGTCTAGCTGAGGTGGCACACGGTCTGACTCATCTAAGCAAAGAGGGTATGTGCAGGCTGATGAGAGCCTACTGGTGTGCGCCAGGATTCTATTCTCATGCAGGTAAGAGAGCAATGACCTGTATTGCTTGCTTGAGGAAGAATATTGGTAAAGCAATACCATTAGAGCCATCCCATATCCCTCCTGCAGACGGATCTTTTCAGGAAATACAAATCGACTTCGTACAGGTAACACCCTTTAGGAATTATTGTTATGTATTGGTGTGCACTGATGTTTTCTCAAACTGGGTAGAGGCATTTCCTGCCGCCACGGATGCTGCTGTGTTTACCGCAAAGAAAAATTGCGCAGAAATTTGTGTGTAGATAATGGTACCCCTAGAAGTAGGAGCAAAGCTTGAAATTGTACTATTGTGATCATAGATACTGCCACTAGTATTATGTAGCTTCGGAACTACTCCCAGATCTTCACTCAACGAATCACCCTCTTCGAAATTTGTTTTTGTTTTGGTTTTAGTATTTGTGTTCTTTTGTTGTTTTTGGAAGACAACCTCATGTCATGATTGATCCGCACAATGATCAGAAATACACCAATGAGCTGACAGTACAGTACCTTATTGAGATGAGCCAGCATTTGAGAACTTGACAAAAGAACTTGAAACTGTAGATTGCTGGTATGCCAAATACTAACTGTCTTGATTGTGAACCAAGAGACTGTGTGATTGTTCTTATGCTCAGGTTGCCTAATAGACAGGTGGGAAGGACCATACCAAGTTTTGTTGACAGCACTATCCCAGTGAAAGTAGCCGAGAGAGAGACTTGGGTCCACGATTCCCATTGCAGGAAAGTCGGTAGTCTGGAAGGAACTCGTAAATGGAGTGAGATCGCAAAAGTATCACCAGAGACTCTGTTCCGTGAAGACTGAGAGGCGGCACTGTTGAACACTACCTGAGCGTACTAAAGGATTGCAGAAAGACCAGTCATTATAATTGATTTGTTATGAACAAGAGTTGTTTTGTTCTATTTCTCTTTTCTCTCTTTCCCGCTGACAAACATTTTTTTTCAGGATATTCTATTTTAGCGAGGTTTTTTTATGAGGAGTCGAGTGTGCGTCTGGAACTGGTTCTGAAGGAAGGAGTGATTTCCTTATAGGATCCCAGGATCAGCCGATCAGTTTGTTAAAATCAGAGAAAAATCAAAGGTCTAGTAGTTATGGAGTTCGGAGGTAATCAGGAACAATCAGACAATGGCTATTCACACATTGCAGATAAAGAGCTCATTAATATATGTGGAAGAAAGGTTTATGAGTGGCTCTCCCCGAACTCCGAAGGTTTATGTTATTTAGAAAGGACACTACTTATAACCCTTGTTCAATTATTAAACAGACCTAGCATACGTTCCATAAATGGAAACAATGTTCAGAAAATGATAGGAATATGTAGATCATGAAAATTTTATATGTCACTTTCACGATTTGTTTGTGTCTTCTTCATCTACCCAGCAGAACCTCAAGCGAACCCAAACATCAGTGTACAAAGACGTAGGTACATGTATGTGTGAAATGTTCATCGCAAATCAGACATTATAGGGCAAAGCACTGTCCCAGCATACTCTATAGGTTAAATGTTGTCCCACACCCAACCAGTGGTCCCGTGACCGCCGAGTGCATATAGAGGATGTCTCGTCCTCCTCCCTGTCTTCCCCAAATATAGACAAGTGTCTGATTTGCAAAATTAATACATACTTGTGTCTAGGTCACCGATTATTGTATGAAATATTTTTTTTTCTTATGTTAATAATTGATGGCAGTTATTGTTTGCTGCCAAAGGGTGGACTGTCGAAGTCAAAAATATTACATAGAAAGAACATACAAACTACACACATTATGAGTCGCTATACTTGCAAATACGCGCAGCGAGCACAGCAATATATATGGTAACACACGCATTTACACGGACATGCCACAGAGATGGATTCGACACTTATTTCATACAGTACATAATTATAATAATATCAAGCACCAGACATCATGATGATTTAAAATTATATAATGAAGTAATGTCATGTATGTGTATTATTTGAACGAAGCAAGATAGACCGGTCATATTTACTATTAAAGCAACCAGATTAATGTGTAGATTCATTTGATACTTGTTATTAAGTTGTAGGACATTGCAACAAATAATTATGATTAAATGTATAAAAGCTAAAATCACTTTTATTAGAACAATAGATATTCCAAACAGGTAGTAGACAGGAAGCTCAGGCCAGCCCCTTTGGATGTCCCCAAGGCTGAACCTGATTAGTATATACAAATAGACTAGTGACTCATCATAAATGAGTAAGTTCCCTCCCCCAAAAACTAGATAACACATTGCTGATCACACAGGAGGTCAGTTTCTGTTTTGGTCTCAGCGTAAGATGGAGTCCTAGCATGATTTTACAGAGAGAGACATAAGCATTGAGGGAATGGTATTGTATTGCTGGCCTGTAACTGCATGTAACTGTAACTGTATGTAAGTGTATGAATTAACTGCTTACATATAGGTATACTGTACATTGTAATATATTGAATCCATATCCTTTTAATAACAAATATATACATCAATGAGCTTTGGAACTCAGATAATGTGTGGGTGTATTGTTTTCTCTTATGGGATGCAGTGTTTTGCGATGTACAGCGCACTTTTATCGTATATGGTAATAAGATGCGCCTGGCGTCTGCAGTATATATTAGAGTGGGCATTTTAAATATTTGTGAGAGAGCAATTTGACATTCACACTTCTATATACTCATATATAGGTGATTTTCAGTCACAAATTGTGTAGTCATTAACAGATTATTACCATGTCTGTGAGCGGCAAAAGTGATGAGGAGAATTTATCAAGCACTCCTACATCCCTAACATGCTTATCTTGTAAGACAGGGTTAATTGGTATGGACCAATTGGTCACTTATGAGGGCTTGTGTGCGAACTGTTTTGCTTTTCAGCAAAGTAAAAAACAGGAGTTGGTTCAACCACCAACATAGCCACCATGGAATATGTTCGCAAAGACTTTATCTTCAATAGCGGACAGGTTAACTCCGGTAGCACCCCCTCAAGGGTTAGGTTACACTATTAACCCATACATGCAGCTCCCTTCCTACGGCTTGGTTCCAGTAGCCTCTACAAGCAACCAAGGGACAGGTAAGACTAAGACAGATGCGTCTATGTGGCAGACTACACAAGATGATACAACAGATGAGGATACAGTATTTTCAAATACTCTGTATGATGATCAGTCGCAGAGTTTAGTTCAGAGGATGTTGCTGAACTTGTTAATGCTGTGAAGGCTGTTCTCTCTTTGGAAGAGCCAGCCAAGACAGTGTTAAAATCTAAAGCACCTGTGGTTAAACGAACAAAATCAGTTAAAACTGAATTCCCAGCGTCAGATGAGCTGACGGAAATGATGGATGAGTCTTGGGCGACGCCCAGTAAGAAATATAAGATTCCGAAAAGATGGAATTCTTATTATCCATTTCCAGCTGCGGATTGTTCGAAAAGAGAAGTTCCTCTAAAAGTAGATGCACATGTGCTGCGACTTGTGCATAAATCTGCTTTACCGCTGTCATCTACCTCACTAAATGATGTCACAGACAGAAGGGTAGATAGTTTCTTGAAAAATGTATTTTCTCTAGCAGGAGCAGTGGTAAGACCTGCTATGGCTACGGCCTGGGTAGCAAAGGCAATGGGCGAATGGATAGAGGAACTAGAGAATGACATCTCTTCTCCTACTAGGAAGCAAGAGTATCATTTAAGCCGTTTAAGACAATCTGCCCAGTACTTGGAAGAAGCAGCAAGTGATATGGGTACAGTTACTTCTAAAGCTTCAGCCTTGACAGTAGCCGCTCGCAGAGCAGTTTGGCTACGTACCTGGAAGGCAGATGCGGAATCCAAGAAAGAATTGGAAGCATTGCCTTTCGTGGGTAAAATATTGTTTGGGAAACCATTATCTGATATCCTAGAATCAGAGGCTGAATCAAAGACGGTCAGATTTCCGGCTACTTATAACCCTAAATCTAAGGGTTCAATGTTTCGCTCATTTCGCTGGCAAAGCAAAACGAAAGCTAAAGAGGAACCTAAGCAACCCCAGTTCAAAACCAGGGGTAGGAAGCAGTGGGCTAGCAAAAAGCAAGTTTCCAAACCTGAACAGAAACCATCAGCCTGAAGAGACGGGCCTCCGCCTGGAGGATTCCAGGGTTGGGGGCCGACTCCTTCATTTTGCACACATATGGCAACAGTCAACAACAGATGCTTGGGTGCAGAAGGTGGTATCTCAGGGGTATGGGTTCCCATTCAGGAGGCAGCCTCCTCAAAGATTTTTTTGCACCAGCCCGTCTCGTATAGAGTCGAAGGCCAATGCCCTGCAAGAAGCAGTCCAAAAATTACTGCACTCAGGTATGATTGTCCCAGTACCTCCATCACAAAGGGGACAGTGGTTTTACTCCAATCTATTTCTGATCCAGAATCCAAATGGGTCATATCGACCAATTCTCAATCTGAAAATGTTAAACAAATACATTTGGATCCCGAAGTTCCACATGGAGACATTACGCTCCATAATGTTGGCTATGGAACCGGGAGATTACATGGTATCTCTGGATGTACGGGATGCTTACCTACATGTGCCTATAGCACTGTCTCATCAGTGTTACCTCAGGTTTGCCATCCTCCAGGAACATTTTCAGTTCCAAGCCTTGCCCTTCGGGCTTGCAACAGCACCCAGGGTGTTTACCAAAATTATGGTGGTTATGGCAGCTTGTCTGCGCAAACAGGGGCTAAGAATATTCCCATACCTTGACGACCTGTTAATCTTAGCACATTTGCAAGATTTACTTGTGAGCCATCTTCAACAGACAATAGTTTGTTTACAGAGACACGGGTGGCTCATAAATTGGGAAATGTCGTCTCTGAATCCGTCACAGCGGATGGTTCATTTGGGGGCCATATTGGATTCAGACCTACAGAAAGTTCTCTTACCAGAGAAAAAGATAGTCAAGGTGCAGGTCATGGCTCAGGAAGCGTTGCACACCCAGACAATGTCAGTCCATGCAGCAATGCGACTGTTGGGTCTGATGGTATCAACCTTCGACATGGTGGAATATGCGCAATTCCACTCCAGACCATTGCAGCACCTTATTCTGACCAAGTGGAACGGAAATCATCAGACGATAAAAAAGCAGATGATAAAGTTTCCAGTAAACGTAAGAAGGTCTCTAGCGTGGTGGCTACAGACAGACCATTTAAACAAGGGGAGACCCTTTTGGATAAGAGTGGCAAGTCCTGACAACAGATGCCAGCCTGCAAGGCTGGGGGGCGGTACTCTGAAGCCTGTGGTTCCAGGGAAAATGGACCGCAAGGGAAAGTCCCCTGCCAATAAATCTGTTGGAAATAAGAGCCATTTACTTGGCTCTAGTTCAGGCAAAGGACAGTCTGCAAGGAAGACCGGTCCAGATTCGCTCAGACAATGCGACAGCAGTAGTGTACCTCAATCATCAAGGAGGAACTCACAGCAAGAGACTGATGGAGGAAGTAACTCCCATTCTAAGATGGGCAGAACTCCATCTTCCAGCATTGTCAGCAGTGTTTGTCCCAGGTGTACTGAACTGGGAAGCGGATTATCTCAGTCCACACACCATTCAGGAAACCGAATGGGCATTACACCCAGAAGTGTTTCAGGCAATAGTGAACAGATGGGGTCTACCAGAGATAGACCTCATGGCTTCTCGTCTAAACAACAAGGTTCCGAGGTACGTATCGAGAACAAAGGATCCCGGAGCGGTCCTTGTAGATGCACTGTCAGTAGAATGGAAATTTCATCTGGCGTATCTGTTCCCTCCAATAACTGTTACCCAGAGTAGTGAGAAAAATAAAGCAAGCAAAGGGAGCCATAATTCTAATAGCACCAGCTTGGCCAAGAAGGCATTGGTACACAGATCTTCTGAGGATGTCCGTGGAAGCACCAATACTGCTCCCTCAACATCCAGATCTGCTAATGCAGGGTCCTTATTGTCACAGCCATCTGGATCGTCTGTCTTTGACGGCGTGACTGTTGAAACCTCTATCTTAGAAGCTAGAGGATTTTCAAGACAAGTAATCCAAACTATGCTGAGAACAAGAAAGCCGTCTTCAGCTCGTGTGTATCATAGAATATGGCAAGCCTATATTCATTGGTGTACTGGAAAAAGTTTGAATCCAAGATCTTTTAAAGTATCCAGGATTTTAGATTTCCTTCAAGCAGGATTGGATAAAGGTTTGAAAGTGGCTTCCTTGAGAGTTCAAGTATCAGCATTAACTGTATGGTTTCAGCGAAAGATTGCTGATTTACAGGATGTATGTACTTTCTTTCAGGGAGTTGTACATATTCAACCTCCATTTGTTCCTCCTGCAGCTCCCTGGGATTTGAATCTAGTTCTTAGATTCCTCCAGGGTCCTCCGTTTGAACCGCTTAAGAGAGCAGATCTTAAATGGTTAACGGCTAAAATACTTTTTCTACTGGCAATGGCGTCACCCAGAAGAGTGTCAGATTTGGGAGCGTTATCGTGTAAGTCTCCATTCCTAAGTTTTTTTCCAGACAGAGCAGTTCTCAGAACGAGATCTGGTTATCTTCCAAAGGTGGTTTCAAAGTTTCACCTGAATGAAGAGATTGTAGTCCCAGCTTTTCAGGTATCGGGACTGTCTGCGGGAGATGCATCGCTGGACGTAGTCCGGGCTTTAAGAATCTACATAGATCGTACTAGTGCCATCAGGAAAACAGATTCTTTCTTCATCCTCTACAGATTTTATAGAAGAGGATGGCCTGCTAGTAAACAGACGCTGGGGAGATGGCTCCGAATGGTAATATCAGAAGCTTATTCTCATGCAGATCTCCCTACTCCGGCTAATGTCTCTGCTCATTCTACACGTAAGGTAGGTCCTTCATGGGCAGCACAACAGGGTGCTTCAGCAGAACAGATATGTAAGGCAGCCACATGGTCTTCCATAAACACATTCATTAGACATTATGCCTTGGATACTTTTGCCTCTCATGACACAGACTTCGGGCGAAAGGTCCTCCTGTGTAATCAGGAGCGTCCCCACCACTAAAATTGGCTTTGTGAATCCCAATGTTATCCTGTGGATAATCCTGTGGACCCAGCCAGAGAAATAGACGTTATGGTAAGAACTTACCGTTGATAATGTGATTTCTCTTATGTCCACAGGTATCCACAGGAATCCCACCCTGACGCACTTGATTTGAAGTTCTTGACAATCACTAAACCTCTTCCTTCTTGTATGGAAGGGTGTGCGTGTGTGTTCTTATCGCCTAAACAGGTCTCTACCTGATGCTCCTGCCTAAATCGCTGTGGAAAGAACTGATTTGACTGAGTCAGTGGGCGGGACTATATGGTGAGGCCCCGATGCATCCTGGGAGGCCAGAAAGCTCGTGACCGTGTTGGTGCCATTTCCGCTGTCGCTCAACCATATGCCAGTGTTATCCTGTGGATACCTGTGGACATAAGAGAAATCACGTTATCAACGGTAAGTTCTTACCATAACGTCTATTTTGGACCTATGTGGAAAATAAAATTTCCACATGAGAAAAGTAATGAATAGGTTCCATAGTATGACTCCTCCTTCTAGGTGTTGATATCCTATATTTCATCTGACTAGGCAAGTGTGTATAATATTATCATAATGCTTTAATATATTTCTAGATATGGGACTTACCTGTTCCTGGCTAGTCTGGCTGGTTCGTGTGACACACAGTGGGGGTGGATGGGGTAGCTCCCTGGTGAAGATAGTCGCTACTTTTAAGTATTAAGCACTGGTTTGGATTTTCATTCACCCCTTTTCTGTACCATGAGGTCCACCTGCATGATGTCACTTCAGGCTCTGTGCTGGCTGGCAGGGAAGCTGTACACCAGCTTTCCCAATCACGGTCCTCAAGGCACACTAACAGTGCAGATTTTAGAGATATTCATGATTGAGCACAGGCATTTAAATCAAAATAACTGAGGTACTAATTAATCCATCTGTGCTCAAGTATTGCTAACCTTAAAACCTGGACTGTTAGTGTGCCTTGAGGACAGTGGTTCGGAACCCCTACTCTGAGCTGTGCTTTCTACAACGTGGAGCCTGAACTCATCCCAAACCATGTAGGTACTCTGTCAGGTCTGTGTAAATGTCTGTTCCCGGAGGGGGCACTAGTGGGTCAGTGGTGGTACGGTGGAGGAAACAAGGAGGCCGTAGTAAGTTCCTGCGCATGTGCGCAATGATGTTTATTAAATACACACAGCAATATAATAATTACTGGAACAGGAACAACAATACAGAAGTTTCACAGCATGGAAGCTGACATTGGTTTTAAGTACAGTCACGAAGAATGAACTGATCTGGAAACCAGTGGTAATTAGAGAACAGTAATGATCAGCCTGGGAGCTGATGACAATCAATGATGGTCGGCCTGGGAGCCGATGTGAAGCAGAGTCTATATCCTGAGGATAAATAATGACACAGAGGATCGGCCTGGAAACCGATGGGAGAATGTGATGGAACAACACAGGCAATAAGTAACTTTTGGTATTCAGTCAGGAAACCGTTAGCAACTTGCAAATAACGATGGTCGGCCTGGGAGCCAATGGCAACTGAAATCAGTACTCTGGAGGTAAGTAATACAAATGGTATAATAACAGTCATAGGTAATCAACTATTAACTACTATTAACTTCCTGGATGTGACTCTTGAGGCCAGGGACAACAAAATATACACCTCCAACTATAACAAGGAGGTTGATACCCACTCCTACCTACACTACCAGAGCGCCCACTATCCCCCTTGGAAGAAGAATATTCCGAAGGGACAGTTAATGCGGCTACGACGCAATTGTACAGAAAAATCTAAATTTCTGGAACAGGCGGACTCTATGGTGAAGATCTTTAGTGGAAGAGGATATCCCCACTCACCATTAAAGAAAGCCCTTAGGGAGGTTTCAGACTTGGAGAGGGATACTTTACTTAGATCCAACAAAACATATAATAAAGAAAGAGATCCTAAGGATAAATTAGAAAGTTTGGCTTTTATATCTACATTCAATAATGAAAGCATGCAGATCAAAAAGATTATATGTAAAAACTTTAATATTTTAAATCAGGATAATCTATTTAGAAGTCATTTACCACATAAACCGAATTTTTTTTTATTTTTTTAAAGTAGAACATTTTTTATTAAGGCATTGCTTCATGTTACAAAAGTGGTTGCACTCTCAATGTACAAACATATAATAAAAGCGGTACATGACACGTAAAGTATTGTAATATAAGATCCTATGTAACAACAGCATGTAAATTGCGCATACCTATAAATATCATTCCAAAGAAAATGCAATACAGATTATATGATAAAGGACCCGCTAGTCTATCTATCGCAGAGATATGAGGAGGCAAGGGCTTCACGGCACTCCCACCCATCCCTCAGTCCGCCAGCAATATGGGCGGATCCCCAATTGCTATTCGCGTCTCAAACCACTCAGTATTTTTCAACGAATTCTGAATTCTGGTTCGGAAGGCCATTGGGAGGGTGGAAATGTAGCTTTCCCAGGTCTCGAAAAATTGTCCCGTTAGTTTATCTTTGTGTAAGGTCGTTTCTATCCAATGCATTTGAAATAAATGGTGCAGTTTCCCTTTGAATAGAGATAAGGTAGGGGGATCCTTAGTTATCCAGGATTGCAGGATGGCTTTGCGCGCAGCCGCACTGATTGCCATCTGCAACCGTTTACACCCCTTTGTTATTCTTTGCCTATCCGGAATTATCCCAAAAATCGCCCATTCCGCCGTGAAGGGGATGAAGTTTATAAGATATTCCATGGCAAATTGTCGTACCTGTAGCCAAAAATGGCGGAGCAGAGGGCATAACCAGAAGCAATGGAATATATCGGCCTTAGGGGCGCGACATTTCAGACAGCAGTCCGAATCTATCATCCCTGCCTTGCATTGCCTGTATGGGCTATAGTAAGCTCTGTGAACTATATTATAAAACATCTCTTGATATTGCGCTGAGGGCAGTAGTTTACAAGAATGCAGCAAACTTTTCAATAGAGCCTCACAAGTCAACTCAGGAAAGTCTGACAACCATTTCTGCATTCCGGAGGTTGATTGAGAGTGATCCAGTTGAGTGGTCAATTTTTTGTAATGAATAGAAAGGGCTTTTTTCGCGGCTGGTGGGGTTCGTAAAAGGGCATCTAGGTCACTCTCCAAATCCGTCCCTGACAAGGTTCTAAGCACCAGGCTGGAATAGTGTTGCAATTGGAGAAACGCCAATGGATAATTGTGTATAAACGGATATATTTGCTTTGATTGTGCATATGTGAGTAGTTTTCTGCTGTCTTTATCTACCATATGTCCCACATCCCTCAGGCCTTCATCATGAAACAATGTGAATGGAAATCCCGCCTCCCCATGCTGAAAGTCAGGATTACCTAGGAATCGCAGGTACAAGGAATTGTGGCTCCCCAAATTCCTGGATCGTCTAAGAGAGTGCCAGAGGCGGTAAACCGACCACAGAAGGGGATTGTCCTTCAGATCCTGATCGCACTCTGCCTCCATACAGTGGAGGAAATTAATCAAACTCTTAGATTTTATAAATTGTGCCTCTAGTTGGGTGTTTGCATAAGTGTCCTCATCATTCAACCAGTCTCTCAGAAACCTTAATAAAGATGCTTGGTTATAAAGTGACACGTTTGGAAAATTAATTCCGCCATTGGATTTTGGTTGTTGGAGCTTATACATAGCAATGCAAGGTTTTTTTCCCTTCCATATAAATTGTCGAAACAATTTGGTTATGTGCGTTAGGTCCGCTCTACTGAGCAGTACGGGAAGGGATTGTAAGATGTATAGTAGTCGAGGGAATGTACACATTTTTATTAAATTAGCCCTCCCTAAATACGAGAGCATTAAATGTTGCCATCCCTCCAATTCTCTCATTATTGAGGCTATCGCCTCCTTCACGTTCAACCTATATAATTCCGAGGGATATTTAGGAAGTTTAATGCTTAAGTAGGTTATATATGTATTGGCCCATTTTATAGGTATCTGTTTCCCCCACCTCGGGCGTTTTACCCCGTGTTTTAGATAGAGCCCCATGGATTTAGAAAGATTAACCCGAAAACCCGAGATCTTCCCAAAATTGTCTAACAAATCCAAAATGTCCTGTAGTGAGTCCTTGGGGTTCCCTATATATACGAGCACATCGTCAGCAAATGCTGTTAGTTTTATCTCTTTGTCACCAATTGGGATACCCGTATAGATTGTGGAATTTTGCAGTATTCTGAAGAGGGGATCTATAGAGAGATTAAAAAGAAGGGGCGACAGGGGGCAGCCCTGTCTCGTACCTCTCTGCATAGTAATCCGAGGACCTCGCCTGCCATTAACCAACAAAGAAGTAGTTGGGCTAGTGTACAGGTATTTAATAATGCCCACAAAATCCTCACTAAATCCTCTGCAATTCAACACATTAAATAAGTGATGCCAAGATACTGTGTCAAAAGCCTTGTGTGTGTCAAGGCTTAAGAGCATATTTTCCGCAGCAGGGGAGTTTTTTGACGCTATCGTCGCTGCTATTGCAGTGCGAATGGCCTTAACCGACTGGCGGCCCCGTACAAAACCATATTGATGGTCTGTTAACAAGTCAGGGAGGATTAACTGTAATCTATTCGCAATGATTTTTGTGAAAATTTTAAAATCAGAGTTTAAGAGGGAAATGGGTCTATATGAATCTGCTAACAGTGGATCTTTGTCTGGTTTAGGTATTAAAGTAGTGAATGCCTGGGAAAAAGATGGATAAACGGGGTGTTCTCGATAGATTTTGTTATAGAGTTTCATTAGTGTCGGTATCAGTTCTTGCTGTAGAAGTTTGTAATATGTCCCAGTGAACCCATCCGGTGATTTATTCGGTTGTAATGATGATATGACCGCTTTAATTTCGTCTTCCCTAATGTCTCCATCCAATATTTCTCGTTGCTCTAAACTAAGTGTAGGCATATCAGCCATAGACATATAATCTCTCTGCAATCCTTCCTGGGGGGAAATAGGACCATAGAGCTCAGCATAAAAATCACTAAGGTATGACAGTATTTCAGTAGTTTTAGTGTATGTTTTATTCTGGGCGATATCTCTCAGGGCTGTAATAAAGGAGCGTTTTGTCCTTGCTTTTGACATAGTGGCCAACAGTTTTCCAGTTTTATTTCCCCACTTGTAATAATGGAATTTAGTGAAATCAAGACGTTGTTGTGCCTGAGCTGTTAAAAAGGCATCAAGTAGCTGTTTGTCTCGCAGGTATGTCTCCAATAGACCTTCAGAAGGGTTATGTGTGTATGCCTGAAAACTGTGGGACACAGCTGCATGCAACTCATGATATTTTTTTGTGTTATCTTTCCGTTTCTTTGCTACATATCCTATAATATGACCTCGTAACACTGCCTTTGACGTCTCCCAGAACAGCACCGAGTTGTCCCAATGCTCTATATTGTCGTCCACAAAGTTAGTCCAAGAGTGCAGTAGAAACTTTTTAAAATCCTCCGAGGTAGACAAGTAGTCCGGGAATCACCAAAGGCAGTCCACACCTCCACGGGAACCAGTATACATTTCCAATCCCACAGGTGCGTGGTCCGAAATGATTATGTCATCTAGAGTAGCTTTTTTGATTTGATCTAGAAGGTGGTCTGCTAACAATATATAGTCTATCCGGGACAATGAACCATGTACCCTAGATAAATGGCTATATGTCCTGTCAGTCTGATGTAATAGACGCCACGGGTCACTTAAGTGTAGAACGTCTTTCATTTCCTGAATGTATCTCCAGCATGGGGAGGATGGCCTAATGACGTGGGAAGATTTATCTAGTGCAGGATCGTCTACCGTGTTAAAATCCCCACCCACCACCAGGGTGTAATTAACTCTGCTGGCCAAGATCTGAGTGAGCTTGCGCAAAAACTCTCCAGTCGCCACATTGGGTGCATATAAGTTCACTAGTGTAAATTTTTTACCCTCAATCAGTGTGTCCAATATTAAATAACGACCTTCAGTATCCGCTATTGAGTGTAAGATCTCATATCTCAGGCGCCTGTGGAAAACAATTGCCACCCCTCTGGACTTAGAAGAGTAAGAGGCTTGTATTCATTCCGCTATCCAGGGGGCTCGCAAGGTAGAGTCATCTCCCCGTCGCCAGTGAGTCTCCTGGAGAAAGGCGATAGAGGGACGTTTCCTGCGGAGGTGGGTGAGGATCTTTTTTCTCTTAATCGGGGCATTTAGTCCCCCCACGTTCCAGGATAGGATGGAACAGTGAGAGTCATCCCTGACACTAGGGGCACCAACAACATCAACCGCCATTAGTTAAGAAAATAGGAGGGAAGCTGCACCGATCTATCCCCCGTACCATGGGCACAAGAAAAAATATTCTTGCCTCTAGCAGGGATCTTGGGCGGGCCTCAAAAACCGGGAGCCTCGAGCCCCAGCCTCCTCCCCCTGTTTCACCTCTCCGCGTCCCAAATATGTTAACAAAGCAGGTCACTTTACCATAAAGCTGAAATTGAAGCAATACATCAACATTTTTCATATAAACTTTTAAGTCGAGGCCGTCCACCAGGCCCAAAACAAACAACTGAGGATCCCCAACGCCATTGGAGGGGACGCTCCGTTTCGTCCAAAAACTTAACATTAGAAACATGAACCATATCAAGGTTACATCCAACTTACAAAATAACATTAATCAAAAGAAAAACCGAAACAAACAAGGTCTAATCATGTAATGTTGCCGAATAAAAAGACTCGGTAAAAGGGGTCGATGGCGTGTTTCGTTATTCCCCAGAAACCCCTCCCACCAACCTCGCAGTATCATAGTCGGTAAAAATGGTGAGGGTTAATTCCCCCAAATGTAAAGCCAATCCACGCCAGTACCCCCTCTATATAAATGTTCCCGTATGTCACGGAGTACCCATTTAATCAAATCTCGTCACCAGCATTGGAGCGAGCTGGTGAGGGAGGGCTATTTCTCATGAAATACGATTTCGCTTGCTGGGGGTCAGTAAATAACTGGGTGCGACCATTGTCAGTCACCCTTAATTTGGCTGGGTATAGCAGAGCAAACTTTATCTTTTTGTTTACCAAAAATCTACAGACCTCCGAAAAGGCCTTGCGTTTTTGAGAAACCATGACCGAAAAATCCTGGAACACTAAGATTCTCTGGCCCTCCACCCTAAGTTCAGGGACAGCGCAATACGCCTGTAATACCTTCTCCTTGTCCCTGTAATCGAGGAACTTAGCTATAGTCGGTCTGGGCTGGGCACCCCTGTCCCTGCGCATTGCTCCCAGTCTATGTGCTCTTTCCACCGGCAGCGGGGGATCCGTATCTGGGAGTCCCAACGCTATCGGAACAAGAGTGCTCACATAGGCTTGCAGTTGTGTATCCGAAACTGACTCCGGTATGCCAATAAAACGCAAATTACATCTTATATTTCTATTTTCTAAATCATCAAGTTTCTCCATCATAATCTGGATAGTTTGAGACTTAGTTGCGAGCTCCTGTTGCAATGTATGTACAGAGTCTTCGGTGTCGCTGGTTCTCTGTTCCAGAGTATCAAGCCTAGCTGTGTTCGCTTCTATCTTAGCCAAAGAGGTATCCAGCCTAGCATGTAAGTCCTCGAACTTCTTATCCATGAGAGGCATTAACATATTAATAACCTCTTTGGTAGTTTCAGCCGGTGATGGGAATGTAATATTGAGAGGATATGACTGAGAGGCAGACTCCTCCCCTCCGGATGATGGAGAGGGAGGAGTTGGGGGATGGGATGCATTTACCTTTTGGGCAGTTTGACGTTTGTAAGCTGATTTCGCATTAGAAGAAGGCATGTCTGTTGAGGAGTTTTGATGTTTTTCCAAAAATTTGTCCATAACACTATGGATCAAAATAGGGAAGAGATGCAGAACAAGCACACATGCGTTATTAGGTGGAGTACCCTATAAAAATGTGTTTTAGTCTTACTAGAGAATGTAGACTAGACCTTGTATTTTACATAAACACTTACATTTCACATATAATACCGAATTGTCAGAGTATGGTATCTAGAAGAAGAGTTGAAACGGAAGAGGTACAAACCGTTGCTCTTCAGAGTATCACAAGGATCATAGGTGATTCAATACATCAGCAAATGTACCTTATTAAAACAAAGCACATTTCGGACATAGTAATAGAAACATTTGCAATTATGTCGTATAACCCTAATTCCAGGACACTATACGATTAAGAGTGTAAGAGGTATACGTGTCAAAGTAAGGTTAAGCAGTAATTGAACGACAATTAACAATAAAAATATATTATCCAACCACAAGGTGGCACCGCAATTATATATAAGAAAATCTCTTGACTCCAGGAGAGGAAAACAAAGGAACTGGGAAGTAACGAGTAAAAGTTCCTGTGGCATAGAGCAAATTTTGCAAGTAAGGGACACTCAACAGGAGTCCAGGTTAAATAAATACAGAGTGACACCCCAATAAACTAAACGACCTCTTCACATAAGGGAAGTGCCTAGGTAAGCGAAAAAACAGGGTCCAGCTACTAACAGTCTATACTCTTCCTGGTGGTAGCCACCCAGCAATAGAAACTGTTCAGAGAGAGGTCATGCAGCCAGGGTTGTAACAGCAACTGCATCCATCCAAGTAGTGCTCTCAGGTGACAACACTTCTTCTCCTCTATACCCCGAGGTCCCAATTCCAGATACGTGCAGGTGGAGAAATAAAATCAGAGCAAAGGGGAAGGTGGAATGGGTGGGGAATGGTGGTGTTGGGGAGTCGGGAAACACAGTAGGGAGGAACGGAACAAAGTATAAGGAGAAAAAGAAGCTAGAGTCTGTTAGTAAAGGAAAAGAAAGAGGGGGATAGACACACAACGTTAGTACCTGGGGGGGAGGGAGCACGCCATCCCATGTAGGCAGGCAGGAGCCATGGCAGTGTTGTAATGGAGGTTGCAGAAGTCCCAGGACGGAGAGAGTTACAGGGTCTCCACACGGCCAGCCGAATGGACGGTCTCGGTCAGAGCTGATCTACCGCGGCAGTAGGGGCACAGCTTGCGGCTATGTAGAATCAGGTCCCCAGGCAGTGATAGGAGATGTCAGCCACAGTCCAGGTGCCCGTTCGTCAGGGCAGAGGTGGCGTGTCCCTCACAGGTAGTCTGCGCCAGGAGTCCTGCCACCCAAACCTCCAGGCAGACGCATAGGCAAGGATCTAATCCATGGGGCGCAGCACCGTCCCAGCGCTCGTCACGATCGGCACTCCCGGCACTTCACGAGGCGTCCACCCCCGCCTCAGCCCCGCGCGTCAGAGCGGCTACAGGTCCCCGCTGCCGCGTACGGACAGGAGCGGCCAAAGGATCAGTGAGCGGCGGGTAGCAGGATGTCAGAGACGGTGCGCTCCCAGTCCCGGCAACACTCGGCAGAGGTCACAGGCAGGAACAGATGTGTGCCTGCGTCTCCACGCACCCCACAGCGATGAGGCAGAACAGGTACCCCAGGTATAAAGTCAGAGGGGGGTGATCTTCAGAATAAGAGCTGCAGCTCTCGGCCAGCATCCGCAGGTCACAGCGGAGGCTACAGGTGGAAGCCAATTCGCGCCAGCACCACGCTGGAGGTCATGCCGGCTATCAATACCGATGGCCTGACTCCGGGGCAATTCACTGGTCTCCTCCACAATATTAGTATCCCTCTTGCCAGGGGAGTCCCTGCTACACGAGGGTGAAAGGTTTACTTCAGTGGGTCCCACAAAAAGGGAGGATTAGGAAGGATTCCCTGTGCAGCTTGGAGGAGCTGTATTAAAAAGCGGCCATGCTAGCTGGCCCCGCCCGCGGAAGTCCGAAATTTATTTTTAAAAATAATAAATCTCTTAAAAATATCCTTGCTCCCAGCTTTATCAAAAAAGTTTCTACTCAACAGACTATAGGGGATACCTGGTTGATGTCGAAACCTAAAGGTTTCTTCAGATGCGGAGCTACCAGGTGTACGACCTGTAAACATATGTTTAAGAAAACTACACATCTCCATGTTAGAGATGGGGAGAATTATGAACTTTCGAGTTTTATGAACTGTAATTCAACTTATATTATATACCTCCTCTCCTGTGGATGCGATCTGAGGTATGTGGGACGGACAACTAGAAGCATTAAAACCTGTTTCATGGAGCACCGTCGTAACATCATTAGGAAAATCTCCACACATAGTGTCTCTCGACACTTTAGAGATTATCATGATGGGGATCCTAGTTCACTCCATTTAACAGCGATTGAACAGGTGGGCATAACAAAGAGAGGGGGGGATCGGTACAATATCTTGTGTAAACAAGAGTTATATTGGATGTTCAAATTGAATACTATACTTCCGAATGTATTAAACGAAACAGTGGAACTTAATTCAGTGTTATGAGGACTGTCCTCCTATTACCAATGTCATACACTTGTTTCTTTCCCTTCCTTTTTATCCCTCCCTCTATCTGTTAGCATATCTCTGACTGAAATAAGATATGACACCTATGATGAGAATATCTAGACCATAGAGATATGGTGCATTGAAAAGCTATATATACTGTGTCCACATTAATTATTTGTCTAGAGATAACGAGAATCTATTGGATGTTTGGTGTTAAGAATAATTATTACCTAGCATTTATCATTATTCTTAACTAATATATTTCACTCTATTTATACTTAAACACATAACTTTTGTCTAGTCTAAATATCTATCTATCTATCTATCTATCTATCTATCTATATATATATATATATATATATATGTAAGGATGTGCCCTGTGGGCACATCCATGTGGCTGTCCCTAGCTGGAGTGTGCGGCGGCGGGTGCCTGGTGCAGGGATCGGATGTTTCCCTGCACCAGGCTGTCGGCGGCGCTTTAAACTTGGCGCCGCTGGGGCCGCCAATGAGAAGCGCCGCCCGCGGCTTTTTGAATCCGGCGCCGTCCGCGAGCCAATCACGGCTCGCGGGGCGCCGGCCAATCAGGAACAGGCGCGGCGAGCCAATCGGCGCTCGCCGCGTCATAGGCCCCGCCCCCGGCGACTGACGTCAGACGCCGGGCGGGAGCCTGAAGGAGAGGCCGCGCCGAAGAGCGGCAGAAGACACGTGCGGGAGCAGCGGAGGAGGTCGTCGGCGCGCCGGAGCGCAGAAGAGCATCCGGCGCAGAGGAGAAGACGACGGCCGTGGAAAGAAGAGCTCCGGTGGCCGCTGAAGAGGCCGGAAGACGTCGGGCTCCGGGAAGATGTCCAGCGGCGGCTGGACGCGGCGAGGAGACGGCGGCGCCGCTGGCCAGGACGGGCCAGCGGCAGAAGAGTTCCTCCAGGCCGAGAAGCGCTGCAGTGGTGGGAAGCAATTGAGCTGTGCAGTTCCCCACTGCAGCCTTCTCCACCGCAGGTAGGCCCTTCTAAGGTGCCCCCCCCCTCTCCTCCGCTAGACCACCGGGTGTTCGGGCAATAGGCCCGTGGGCACAGTCAGGCCCTCCCGGCCTGTGGGCATTGAGTCGGGCCCTCCCGGCCCGTGGGCATTGAGTCGGGCCCTCCCGGCCCGTGGGCATTGAGTCGGGCCTCCTGGCCCGTGGGGCATGTAGTCGGGCCCTCCAGGCCCGTGTCCAAGATAGGCAGGCACTAGGCCTGGGGGCACAGGTTGGGCACTAGGCCCATAAGGATAGTCAGGCCACAGGCCTGTGGGCAGTTAGGCGGGCACTAGGCCTGGGGCACATATCAGGCACTAGGCCTGTGGGACGATAGAGGGCATTAGGCCCTAGCGTATTTTGGCCAGTAGGTACAGATAAGGTGACCCTGGGCACAAGGCCCAGGTCACCCAACGGGCAGCAAGTTAGGCGGGCGCTAGGCCCGTGGGCGAAGTCAGGCCTCCGGCCTGTGCGCAGTTAGGGGGCGCTAGGCCCAGCGAAGCAGTGTTTTCCCCGAGGTGAGTACAGGTGGCGCTAGGCCCAGGCCACCCTGAGAGTACGGTAGGTGGGTGAGCTGTGTGGTCCCCACTACTGGGTGTTCTGAGCCGGGTAGAAAAGGGACAACACCGTGTGATATTGCATTCCGATATTGTGATGTATGTTGTTACCGTGCAGGGCAAAGTGTCTGTGTTTGTATAGTTTTGTTGCACCACACCCACAGAGCTAGTTTGAGGGCTCTGCCGTTGTATTTAGTATAGGGTGTGACACTAGGGTAGAGTTAGGCCCTGCACGGCTGTTTCTCTTTGCCTCCTTACAGGGACCTGTAAGTGGAGAAGATCGGAGTGCAAGACTTGTGACGGTGAGTAGCATTCGTGTGCGTTTGTCCCTTGTTTGTCCCCGAGCGCCGGAATCGGGATTGCTCACGGACGTGAGAATCCCTTTTCATCACACTACGTGCGAAAGCGCGAGTGTGTGAAATCTGGGTAGCTGAGGCTTTGTGCCGGTGATGACCATTCACCCAGCCGGTGAAGGTCGCGGCCACCCCTGGGGTATCCCCTGTTCCAGCGGACGAAGGGTCGATACCCCCTTTAATGTAAACCCTTCTCTCCTCAGCTAGGTCGTCGGTCAGCTCCGAGAGGGAATCGCCGTGTCCGGATCCGACTGAAGAATTCCAGGTCCGTTGAAGGTTCCGGTACCTGAAGGTGAGAGAGAGCGGCGCCTGGTGAGTACCGAGTCTACACCTGCACGGCAGCAGGCACCACCACACGCACCCGCAGGCCAACCGCACCTCTCACATATATATATATATATATATATAGTTTCTGACTCCGATATAAGTGTACAAATGTATATTAACGGAATATAAGTGAACTATACTGGTATTATCATATCCGAATTATATGTATAATAATGTGTCCCTCTTGTGGTTGGCATAATGGTTGGCAGGATCGTGGGGACGCCATTGTGCGGGACGCACCATGACGGATGATATGGGCGCTGTCTAGCCTGGACGGGGCAGCGCCTGTGATGACGCGTTGCCCCGACAACCAGAATGATTGTTTGCCGCATCAGGATACGCGCGCCTGGGCACGCGAGAATGAGGCGGCGCTGTAGGTCCGACCGCATCATTAGTGTGAGCGTAAGCTGAAATGCAGCCATCGCACCTAAACGGAGCAACAATTTAATTGTTCCATTGGGTGCCGTCTAGTTGCTGCCGACGCGCGCCACAAATGAATCTCGCTCTATGTGGCCTTAAGAAAGTGGATGCCCCGTCTAATTTAGTGCATTTGATTAATACAACCACAGTTATTGCTAACTGGTGTGTAAATTCCAGCGTATAGCCATGCAATCTCCATGGTCAAATAATAGCAGTCGACTGTTCAATACTGAAAAGTTCAGTGGCTCAACATGGCACTGTTATAGGTTATGCCACCTTTCCAACAAGTCAGCTCGTCACATTTGTGCCCTATTAGAGTGCTGTTATTGTGAAGTAGAACGTGTAGGAGCAACAATAGCTCAGTCACTAGTGATAGGCCGCACAAGCTCATAGAATTAGACTGTTGAGCATGGGACAGGGGAGCCAGGGGAGAGGGGGGGAGAGTAATGAATTAATTAATTACATAACATACATCAGCAAGATGGTTCAAAGATTTCATTGTGCAGCCTTATAGGGGCATGGAGATGAACTGCCAGAAGTAATATGGGTATTTTCTATAAGGTACAAGGGTGAGGGAGACCTTCTGGGCACACAGGGAGCATAGACCACCTTCTCAGATCCCACCCGTTCCCAGTAAAGTGAACAGTCCGGGGGATGGATGACGTGATTTGCTGCCCACACCTCATTCCTGATTGTTCCCCACTGGAAGTTGGCAACTATGCTGCCAGTTGTCACGATTTTTGTCATGCTGTCCCAAGGTAAGCGCACAGTGGCCATTTTACGGAGTCCTGCGCATGCGTTGTAGACTCTGGCACTGTGCCAGTCTCAGCGCTAACAGCGTCGGACTGCGGCGGTGACGGCTACAGGAAAGGAGGAGGCCCACACACGGAGTCTGCACACGGGTCCCCTCCTCTCTAGAAACACCGCTGGGGGGAGATGGGGAAGCGTTAGAAACATTCCATTATTCGACTCAGCCACGGCCCTCTTTTTGGCAGGATCTGGAAATTTCCAGTGTTAAGAGGCAGGGGCAAATTGTGGACAATAGGTTCTGGGAAATGTTTTAGAAGTGGCCTCTTGTGGGTGGCGCCAAATTAACTGTAGCTGGAACCAGCACCAAAATAGATGGGATTAGTACATCACATGTGGAGACATCTGTGATAGGTAAGGCTAAAGCAAAAAGTAATGGTTGGCGTTATACCAACAAAAGGCGAAGCTGCTGTTCAGATCCTTGCAATACCAAACAGCCCATGAGAATGTAGCCACAATCATTGGTTAAATTATTATTATTATTATTTTCTCTTACGTCCTAGAGGATGCTGGGGACTCCGTAAAGGACCATGGGGTATAGACGGGCTCCGCAGGAGACATGGGCACTATAAAGAACTTTAGAATGGGTGTGCACTGGCTCCTCCCTCTATGCCCCTCCTCCAGACTTCAGTTAGATCCTGTGCCCAGAGGAGACTGGGTGCATTACAGGGGAGCTCTACTGAGTTTCTCTGCAAAAGAATTTTGTTAGGTTTTTTATTTTCGGGGAGCACTGCTGGCAACAGGCTCCCTGCGTCGTGGGACTGAGGAGAGAGAAGCAGACCTACTTAAATGATAGGCTCTGCTTCTTAGGCTACTGGACCCCATTAGCTCCAGAGGGAGTCGGAACGCAGGTCTCACCCTTGCCGTTCGTCCCGGAGCCGCGCCGCCGTCCTCCTCGCAGAGCCGGAAGATAGAAGCCGGGTGAGTATACGAAGAAAGAAGACTTCAAAGGCGGCTGAAGACTTCAGATCTTCTATGAGGTAATGCGCAGCGTTAACGCTGCGCGCCATTGCTCCCACACACTACACACACTGCAGGCACTGATGGGTGCAGGGCGCAGGGGGGGCGCCCTGGGCAGCAATAAACCTCTAGGACTGGCTCATAGGAATATATAGGCTGCGGAGGCAATATATTTTATAATCCCCCGCCAGTATAAATAAATTTGAGCGGGACCGAAGCCCGCCGCTGAGGAGGCGGAGCTTGATCTCACAGCACTAACCAGCGCCACTTTCTTCCACAGCACTGCAGAAGCTGGCTCCCCGGACTCTCCCCTGCTGAACACGTTGACAGAGGGCAAAAAAGAGGAGGGGGGGGCACTTGTAAGGTGCAATGAGTGTATAGATTTATCTATATGGTTATATAAAAGCGCTGTTTATCTTGGAATTATGTTTCCAGTGTTATTGGCGCTGGGTGTGTGCTGGCATACTCTCTCTCTGTCTCTCCAAAGGGCTTTATTGGGGGAACTGTCTCCATATATATATATATATATATATATATACAATCCCTGTGTGTGTGTGTGTGTGTGTGTGGGGGGGGGGGGGGGGGTGTCGGTATGCCTGTGTCGGCATGTCTGAGGTGGAAGGCTCTTCTAGAGAGGAGGTGGAGCAGATGATTGTGGTGTCTCCGTCGGCAACGCCGTCATCTCCTTCCTAGCCTTTATTAGAGTAGGTATGACCTCCTCCGGAATACCCTTCTCCGCTAGGATCCGGTGTTCAACCGCCATGCCGTCAAACGTAACCGCGGTAAGTCTTGGAACATGCAGGGCACCTGCTGTAACAGGTCTTCCCTTAGAGGGAGAGGCCACGGATCTTCCGTGAGCATCTCCTGAAGATCTGAGTACCAGGCCCTTCGAGGCCAGTCTGGAACAATGAGTATTGTCTGTACTCTTTTTCGTCTTATGATCCTCAACACTTTTGTGATGAGAGGAAGAGGAGGAAACACATAGACCGACTGGAACACCCATGGCGTTACCAGAGCATCAACTGCTATTGCCTGAGGGTCCCGGGACCTGGCACAATACCTCCGAAGCTTCTTGTTGAGGCGTGACGCCATCATGTCTATTTGAGGAACTCCCCAGAGACCCATTATCTCTGCAAAGACTTCTTGATGAAATCCCCACTCTCCTGGATGGAGATCGTGTCTGCTGAGGAAGTCTGCTTCCCAGTTGTCCACTCCCGGAATGAAGACAGCTGACAGAGCGCTTACGTGATTTTCCGCCCAGCGAAGAATCCTGGTGGCTTCCGCCATCGCGACTCTGCTTCTTGTCCCGCCTTGGCGGTTCACATGAGCTACTGCTGTGACATTGTCTGATTGAATCAGAACCGGTAGGTTGCGAAGAAGATTCTCCGCTTGTCGAAGGCCGTTGTATATGGCCCTTAGCTCCAACACGTTGATGTGTAGACAGGACTCCTGGTCTGACCACAGTCTCTGAAAATTTCTTCCTTGGGTGACTGCTCCCCATCCTCGGAAGCTCGCGTCCGTGGTTACCAGAATCCAGTCCTGAATGCCGAACCTGCGACCCTCTAGAAGGTGAGCACTCTGCAGCCACCATAGAAGAGACACCCTGGCCCTGGGGGACAGTGTTATTTTTTTTGATGTAATTGTAGATGGGACCCGGACCATTTGTCCAGAAGATCCCATTGAAACGTCCTTGCATGGAACCTGCAAATATTGACCCCGCGAAATTCATTACTGATTGTAGATTAGACGCAGAAGTACCTCTCACTGATGAGTACACTCAGGAGAATGTACGACAAATCAATTTGCAATTAGGAGTATATTTCCCTACTGTTGTGAAATGGAATAAAATATTTTCCATAAGACAAAAAGAAGGTGAAATGGCATCTGAATATTTCCATCGAGCACTGCAGGAAATGGCTAGATACACTGGGATCGAGGACATTAAGGACAATGTACATCACAGGGAGGTAGCTGTGTCAGTATTAATGGATGGGTTAAAAGAGGCATTATGAACAAGGGTACAAACCTCTCTACCTAACTGGAGAGGTATCTCGGTGGCTGCATTAAGAGAGTCCGCTATCGAGCACGACCGGAACGTCATTAAGCACAGGGAGTCTCAGGGGGACAAGCTGATGACAGTAAGTATAAATGCGCTTACAACAAAACCACATCAGCCAAAACCCCAGACCCCTGATGGTAAGTCACGTGTAGTAGTATGCTATAACTGTCAGAAGGAAGGACATTTTGCACGGAACTGTAGGTATAAAGACACACATAATGTATACCGACCCCCTAGACCAGGATATGAACCACACTATAATACACATAATTGGGATCAGGGACCACATAGGAGAAGTTATGAGCCACATGCAGGGGAAAGAAGGAGGTACCCACCTAGGAGGGACTGGCAGACCTCCGAAAATTCTCAGTTACCCCCCTCACATATTGTAGCTGCCAGTGCGCTGCGGGAGGGTCACAATATACAATAGGGGTTGGGCCACACCTGTAGTCTGCAGCCAGTGAAGTTGATTGCTAGCCTTGGTAGTGAACCTGAGGTCACAGTTGATGTAGCTGGTAGATCATTACCTTTTCTTGTAGATACAGGGGCGGCCAGGTCAGTGTTAAATTCGATGGTAGGTATAAAAACCACGGGTAAAACAATTTCAGCAATGGGAGTAACAGGAACAGTGCAACAGTACCCTTTGAGTAGACTAGCAGAGATTACGATAGGGCCCTTGCAGACCAAGCATTCCTTTTTGCTAGCTGCATCGGCTCCGACTAACCTGCTTGGGAGAGATTTATTGTGTAAAATGCGGTGTGTCATATATTGTACTCCTGAGGGTGTTTTCTTAGATATACCTGAGAATCACGTTCAGGAAGTGCAAGATATATTAGACACCCCACAAAGGCTAATGTCACACTCTGCTGTTATAGACAAATGTCCATCAAAGGTAGAGGAAATGATCTCACGAATACCGGGTTCCCTTTGGACCAAAGATGGACAAGACACTGGATTGATGGCGAATGTAGCTCCAGTAGTAGTGCAAATAAAAGATGGTAGGATAGCTCCAAAAATCCCTCAGTATCCTCTGAAGCCAGAGGTAGAATTAGGAGTGTACCCCGTCATAGAGCGCTTGCTACAGCAGGGCATCCTAGTCAGGACGTCCAGCACTGCCAATAATCCCATCTTCCCTGTGAAAAAGAGTGGGGGGAGGGGTTACCGGCTAGTGCAGGATCTAAGGGGGATAAACAAGATAGTTGAGAGCCAATTCCCCGTAGTGCACAATCCAGCTGTCATCCTCATGCAAATTCCCCCGACTGCGAAATTTTTCACTGTCATTGACCTCTGTTCTGCCTTCTTTTCTGTCCCTCTGCACCCTGACAGCCAATACTTGTTTGCATTCACATACAGGGGAGTCCAGTACACCTGGACTCGCTTACCCCAAGGTTTCATTGACAGCCCAAGTATTTTCTCCCAGGCTTTGCATGACTGTTTACAATCCTTTCAACCTGAGAGCGGATCAGTATTAATACAGTATGTCGATGACTTATTGCTGTGTACTCGAATCGTCCTTGAAAGACATGAAACAGCTTCTGTTTCATCTTTCCCATATGGGACACAAGGTTTCAAAGGATAAGTTACAGCTGTGCCGGACCAGGGTAAAATATTTGGGACATTGCTTGACGCAAGGACTTAGACACCTCACCGCTGATAGAATACAGGCGATTCTCGACATAACTCTGCCACAAACCCAGCAACAGATCCGCACTTTTCTTGGAATATGTGGGTACTGCCGAAACTGGATCCCAGGGTTCTCCATACTGGCTTTACCTTTGCAAGAGATGGTCTCTTCGAACAAACCAGATCGGATCTCGCACAGAGATGAGTCTGAACTGGCATTTGAGAGACTCAAACAGTGCCTATCACAGGCACCTGCATTAGGCATGCCAGATTATGGGAAACCCTTTGAATTGTACGGTACGGAAAGTGCTGGGTGTGCGGCAGGTGTCCTAACCCAGAGACATGGTGATGCCAGCAGGCCGGTAGCTTACTACAGTGCACAGCTGGACACTGTAGCACGGTCTCTCCCCACATGCTTGCGAAGTGTTGCAGCGATAGCTTTGCTAGTAAGGAAAAGCGAAGACGTAGTGTTAGATCACAACCTGACAATCCATACACCTCATGCAGTATCAGCCTTACTGAACTCCGCCCAAACCAGACATGTCTCATCGGCACGGTTTACAAAGTGGGAATTAGCACTAATGGCCCCTGTAAACATCACCATAAAGAGATGCAGCGCACTAAATCCTGCAACTTATCTGCCAAGTGTGCCTGGACAGGCACAAAGGGTGGAGGATGAGAATGATGGTGAAGGAGGATTTAGTGCAGACACTGATACGCATGATTGTATGGAATACCTGAACCAGACTTTCACTGCGAGACCTGACATTAGTGACAACCCACTGGAAGGCGTAGATTTTACTTTTTACACTGACGGTAGTTGCCACAGACAGACGGACTCCGGAGACTTGTGCACTGGGTACGCAGTTGTAGACGACAGAAGTATCATAGAAGCTGAGCCCCTGGGCCCACCGCACTCAGCACAAGTTGCTGAGCTGGTCGCCCTAACCAGAGCGTGTGAATTGGCCAAGGGTAAGTCAGCTAATATATACACAGATTCTAGGTATGCCTTTGGAGTGGTGCATGATTTCGGGGCCCTATGGCGCCTCAGAAATTTCATGACGGCAGCTGGCACACCTGTAGCGCATTGGTCCCACATAAAAAGGCTTCTAACAGCGATACAAGAACCAGACAGGGTGGCTGTTATCAAGTGCAAAGCACACACGTACAACCAAGACCCAATTTCACTCGGTAACAGCCGGGCAGATGAAGCTGCTAAATCAGCAGCCAGCACCCCCATACAAACGAACATCACATCACTGATGACATTCAACACAATCAACACACAAAAATTAATTGAAATGCAAAATTTGTGTTCTCCACAGGAAAAGGCGGTCTGGAGGTCAAAGGGGTATGACCAGGAGTCCTCAGGACTCTGGACAGGTGGACACGGTAAGCCAGTGGTCCCCAGAGCATATCTTCCAAGCTTAGCTGAGGTGGCACACGGCCTGACTCATCTGGGTAAAGAGGGTATGTGTAAGCTGGTGAGAGCCTACTGGTGTGCGCCAGGATTCTCTTCTCATGCAGGTAAGAGAGCAATGACATGTCTTACTTGCTTGAGGAAGAATATTGGAAGTCAATACCAACAGAGCCATCCCATATCCCTCCGACAGACGGCCCTTTTCAGGTAATACAAATTGATTTCATACAGTTACCACCCTGTAGGAATTTAAAATATGTGTTAGTCTGTATTGATGTGTTTTCCAATTGGGTAGAAGCGTTCCCTGCTGCCACAAATACTGCTACGTTCACTGCAAAGAAAATTGTGCGGGAATTTGTGTGTAGATATGGTATCCCTAGAATAAGTGAAAGCGATAGGGGTACCCATTTTACAGGTGAAGTCTTTCAGGTTATGTGCAAACTGATGGGAATTAATAGCAAGCTGCATACTCCGTACCGACCACAGGCGAGTGCAAATGTGGAGAGAGTGAACAGCACTATTAAGAACAAGCTGAGCAAAGTGATGGCTGAGACTGGATTGTTGTGGCCAGAAGCTTTGCCACTAGTATTGTACAGCATCAGAACCACTCCCAGGTCCCCCCTTAATCTATCACCCTTTGAGATTCTTTTTGGCCGACAACCTCATGTAATGATAGACCCCCAGGATGATTTGAAATGCAACAACGAAGTGACTGTGAAATATTTGGTTAGGATGAGCCAGCAGTTGAGGAATCAAAATAGGAATCTAAAGCTGGTGATTCCTGACCTACCAAACAGTAATTGTCATGACATTGAACCTGGGGATTATGTAATGATTCAAAATTTTCTACGCTCAGGTTGCCTCATTGACAGGTGGGAAGGACCGTACCAAGTCTTGCTAACCAGCACAACAGCATTAAAGGTTGCCGAAAGAGAGACTTGGGTCCACTCGTCCCACTGTAAGAAGGTCGCTGACCCGGAGAGAACCCGTGACAAAGAGCAGAGTGTAGAGAATATCGTATCACTGGAGTGTCTGTTCCGGGAAGGTTGAGAGGCAGGACTGTTGAGACGGCACCTGAGCGCGGAGAACAACAAGACCAGAGGCGGTTGTCGCACCAGTTTTTTTTTTATTATTTTCTCCATCTCCCACTAACCTCCTTCTCTCCTTCTCTCCCCCCCCCCCCCCCCCCCTTCTTGGTTCCCTTCTCTTCCCTTAACAAGATGGACTTACCCCAAGAGACTGCGTTCCGGGTTTTCCTGTTAATCCTGATGTTGACCAGGACAGTCTGTTTCGGTGAGGGTCTCAGAGAGGTCGAGAAAGGATCTGGAATGGGTTCTGATGGCGAGGATGGATTTGTAGAATCTCAAGAGCAACACACTAATCGAGCAAAGGCGAGTATCAGAAAGCGCTCTGGTAGTCAGGGAGCTCAGAGGCACTGTGAAGGGTTATTGTCTGAGGAAAATTGCATTTGTAGGAATTGTGAGAACATAGTTGAGGATGGGTGTATCCAAAGATGTCAGTCCAGCCTTAATATCAACATGGACCGTCATCCATTGAGTGATTACCACTCACTAGTGGGTAAACCAGACAGAATGCTGGGTGTGCTCACAAGTACCTCAAGGTCAGAGCAAGTCAGGATTAGTACCGCACCCTTTAGCAATAGATGAGGTACTCGAATTATGGGGTGGGAGACCGGTGGACAAGAAATTTAATATTTCTAGGCCCCCTAGCTTGAAGCTCCACCAGTATCATGTAGATAGAACCTTATTATGTTTCAATATTTCCAATTACCGAAAACCGGGAAATTGGGAAGTGACGTGGAATAACCAGACAATGATCTTTTCACACAGAGCTGATAGGATACCCATAAACTCGCAACTTGTATGCCAAATAGCCAACAGTGGAAGGTATTTTCGGTATAGGTATACTCGAGGAAGCAAGACCATGTGGGTTGGAAAAGTATCACCAGGGTACTGTGCTCATATCATCCAGCCCGATACTTGTACAGAGCAGATGGAAGAACTAGGGATTGGGTTTTTCACTTGGAAAGTTTGTAATATGGTGATGTCATATTTTGTCCCCTATGTTCTCCCCGATGATGCCTATTTCATATGTGGGAGGAAGGCGTACAAGTGGCTTGCCCCGAGCTCAAAAGGATTGTGTTATATTGGAAGAGTACTGCCAGAGGTCATGACCATAACCCATGACAAGATGAAAGAGGTTCACCGCAGTGCTCAGGCTCCTTATACTCATACTAACTATGAACACATCGTCAAGAGACACCTCATAGAGAGGACAGAGCACGTAGCCTCTGATTTGATCCACGAATCCACCGGGATTCAATTCCTTCTCGCATTAGACATCACCCGTACTGCCAGAGGAATTATAAATTATAGGTATATCCATGCGCTAGCGAACTTGATAGATAATATCACTGAGATGTATAACGACACCTTCAGGTATACGGGAAGGGAGTTACAAGCTTACAAGACAGAACTGATCCAGCACAGGATGGTCCTCGATTATATCACAGCCGTGACGGGTGGGTACTGTGTCACTTTGGCAACTCAATATGGTGTGAAGTGCTGCACGTATATTACAAACAGCACTGATGACCCAACCGAGATTATCGATCAAAAGATGGACGATATCTTGCAGTTGAAGTGGGAGTTCCGGAGGAGACACAACCTTACTCTGACCGCTGTGGGTAATGAGCTGACCGGCTGGGTCTCATGGTTGAACCCACGAAATTGGTTCTCAGGATTAGGAGAGTGGGCTCAAAATGTTATTATGAGTGTAGGGAAGTTTCTCCTTTGTATCCTGGGAGTCGTCATAATTATTGGCTTGATATTTAGGTGTGTTCGAATTCTAACGCGGCGCAAGCACGGCACAAAATTGATGAGTCTAAGGAGCGGGGGCGCTGTTACAGCAGCAGATTTAATTTACGACCCATCCATAGAGACAGTGTTGTGATAAGGATTGCAAATGAATTCCATGGCCTGTTTATTTCACCCGTTTTTCCATTGTCTCCCCCTCTGCCCAGATACACCCATCCGGAAAAGACATCTACCATACCCAAGAATGTTTATGAAAATGTTATGTGAATGTATTTTAGATATGTGTCTTATCTTCATCTCTACAACCTTCAGTTAATGACACACATAGTCGACAGGTGATATCCACATGTACTAGCACTCACATATGTTCCCCCTCCATGTATCATCAACTAAATGTGCATCCCATTTGTTGGAACAAGAAGCCGAAAAGAGCTCGGTAGTGTTTGTTGGCCCACTTACAGACCCTTAATACGGGATAAGAAGGATTTAATGTATACTTCGCAATACCTCGAAGCTTATCTAGAACATATACGGCACGATGATACATGCCCCTCAGACATGGATTCATACATACATGCTTTTTACTATCCCACTAGGTCATACATTTCCCACCTACAACTCTCCTCCGACCATCCAATCGTCTGTAGATATTGTATTGATATTTTTCTGTTTAGTGATTAGATAGTGGCAGTTATTGTTGACTGCCAAAGGGTGGACTGTCAAAGTCGAAAAATATTGCAGAACACACATCACGTACAAACTACACACACATGCCCGCTGCGCGTGCACTTGTTCTGCCGTGCGTGCACATATCCGCAATTTGCGTATGGTCGCTCCCGCGGTCCTGCGCGTGGTATGGGTATTTACGGCAGAGTTTGTGAGCGCATGGAGAGCTATCAAAACATTACATATTTAATCCAAATAGTGCACATTGTACACATAGTCCCCCTGCACCACATCAGAAAGTATCAACAAAGTATGGCGCCCAAGATGGCTGCCCCACCTTTCGTATGCTCCTGATCATCTCCATAAAACAGCTTAAATTCACCACAACTGACCTATGAATCATCATAAATATCCAAGGACTTACCTTGAACTTGTACTACTCTACGCGGACATTTCATCAAAACCAACGGATTGCATTCCTGCGCTGAGATACACACTGGATTGAATCCTGGACTGAATCCTCTGCATATCTCCACTGAGAAATCCTTCAGTTTAGCAGCTGCTGTACTCTGCATTGGACATTACCCAGATAAGGTACTGTGGATTACAACCTATCTTTGGCTACATCCAGCCCCTCACTTAGACATCATCCACCTCTGTTCTCTGAGCAACAAATAACTGACTTATTGCATTAATCTACTAATATCAGTATATTCAGGCTCTGAAGTGCTGAAGGCTCACTGTTTAAAATCAGGATCCATTTCCAGGACACGTTATCACTACCCCCACAAAATAATCTACTTCAAAGGCCTCTCACACTGAGACTTTTCACACCTACACAGTAGGAATTGGCTTCTAACACCTTTCCAAAAGGCTGCCTATCCTAGGATAATTGACTAAATCAGCAGTTATTTTATTTATTACTTGCTTCAAATATACACAATAGGTTATAGCAATAACTTTGTTCATAATCCCATTATAATTTTGGATCACATACCGAATTGGGGGAAAACAAAACACAAAAAGGAAAAAAGAAAAAAAAAACAAGAACAAAACAAAAAAAAAAACACTGCTTTCTCTCCCTCTCTCATCATCATATGCAGCTCAAATTTATAGTAATCTGTCATTGATGACCAAATGTATACGTATTGCTCCAGCTTCATTCTTTCACTCCGCCCACCACGTTCTGCAGTTCCTATCACACCATCACAGGCTTCTATTCTCCAATCCCTTGGCATTTTAAAAAGAAAACACAGGCGCATTCGTGGGAAGCGAGCAGGCCGGAAATGTATTTCCCCCGGTAACCATCTAAGTCCTTTGCCCACCTGCTCACCCCCATACTCAAAGAACAATCAAATAGAAGTGATACCCAAAAGACGGCCCTGTGTTTGGAAGGACAGAACTGTCAACTCTCACTTTGTGACCCCCATACCCAGAGCTCCTGCACTTAACATAAAGAAAACTGAAGGCCCTCTGGTATGCCCAATCAGGTCAGTCCTTTGTAATGCCAGATCTATAAGAAACAAGACTGCAACAATTGCTGACCCTATTGAATCTGCAGATCTAGCCTGTATTACAGAGACCTGGCTAGATGAAAATGCAGCACCTATATTGGAGGCTGCAGTACCAACAAACTACTCTGTCATCCACAACCCAAGACTGGACCGCAGGGGTGGCGGGGTGGCTATCTGCTCAAAAAAAGAACTTAAACTTAGAGTCCACCCTATTGAAACTACTCGCTCATTTGAGTGCATTGCTGCCCGGAGTTCGACAGGATTAGGTTTCAGAGTACTTCTCATCTACCGGCCACCTGGAGATGGAAAGATATTTCTACAAGAAATTGCAGACACTGTTGCTGGCCTGGTTCTGGAACATCAAAGATGGCTCATCCTCGGGGATTTCAATGCATGGGTGGATGATGAGCTCTCACGCCTTGGCCAAGACCTCCTGTGCACAATGAATGGTCTGGGCTTCACACAGGTCATTCCCTCTGCCACACATAAAAGTGGTCACACTCTCGACCTTGTCTTTCAGATTGGATTAGAAGTCACTGACCTAAAAATAAACCCAGTCATCTGGTCAGACCACTACTCCCTCTGGTTCTCAGTTGCAACCCCTCAAATAAGATATCTGCCCGTGGAGTTGACCAGGTATCGTCCAAGGAGGGGTATGACTCCCCAGGCTCTTGCAGCAAATCTGGATCTCTCTGCTATACTGGGTGCCTGTGAAGATCCCTGTTCCCTAGTCCGTTATTATAATAGAGATGTTATGGCTGCAATTGATATTATCGCCACTGTGCGTTTAAGACCTCGTTAACCACAACGTCAAGCTCCATGGTTCGACAACAGTGTTAGTGAGCTCAAGAAAAGGGGGCGTAGACTGGAAAGACGATGGAGGAAGACTAACCTAGTGGATGACAAAATAAAACTAATAAAGCATAACGAACAATATCAATCGACAATCACTCGTAAGAAAGCACAGTTCCTGTCAAATGAGATCACAGCAGCAAACAATAGGCCAGCTCAACTTTTCCGCACAGTGGAGATGCTTTGCAAGCCAGCATGCCTGCAGACTGATGAGACCCTCTCCCAGGCAAGATGCAACGAGTTTGCAAACTTCTTTGCAGATAAAATATCCACCATCCGGGCTGGAATCTCCACAGTGCCATCAAAGGAGTGCCAAACTACAAAGCCTGCCAATATAAGCTACCTGCCTTCATGGACCAGCTTTGATCCAGTGGATGTAAAGGACATTGCTGAAATTGCTCGGATTTTGCGTCCCACCACCTGTGATCTGGACCCAGCCTCAACCAAGCTTCTAATAGGTTGTATGGATATAATTGGTCCTGTCTTTACAAAAAATGTTCAATGCTCTTTGCAGACAGGCATTTTTCCTGAACCCCTAAAGGAAGCAATTGTTAGACCGCTTCTTAAAAAACCTAATTTAAAACCTTCCTTTCCTAGGAAAGGTTATTGAGAAAGTCGTTGCAAATCAACTGGAAATCCCCCTGACAACCCATGATATTTATGATCCATTTCAATCAGGATTCAGGAGAAGACAGCACTGAAACAGCCCTGGTGTGTGTGTTAAATGATCTTCTGATGGCAAAAGACAGAGGTGACTGTTCAATATTAATCCTTCTGGATCTCTCGGCAGCATTTGATACCGTGGACCATGGGCTTCTGATTGAGCGACTGATACATTTCTGTGGTCTGGATGGCACAGTCCTAAGCTGGTTCAAATCATTTCTCACAGGCAGGTCACAGAGTGTATCATCTGGATTATTATCATCACCACCAGTGCCATTGCCATGTGGTGTCCCACAAGGTTCTATACTATCCCCCATGCTTTTTACAGTATACATGCTCCCATTGGGCGAAATAATCAGGCGCCATGGCCTGGTCTACCACTGCTATACAGATGATACACAACTGTACTTGTCCTTTGCTCCGGGCACTGATAACCCAATAGCAACCCTAAATGGCTGTCTAGCTGAACTACAGGAGTGGATGAGCGCCAGTTGGCTGCGACTGAACCGGGATAAAACAGAGGTCCTTATGATACGACCGCAACATCAAAGGACAAGACTGCAGCATAGCCAACCAACTGGACTTACACTCGGGGATTCAGAATTATA